>NC_137771.1:82112098-82795576 GCF_963455305.1 Plecotus auritus
TTGCTTTTTAATTTAGCAAGAGTTTTCATGTAGTAAAATATAAAATTGTTAGGTGTGTACCATTTAATAATTTGACAAATGTTTACATCTGTATAATCCAAACCCCTGTTGAACATTTCCAATCCTCCAGAAAGTTTGCTCATGCTCCTTCCCAGTTAATACTCACAGCCTCCTACCCCTGGAGCAATCACTATTCTCATTTTTTCCACTATATATTGGTTTTCCTTGTTCTAAAACTTCACATCAATACAGTTATTCAGTGTGTGTTTCTTTTTGTCTGACTGTTATGAATAAGCTGATGTGGACATTTTTATACCTTTTTTGTAGACATATATTTATTTTTCTTAGGGTAGATACCTAGAAGTGGAGGTGGGAGTAACATTTTATATTCCCACCAACAGTGTGTGGGCATTTCTGTTACTGTGCATTCTTACTAGTAGTTGATTGTCATTTTTCAAACTGTAGCCATTCTGCTTTGTGTATGGTGTGGTATATCATTGTAATTTGAATTTGCATTTCCCTGGTGACTCATGTTGTATTCCTGTTTATGCCCTCATTGGACATGAGTATTATCGTCCTTTCTGAGGTCTCGGTTGAGATCTTTTGCCCTTTTAAAATTGGGTTGTCTTATTGAGTTGCAGGAACTCTTGATGAATTCTGAAACCGAATACGTTGAATGATACATGTCTTACAAGAATTTTGAATTCATTAAATTTCCCCCATTATTTATACTGTTCTTTGTACCCAAGGAACCTTTGCTTCTCCTTAGGCTTCATAGAAATTCTCCTATGTTATCTCCTGGAAGATATTAATAGTGCTTCTATGATTTTTTTAAAATTTATTTTTAAAAAAATCTTTATTGTTGGAAGTATTACATATGCCCCTTCCCCCCACCCACTCCCTCCCTACCAGCCCACCCCCCACCTTAACCACCCTATTGTCTGTGTCCGTGGGTTATGCATGTATGCATTACAAGTTCTTCGGTTGATCTTGTCCCACCCATCCACCCTCCCCCGCCTTCCGTCTATTCAATATTTCTATGTCTCTGGATCTGTTTTGTTCAACAGTTTGTTTTGTTCATTAGATTCCACATATGAGTTCGATCATATGATCCTTGTCTTTCTCTGATTGGCTTATTTCGCTTAGCATTGTACTCTCCAGGTCCTTAAATGCTGTCTCAAAGGGCAAGAGATCAGTATTTTTTACTCCTGCATTCCATGGTGTAAATATACCAAAGGTTTTTTATCCACTTGTGTACTTGATGGGGGCTTGGGCCATTTCTAGGTCTTAGCTATTATAAATTGCACTGCTATGAACATAGGGGCGCATACATTCTTTCTGATTACTGTTTCTGGTTTCTTAGGATATATTCCTAGAAAGGGGTTCACTGGATCAAATGGCAGTTCCATAATTAATTTTTTGAGGAGATGCCGTACTCTTGCATAATGGCTGCACCACTCTGCATTCCCACCAGCAGTGTACTAGGGTTCCCTTTTCTCCACATCCTCTCCAGCACTTATCATTTGTTGATTTGTTGATGGTAGCCATTCTGACAGGTGTGAGATGGTATCTCATTGTCGTTTAGATTTGCATCTCAGATGATTAGTGACTGAGCATTTTTTCATGTCTCTTGGCCATCTATCTATATGTCTGTCCCCTTTGGAGAAGTGTCTGTTTAGGTCCTTTGCCCATTTTTAAATTGGATTGTTTGTCTTCCTTTTGTTAAGTTGTATGAGTTCCTTATATATTTTGGATAATAATCCTTTATGAGATGTATCATTGCCAAATATGTTCTCCCATGCAGTGGGCTTCCTTTTCATTTTGTTGATGGTTTATTTTGCTGTGCAGAAGCTGTTTACTTTTATGTACTCCCACTTGCTTATTGTTGCCTTAGTTTTCTTGTTCTTTTCGAAAGCTGCCTTCTTTTGGGTTAATTGAATGTTTGTTAGAATTCCAGTTTAATTACTTGTTGGCTTTTTATCTCTGTCTCTTTGTTACTTAGTGGTTCCTCTTGGGATTATCCTATCTAATAAAGAGGGAATATGCTAATTGACCCTCACGCTGTCGCAAAGATGGCGGCACCCACAGCCAATAAGGAGGGAATATGCTAATTGACTGCCACACCCTCAAAGATGGTGGTGTTCACAACCAATATGGAGGAAATATGCTAAATGACTGCCACGCCCTCAAAGATGGCGGCGCCCACAGCCACAAGGTGGCGGTGCCCAGTCCTCTCAGCCCTGATGGGGAAGCAGGCGCGCGGAAGGCTGGCCCCACCCACAGGTGGGCCCAGCTGCTCCACATGCCTGCCTCCGGAGTCCGCCAGTCCTCTCAGCCCCCCAGGCCGGCCTGAGGCTCAGGTAACCATTGTCTTATCCCCTCCATCCCCTCCGAGGCTTGCGCTGCTGGCAGTGGCAGCAGCAGAGGTGTCATGGGGTGTCGCCTTCCCCTGATCGCCTGGTCGCCTCCCATCCCTGAGGGGTCCTGAACTGTGAGAGGAGGCAGGCCTGAGGAATCCCCCTTCCAGTGCATGAATTTTCATGCACCGGGCCTCTAGTGATATATGTTATTCTTACATTCTACTTTGTGTTAATTTTGTACCACTTTCTGTGAAAATTTAAGAATCTTGCTACTTTATAGTTTTATTTACCACCCCTCTTCCTTGGCATTTTATTGCTGTTATTGTTATATGTATTACATTTAGATAGTCGAGAAACCTATCACATATAATTTTTGCCTTACACAGTTAAAGAAATTAAGAGAAAAAATGCGGATTTTAAAAAAATGTTTGCTCCCTAATTTTACATTTCTTCCAGAAATCTGAGTTTCCATTTAGTATCATTTCCATTCATCCTGAAGAACCTGTAGAGCAGATTTTATGGCAACAGATTCTCGTAGTTTTCTTTTCCCTAAAAGGGTCATTATTTTTCCTTTTTTGGGTGGTAGGGCTTGACTTTTTTAACTGATTTGTGATTTATGTATACTGAACTTCATCTATTTGAAGTATTCAGATTGTTTTAGCTGGCAGTGAACTCCCTCCTCTGTGCTGGGCAACAGCTGAAACTCTTTAGTCTTAGTTGGCTACTTGATGTCTGGTCTGCCTTACAGGCATTTAGTTTACAGTTCTGCCAGAGAATTGACAGTTTATATGCTGACTTGGGGAACCCTTCTGTGGTTCTTCAATCCTGTATCTCCCTTCATTTTCTAACTGTTGTGGTCACCTCTCTGCCTCTGATTTCTCAGCCAATATCTTTGCAGTTTTCTTTCTGAATTTCAACTATCCATTGTCAGCAACTCATAAAGAGAACAAAAGAAGCTCACCCAGTGCTGTTCTTCCAAGTGTCTTATCCCCTCCAGTTTCTGTTTGTTTGTGGTTGCTCTCCAGTGTTTTCAGATAGCTGTTTTTAATCATTTGTCCAAAGTTTATAATTGTTATCTGTCAGAGCATTGGTGAGATATGAACTACTCCACCATTAGCAGAAGTGGAATTATTTTTTGTCTGTTGTAAATGTTAGTCATTTGAGACTTGGGGTGGCCTTTGCTATATTGGGGTAAAAACCAAGGCAGTTCACCAAAGTCGTTAGTACTGACATTTATTAAATGCTTGCTTTACATGCCAGAACAATGCATAGCTTTGTGTTTCATGTTAACATCACAACTATGGTATATTATTTTTTCCTAATTATCACCATTTAGGAAATTGGTATTGAGGGCAGTTAGGTTCACAGAGTCACATGGCTGGCTTGTGGCAGGGATTCAAGTCTTGTTTAGTTTATTTGATTCAGGAGCTCACATTGTTAACATTGCATGGTGCTACCTTTTTATTCTAAAGTTGCCTGTAATTATATAAATTTTACCTGAAAACAACAGAGAAAAGAATAACATGAAAGATGAACTATATAATTTTAAAACATACTGTATTCTAGGAAATGGAAGTACCAGTATTACCGAATATCTCTCTACCCATCACCAGTTCTTCACTGCCTACCTTCAATTTTAGTTCCTCGGTGATTACAACTTCTCTATCACCAATTAGTCCTGCACAGTCATTAACAAATAAGGTATAAAACCATTGTATAAATAGAGATGATTTTTTATTTTTCTTATTGTTTATTTTAAAAAACCTAGTATCAGTTTAAAGCTATAATTAATTTTCACTATAGAAATCAATAACTCAGAGTAAGAAGATAAAAATGAAAATGGTGTCTTGGTTTTTAAAAAAAGTGTACATTATAATGGGATTTGTTATAATGAGTGTTCTTCAATTCTTATGCAATGCATTAAAGAGATGTTGTTCCCAATGTTTGCAGTTAAGATACTTAGTGTATAAGAATAGATTTATGTTTTTTATTTTTCAAGTAGGATTAATGTCTTTAATCTGTCCCTGAAATTTTTATGCTTTTGTTTTGGCTTTTAATTCTTCTGCACATAGCTTATAGATGTTATTTTTCTTCTTTAGACAAATATCCATGCCTAAAATAGTGTATACTCCTCTTCCAATAGGAAGCCAGATTTTATAGCAGTTACTATTAAGTAGTTTTCAGAAGTTAAAAAGTGTTTGTTTGTTTTTAATCTAAAGGGGGGATTTGGCTTCTTTGGAATAAGTAACTTGCTTAAGGTCTGTCTTATTGTCAATTTCTTTTCCTAAAAAGCTCTTTTTGTATATATTTTTTTTAATGATTCGGAAAAACAGGTACAAATGACCTCTCCTAACAACACAAACAGTCCCATGTTTAGATTTTCATCTCCAATTGTAAAATCTACAGAGGCAGATGTACTACTACCTCCATCATCTGTAAGTAGCAACCAAGGAATATTTCATATTTATTGATTTCAAAGACATACTGTATTTTTATCAAATTTAAGATGCCATCAGTGGTAAGAAATAAGCATTATTTTTCTTCCAAGTTAAAAACAATTAAAATGTTCAGAAAACTTGAATGAGTGAACACATGTATTTTTCACTGTGTGCATATACACATACACACACACAAGCATGTGCATTTTCTCTTGTACCATTTGAAAGTTAAGATGCAGACTTGTTAATTACCTTAATACTTTCCATGTATGCCCTAAGTAAAAGAACATTCCTTTGCATATTCACAGTATAGTTATAACCACAAAATTTAATGTGGTATAATAATAACAGTTCCTATTCAGATTCCCCCATCGGCTCCAGATTGTCCTCTAATTGCTGCTTTGTTTTCTCTTGGCCCTAGATACAATTAAGATTAGAGACTAATCGATTAAATCATAGTGCATTTAGTTAATGTTTCTTGAATTGTCTTTAACCTAGGTAAATTTTGGATTTTTATGTTCCATAAGATATATTTATTTCTTTATAATAGAAATCAGTATTTTGGGTAAGAATAATAAGTTCAGCGTTTAAGTTGCCCCACTCTTATTTGGCACATGTATTATTTTGACCTGTTGCTCTCTGTTTTTTACTCTGTCCTTGTTTTCTGTCAATTGGATGTTCCAGGTCATTTGTAGTTCCCCTGCTGTGTGCCTGAAATCTGTCTGTTATCCAAAAAGTTTCAAACTTTTTATTAGAAAAATGACATTTAGAAACCCAGACTTGGGCATTAGGAACACGTTGTTTATATACTGCTTTGAAAGAAAAAATTGCCTTAGAGGTTAAAAATGCTGCTGTTAAACTATGACCCACAATTTATTACAAGAAGCATTCAAAATTTTAAAGATGATAAAATATGGAAAACTGTGAATCTTAGAATAAGTGAAATTCAATATATTTTTTCACTTGGAATTTAAAGAAGCTCTATATTTGAAAGGATAACTTTTTTCTTTGCAGATCGGATTTACATTTAGTGTGCCTGTTGCAAAAACAGTAGAACTTTCTGGCTCTAGTACTGTTTCAGAACCAATTACAAGTAGTGCAGGTAAGTAAAAATGTTTCATAAATTTTTACATAAAAATAGTTGCATGCATTAGATTAATATTTCAAAATTTTTTCCCCTTTGGCAGTTCTAATAAGTGCTTTCATTTGAATGAAATTTGCTCTGAAAAGCAAACACGAGCAGTCAACCATAAAAAAACAAATCCTCACTGGAGGATATGTTTTTATTCATTTTAGAGAGGAATAAGGGAAAGGGAGAGAGAGAGAGAGAGAGAGAGACAGACAGACAGACAGATATTGATGTGGGAGAGAAACATCAGTTGACTGCCTCCCATATGCATCCCAACTGGGGATTGAAACCTTTTCGTGTATGGGACAATGCTCCAACCAACTGAGCCACTGGCCAGGGTTAATACCAGCCTTTTGACAATGTTTTTTAGTAATTATTCTCAGAGATACTTAGCTCCCTAAATGTAAATGTTAACAGTTTAATTGTGAGGGGGATAGTCACAATAGCAAATTTACCTATTGTCTTTTTTCAGTCAAATTATATTAATGAAGTCATATAAGAAATTCAGTAGATTACTTCTCTAGGTTTACTGTTCAGTTCACAGCATTTTTATGTATCAGGGTTAGCTGGCCTCTGCAAATAGTAATACATAATTTCTGAACTCAAGTCCTGGCCGGGTGGCTAAGTAAGTTGGAGTGTTATTCCACACACCAAAAGGTTCCGGGTTTGATTCCCAGTCAGGCACATACCTGGGTTGCAGGTTCCATCCCCAGTCAGGGTATGTATGTATGGAAGGCAACCAATTGATGTTTCTTTCTCATATGGATGTTTCTCTCTCTGTCTCTTTCTCCCCCACCCCCCTTCCTCTATCTCTAAAAAAGAAAAAGAAAAATCCTCAAGTGAGGATTAAAAAAAGAAAAAAAAGAAATGGGCATAATTGAGGGGAGATGATGAATATTCAGATGATTATTTTATTTATTTAAAAAATACTTATTTTTCAACTTCAGTTGACATACAGTATTATATTAGTTTCTGGTATTTAGACATTTATATAACTTATGAAGTGGTCACCCCAATAAATCTAGTACCTAAATGATCTCATACCTTACAATATTACTGACTATAATCCCTTTGCTATACTTTACCTCCCTGTGACTATTTCATTTCCAACAATTTGCACATATTCTCATTCCCTTTTTCACCCATCTTCCCCCCCCCCGCCGCCCCCCCCCGCCCAGTTTGTCAACCATCAAAATGTTCTCTGGCCAAAACCGGTTTGGCTCAGTGGATAGAGCGTCGGCCTGCAGACTGAAGGGTCCCAGGTTCGATTCCGGTCAAGGGCATGTACATTGGTTGCGGGCACATCCCTGGTGGGGGGTGTGCAGGAGGCAGCTGATCGATGTTTCTCTCTCATCGATGTTTCTAGCTCTCTATCCCTCTCCCTTCCTCTCTGGAAAATATCAATAAAATTTAAAAAAAAAAATGTTCTCTGTATCTCAGTTTGTTTCTGTTTTGTTTGATTTTCTGTTCACCCATTGATGGACATTAGGGTTGTTTCCACCTTTTGGCTATTGTAGACAGTGCTGCTGTGAATATGCATGTACATGTATTTGTTTGAACACTGGTTTCAGTATTTTGGGGTATATACCTAGGAATGGAATTGATGTGCCAAATGGTCTTTTGAGGAAACTACAAAGTTGTTTTTCTTAGCAGATAGCTCATTTCACATTCCCACTAGCAGTGTATGAGAGTTCAAATTCTTTACATTTTTACCACACTATTTTTTAAGGTTTTTTATAGCCATCCATTTGCATTCCCATAGTGATTAATGGTGTTGACCCTCTTTTTGATGCTTGATGGCCCTTTACATATGTTCTTGGGAGAAATGTCTAGTCAAGTTCTTAACCATTTTAAAATTGGTTTGTTCTTTTTGCTGAGATGTAAGCATTTTTGTATAGTCTGGATACTGTATCCTTATCAGACATGAGTTATGAGTAATTTCTCCAATTCAGTGGATTGTCTTTTCACCTTTTCTTTTCTTTTCTTTTTTTTTAAATATATTTTATTGATTTTTTACAGAGAGGAAGGGAGAGGGATAGAGAGTTAGAAACATTGATGAGAGAGGAACATCGATCAGCTGCCTCTTGCACACTGGGGATGTGCCCGCAACCAAGGTACATGCCCTTGACCGGAATCGAACCTGGGACCCTTGATTCCGCAGGCTGACGCTCTATCCACTGAGCCAAACCGGTTAGGGCTCACCTTTTCTTAATAATGTCCTTAGATGCACAAAGGTTTTTAATTTTGGTGAAATTAATATTATTTTTCTGCTTGTACTTTTGGTGTCATCTAAGAATCCAAAGAATCCATTGCTAAATCTGTGGTCATGAAGGTATACCTCCTAGGTTTTCTTCTAAGAGTATTATGGGTTTCTTATATTTAGATCATTGATCCATTTTGAATTAAATTTTATTTATAGTGAGAGATATATAGCTAGGCAGGATTTGTTTTGAAACTACTTTTTAACTGACCAACACTCAAGAAGAAAAACCTGGTTATTTATGTTTTATTGTAGAAAATTTCAAACATTCTCCAACGTTGAATGGTAGATTGATTCCCCATATACTCTTCAGCCTTTCGATTTTATGGCCAATCTTGTCTGTCCCTCCTTCCCTCCCTCTTTCCTACCTTTCCCTCTTATACATACAAACACACGTATCCGGTTATTTGGAAACAGTTCCACACATATATATAAACAGAAACGCCCACCTAAAAATATAACCACAAAACTATTATCATACTCAATATACACTGAGTGGCCAGATTATTATGATCTCTGAACGCATAATAATCTGGCCACTCAGTGTATATCCTATATAATAAAAGGCTAATATGCAAATTGTCCCCTCGACCAGGAGTTCGACCATCAGGCAGGCCGGCCAACCGCCTATGTCCCCTTCCCCTGGCTAGACCCCACCCATGCATGAATTCATGCACTGGGCCTCTAATACGCGCACGCGCGCACACACACACACACACACACACACACACACACACACACACAGGCCAGATTATTATACGTTCAGAGATCATAATAATCTGGCCACTCAGTGTATAGATTTCTTAAGTAAAGGGTATGTTCGTTTTGGAACATATAAAAAGTAAAAGCATTAAATAAAAGATACTCATCATTAGCAGCACCATTACTCTTTAGATGGAAACATTCAAAATCTTTTGCACTTGCTTTCAAGAATGATTGTTTTGTGCCTGTGTAGCATTTCATGTCAACATTCTGTAATTTATTTAATTTGCCCCTAATTGAGCATTTATCTATCATCCAGGTTTTCATTGTTGTACCTGAAAGATATTTTCAATCATAGGGTGAATTTCTAGAAATGAAATAATTGCCTTAGTTGAATATTTTTTAAGGTGTTTTTTAATCAGTAGTATAAATTGCTATGTAATTGATTACATATTTCCTGAGGGGTAGCTGCTTGCCCCAGTTGCCATACCTTCTTTTTTTTTTTTAATATTTTTATTGATTTCAGAGAGGAAGAGAGAGGGAAAGAGAGATAGAAACATCAATGACAAGAGAGAATTGATTGGCTGCCTCCTGCATACCCTCACACTGGGAATAGAGCTCGCAACCCGGGGAATGTACCCTGAATCAAACTGTGACCTCATGGTTCATAGGTTGACACTGAGCCACACCAGCTGAGCGCCATATCTTCTTCAATGTTTCAACTTGGTTTTCTTGATTACCAGTGAATTACCAGTAATAATTATAGTTTATATTTTTTGCCCATTTGGAGGAGACAGATGTATAGTGTGGGAAATAGTATTTTTACTTCCTTATAATGGCAGTTTAACTCTGTATTGTTAAGTAATTTTTTCATTATCTTTGAATTTCACACTTTTAAAAATGATATTTTAGAAGTTGATTCAAATGTCTTTGCAAAATCTTTTTAAATGCAAAATGTCTTTGCATTTAACTTGAGTCCAGTGTTTTTTCTAGGCATAATATGTTTTATAATTTAAAAAAATATTACAGCTCAAGATATCACTGCAATGAACAGTACAAGCTGTAAGAAGCCAGATGAAGATTCTGAGGGCCTTTTTAGACCTGCAAAAACCCTGAAAGAAGGAAGTGTCCTAGATGTTCTGAAAAATCCTGGTAAGATAATGGCTGCCCTTGAGATAGTCTAAATTTTTAATTACAAACTCATGATCTTATTTTAATGTCGTTTGTGGTATACTTTAGGCTTTAAGAGAATTATGGCTAATTTGATAGGAGATTGACTTCTGAATATAGATGTAATCAAATGTTACTCTTTTAGGGGAAAGATCTTAGAAACTCTACTTATTTCTCTAGAATTCAAGGATTTTGTACTAAAATGAAATTTGTAAGAGGCAAGTATAGAAGGAGAAAATGAATTGCCTATTAATAGAGATAGGCCAATATTGAATGAAAGTAAATAAACAAACTTGATGATATACTTGGACATTTCTTTCTCATCAGAGTATTGAAACTGCCATGTTGTAGATTATTAATATATATATATATATATATATATATATATATAGTCTCAAAGCCAACAAATGTACTGATTCTAACATATATAAAAGACAGTACTCATTTGAAACAAGATATGAAAGCTAGTATATAATAATTTGAAGGCAACAACTAGAAATCCTCAAAATAGGAATAAGTTTTCAGTTTGAAAATCAAAGAGTATAGTCACAAGTTCAATTGTGATGTGTACTGTAATAATATAAAGGTGTTTATAAGATAACATAGTAGCTCAAAAAGAATTTAAACCCAGCAAAGATGTTCATGTATGATTGAGTAGAAATTTCAAAATAAAGTTGGCTTCTACAACAAGATTTAGAAGGATTAGTTTTATTTAATTAGCTCTCTCATTTTATAGTTGAGTATACTGCCTACAGGAGTCTTAATAATATAGATGATTTTGCACAGTTATGGCAGAACTCCAGAATGTCTGTACTAGAATTAACCAAATAGTTAGGTAAGCGTCAAATTCTTATAGTTTATCTTCTTTAAATTCCACTTTGTATTCATAATGTCCACACCTCCTCCCTTTTAAACTTTTTTTAAATAGCAAGAATTTGGAGGAGATCATATGTTCTTTTGAAGGCGAAATTAAGAAAATTGGAAAAAGTGGAAGGAATAGAAATCTGTAATACTTTGAGGTGGTTACTGTTAAAATTTTGACAACCTTAGTGACTCAAGTTAATCATGAACAAAATGTTGACTACTGGGCATAACTGAAATATGTGGGATTGTTTTGCCATTATGTTAAAAATAGCCCTAGACTGAATTATTTCTTGGTAGCAGTAGGAAATCTAACAACCTTCTTTATCTTCTTCCCCTTGAATTTTCTTTTCCTTTGGTGCTGAAGGCAGGACAAACAGGGTCACTGGGTTTGTTTGTATGAATAAAATAAAAATTAATTTATTTAAAATAAAGGATTGAAATGTCATTCCCACAAGTGAAGTGTAGTTTCAGTGAATCAATTTAATGACCACAGTTTTAGTCTAGTACAAAGACTTAATCTTCCTATTATTCCTTCATGGTTCTACATGAATACATTAGCTGTCTAAATATACCTTCAGAGGTTACAAAAAGGTATACTTACAATGTGATAGGCTCTGAGATTATATTGGAGAGATATTTGAAGCAATTTTGTTTGAATCAGTGTTTAGTAACTTTGCATGGGCCTGTATTTGAGTAGCACGGGCTTGTACTCTATTAGGATTGACTGGATCTTAATAATTTTTGTATTTCTAGGCCTTACCAGATGGTTTGGTACATCTCTATTGGAATTTTATCATTTGTCATTGAATGGTTGCTATTTTAAAGCTCTGTATGAGTTTAGTATAATTAAAAAATAATTTTTACCACTCTGTGGTACTTTGGAGAGGCATCTTCCCAGTGACCATATCTACACAGCTCAGCTGGTTTTTACCGAAAGTAAAGGACACCACAGTAGTGGATTATGACTGGACAAAATTATTTGAAAATTAGATTTTAAAGTCATTGGGTATAGCCAAGGGAACACTTAAAAGGAGAGACAGATGAGGGGGAGAAGGCTATGAATGTAGGTCAGTGTTGCAGGAATGTAGAGTGTAGCAAGACACTCCACAAGACATTGATGACAATAGTATAGATCAATGAATTATTATAATTAAAGCCTTAAGTTAGGTATTGGTTGACTTAAAGTAAATAGAAATTCCTAGAGGAGGAAGGTGATATATTATAAATAAAACATCTGTTGTAGGATTTTAACTAGGTCTAAGTGTCCCTTATTATTTACTAGAGGCTCAATGCATGAAATACGTGCAAGAGTAGGCCTTCCTTCCCCCAGCTGTCAGCACTGGCTTCCCTCTGGCACCCAGGACCTGGGCTTTCCTCACAGCCCCGGCTTCGTCTGGAAGGTCATCCAGAAGGATGTCTAGTCAGTCTAATTAGCATATTACGCTTTTATTATTATAGATGCTATTAATTAATAGTGCTTAGGTGAAAAATCACCTTACGTATTCTATCTTGGATTAAAATAACTCAGCAATAAGGTAAATCTGTTTTCTTCCAGTAATAATATTTCAGTTAATGTTTTGATTAGAAAGCATTCCCTAACTTTTTTTTTTTCCAATTCTCCCTACCCCATAGGTTTCATATCACCGAAGGCAGATTCTCTTGCTGCTATTCCTACCACCACAAGCCCGGTAGTTTATACAAGACCAGCAATAAGTAGCTTTTCTTCTAGTGGAATTGGGTTGGGGGAAAGTTTAAAAGCTGGATCATCATGGCAGTGTGATAGTTGTCTACTCCAGAACAAAGTTACAGACAGCAAGTGTATAGCCTGTCAAGCGACAAAATTGCCACTAAGAGATACTGCTAAACAGACTGGAATTGGGACACCAAGTAAAAGTGGCAAACCAACTCTTTCTGCATCAGGGACAGGTTTTGGAGACAAATTTAAACCAGCAATAGGAACTTGGGATTGTGATACCTGTTTAGTGCACAATAAGCCTGAAGCGATAAAATGTGTAGCTTGTGAAACACCGAAACCTGGAACTGGTGTTAAGCGAGTCCTTACATTGCCAGTGGCTTCAGAAAGTGCTGTCACCGTGGCTGCTTCATCTTCCAGCTGCACTGTGACCACTGGTACCTTAGGATTTGCAGATAAATTCACAAAGCCCAAGAGGTCTTGGGAGTGTCCAGTATGCTGTGTTCCTAATAATCCAGAGGACAATAAATGTGTGTCCTGTATGTCTGAGAAACCAGGTACGTTAATGGCTGTTTGGAATAATTTTGCTTATTATGTTAGTAGAACATTTTAATTCTCTGTAAAACCACTAAGAACAACCTAGAATATTTTAGGTGTTTCAGGTTGAGAATTTTCTCATACGTCTTAACTTTTTAAAGCTATATTGAGATTAAAATGACTTGCTTGGGGCTAGATTTGTATGGTTTCTTATGATAGACTGTGAGTGAATACTTTGATCTCTTCTTTGTATGCAATTTTATCATAAACTTTTTGTTCTTCATGATCCTTTCAAAGTTGACTGTTATAGATGCTGAAAGGTCTTAGAAGGGGGCAGTCTTTCTCAAACCTCTATACAGAATAAAATATTACTTAGTCTCTTTTTCTCTAAGTAAAAGTGAGGATGGCTAGTGGTCATTTCCAGGGAAGACTTTATTAAGGGGTGGACAATATTGCTTTCTGAAAAGGCTGTCGCTGAATGTTCATTGCGATACCTATACCTGTATGCTATCTGCTAGAGTTTGCAATGGTAGTAAGTTACTGAATCATCAGTGAAAAAATTCTAACTTAGCTAGAAAAATGAAGTTAGGTTTGAGATTTTCCTGTTTTTCTGTTCAAATTTTAAAGAGTTAATAAAGATTCACATCTGGAAATGACTCTGCTGTTTTTGTAATATTGTTATATAATTATTTGGTACAGATATATGCTGACATGAATACTAAATAAAACATATGGGTATTTTGGGAATTATACTTGTAGTTTTGTGTCTGCAATGAAAAGCTCTTGAGTTATTAGCCTAAATCTCTGTCTGAATATAAGGGGTGAGCCATAAATCTAATTCCTACTGGATGTCTCCACGAGAATAAGATTTCAAAATCTTCATTCTGAATTAACTTTCTCTTCCCACCTGACA
This sequence comes from Plecotus auritus, assembly GCF_963455305.1. Lineage (NCBI taxonomy): Eukaryota > Metazoa > Chordata > Mammalia > Chiroptera > Vespertilionidae > Plecotus > Plecotus auritus. The sequence continues at coordinate 82,126,165 of NC_137771.1, forward strand.
CCTCTCCTTCCATATTTTATATATAATAACAAGACCTTGATACAGGCAGGGAACTGAAATTCTGAGTTGATGGGAGAATAAAATTTTGAGTCAGGCAGTGAATTGTTACACATAAACAAAGGAAATTCATGTATTAAAGAATGCTAACTTCATCCTATAAATGAGCCATTATTTTAAGCAGAGGAGTGATGCAGTCAGATTTGTATTTTGATAAATCACTTGGTGGCTTTTTGAAGGATAGAATTGAAGGTGACAAAATTTGGAGACCAAAGGACAGATTAGGAAGGTTTCATCAATAATATAGGCAAAGATAATGGTGATGTGTATTAATGAAATCAAATAAGGATGGGAAGGATATAGAATAACGTGTAATTGAAGACATGATGATTTCAAGCTGTTGAAATTGACTTTCAGATATATGTGAGGCCATTATACTGATAATGGGCCCTCTGGCCTAAAGATACAGATTAGAGTCATTAGCCCATAGTTTTCTAGTAAGTCATGGGAATAAAGGTGATGGAAAGTTAGTGGAGTGAATAGAGAAGATGGTCTAAAAATTGAGCCAATTTAAGGAAGTGGCAGGAATAAAACTTTGGAAGTTAATTTTTTAAAGGAATAACCAGAGGAAAAACATGGCACTGGTTGCTTCTTGGAAGGATGGATTTAAGGGAATAAGTCTCAGTATGAAAGTTCTTATTCAAGCAAACGAGAATAGCAGTAGAAGGGGTCAGAAAAGAGAATGAAAAAGATGTGAGAAATACGTAAGGGAGGAAAAGCCATCTAACCAAGTTAATTAGTTGGATAGTGGAACTACCAACTAAGGAAGAGACCACAGGAATGAAGCACAAAAGTGTGAATTGCAGATAAAGATCAGGAAACTTTTGTTGGTGATTAAAGTTATCAGAGTAGATGAGAACTTGTGAGCAGTGCAATGGACCAATGATGGAACCTCAGGGAGCAGTTTTATTGGCATGATGGAAGAGAACATACCAGTAAGACATCAGATAACTGGGAGAAGTGATGAGAATTGGAGAACATTTAGAGAAGTAGGGATACCAGAATGGATGGCTCACTCAACACAATACAGGGTGGGGCAAAAGTAGGCTTACAGTTGTGAGTACATGAAATAGTTTATTCTTGTATTATTTATTGTATTCTTTTTCATATTAACAACTGTCAAGCTACTTTTGCCCCACCTTGTATTTCTTTATACACTCTGCTTTGCTGAGAGCCATCCTTGCTGTGTAGCCTCCTCTCCCTATAGAACTTGCTAATTCTGCTTAAAGATTTAAATCTCACCTCTGAGGATCCTTCTCCTGCCCCTTATAATTTCTCCTTCGTTGTACTCTTGCATTAAATCATTTATTACTTTTCTTCTTGGTGATGGTGCTACTATGTATTTGTTTTTACTTTTCCCTTTTAAGACTATGAGCACCTTTAGAAGTTAACATTTTATTCATCTTCTATGTTCACAGAGTCCAAGTAAATTATGGTGTTTAATAAATGCCTGTTTAGGCTAGCTTATAACAGAGATGCCATGAACATATAATAGGTGGTGTCAAGTAGAATTGCAAAGTGAATGATAGAACACTTCTATGCAAAAATGATCATTTCAAAGGCAGAGATCTGTGCTTTGAAATCTTGAATTTAATATGGTCTGTGGCTATGTATTTTATATGTTACGATATTGTCTACAATTTTACCTTATGTCTTATAATGCTGTACTGCTTGAAGAAAGTGGACAAGGATTTTTAAGGAAAATTTAGTCCTAGGCTCTGATTTATGAGCATGATTTTTTTTTTTAAACCATGGCTATTCAAACTTGGGGTTAAGGGGTGCTTATCACTAAGCAAGGTGAGTATGAGCTATTCATTTTAAGATTAAATTTTTAACAATGTAAGTTTGTATTTCTGGCATTTTCTCTGTCTTAATAGGAAACATTAATAAAAATTGAACATTTAGACTTAGTGATGTCATTAAGATATTGACATAATGTAAATGAGAATTTCCATGTGTTTCTGCATTGTTTTTAGGAAGTTCAGTACCTGCTTCAAGTAGCAGCACAGTTCCTAGCTCTCTGTCTTCTGGAGGCTGCCTAGGATTAGACAAGTTCAAGAAACCCGAGGGAAGCTGGGACTGTGAAGTGTGCCTAGTGCAGAATAAAGCAGATTCCACCAAATGTGTAGCATGTGAAAGTGCCAGGCCAGGCACAAAATCTGAGTTTAAAGGTAAGGAGTTGATAAAGAGCTTCCTTGTATTGCCATTATAAAGTGAAATACTTGCAAACAGCTTTAGTTTTAAAATTATTCATTCTCTACTTAATGTAAATGAGGTATTGCCCTGGACTTTTAGTTCCATCTATACTAATAAAAGGGTAATATGCTAATTAGACTGGACATCCTTCTGGACAAAGCCACAGTGGCAGGGCCAAGGCAGAGGCAGTTAGGGGCGATCAGGCCGGCAGGGGAGAGCAGTTAGATGGACCAGGCCGGCAGGGGAGAGCAGTTAGGGCGATTAGGTTGGCAGGGTAGAATAGTTAGGCAGTTAGAGGGATCAGGCCGGCAGGGGAGAGCAGTTAAGGGGATCAGGCCAGCGGGGGAGCAGTTAGGGGCATCAGGTAGGCAGGCGACCAGTTAGGAGCCAGATGTGCCGGATTGCGAGAGGGATGTCCAACTGCCAGACATCCCCCAAGGGGTCCTGGATTTGGAGAGGGTGCAGGCCCGGCTGAGGTGGCCTGTCCCCCCGTACCCCCCGTGCATGAATTTTGAATTTTGTGCACCGGGCCTCTAGTCTGTCTCTGAATTAGTGTAAGGTTGAATTATTTGCTGGTCAGCAGTGAGATCTTTTCTGCAGCTGGGTAAATGATCTGTATTTTATTATTGAGTCTGAGAGAGTTTTAGCTTTTTAACTGTTAACAACCCTTTGGCATCTAGATAAATTTCCTTTTATTTGACTGGCAATTTATACCCCTGGAACCTTATTAGAAGTAATCCAGACTTGGGCTTTGATTGTCCCAGAAAAATAACTCTCAATATTTGTTATATAAATATAAAGGAAGAACCTCTCAAAGTAATCTGGAGGCCGGATTTTTCACGTCTTCATATTTCTGTATGAATTATTTCATACGAGACACTTCCTAGTCAAAATTTTGAGAAATGCTTTCAGATCACTGCTATTCAGTCCATTTTAGTTTCTTCTGTAGCTGATACCTCATGGCTTCTTTTCCATATTCTCTACTTGTAATACAGTAGTTGCCATACCTTTAAATGTGTCCCTTTGAGGCAGAGGTGATAACTAATATGGTTTTTGGGACCTTTATTTTTAGCTTTCTGTGTAATATTAGCTTAAGGTATCTTAGAGACCATGTGGATAGCCATTTGCTTTTGAGATTCTGATACAGTTTTTCAGTTATGATTTTTAGGGGAAGAAAATAGGGTGGGTAATCATTAAATGTGGAAATCTGAAGATGAGGGCTTGTAAACTGTGGCTGTCATTTGTCTTTATTTACATATGGGTAAGCAGAGTAATGGATAAATATCTTAGACCCTTTAATATTTCCTTTTTGAGGCCAATCGGTCAAGCATTCCATTTCTCATTTATTCGTTACAGGAAAGCATTATGAAATCAAGACTTTGATCTTGTCAATACAGTATTGTTTATCTTTTTAAATATTGTTTCCACTGATGTATTCTGATTCTTTGATGCTAAATTTTTTTTTAATGCTTGAGTAAATAACACATTCATAAGACTTAAAAATCAAATTATGACAAGATTCACAGTGAAAAATCTATCTCGTTCCCATTGGCTTATTTTTCATCTTTCCTATCCTACCAGTCAAAAAGCTATGGTTAGTCTTATTACTCTTTCAAAGTTTCTTTATGCACATCATAAGAAAATATACTCTGATTCTGTATATCCTTATCTCTTTACCTTGTTTGATTAAGTGCCTACTGCCTCTGTGCTTCCTTGATTTTTATCACATATTAGCTTGGACATACATTTGTTCTTCATTCACAGCTTCCCAGATTGCATATGGCATTTTGTATGTCACTGAGTTTAATTTGTCTTTTAAAAAATGACACAGCTGTAGAAATTACTAAGAGGATATGTGTTTGTAATTTTTCGGTAAATATTGACAAAATGCCTCTTATAACTTTGTGCTAATTTACACATCCACCTGCAATGTATAAAGTGTCTGTTATTCCTAGTAATACTGTTTTATCAAACTTGTCAAATCTCTGTAGGATTGGAAATAAAGGTCTCATGCTGAATTTTTGGCAATTTGGTCTATGTTTGCTGCCATTGCTAATATTCTTCAAAGTAGTCCTTTTCAGAGTTATTCCCATGTCCCTTTGGTTTTTAAGGTTTGCATTTTGTTTGAGTGGATAACATTAACTCAGTGTCTTTTTGGTGTCTTTTATTTTTGAAGGCTTTGGCACATCCTCCTCATCTTCAAATCCAGCATCCTCATCCTTCAAATTTGGTATACCGTCATCTTCTGAGCCTTCTCAGACTTTACCAAGCACTGGAAATTTTAAATTTGGAGATCAAGGAGGCTTTAAAATAGGTATGTCATCAGATTCTGGGTCTTTAAACCCTATGAGTGAAGGCTTCAAATTTTCTAAACCAGTAGGAGATTTTAAATTTGGAGTTTCATCTGATTCTAAACCAGAAGAAGTTAAAAAGGACAGTAAGAATGATAATAATTTTAAGTTTGGACTTTCTTCCGGTTTAAGCAATCCAGCTTCTTTAGCTCCATTTCAGTTTGGGATGACTAATCTTGGGCAGCAAGAAAAGAAAGAGGAATTGCCTAAAGCTTCATCTACAGGCTTTAGTTTTGGTACGGGTGTTACTAACCCTACTCCTGCTGCTGCTAACACTGTGGTGACCTCTGAGAACAAGAGTAGCTTCAGCTTTGGAACTATCGAAACCAAGAGTATCTCAGTGGCTCCTTTCCCGTGTAAGACATCAGAAGCGAAAAAAGAAGAAATGCCTGCCACCAAAGGAGGGTTCCCTTTTGGCAATATGGAACCTGCCCCTCTGCCATCTGCCACATTGTTTGCTTTGGGAAGGACAGAAGAGAAGCAAGAGCCTGTCACTTCTACTTCTCTTGTGTTTGGGAAGAAAGCTGACAATGAAGAGCCAAAGTGTCAACCAGTGTTTTCCTTTGGGAATTCAGAGCAAACCAAAGATGAGAGTTCTTCAAAGTCGACCTTTAGTTTCAGTATGGCAAAACCATCTGAGAAGGAGTCTGAGCAGCCAGCAAAGGCCACTTTTGCTTTTGGAGCTCAAACCAGTACTACAGCTGGTAAGTATTAAACATTTTCTTTTACAAGGTGTCTTTGATATCTCAGAAAGGCAAGGAATGGTTTATACTAAACATATGTGCGAGAGACTAGTAACAGAACTCTTAGGAAAGGAGCCTAGGATTTTCAGCTTTAATTTCTCCAATCCCTCATGATTTTAATGATCTACTGATCTGATTTTGAGAAATACAGTTCTAATGGAAAGCCCACAATATTGCACATTTGTTTGTGTCTTTCTCCCTTCTGTGAGCTTTATAATCAGAGTTGGCATATACTATTCAGGAAAATAGGCATTCTTTCTTATGCACATGAATATTTTCTAACTAATGAAATTTTTATATGTAGACCTTTACTTACAAATAGAGATAACCAGTCATTATCAGCACGTAAAGGAAAATAGACAAATATAATTAGTCTCAGAAATGGAGGCAATTATGAAAACTTAAAGTTTGAAGAAAAAAATGAAATAGCATTTTAAAATGTTAATGAAACAAAATCATTTTATGGACTGAGGAGCAGAAAAAACATAGGCGGTAATCAGGTTAGTGAACTGGACTTTTTCAGGGCATGGTGCAAAAGTACAGAGAAATTGATCCAAAGTAGATTCACAAGTGCCATTGGAATAAGAATGCTTAGAAGATGAGGGAACTGTCAGATAAGTGGTAGAAGAAAATTTCCTAGATGTAAAGAGAGACATTGGTCTTAAAAATGGAAGTAGTCCACTCATTGACAAAAGCCAGTAAAATTTTAAGACACCAAGCCAAAATCCTGAATGCTTTCAGAGAGAGGGAAAAGCTGTTTGCCACAAATAAAGTTATCAGATTAGCATCAGACTTCCATTTTGTAACATCAGATGCTAAAAACAGGGCGGTGTTCTCAAAGTGAAAATGGGCTTTGAACCTAGAATTCTGTAACCAGCCAAATTTCATCAAACATAAGGGCAAAATATAGATGTTTTCAGATAAGCAGAGAATCAAGTTGAACACCCATGTACATTTTGCAATAATAAATTGGAAACACAATCAAAATAAAAATTAAACCTAAAAAATAGTATGAATACAACAAATAGATGTGAGGTTTTTTTATGTATTGAATTTTTACTTGGAAATTTAAAAACACCCTTTAAAGAAAATAAAAGCTAAATTATATATTATTTGGAAAGGAATAAAAATGAGATAGTGTTTAACCAAATTTAATCATGGGCTCTCTATACCAACCTTTTGGTCCTCATGGACCACCGGTGGTCCGCAGACCACCGGTTGGCGACCGCTGCTCTATACTGTTTCTATTGAAATAGACCTCTTAACCCTCCTATATATTGACTTGAAAGTGAGCTAAAATGTTATCTCCATTTTCCTAACCCATGCTAATGCCCTTACAATAAAGTGACCAGCCATGTCTAGTAGACAATATTGAAACAGACATTATTGGAAAAGTTTCCAAAAAAAGTCTTCAATAAGGTGGTTGGGATTCAGGATCATCATATAAAAGTCAATAGCTTTCCTCCAAAATCAGCAATAAAGTGTTGGACAACATATTTCATTTGTATTTTCTAACATTTTAAATTTTTATTTTATAAAAGCTACAGAACCTGTTACATGCTAACATAATAAAAACATATTTGATACTTGTTCCTGAGTGAGAATATTTCTCTCCCTCCCAGCCCCAACCCCCAATATAATTTCAGTTCTTAGAGGAATTGTTGTGGATCTTGAAGTTTATATAGAAGGAAAATGTACAAAAAATTTTGGGGAGAAGGGCAGGCACACAGATATGTTTGCCTTACTAAATATCAAACCATACTGTCAAGCTATAATAATTAAATCAGTTTAGTAACAGTAACTAAATTTAATATGTCATAAAGGTGAGCAAAGGATGCACTAGTCAATAAATGCTGCAGGAAAATTAGCTATCATTTGGTTAAATTGAAGTTTTAATCCTGCTAACATAAATTGCAAATCATATTTGTAAAAGTAAATATGATTCAGGTATCTTCCACTGTCTGAATTTGTTATCCAGTATCTATACAGTTAGATCTGGATATAAAGCATATTTTTATTAATCTGAACGATGAATATTTTAAGACAAAATCTATAAGAAAAAAGATGAATATATTTGACTACAGCAAAATTTAATATAACAGATAGGCATGCACATTTGATGAATAAATTTATATACACATATATAGTATATTATTTTAAATATTTTTATTGATTTCAGAGAGGAAGGGAGAGGGAGAGAGAAACATCAGTGAGGAGAGAGAATCATTGATTGGCTGCCTCCTTCACACCCCCCACTGGGGCTCAAGTCTGCAACCTGAGCCTGTGCCCTTGAACAGAATCGAGCCCACGACCCTTCAGTCCACAGGCCGATGCTCTATCCACTGAGCCAAACCGGCTAGGGCACAAATGAATCTATATTAAAAATTTCTGTTTTCTAATGACTTCTGAGATTGTAGGATAGAAAAAAATGCTTTCTGTGATTACTTGTTCTTAAAAATTTTTGTTTCTTAATTTCTGTCATACAGATCAAGGTGGAGCAAAGCCAGTTTTTAGTTTCTTGAACAACAATTCCTCTAATTCAAGTACACCAGCCACTTCAGCTGGTGGCAGCATATTTGGTAGTTCCACCTCTTCATCCAGTGCACCAGTGGGTGCCTTTGTGTTTGGACAGGCCAACAATCCCGTGAGCAGCTCTGCCTTTGGTAACCCTGCTGAATCCAGTACATCTCAACAATCTTTGCTGTTTCCTCAAGAGAGCAAACCAGCAACCACATCCAGCTCGGGTACAGCTGTTACCCCATTTGTCTTTGGTCCAGGAGCCAGCAGTAATAATACTGCAACCTCTGGTTTTAACTTTGGAGCTACAACCACATCTAGCTCTTCAGGTACTTCTAAAAAAGAACAAAAACCCATATGTGTACTTGGATTGGCCTTAATTATGAGTATATCAACTCTTAGAAATTAATATGGCAGCTTATTACAAAATGGCATGGGCGCCTTTACCTATTCTATACTTGGGATGTTGTAGTTATTCACTATGTGGTGTAATGTACATCTTGTGTTTAATTTTAACATAATTAACTCTTGGGAGCAGTTTTTCTAATTTCAGCAAGAGTGTTTAGTTTTTGCAAGTAAGTAACCAGACCTGGGATTATTTTATGAGACACTAGTCCTCATTGTGCAGTGTGTACATGATACAACATTAGCTGATTTCTGCATTTGGTAAATTTCTGATGGGGTTAGTTGTTGTCTTCGATATATTCCATCTAAAATTTTTTGACTATGAAGGTGGGGAGTTTCGTTAATAGTTTTTTTGTTGTTGTTGTTGTTATTTTTTTGTTAATCCTCACCCAACACCTTTTCCATTGATTTTTAAAGAGAGTGGTAGGGAGGAGGGGGAGAGACAGAGAGACACATCAATCGGTTGCCTATTGTATGAGTCCCTGCCGGGATCGAGCCTGCAACTGAAGTACGTGCTTTTGACAGGAATCGAACCCGAGACCCTTCAGTCTAAGGGCCAATGTTCTATCCACTGAGCCAAACCGGCTAGGGTGAAGTTTTTGTTTATGTAGATTCTATATAGTCTTACTAAACAATGGTAAAGAGATTTGCATTCTTAACAATTCTTACAATCATTATTCAAAATTTGGTGGGATTTTTTCCAGCAAGGTAAGAATCTGAAAGGAAGCTTGGAATTTGCTTTTGGCTTCTTAGAGATTTCTTGAATTATCTCTAGCTATCCTGGTGATTTACATAATTCTTTGGTCCTATAGGATGCTCCTTTGTGTTTGGCACTGGACCTTCAGCACCATCTGCCAGTCCAGCATTTGGTGCTAACCAGACCCCAACATTTGGACAAAGTCAAGGTGCCAGCCAGCCAAATCCCCCAGGCTTTGGATCTATATCATCTTCAGCAGCTTTATTTTCTGCTGGCTCTCAGCCTGCACCACCTACTTTTGGGACAGTGTCAAGCAGTAGCCAGCCTCCTGTGTTTGGACAGCAGCCTGGTCAGTCTGCATTTGGCTCTGGAACAGCTCCGAATTCCAGTGAGTGTGTGTACTAGTTATGTACTTCGTATCTGTACTTAGGTTTAATATGTCTTACATGTGATATTTTTCTTTGAACTTTGAAACATGCATGCCTTTTTTAAATTGTCTGTCATACTCAGTAGCCTAGAGAAGTGTATGTTTAGTCTTACCTATAAACCACACTCCCAACTTTGGCACATTAAGCATTTTTTAACTCTTTGAATTAGATATTGGATTCATTACATCCCATTTCTCCCCTTCTGGATTTTGGGGCATTCTAGCCTAGATTTTAACTGTTGTGTTTTCTAATTCTCTTTGTGATTAGATTTACTTCAGGAATTTATTCCTCAGCTCTAGTACTCTTCCTGGGACAGTCCAGCCGAATTGTCTCATGACACTTCCTATTTGATGACACAAACCTTTTCACTTGTATATTTAAATAAATGTTTCTGTGTTTGTTCTTTTAATATAGTTAATCACATGTATTATACAGGGTGGGGCATTGTTATTAATTAATTGTGTTACTTTCCATACGAACATTTGCCCCACCCTGTAATGACATATACAGTGACACTGTACAGTTAGATTAATATCTGAGTATGCAAATGCCACATGGTCTACTGGGATTATTCCTACACAAAATTTTGTTTTCTCTGGCATTAATGATTCCCTCTTCGTTAATGATTCCCTCTTTTCATAGATCTCGTCTCGATACTTTTAAGCACATTGGCTGTTTTTCAGGATCTGAAAGAAGTTTCCCAGAATTTTCTAAACTGCTCCTCCCACCAGGCTTTCTAGAGAGGCTTGCTATTTAACTGAGGTCTTGGGGATCCTTTTTACCAGTTATCTTGGAGATTCCCTGTAGCTTCTTCTTAAAAAGCATCTCTTTCCTTGGTGTCATTGTCTTCCCACTTCCATGTTTTGATAGAGCAGACATTCCAGTGATTTTTTTTTTTAAGTACTCAGAGAAGAAAATTTTGAGACCAAACATTTCTGGAAGGATCATTATTTTGCTCCCATGTTTGGTAAGATTTTTGGTTGAATATAGGTTTGGATTGGAAAGCATTTTGATAATTTTGAAGGCATTTCTCCATTGTGGACTTTCTGAAGATCCACAGTGGAGAAAATACTCGGTTTTCTTTAAGTGGTCATAAGAGAGCTTAACCCTTTACTGTATTTTGCATTAAAGGGCAGAGTCATTTCTAGAAAAACTATCATTTTTACCTTAATGTTTTTTTGCTTCAACTATTATAGGTTCAGTTTTCCAGTTTGGCAGCAGCACTACAAATTTCAATTTCACAAACAACAATCCATCAGGAGTATTCAAATTTGGTGCGAATCCGAGCACACCTGCAGCCCCAGCCCAGCCTTCTGGCTCAGGGGGCTTCCCATTTAATCAGCCGTCAGCTTCATTTACAGTGGGGTAAGAGACTTTTTGTTGAAATGGAGAATTTATCATGGTAAGGATGTGTGCTTGTGCATGAATGTATGTGTGTTCTGTTGTTAAAATCACCAACGTGCAGTGTAGTTCAGGTAAAGGCAAGTATGTTCTGTAATATCAATTTACCATATTATAGTTTGGGAGGATCTGAAAAAAAGAGCAGAGTGTGTATGTGTCCTGTGCGGCAGGAAATATGTTTACTTGAACAATGTCTCTTTCCCCCCCTTGTCACTGGTCACATTTAGAGTTATATTATGACTCTAAAATTTTGAGCATCATGTCACATTTTGAAGTTTTTATTTTTCACAGGTCAAATGGGAAAAATATGTTCTCTTCTTCTGGAACTTCAGTTTCTGGTCGCAAGATAAAGACTGCTGTTAGACGCAGGAAATAAATATTGCAGTGGTGTTTTACACAAGTTTTAACAAAAGCTGGTGTCCTGCTTTTAGATACTGGATTGTACTACATGCTGGAGTTACCTGAAGTCAATCTGCCTAAGGACTTCTTTGATTTTGGAATTTTCCTCTTTCTTTCTTTACAAAAGCCCTGCCCTCACCTCTCGCCACGCCCTTTAAAAATAAATAATAGACTGATGACTGATTCTTCAGCGAAAATATTTTATGATCCAGCAAATTATTCACTGATTTGGCTTAGGCTGGCTGAATTCAGGAATGGAGCCCGCTCAGTGAATGGCTTTGTATAGAACCTCTTCGTCTGCACCATTATGTGCGTTGATATGCGTTTATGGAACGCATTGATATTGTAATTATATCTGAGGAATTCTGTATAGATTAGAGGATGTTGAAATGAATGATTTCTATGCTGAGTTTGTGCTGGTGTATGTGTGAAGTGAGTGAGTTGGGTGTATTGTGTACTAAAATTTTCTGATAGAGGAAGCCTGATTAAAGAATGGTCCATACTAAGGACTTGTTAGATCTAGTTCCTTCTCCACTTAATAATTATATGCTATTTCTATATTTTCATTCTTCTATCACCTGTCTTGCCTTTTCCATTATTTTATTATGAAACTTGTGTAAATACAATTTTGTTTCTGTACTTTTTGGCATAACATAAATCTGTGAACTTGAAATTTTAATTTTGTGTTAGAATTTTTTGTTGTTGTTTGTTTAGTCTTGTCTCAGATTTTATTATGTAAATCCCATTATTCAAAGTTGCCTAAATCCATTTGGAAATCTTAAAAAAAAAATTGGGGATTCTTAAAGTGAATTTATTGGCTTTTCTGATCCAGTTTTGTTTGGACCAAAAACCAGTATTGTACAAAGTATTAAGCATATATTTTTATATATTTACTGAAATGGACTGTGGTGACTTTGGATAATAAGGAAAAGTTTAATATTAAAGCCATGTTTATTACAGTATAATTAACATGTTAAACCATGGGATAAATGCCATCAATAAAAAATTGTGAAATTCTTTTTGTTCTAGTGTTAACTCTGGAAGGGAACCTTTTTATAAAGGTTAATTAATAATGGTCAGTTAGAAGATAAACTTCAGAGAATGCTTTTAAGTGATTTGGATAACTCCTAAGTCATTGGGAAAGTGTCTGAATTTACAACATATTGAAGGTACCTGCTTTTTTTGTCTGGTGCTAGGAATTATGCCTACTTTGCATATAAATTGACGTACCTTTTTAAAAGTTGGAAATAAACACACAGTCATTTTTGTTTGTACTTGTATCTTCCTTGATAGGTGACTAGACACAGGTTTTTGATGGAGTTCTTGGAGATACATGGCCCCAGCAGCCCACAAAAACTTCAGTGGTCCTTTTGTGTAACTTTTTAAAAATTACTTTAGCGATTTTTTTTAAACTGGATTTCTTTTCTGTGGTCCATAAAAGAGCTGGGTGGAGACGAGGTAGTGATGGTGGCAGACAACATTTGGTAATTTTATTCTTCAGTTTGAATGCACAATTATATTGTGCTGACTTTTATTTTGCTGAACTTGTGGTTGGAATGCAAACTCAGAACTTTAAAAATGTTTTAGGTTTTTGGTGTTATTTATAATGAAAAGATAATTTTTCATACTAAAAATATATTAGGCCATCATCAAATGCTGGTTTGGGGGTAGAAATTTCGTATTATAATACACATTTGATATGGATCTGTGATGGTGAAGGTTAGAAGAAGTAAACTGGAAATTTGTAGTTTCACTGCTGAGAAGTTAATGCCTGACTAAATTGCAGGTTCATGCATTCTCAGCCATTCTTTAGGCCCATATGGATGGGAATATTAGGCATTCTGCTGTGCTAGAAAGGTTTTCTTTTACTTAGTACCTTTTTTATTTTTTAAACAAGTGACTGAAAGCCATGAAGTGGCTTTGCTTAAAAATGAAATCATCTGCCTCCCCCCTCTCCCCCCCCCCCCCCACTCAACTGAACTGAAGTATACAGGGCTTGGAACTTGTTTTTTCCATCTCAGTGGTTGAAATTCTCAGGCTGCTTATGGCAACTTGAGTACATTCATGGTAGCAGCTGTAATTTCCAACCTGTCCCTATTCAAGCTCAGCAGAGGTATCTCCTTATCAGACTGGCTCAGGCTATAGAACCACTTCTGATGCACTCCCTGTGGCTATGATAGCTTATATGCTCCATACATAAGTAAAAATTGGGAGCTGCTTGTGGAAAGCGGGGGCGGGGGTAACATGACAACACAATATTGGCCCACTTTTCATGCTGGACCAATGAGGAATTGTGTGGGGTTTTTTTGTTGTTGTTGTTTGTTTTTTAAATATGTTCTTATCGATTTTAGAGAGAGGGAGGGGGGTGAGAAACATTGATCTGCTGACTCCTACTGTGCCCTGACCTGGAATCGAGCCTGCATCCTCTCAGTACATGGACGAAGCCCATCCGACTAAGTCACACCAGCCATGTTGAGGAGGAATTGTTTTTAACTGAAAACAATCTCTGAAGAGAGAAAAGCCTTATGTAGAAAGATTGAATAATCAGGTTTGTTTATATAATTTGGTCAGTAGTTCTCACTGAATGTACATCAATGTAACTTGTGTCAAATGTATATTCTAGGACCTCCTCCTCAGAGATTAATTCACTGGGTATGGGCAGAGTCCAGAAATCTGCATCATTAAATAAGCACCTGGAGGACTTGCCACTTTAAGTACAGGGTGGTTTTGAGTAATTTATGATTTCAGGCATTAAGAAAATTCAGACAATGGGAAAATTTGTCTTTAAGCTAGCTGCTTATTTTTTCTTCATCCTCATCCGAGGATATAGAGAGAAACACAGATGTGAGAAACATCGATTGGTTGCCTGTCATACGCACTCTGACCAGGGATTAAACCTGCAACCTAAGTATGTTCCCTCACCGGGAATTGAACCTGCCACCTTTTGGTGTATGGGATGATGTGCCAACTAACTGAGCCACCCAGCTGCTTATTATTTGCTAGAAATTCTCCCCTGAAATTGTGTTAAGATTTTATTTGAAATAAAAGTGGTGGACTAATTTTAACAATTTATAATCAAGCTTTAAACTTTCTGGTTTAGCCTGGGAAGAATTTGTATTTGCTGTAATTAGTACAGTCATGCGTTACTTGACCCCAGATACAGTGAACAATTTGTCACTAGGCAATTTCATCATTGAGCAAACATCATGTAGTGCATTTACACAAATCGAGATGGTATAGCCTACTCTACACCGTGGCTGTTGCTCCAAGGCTACAAACTTGTTACTGTATTGAATACTGTAGGCAGTTGTAATGCATCCTGATATAACATTATAATGGCTATCTCATTACTAGGCAATGGGAATTTTTCAGTTCCATTATCTTAGGGGACCACTTTTGTACATTTGGTTCATTGTTGACCAAAACATCATTAGGCAGGACATGACTCCATGTCATTTCCTGGGCCTGTTTATCAAGTTTGAAACTCAATGGAAATTTTACAAAGGCTAGCCTGTGTGTTTAATGGAAATTGACAAATTTGGTATAGTAAAAATGAAGAAATGGGTGTGTTGGGTCCAGCTACACACAGCTGCAGTATGACCATGGCAGTGCCTTTATTTCCTTAGTAGGGTCCCTAGGCCTGGCCAGCAATCAGGGCTGATCTGTGGGGCGATTAGGGACCCCCCACTCCCACCCCCACTGGCACCCACCTTGCCAGCATGGCGCCACCTGCTTGCCGACCTGGCCACCCGTTGCCGCCGCTTGCTTCTCAGTGGGGCAACTGTCAGGGCGATCAGGGGGCCCCCTGCTGGCACCCACCTTGGCTGGCCTAGGGCAGCTCCTGCGTTGAGCATCTGCCCCCTGGTGGTCAGTGCACGTCATAGCTACTGGTCGTTCCACCATTTGGTTGATTTACATATTAGGCTTTTATTATATAGGATAATACAGGCAACTTTAAAAAAATAGATTTTTTTACAGAGGAAGGGAGAGGGATAGTGTTAGAAACATCAATGAGAGACATCCATCAGCTGCCTCCTACACACCCCCTACTGGGGATGTGCCCGCAACCAAGGTACATGCCCTTGACCCGAATCGAACCTGGGACCCTTCAGTCCGCAGGCCGATGCTCTATCCACTGAGCCAAACCAGGTTAAGGCCAGGAAACTTTCATAAACTTACCTCAGAAGTACTCTAGTTCCATGATGGGCTGGGCTCAGACCAGGCCATAAAGCTACATTTGAGTTTATCCTTCATTATCTTTGCCCTTGAAGAACTTGTTTTGTGTTCTGTCCTCTAGATTTGTAAAGATTAGAACAGGAAATACTTGTGAGATCAGAACTAGGTTTAAATTGCCCAGCCGACTCACTTATTAGCTATGTGACTTGAATTTCTGGTTCCTCATGTGTATGGGTCCTTACTATGTTGCATGATAATTGAAATGATTAACCACTTTAAGACAGGAAAGTTTAACATTAAGCCTAAGATCTATGGGCAACTTTTGAATGATTTGTTAAGATAATATGGTCCAAAAATGGGTGATTTTGGTAGTCCTCTATTTCTGAAAGCATTCTAGTTGACTGCTGTGGCCACTATGAAGGCAGAAAGCTGTATTTGGAAGGAAGTTCTCCCTTTGCAGATTCTAAAACCTCAAAAAACAGGCAAAATACAAAATCATTGGTGACCAAGTATTTATTGAGACAAAGAATACAAATTGGTGGCATACAAATTATTAAAAATAGGATGCTGTATTTATTTATAGGCCAGGCCATCAGATTTATTTGTGGGTCAAGTCCTACTATAACGGCTGCAAGGATATATACAGTTTGAAATGACAAACTTCACCCAGTCAAGTACTAGTACATGAGAAAATTTCAAACTTTGGTATGGGAAGTGGGGAATGGCAAGTAATTGAAATACTTGTCAGATTTTAGGAATACTGCTGTTATTTAGAAATATTCTTCAAAATAAGAGCCTGGGATAGATGCAGAATGAAAATATTTAATGCCCCCATTCCTCTCAAAAAGCCCTTTATTCCCAAGTAACAAATTAATTTCCAACTCCCACCTTCCTTTTGCTGGAAATACTTATGCATTAGTGAAACAAAAGGGAACATCTTTCTTTTAGAGTTAAAACATTTTACTACCATTTGAAACAAAACACACTGAAGATGCATTTTTATTAATTCAGACAAAGTGGCCCTCTAATATAATACATTTTCCTGCAATCCTAAATATTTGGGTAAAACTGGAAGGTAAATGTTTAGGTAGAAAGAAGTTAACTTTTGAATCAGTCCTACTCAAGTATCATCAGTTGGGCAATATTTTAAAGTAAAGGCTTACTTTAAGAAGTGTTGGCTTTATTTCTGTGGTCACAGATTATCTAAAAGCAAGGCTTGCCATCACTCACACATACCTCCTCTAGGCCTAGGGGGAATATTAGTGTCAGACTTCCCCAAGATGAACCTTTGGTAATGAGTACTGTGATTTCTTAGAGGCCTAAAGTTAACAGTGTTCTGTGGTTTTTAGAGGACATTCATAGAAAGTGTGTTCTCAGCTTGACTCCTAATTTTTGTGTCATTTGCTTATATAAAAGTGATGAATAATGTTTGTACTATGAAGATCACTTTCTGCCTTTTAGGCTAGAGCTTCAGCATGAGAATTATACTTTGACACAGAAAATCAGCATTTCTATAAGACGTATACTAAACAAGTAGAAAGTACTGAAAAGAGGGATTCTCCACTCTTCACAACTCCAAGAGAAGAAATGGCTCCTCCATCCTCCCTGTTGTTTTGTCACTTTTTCAATTATTTGGGAATCAAAATCTTTTCCTAAGGGCTGAATTCATAAATAGAGTTGTATTTTTTTTGTTGTTTGCTCTGTTTTACTATATAAATAAAAATAGGCTAGGTGGTAAACCATCCAATACCTGAGAGGAAATGATACATTGAAGGTAAATTCCAGAATTACATGACTGAAGGGCATTTCAACTTGAATTTCAATCAGTGCCAAAAATAATGTGTGTGAGCGTGCACATATATATATATTCATACTAAGTGGTAAGTTTATGTCACATTTCCTAATTTCTGGTCTCATAAAATTTTAGTTTTATTACTATTTATTGTGAAGGGCCATAACAACTTCCCAGAGGTTACAAGTGAATGATCTGTTTAATACTATGATACACTTAACTGACAGGCTATCTGTGATGTTGTATTTAATATAACTTATTTTGAAAAAACATGGTTTATGCAGTTTTACAAAGGGTATAAGGATACTGTTAAGGTTTCTATAACCATTAACTGTGAATATTTTCAGTTTTAAATATCAAAGAAAACCCACTTTAAAAATTGATACAGTGATAGACATGTCTTCCATTTGCTAATAAACTTAACACCAAAAATAAAGCCTAGAATGACCCTTTAAGCAATCTAATTATGAACTGTCCAACACAGTTTAGTGTTTTGTTTTTTGAAAACTATCAGAGTTGGAGAAATGTCTAAGAAATAAAACTTTTAGTTCAGGTGTATCTCAACACAGCTAACTGGATCATCTAACAAAAGCATCCACACATTTGAAACAACTTTGCTTCAGTAGGAAAATAGCAATACACAGTGTTACTCAGCTTAACATTTCCTTCAAAACATCATCCATGGCAGGCCCAAAATACAAGCTTTTGGCTCACACAACCAAAGAACTTAGAATTATGTCTGGAAATGCTACTCTTGTTTTAGAACAGTCCATAATGGGAAAATTGCTAATATTTCACAGGTTACCATATTTAATCATGTAATACTCAGATTATTTAACTTGACGTTTCAAAAGTTATGGAACTATATAAAATGTAAAACGAAACTAGTGTGTAGATATCCTGTGTGTAGAGAGAAGTTATATTCAGAACACTGAAAAGCACTAATACTTTCTTCATGCTGCACACATACTGGGAATATTGTTTTACAGTAAATATGCAACAATTTGATGGAAGTAATTCCCTCCCCCCATATTTATAGTTTGATTTGGGGCACTGAAAATACTTGCACATGAATTTTAAGTTAAATTTACAATGAAAATTTATCCCCCCTCCCCATTAAAAGCAATCACTATCTTAGCTTCTCTTTAAAAAAAAAAAAATCAATGTTAATATAGCAATAAGACAATACTTTTTCATCATCATGCAAAACTTTGCCCCAAGATACATGTAGAAGCATTAACAATAGTTATAAAGTTACATCATTCCCACAGTAAACTGCAGTGCAGATTTTAAAACTTTAGGTAAGGGAACTGCTAGGCCTGCCTCACCCCTTTCTCTTGCAGCTAACTCACCACCTCCTGGGATGGGAGATAAGTGGATTATCAAATTTGTGTCCCCATTCTCCCCAAAAAGCAAAGACAACAATTTCCCCAAGAAGTGTTAACTAAAAGATGAATAATGTGTTTATAAAACACAACTGGACGTTTTCCATCATTTTGGGATAAACCAAAATAAATTTTTCAAGTTTCATTTAGAGATTTCAAAGCTGAAAATGCTTTCAGCAAATTCTAATGCCTTAGAACTTCGTATATTTTGTCCATTGTTGATTATGAAACCACTTGCCTTCTTTTTGATCTAAAATTTTAACACTTGAATTCAAACAGGTTTTTCTTCTGGAAAAGTTCTTTGGCATTCAAGTAAAATCAATACTTTCAGAATAGTCACCTGTATCACACTGGAGTGACTGCTTTAATTTCTAAATCATCAACGTAACCCAGGGATACTGATGGCCTTGATAACATAATTTAGTCTTGTCATCATTCCAGAAAGTATGGAATTCAGGGCTTTTAGGGGCATCATCTGACCCCATTTCTTTTTACCACAATGGTTCCTGCTACAATGTCATAGGCTGTTCGATTATGCTGAAAAAACAGCAGTGTGATGAAAGCAGGGAAAAAAGAAGCAATAGAAAAATTCTTGATCAATGCTCGTATAGTGGACCTAAAAATAAAAAAGGAAGCAAAAAATATCAGATAAATTGTATACATACCACATATAGATGAGTATCTTCCTATCAAGTTCAAAGTATGTATTTAAAACATTCATAGTTGAAATTTTACCTTTGATATGAGTTATTTTCAAGTATCCTATCAAACCATCTCAGCTAGTTCTAAAGACTTCATCAACATAAAAGACTAGAATGTTCACATGAAAAGCAGTAATGTCTTACAATGTGAACTAAAGTTTACAGTATTTTCTAGTATTTTGCCAGAAGAAAACTATTTCCTTTACTTGCCTTTTCTATAGTCACTCATTCCTGTGTTTCTGTATCTTCTGAACTGAGTGTGCTTACTGCAGTCTCATTTTCTACCTTTTACGAAGCACTAACATTTTAAATTACTGTGTGTTCTTTTATCAGCTCTTTTCTCTGTGGGATCATGTGATTTAAAAAAGCTTTAAAAGGCTTTCAACAATAGCTTAGAATGGAGATTTATCCTACTAATGTTAATTTTCTGCCTCAAAGGCTACAGAAAAGCACAGTGGCTAAGAGTGGGCTCTGGATCCAGACTAGCAATCAGATCCACTTTCTAGCAATCACAAGTTGTATTCCACATCTGTAAAAGGGGTAAGAGTACATATAGTACCTATCTTGTAAGGTTGTTAGGATTTAATTAGTTAATACATATGCACTGTTTTTAAGTTTATACTCAATAAACATTAGCCATTACTGATACTCATTAATAGTAGGATTATTATAAACACAAAATAGTAAGGAAATTTTGAGTATGTCAGCAAAAGTTCTTCTAGTCTTGTTCATATTTCTTTTTATTAACAATCCAGCTCTGAATCATTCTGGCAGCAGTTCCAGCCAGTATCTTGTTTTGCTCAAATGATTACCACCTACTCACCTCCACAACTTCCATTATCACTATTTGTACCTTGCCCCAGAGGCAGATGCTAACAGCCTCTTGGAAGTATTACAAGCAGGATGCATGTACAGTTTCCAAAACTCTTACTGCCTATTCTAATGGGATGATGACAGGTATTACCAAATGGAGACTGAAGACAGATCAGTCATTGACCCATTTATTATCCACAGGTCTAGAGAATTAAAAAGTAGGCATGGAGCACTGCACAGATAGCATCAACACCCAAATCATCCTTTCATTATTGTAACTTAAATTTCATAAAATGATTCTCCTGAAAATATATACTGAAGAAGGGTCTACAATCATATAACTGAAAAACACTCAAACTCTGTTTTAAACTGAATAAACATAAGCCCATTTATTAAAGTATGCCATGTAGAAAAAAATACCAACATCTTAAAAATACTATGTTAAATGGTACAACTTATGAACTGTATTGATTACTTAAAAATCTGTAATTTTTATAAGTATATAGTAGATTAAGATAAGAAAAGAACGTACGTTGTAATGCTAACATTTGAGGAAGGAATCACTAAAACCCGACTTGGTGCAATAAGCACTGACGTGTCACATGTCACAACTCGAAGCCCCAGCAGGAACTTCCCTGGGGTAGCTCCGCCTGCTCCCCAAATGCAAATTATCTAAGGAAAGAAGGATAATTTAAAAATAATATACTAGCTCAACCATACCAATTTTATTTTTTTTCAAATTGATTTTAGAGAAAGAAGAGGGGAGGGAGAGAAACATTGATTTGTTCCACTTATTCATGCATTCATTGGTTGTTTCTTATATATGCCCTGTCTGGGGATTGAACCCACAACTTGGCATACTGGGAGGACCCCCTAACCAACTGAGCTACCTGGCTAGGGCTCAACCACACCAATTTTAAGGTTAAGTTTTCCTGCCATATTATTCATGTTTTAAAAATTTCAAGTTGGAGGAATTTCACTACATAAAAGGTTAACCTTTTAATGCATATTACTGACGATATTAGAGATCATTTTCAGTACTACCAGTTGTCTACTGTAATATTTCTCTATGATCCAGTTGTTTGTATGGAAAAATACATCTCAATTTCCACAACCAATTTATAAATATATCTTTGGACCATGAGACTAAAATATATTACAACGAAATTATAAAATGTCTACACTCAGCAAGTTTTAAGAATTAACTTATTATTTTTTAATTCTCAAGGATATGTTTTCCTGATTTTAGAGAGAGGGAAGGTGGGGAGAGAGATGAAAGAGAAAAAGAGAGAGATGGTTGCCTCCGGTACGCACCCACTAGGGACCTGAACCCGAAACCTAGGTATGTGCCCTGACCAGGAATCAAGCTGGCAACCTTTCGGTGCATGGGATGATGCGCCAACCAACTGAGCCACACTGGTGGCCAGGGCAGAAAGGTGTTTTTTTTAACCTGAGAAGTTTTATGTTAAAAGAAAATTTGAAAAAAAAAGACATTTGACAAATACACGATTAAATTTCCATTGATTTTCTGTCTTGGGTTGATAAACTAAAATTAGACAGTTAAATATTAATATTTGCTGAAGTCAGTAGCTTACCTCATAGAAACAAACTAGTAATCTGTATATAAGAGCCACAACCATCATTTTCTGCAAGTCTTCCATTGATGTGTCTTCATCTATTTCTTCTATTATATAATGCATAGCAAACTTAGAGATATCCCTACACAAAATAATAGTATTGGGTTATAAAGAATTAATTATCAGAGCAGTTGCTTTGATTTTTCCCCCCATTAGTGTTAGTCACAAACTTTATTTCAAATTCTAAGCTAATCTTTAGGTGTTTCACAAAACATTAGCTTATTCAACAAATAGGCAGCACTATCATGAGCAGGCACTGGACTAGCCCTGGTGAGTGAATTCAACATGGCCTCTGCTTTCATGGGATTCTAACCAAGCAGGGAGGGCAGGACAGTAAGTGATAATAAAGTGTGATGAAGAGTTGGGATAGGAAACTACAGTGTACTGTGGAAACACATACCAGGCACATTTAACTTGTGAAGCTTCCCAGAAGTGACATTTAAGCTGAGATCTGAAGGATGAAGAGAAGTTAGCCGGACTGATAAGGGAGAAGTTTCAGAGAGAGGGACTAACAAGGGAGAAAAACTTGAAGAGAATGATGGAAGCTATAAGCAGTTTGATATGACTCAAATCTTAAGTATGAGTGGTAACAATGATTAAGAAATAAGGGCATCTTACTTAAAGTTAAACCATATGAAAAGAAAACTTTACCTGATGGCAATGAGGAATCACTGAAGGAAGGATTTTAAGGCAGGAAAGGAGCAGAATCAATTTAGGATCTCTCTGGTTTTATATCAGAGACTGGATTGAGATAAAACAGGAGACAAGACTGAGATACCAGTTAGAAAACTTTTGCCATAATCCAGGCAAGGCATGACAGTAACTGGACTAGGGAAAAGCAATGATGATAAAAAAATGGTCTGGGTTGAAGGCTATTCAGGAGATTCAACAGAAAGGAGTTGGTACTTGGATATGTAGAGGGTAGGAGAGGAAGAGACAGAAAGGAACCACAGTAACATTCAGGTTCCTGGAAAGAGCCCTGAAATTTGACTACAAGGGTTTGTTTCTTGATTCTGACAATTATTATTACCTTTGTAACTTAGTAAATTCTGGGCTTACCTTCTTGTAAACCCAAATTTCAATCTCTATAAAATTGTGGTATTAACCTCTGTGGTTCATACTGGTGGTAAGATTAAGAAAAAAATCCATATAAAGAGGTGAGCTCAAAAGAGTTTTTCTTTGGGAAGGGGGAGGTGAGAAGACACTGAGGTCAGAGCAGTTTTTAGAGCATTAAAGGGGGTGAGAATGCTGGCCTTGGGATCTAAAAGCTCAGTGAGGGGGTCCCTTCGTCTTGTCATAGAAGGGCTTTGCAAGAAGGCTAAAGTTGGGAACCCAGAAGCAAAAGTACCCAGCAAGCCCAATAAAGGAGAGTATTTCTTGTCTAGAGGAGGAGGCATTCATGGAGGAAATAAGGTGTTTACAGTCTAAGGCTCTGAAGAAAAGAGGTGAATTCAGTGCCTAACATGTAGAGAGTACTTAGTGAGTAATAATTACTATGAATTTTAATGTGAAGGGAGGATTATTCAAACAAATGGCTTACTTTGCAGTTCACGTGGGACTTTTCTGATAATATAAGCAATCCCATTTGGAAATGCCATCTAGCTGATTATTAATAGTTCATCTACTAAAACCTCTTTATGCACAGTAAGAGGGAAATGAGTTCTGCCTAAGAAAATAGCTGAATAAAATCAAGCCAGGCTTGGGGCTCCTTTTACCTACTTTTGATAGGTGAGATTCCCACAGACCTGGCTGAATTTATTAAGTGTTATTCTCTTTTTTGTAGTTATTTCTTAAAACTAACAAGAAAAAAATCTCACAAAGCTCCTATAAAGAAATCATGACACTGGCAAACCAATTATCCATACAGTCACATGCAGGCATAAAAAGAACTTAACAAAATGAGATCTCTAGATAGTAGGTTTTATAAACCTTTCTGCAAATAGTCTTAACTTACTTTATTCCACTGAGGTGCATAATGCTTAAGACAATAGTTGCTTTTATAAAGAAGAGAATGAAGAAATCCACCATCTCTGCCATAAATCTGTGGGCCAAGGATGGAATAACATACTCTCTGCCTGTTAAAAAAAAAAAAAAAGTTAGGAAAACTAATAATTTTACAGGCCTTGGGACCCAACCTAGGTAAACAAATGGGGAATGTAAAGTCAAGACACAACTAACTAATAAACAAAACAAAACCTTGCAACAAGCACTAGCATTGGCTCCACTGAAAGTACATTTTATGAAAATACAGCAACACTACTCCACTATTTATGAAGAATTTAAAAGTTTGCTTTCACCTCTGTTTAAAAAGTGATTTCACAGATAAATTTAATTATTTAAGATACTCTATGCATTTCACTAGGGACTCAAATGAGAATCCAGGTGATCACAAGCCTATGACACAAAATTAAATATTTTTTAGTAAAAACCAATGTTATGTATAGACAATTAGCACTAAGTAAATCCCTGTGTTACCTCTTACTCATTTAGTCTTGCTTTCTATGTAATAAATCAATCTGTCATACTAAATTCTGAATGGGATCAAATTCAGGAACGTATTCTAATCTTATGTATCTGTAGCTGAATAAAGTAAACAAAGTAAATGATAAACTAGAAAGTATAACTAATGCAAAATATTCTAATTCCCATACAGATGTAAACAGACAAAGATCACTCAGCTAGGCCCAGTCAAAGGTTCATAACTCCATTTGTATTTACATAAATCTCCTTTTATATCCATTAGTTCCACTGTACCTAATATAAAAGTAATATAGTTATTTCTATATTACATATTCTATAATAAATCCACGTCTTGTTATTTCCAGCATTGCTGTCAACTCCCTAACCCCCACCCCATCCCCACTCCCACGTAGGTTTGCCATCTGAGAATTCAGCTTTGAATCTCATTCTCCAGAGCGGGAAATCAAGAGGATAATTTGAGCAGCAGAAATTCCTTTACACGGGTTAACGACTAGTCTCAGGAGTAAGGGAATCGGTTCGGAATGCCACTCTAAAGGAAAAGAAACGGTACAGCCCTCCGTGCACTTCAGGCATCTAAGGCCTGGCAAACGGCAGCTGGCGCGAGTGGAGGAGCATCCATCGGAGGCGCATCGCAGTTACGCGTGTAAAACCGACCCTGCCCCACCACCCAGGCAGTTCCCCGCAGCCCCGCCCCGCCTCTCGCTCGCGCTGCTCACCTGCTGCCTGGCGCCCGGTCTCGCTCGAGGTTCGAGAAGGGGCGGCGGACCCCACCCTCGCTACTGGGGTGGCCCGGACAGCACCCTGAACGTGAGGAGTCCGGGGTCCCAGGCCTGGGACTGGAGCAGGAGAGGCGCTGCCGGGAGCCGCCCCCGGGCCGGGCCCCGGGGCCGCGGCGCTCAGGAAGTAGAAGGGGCTGTAGTAGCCCAGCTGCGGGGTTGGCGGCGCCCCGGCCTGAGGCAGCTGCGGGCTGCAGTAGGCTGGGAAGGCGGCCAGGCAGCTGTGCCAGGTGAGGTAGCCGCAGTAGGACTGCCACAGCCACTCGTGCACCTGCCGGGAGTACTCGCGAGCGCTCAGCCGCGCCTGCTTCTCCCGCGGCGACGCGGCCTCGGGCGCCCCGCAGCCCGCGGGCTCCCGCAGCCCCGCACCGGGGTCGGACGCCGCCTCCTCGCGCATCCCAGGCTCGCGCGGCGGCTCCGACTCCCCTGCGGCCGCCGCAGGGGGCGGGAGGCCCGCGGCGGGAGGCCGGCCCGGGGCCTGGGGCTCGGCTTGCGGCCCGTCCCGGGGGCGTGGGGCGGGGGCGGCAGAAGGGCCTCTCAGGGAAGGGACGGGTTCGCGGTCGCCTCCACCGTCGCCCTGTCCCGGGGGGCGGCCTCGCGGCTGCTCCGGCCCCTCTGCCATCGTCTCAGCAGCACCCGCCGCTGTCTGGTTGCTGCGCCTCTACCTTCCCTACTAGCCCCTCCCCAACCGCCCCGTCGCCACCGCAGCAGCCAAGGGCGTCAACAATCCGCCACCGGAAGCGGAAACCCCGCCCTCCGCAGCGTGGCCGTCCGCGGGGGCGGGGCGGAGCAGGCGTGGGAGGGAGAGGGCGGTGGGGCTGCGGGCCTTGTCGCAGGCCAGGGGTCTAGTAGCTACTCTGTTGGGAGTCCTCAGGGTGTAGATGTGGGGCCCACCAACCCCCGCCTCTAAGGCTTTAATGAAGCCCAAGGCCGAGGCCTCTCCAGCTGGTCCCAGGAGAGGCGGACTTGGCCGTCCCGGGAGAGATGCTAATGCAGGAAGAGGATTTCCTAGAGAGCTCCCGGGGGTCAGCGTCGCCTTTTCTGTTACTGAGCCTCGGTTGTCTTACCCTCTGGGCGCAGGGCTTATTGCTTATTTCCGCTTGTATTCATTCCAGATAGTCCTCGGCCATTTGTATGCAAGGTGGTACGAGACGTATCCCTTAAGAATTAACCAAATTAAACGGACATTTATCAAGTTAGTTTGGCTCAGCTGCAGATTTTCATTGTAAAAGAGGGATTATGCTGATTTAAGAGCTAGACTGTTATTCTGGAACTAACCTTTAAAAATCTTACTTTCCACTGCTGTAGACAGAAGCCTACTGCTCCGGCAAAACTGCCTTTCCTCAAATCCAATGTTCCCACCTTTGGTGCCCTTTCCTTTATTTTCTGTTAAGGCAAGACATTTCATATCTCAGGGCTTTGGAGCCTTCTCTGAGTATATTTATATTTTAATACACTCTCCTATGTCCGTAAGTTGATTAAGTGATAGCCATATGTATATGTGTTGGTGGTGAGAACAGCACCAGGTGATAGACTGGTGGAGTCAGACCAGACCTTGGTTTAGCAACCTGGTAGTTGAGTTCTGGCTAATTTAGAGCTAAGACAAACTATGAGAGAAAGTTTATTTAGAAAGTCACAGAGGTAGAAGTGAGCTGTAGAAGAAATGGGCTCAGGAAACAATATACAGGGGCAAGAGAAGGGCCCTGGGAACTTAGGAGAGAGAAAGGTAAAGGTAATGAACTGAGGGGTAAGAAGAGGGAGAGGGGAAAAGTGTGGGAATGCTTCCGAAAGGAGAGCACAGCTGGGTCCTCCTCTGTCATAAGGGCTTTTTTTTGGGGGGTGGGGGGTGGGGGGTGGGGGGTGGGGAGGGGGTTTAATCCTCACATTTGAAGACCTGTTTAAGACAATCTTAGAATACTATGAATCCAAAATAAGGAAAGGTCATGGTAGCATATAGCTAGAAAGGTTACCCATAGAAATTTGGTTTTAAAGTAAACAGCAAGTGTAATGTTTAAACAAACAAACATTCCAAGTTTGGGTGGTGGAGGCAGGAGAAACAGGAACAAAGAAATGAAGATGATATGAAACAAGAGCGAAAGATTGTGCTTATTGACCACATGGACTTTGTTTTGAACTCCACTCATTATATAGTAGCTGGCACAGTGCCACTCACAAAGTAGACATTTAATCAGGACTATTGGTTACAGTTGTCAGAAATCCAATTGCAACTGTTTTGATGAAGAAAATCATAAATGAATTTATTGACTTGCATTAACTAAAAAGTAGAGGAATAGGTTTAAAGGATATCTAATTACAGATAATCAAATGATAACTTCAGGGGTCACTTCTTTTTTTCTTTCTCTGACTTTGCCTTTGAGAAAAGTAAGAGTGTTTCTGTTTTAGTGCTAAAAAAAACCACTAATTTTAAGTTGCTTATGTAACCAACAAATTAAGAGATTCTACATTTAAAAGGCATTTCAAAAGAGAGAAGAGAGGCAAAGTTCAAAGAATGTTGGCCAATAATTTTCTAGAACTGAAGAAAGATGACGCTTTAGATGGAAGAAACACAAATGTTGAGAACATAACAAACAATGTGGTGAATGTAAGCAAAGGAAAAAAAAATTGACAATCCTAAGAGCAGCAGTTAAAATATAACCTACCTACAAAGAAGCGACATTTAGATTGGAAGCCAAATTTTCAAAAGTAAAAATATATGTGCAAAATATATATTACTGAGGGGAAACTATTGATAACCTAGAATGTTATAACCAATTATCACTCAAAAATGAGGTTGCAATACGCACCACTGCAAATTCAAACAACATCCTGATCAGCCCTAGCTCCTTCCCATCATACTCAGCTAAGGACTAAAGGCTCAGGGATGTAGAAAGTATTCATGAGTCAACATGTAAATGGATTCTGTAAATATGGCTGTACATGAGTTTTGAATCTCCACGAATCTCCACATAAACAGCGTATACAGTGAAAGAAAAAATGCATGGGACAATATTTGCAACAAAAGTAGATGACAGATAACCCCACAAACACAAAATACAAGAAGGTGGGGTCAAACTACAAATGCAAAACTTGCACAGTGTCAATACTGAAAAAGTCCTATTAAAACTGTTAAGATTTTAGGAAAATTATATAGGATATGACAGAAAAAATAAGAAAAATTCAGAAATGAAGTAACAACTTGGGAAAGAGAAATAAAAGAAAAAATACTAAACTAGAAGGAACACTAAACAAACACAATGATAGTGCCTAAAGAAAGCTAGAATTTGAAAATAAGGTTTTCTTAAGTCAAAAGGAAATACAGAAAGACATAGAAATGATTTGAGAGAAATGATAAATATTGAAAATAGGCAAAGAAGATCCAACATATGGGTAAAGAGTTTCTGATAACACCAATCTTGCTAACAGAACAAATACAACACATTATAATTCAAGAGAATTTTTCCTGAAATACAAATATATATATTCTATTTACATATATTCACATATGTTTTTATATAAATTTGAAATCATTTGAAACCATTTTTAGAAAGAGCATACTGTGAATGAAGAACAACAAGCTATTGAAACAAGAGTGAAAGATTGTGCTTATTGGACCCATGGACTTGGTTTTGAAAATTACTAGATTTCACATTTTGAAAAGTGGTCATTAGCCAAAAACGTAACTTATGAGTGAAAGAAAATTAAATGATCATAAGACTGCAACCTTAACACTTCATGTGAGAAGAAATCAGTGAAACATTTAAAATATTCAAAGAAAGAAAAAGAGAACCAAGGTCTTTACACACAGCAAAACTGACTTTCAAGTATAAAAGCATAGATTTAATTTGTTACCAAAATGAAAGAACTCGGAGAACATTATTCGCTTGAATTCTTCCTGAGGAATCTACTGGAGCATGATGCCACCCAAATGACTGACAGACAATGACAGGAGAACAATTGGTGAACATTAAATATTTAATTACATATAGATCTAAGACTAAGTGAAGGTTTGTTTTGGTCAGGGAGATTGAAACCACAAACTTGGTATATCAGGGTGACATTCTCACTAACTGAGCTACCTGGCCAGGGCTAAAATCATGCAGTAATTTGAACAGAGAACATTTACTATAAAGAATTAATGGAATTGGAGTAAAGGGGAGTTAACTGGTAAGAGGCAAAGATAACTTCTACAATATAGGAATAGTAGATATAGGGGGCAGCCACCACTCCTAGGATTGAAATAGAGTGGCCAAGGTACAGCCCTGCTGCACTCCCCCCCCCCCCACTCCAACCCACCAATGGGCACCTCGTTGCTGGAGAGGGCATGACTGTGGCTCACTGGTTGTCACAGAAGTTCACTGAGGAGTGGCCTCAGTGGGACTCATTAGAAATTCTCTCTTGAGAGTGCTGGGAGAAGCTATCTACAGGGAGGTGCCTTTATCTCAGAATTCCTTGCAGAGTGCCTAAGAAGCCACTTAGAGGAAGGTGCTTTGCCAGCAGCATAAAGCCAAGAAGCAGTGTACTGGGGGAAGCTGCCATGAGAAGCTGTTGCTTGTTGCTGGTCATTGGGCACTGCTGAAAGAGACCATGTGCTCTGCAGGAGCCCAATGAGAAAAGCACATGAGAACCTGAAAAAGAAGCCTCTTCCCCCTCCAGTGGCATCCCGGTGCCCTTTACCAATAAAACATGTCAAACCTACTGGCATGGGAGAAGTATTTACAGAGTTCAGCTTCATTATTGCAGAGCAAGCAAATATTAGAGCTGAAAGTCAATAAACTGATATATAAAACAGGGTTAAAAGAGAGTATACTCTGACATGGATTTATATTCTGAAATATTGATACAAAGATTACTAGTAAAACCAGAGAGTATGGGGAGAACATCAGCAAACATTTTTAAGCTTTTCAGTAAATTGATAGTGGTAGTGGTATTATTTTGAGAATGTGTGTGTAAAATGAGTGATTATCATTAATGTGAATTCTCTCAAAGAATTAAAGAAACGTGATGACTATCAAAATCAGGATAATGATTACTGTTAGGGTTGCTGAATGAGGTACACATGAGGCTGAAAGTGGCAAAGAATTATAAATTTATTAGATCATCTGGAAACCAGATGGGCTGAGCTCCAAAATGGCACCCATGCGTAGGGATAGGGAGTAGAGATTTTAAAGGATTCCAGGTGGGCTTTTTTCAGTTGGGAATTCTCTGGGCAGGTCTGGATCCTGGGCAAGTCTGGAGGGGAAAGTTACTGGTCTTAGCAAATGGAATGGTCTAAGTGAAAGGAAATCTTGGTTGTGAAATGATCTACTGGTCAGTTTCCCAGGGAAGGGGTATCAATTCAGTTATTTGATCAGACCTAACAATTATTTTTGAGGGAGGGAAGGGTTTGTGATTGAGATGGAAGAGCACACAGACAGGCTTCTGGTGTGGCTGACAAAATTCTGTTTCTTCTTTTGGGAAGTGATTATAAGGATATTCACCTTATAATAAACCATCAAGCTGTTAGAGAAAGTGACAAAAACGGAACCTCTTTCACTCACACACCTGAACTGTGAAAGATATCCTTCAGTAAGAGGGAAATGGAATTCAGAAGCAAGGAGTGAGATGTAAAAAAATATATATATATATTTTAAGAAAATGAGATCCTGCAAGGATCTAATGAGTTAAATGAATTTGAGAAACAGAGTCTAGAAAAGCATGGCGAACTGATCATATGTATTCATCTCCTTTCCAAAATACCCATTGAAAAGAAACAAAGCAAGATATTGAAATATTCTTTTGAGAAACTGAATGATCTCAGAGAAAACCCTCTGTATGTTGTCATTTGGGTATCCAAGAACCAAAGTTTGGTTTGCAGCTTATAACTTTCCTCTGAAACATACCAGGATCTTATCTAATAAAAGAGAAATATGCAAATTAACCATCACTCCACTACACCCACCAGCCACGCCCACCAGCCAATCAGGAGCGAATATGCAAATAAACCCAACCAAGATGGCTACGGCCACAGAGAGCATGAGGGAGGCTTGGGTTTCCCCGGCAATGGAGGGAGCCAAGCTTTCCACCTGCCCTTGCCGGCCTAGGCCTCCACTCAAGGATACAAAGTTTCAATGATAGAAGATACATAAACCCAAACAGAAATGGCGGCAGCCACTGAGCTGGAAAGAGCAGGAGGCTAGGGTTGCCCCCGGTGATGGAGGAATCCAAGCTTTCCGCACACCCTGGCCAGCCCAGGCCTCGCTTAAGGCTACAAAGTTTCAATTATAGAAGATTCATAAATCCCAATAGAAATGGCTGCCTCCACAGAGCAAGCAGAAGGCTTGGCTCCACTCCAGGCTACAAAGTTTCAATTGTAGAAGATAAATAAACCCCAGATACCAGAGCCTCCGCTTGGGTTGCCAGGGGGCATGGCCGGCCTGCAAACCACCACAGGCCCCTCGCCCAGGCTGCCCCACGCCCCAAGGGAACCCCCACCCTGATCTGGGATACCCTTCAGGGCAAAACAGCTGGCCCCCACCCATGCACCAGGCCTCTATCCCATCTAATAAAAGAGTAATATGCAAACTGACCATCACTCCAACACACAAGTTAGCTGCCCCAATGTGTTCAAAGATCCTGCCCCCATGTGGACACAAGATGGCCACCACAAGATGGCCAGCAGGGGAGGACAGTTGGGAGGAACCAGGCCTGCAAGGGAGGGCAGTTGTGGGCGATCAGACCATCAGGGGAGGGCAGTTGGGAGGGACCAGGCCTGCAAGAGAGGGCAGTTGGGGGCAATCAAGCCTGCAGGGGAGGGCAGTTAGGGGTGACCCAGCCGGCAGAGGAAGGAAGTTGGGGGTGACTGGGTCTGCAGGGAAGGGCAGTTGGGGGGGACTCAGGCCTATAGGGTAGAGCAATTGGGGGGTACCAGGCCTGCAGGGCAGGGCAGTTAGGGATGACCAGGCCTGCAGGGGAGAGCAGTTGGGGGGGCCCAGGCCTGCAGGGGAGGGCAGTTAGGAATGACCAGGCCTGCAGGGGAGGGCAGTTAGGGGCAAACAGGCTGGCAGGGAAGCAGTTAGGCATCAATCAGGCTGGCAGGGGATTGGTTAGGGGGTGATCAGGCTGGCAGGCAGAAGTGGTTAGGGGCAATCAGGAAGGCAGGCAGGCGAGCAGTTGGGAGCCAGCAGTCCTGGATTGTGATGGGGATGTCCGACTGCCCGGTGGGATTGGGCTTAAATGGGCACTCGGACATCCCTTGAGGGGTCCCAGATTGGAGAGGGTGCAGGCTGGGCTGAGGGACAACCCCCCCCCCCCACCCCGTGTACGAATTTCGTGCACTGGGCCTCTAGTGTAAAAATAAGATGCTAATGTCTCTAGAGCAAAAGTAGAATCTAATGTGTGCTCCATCTTAATCACAAGCCCTTTCCTCCCTCAAAAGTCATGTAAACATGTTTGAGATGGGAAAATAATGTTGAGGAGCATTTAACAATTAAAAAAAATAATTGCATAGATATACAGAAAACAACAACAACAAAAATGGGAAGAAAGGCAATCATTAAAACCATGAAAAGCAAGCCTGTCTGAGCTACCCAGAGAGTGGTCTATATTGCATTGTTCTGAGTTCCTGTTGTAACTTAAGAGAAACTTTCACAATGTCCGGAGACTTTGATGTTCTGCAAAAGAAGGAGGAAGATGTCCTCAAATTCCTTCCTCCCCCTTAGGGGCACTAACCTTGATTTGACATTACAAATCTGGAGAGAACCTGGGGTAAACTTCTGCTGGCAGCTTTTGCCATTGTTGCCATTGAAAACCGTGCTGATGTCAGTGTCATTTCCTCCAGAAATACTGACCGGAGAGCTGTGTTGAAACTGCTGTGCCACTGGAGCCACTCCTATTGCTGCAGCTTCACTCCAGCTTTCTAGGAGCAGAGGGTCCTGATCCCAGGGCTGAGCACCAGCCTCTCACAGAGGTGTCTACGGTAGCCTGCCTACCATTGCTCTGTGTAACACAGACTCTCCTCTGCGCTGTGTGAACAGTACCATCCTGTGAAACAACAAGGGAGCTCACTCAGTGGGTCTGATGTGGTGATGCTGGCTTGGGAAGTTCTGCGCATGCGTGGCACCATCTCCAGAGACCACCCGTGGGAGGTCATGACTGATCTCTACTTCTACAGAGACCCTGAAGATATTGGAAAGAGCAGGCCACTGCTGAAAGGCTGTGGCCAAGGAGGAGTTCCAGGGTGAATGAACTGCTCTAGCTCTCACAGTTACTGCTGCTCAAGTTGAAGTCACAAAGTGGTCTGAAGGCATGGAGGTGCCCTCTGCGACTGGTTCCTACCGAAGACTGGGGCACTCAGCTTGCCACTGCCCAGAGCCCCAAATGGGTAGGAGCAACCACCGAGTAGCTAAAGCTGTTCTTCCACAGACTCTGGGTGATGAAAAGGGTGATGAAAAATAAACAGTTAAAAAATACCAGGAAAAGAAAAGAAGAGCCTCAGGGAGCAGGATGGGGGCTGGGAATGGGGAATGTGGGGCAGGTTATTGTCATTTCTTTTTTACTATATTAGTTTTTAAATACGATATATATGTTACTCTGATGGCAACAAAAAGGGAAGGAAGGAAGAAAAAGAGAAAGGTGGAGCTGACTTCAGGTTTGGTTGCATAGAGGGTGCAAATAATATCATCAGGATCTGGGTCTGTCTCTTTTTTTCTTTCTCATTAGAACTTGAATGGTGACGGGAAGTGATTGGACATCTATCAGTCTAAAAGGACCGTTCATGAGTTTCTGTTACTGCATCCTTGGATTATCCTTGGTTCCTGATAACTTTAAGGTCCAGTTGTTCACCTTTCCTTTCGATTTTGTGAGCCTGATTCTTTGGATTTTAACCAAAGAATAGTAACTATAACAGGATAATAATCACAAAATTCTGTACCAGTTGAACACACAAAAAATAATTATTAATTTTTTTTTGCTTTTCAACATCTCTTTGGAGAACTACACCTCCCTCCATTCTTAATCTATGTGGTTCGGAAAAGATTGACTCCATCTCTGTATCCCTAAAAGTAGATACATGAGAATATTCACCCCTAGCTAGCCACAGGTTCGGGGATAGGAAAGTGATATGAATTGGGCTACACTGAGTCATCTTTGGAATTTTGCCATTTGAAGAAGATACTCCTGGTTCGGAACCTATAGCTGCTGGTGTGCGAGTGTCCCCCCTCATGTCCCGTGTGGTTCAGGGTTCAGGTTCAGGGTTTGGGTTCTGGAGGAGGCCGCACACAAATGAAAGAGACTAGACAAGAAAATATAAATTTGGGAACTGGGGGCCAGGCGGGAGCCCAGCTCAAGGGGAAGGACTCTACTCCGCTCTGGCCTTGCTATCCCTTTTATTCAGGTTTTGGGATACACCCATAGCCCTTAGGCAGGCAATTCCAGTAATAGCCAATCAGCAAGGATTTACATAAATCTAAAAGGTGGAAGTTGTTTCAGCTACCATTGTCTCAACTAGACAGTGGGTGCAGAGCTCTGACCTTTCAGAGCTCAAGGTCTCCAGCCTCCCGGTTCCTTGTCCACACCTCTCTGCTAGGGAAGGCAATGGGCGGCTTCCAACACCGGTGGCCATTTTTTATGCCTCCTGAGTTGACCTTTCCTAAAAGTGAAACCAACATAGAGAAAAGCGAAACTGTGTGATGGAGAGAAACAGAGAAAGTACTCTTGTGACATCCTGGATCCAGCTATATCTGAAACTATCTCCTGGAATGTTAGAGTTGCCCAAGCTCATAAATTCCTCGTTCCTTTGTTTCTGTTACTCACAACCAAAAGAATCCTAATGCAGACTGGGATTCCAAAGTTCTTCACATTCCTTCCTTCCTTGGCTTTGTCAGTGACCTAAGTCACCCACAAGTTCTCTCCTGCAGCATTTTTCCATGAGAAGGAGAAAGGTTAACATCACAATTTATAGCTTTTTACAAGTGTTTACGTTCAACAAACTCCCTTAGAGCTGGATCACACAATATTTAAATGGTACCGTTTAAATGGTGTTGTTGCTCTTGAAAGCATTTCTCTTCATTGATTACAAACCAGTGCTCAGGTCAGAGACCAGTGATGTTAACTCTCTTCCCTTGGTGGGGAAGCTGTTTGCCATCTGGGCATTCTTCTCATCATCCCATAGTCCAGCTGCTGTTATGTCATGAGTACTACGCACCAGGGGCTGCACACTACAATCTCTGAGGAGCCTTTAAAAACCACCCATGTCTGGCCCTACCCCTAAAGATTCTGATATAACTGGTCTTGGTTAGGGTTCAGCCATCATATTTTCTAAAACCTCCCCAGGCAATTCTATCGTGCAACCAGAGTTGAAAAAGCCGCTGGCACATACTGCATCTCTAGAGAGGCCTCTCTGGTTCTAACCAAAAAGTGTTGGTAACTGTTCTCCCTGAATTGCTCAGTGAGTATTTAGACTTTCTTCACCTCCTATAGTCACAAATTCATTTCTATACTCATTTACTGAGCATTTATACTCATTTAAGCATTCCTGGCTACTAGGAATACAAAGGTGAATGAAGCCATGTTTTTTTTTGTAGTTGAGGGACTACAGAGTAGATGGGAGAGATTGGTAGGTAAGTACCTACATGACAAAATGTGAGCCCAAAGGAGGGTGTGGCCAGTTCTCCCTGCAAGGAGACAGAGTTGTGAATTGGAAAGGGCTTTAAATAGGAGGTGACTTGGAGCTGAGTTGACTCTTTATTTTTTATTGATCTCAGAGAGGAAGGGAGAGGGAAAGAGATATAGAAACATCAATGGTCAGAGAGAATCATCGATCAGTTGCATGCCCCCCACTGGAGACTGAGCCCACAACCTGGGTATGTGCCCTGACTGGGAATCAAACCATGACCTCCTTGTTCATAGGTCAACGCTCAATCACTGAGCCATGCCGGCCAGACAAGCTGAGTTGACTCTTAAAAGTGTTTATTATAAGGACACAGTAGGGAAGGTTATTTTGGGAAGAGGGTGCAACATGAGCAAATTTCATGGGAATAGCCAAGCTGATATTTAAGATCTGGGGTGAACTGAGTAGAGATAAATTTGGAAAAGTAGGGAGGGGCCGGATTATGAAGGGCTTTTGTCTCTTATAAGAGAGTTTGGACTCTATTTAAACTCTGTGGACAACAGAAGCTATTGAAGAGCTTTACTCAGAGAGATAAACCTGGTCAAGTTGGTTTTTTAGTAATATCTCTCTGGTAGCCATGTGAGAGGTAGGTTGGATTGTTGTAAATTTGGAAACAAGGCCTCCAGCTGGGAGATTATAACCTAGGTAAAATGAAGTGAACCTGAGTCAAGGCAATAGCAATTGGGAGGTAAAGGAGAGAAGGCATTTGAGTGAAATAAATGAAGCCCAATTTGCAGAATTTGGTGACTGAATGGATTTGGGGGGAGAGAGAAGCATCACGCTGTCTTTGGTTTAGATGCCTGAATGAATGGACTGTGATGCCATTCATAGAAATTAAGGCAGAAGGAAGCACAAGATGGGAGAAGGGAGGAGCAGTAAGGTGCCTGTGAGATGTCCAACGGATACTGGCTGTTGAATATATTGTATCGTAAAGATACAGATTAAGGTGTTGTAAGCATACAGGTGGCCCTTGGCAAGTAGGTGGAAAACTCTGCGAAATGAGATGAAAGCCAAGAGCAAAGGCCAAGGGACTATCGAAGAAGAAGAAGGAGGAAGAGGAGGAAGAGGAGGAAGAGGAGGAAGAAAAAAGTGAGAAAGAATGTTGAGGTGGGTGGGAAAATAGGATTGAGTAAGAGGAGAAATTTTTCATAAGAAAGGAAAACCATAAAGTGTCAAAACCATAAAGAAATAAAGAATTGTAGCAAGCACCCAGCTGGTGTGGCTCAGTGGTTGATTGTCAACCTATGAACTGGGAGGTCACAGGTTCAATTCCTGGTCGGGGCACATGCCTGGGTTGCAGGCTCGATCCCCAGTAGGAGGCGTGCAGGAGGCAGCCGATCAATGATCCTCTTTCATCATTGATGTTTCTCTCTCTCTCTCCTCTCCCTTCTATGAAATCAATAAAAATATATTAAAAAGAAAAGAATTGTAGCAGGCATTTTTCTTTTTTTGATACCATACCTCTTTTTCCTTCTTGTGGTAATAGCACCCCAATTTCCTCTTATTGAATAACCCCTCTATCAATATATGTAGTTGGGGAAGGACTATCAGGGCCTTCTGCTCTACCACTCCAAGCCATGTGGCGGGCCTGTGATCCAAGCTCAGCCAACTGGACATGCTCACCTGGAACTTGGAAAGTTGGGCCAGATGGTTCAGGGATGGTATAAATATGCCAGCAGAGATTCCTGGCAATACTGTTGGTTATTTCTTGCTATCTACACTTCTTTCTTTAATTTCAGAGGCTGTGATATTGTTCCAATAAATTCCTCTTAAGTGTAAATTAGCAAGTGCTGGTTTATGACCCTTCCAACTGAAGAACCTTGCCTGAATTCAGCCATTAGGAGGTCACTGATGGCTTTGCCTGAGTAATTTCATGGGGTGAAGGGTGAAAGGCTGATTGAAGAGGGAATAGAAGGTGAGCAAGTAGGGATAATAATTGCATTCTAATCATCAAGGAGTTTGTTTTGGAAGAGAAGGTGTTAGGGAAATAGCTAATTATTCTGAACCATATTTAAATCCATGTTTTGCTAGGACAACTGAAAAGAGAGTTTCTGAAAATTGGGCAGCCATGAATCTGTTGTTTAGTATTGATTTCTCAAGTTTTTAGCCAGATTTAGTTTATCAACATATTTCAACTCTTCTTACCAGTAATAAATGAGAAAGCCACCTCATGATGACAAATTGCTCTTTAAAGTATCTACTTCAGAATAAAAGTTTGATTTGATACACTGAGAGAAAACAATGTGAAAAAAATAAAACCACCATGAAAGGTTTCTTCAGACACTTTGTCCAATGCACCCAATAAAAGATTAAATTTTAAAATAATTTAATTTCAGTACTTTTAGAAATACAAATAAAATATATTTTCCTTCTTTAGCCAAACTTGAGTGAATTGCCATATGATGCTTTTCTGCCCCCTAGTGGTTGTTATAAGCATTAAGAAATTATCTGTTTTAAATATTTCATATTATAAGAATATATTTGCTTTATAACAGAATTTTTAGAATTCAAAGTGATTTATAAATGTATCAGCATTTACAAGAGTCACATGTTATTCTTAGAAATGGGCAGCACTCATAAAACAACAGCAAACCTCATTGTATAAAGTCAACTGACTTGAGGCAACCAGTAGGTGGAGGAATTTCCAAAGCTAAGAATTCCACCATGCTCTCCAAAACCAACTTCAGAACCCGAGGATCTTAAAAAATAACTGGTTCAATTTTCCCAGTTTTATACTAACAGGAACTAAAGACTGCTGACTAGTCCCAAGTGATACATACATATATGTATCATGTCCATGAAATTGTGGTAAAAGGAAAGAATATTCTAGATTAAGATTAGACTTTACTTGTGAAATATGAGACTTGGGGGTGAAGTGAAACTTTTTAGGTATGGATAGCATGAAATAGAAAGCTGAAAGTAGGGTATATGAAGAAAGTCATTATGACAGAAGAGAGGAAAAGCGGCTGAAAGTGGGAGCCCTGATCAAATGTTAGTGTTATGATACGCAGAGAGGTGAAGGGAGGGAGGATGAGTTTGGCTTTGACCTGGTTAGCAATAAAAAGCTATTATGAAAGACAAAGGACAAATATTTATAAGATATAAAATGTGGGTACAAATGAATGTGAAAAGCACTGATTTGCCTCCTTGGTTTATTAGCACTGGAAGCAACCAATGCGGAGGGAGAAGCCACAAGGCCTCCTAAACACTCGGTCAATTTAGCCTTTCTATGCCTAACTCAGATTCCTTCCTTAGCATTTCTTGCTTGGCTGTGGTACCTCTCCTCCCAAACTTCTTCCTGAACTCCCTCCAAGACAGAGTCCACTAGTGACTCTCTCCCTCTCCATGATTGTTTACTTTATTCGCATGCTTGTCCGGGATTGCGTTACCATTTTTACAAAGTGGGACTGCACTGCCCGGCCAAAGTGGAGTTGTAAACATGCAGGACATGAACTGAAACTTGAACTCAACTTCATCAAATTTCACTCTGTTCTTGGCCCCCTCTCTTGTGGTCAAAAGAATGAAAAAATTCCACAATTCTTCAGGTTTCTTCTCCATTTTCTCTTTTGTCACAGGGTTTTGTTGACCTGCACCCTTTTTTTCTAAATTTAATACCCTGGCTCATTTTGTTCTTTTTTACCCCCATTTTGTTCTTACTAATCAACTCTGGTAATTTACCTTCTTTTTATATAATAGGCTCCCTGCATTCTCAGTCAATTTTATGTATAATTTTATAAGCCATATCATGTTTTTGCCTGGAAAAACTTACTAAGACTGATGGTACCCACTATTGTTGAAGTACGGAGAAATAGGTTCACTCATACAGTTTTTGGGAGTGTAAGTTTGCACAACTTTTTGATGGCTGATTGGTAGCATCCACCAACATTAAAAATATTGGAGACTTATGACTAATTAATGCCCCTTTTGGAATCTGCCTTTCAGAAATATGAGCACTGGGTATGAAGATGCAAGTCTAGCATATTCCTTGCAGGATTATTTGTAAACTAGAGGTCCAGTGCACAAAATTGGTGCATGGGAGGGGGGTGTTCCTCAGCCTGGCCTGCACCATCTCCAATCTGAGACATCCCCCTCACAATCCAGGACTGTTGGCTCTTAACCACTCGTCTACCTGCCTGCCTGATTGCTCCTAACCACTTCTGCCTGCCAGCCTGATCACCCCCTAACCGCTCCCCTGCCGGCCTGGTTGCCCCCAATTGCCCTCCCCTGCTGGCCTGATCTCACCCCCAACTGCCCTCCCCTGCAGGCCATCTTGTGATGACATGAGGGCGACCATCTTGTGGCGGCCATCTTGTGGCAGCCATCTTGTGGCAATGTCGCATGAGGGTGTAACGCTATCTAGGCTTTTATTTATTTATTTATTTATTTTTATTTTTTAAAAATATTTTATTGATTTCTTACAGAGAGGAAAGCGAGAGGATAGATAGTTAGAAACATCGATGAGAGAGAAACATCAATCAGATGCCTCCTGCACACCTCCCACTGGGGATGTGCCTGCAACCCAGGTACATGCCCTTAACTGGAATCGAACCCGGGACCCTTCAGTCCGTAGGCCGACGCTCTATCCACTGAGCCAAACCGGTCAGGGCTAGGCTTTTATTATATAGGATGTAAAGTAGTAAGAATAAATGAGATAGCCATCAAAAATGAAAAGATCAGCCCTAACTGGTTTGGCTCAGTGGATAGAGTGTAGGCCTGCAGACTCAAGGGTCCCAGGTTCGATTCCAGTAAAGGGCATGTACCTTGGTTGCGGGCACATACCCTGTAGGGGGTGTGCAGGAGGCAGCTGATTGATGTTTCTCTCTCATTGATGTTTCTAACCCTCTATCCCTGTCCCTTCCTCTCCGTTAAAAAAAAAAATCAATAAAATATATATTTTAAAAATGAAAAGACCAGAAAGCAGGATAGTAGAATTTGTCAATAAATCCAATAACTAGATCTTTGAAGAAAAAAATAATACACTACATAAAATTCTGGCAATTTAATGAAGAAAAAAGGAGAAATCACAGCCATGGAACTTTAATAATAAGAAAAAACATATAGCCCTAGCACAGCTGTGGGCAAACTACGGCCCGCGGGCCGGATCCGGCCCGTTTGGCTGTTCTATCCTGCCTGCGGAACCGAAAGAGCGGAGGGTTCTCTTGCTCTCCCCTCCGCTCCTTCACCAGCAGCAGTGTTAACATGGCAACGTCGGGAAACATGGCCGCAGCTCCTTCTTCTGAGTGGGCGGATTTATATCCGCCCATTCAGTAGAAGGAACAGCCTCTCAATCTTCCAGAGGCTCCTTGTAATGCCCGCGGACGTGTCCTTCGACATCACCCTGGGAATGCGTAGACACGTTATCGTGGTGATGTAGGGAGACACACCCCTGGAGAGCACAGTATCAGAGCATTAGCTAAAAAGGAGACCAACAACACCGTTCCCACTGAAGTTGATGTTTTAAAGACCAAAAACCTTTCAACCCAGTCTACATTGCCATCTACATCTATGTCCTGGGCATAATTTGGAAGTTGCACTAAAGAAAATGTTTAATTTACTGTTTACACATTTTGTTCTTTTCTATTTGTTTTAGTTTTAAATTATTTTATTATATTTAAGTTTAATTTGAAAGGCTTTTGTACCTTTCCTTTGTTAGGCAATTTTATTTTGCCTTTGCCATCTTCAATATGAGGTATGTTATTGTGCTATGATTCCTCCATTTTTTGAAGTTTCAAATTATAATAATTAGTGTTTACATTCTTCTTGTTAAAATGTTTGAAATGAATAAAACTATTGAAATAATAAAAAAAAAAGACCGTACCCTTTTATGTAATGATGTTTACTTTGAATTTATATTAATTCACACAAACACTCCATCCATGCTTTTGTTCCGGCCCTCCGGTCCAGTTTAAGAACCCATTGTGGCCCTCGAGTCAAAAAGTTTGCCCACCCCTGCCCTAGCCGGTTTTGCTCAGTGGATAGAGCGTCGGCCTGCCTACAGAAGTGTGTCCAGGTTGTAGGCTTGATCCCCAGTGGGGGTCGTGCAGAAGGCAGCGGATTAGTGATTCTCTCTCATCATTGATGTTTATATCTCTTTCTCCCTCTCCCTTCTTCTCTGAAATCAAAAATATATTTTAAAAAAAGAACGTATAATTTAAAATCCTGAAATAATTAAAAAATAAAACAGTATATTTTTAACTTCATTCCAACAAATTTAAAATATTCAGAGGAAGTGAATTATTTCCTAGAAAAATACAAATTGTCAAAATTGACTGAAGAAGAAAACAAAAACATAAACATTTTTATCAACACTAAAAAAATTTAAAAATCAAAGAACTATCCATAAAATCTTTTAGTTATTTTTTAATTCTCATTTTCTAATTTCATTGTCTTGAGCTCAGAAACAATACCTGTATATTTTTGCACTTTGGAATTTGACATATTAATATTGAACTCTTATATAACTAACTTTTATTTTTTTTTATTTTTATTTTTTTAATAAATCTTTATTCAGATTATTGCAATTGTTTCTCCTTCCCCCCCCCCATAGCTCCCCTCCACCCAGTTCCCACCCCACCTTCTGCCCTTACCTCCCCCCACTGTCCTCATCCATAGGTGTATGATTTTTGTCCAGTCTCTTCCTGAACCCCTCATATCCCTTTCCCCCTGAGAATTATCAGTCCACTCCCTTTCTATGCCCCTGATTCTATTATATTCACCAGATTATTCTGTTCCTCAGGTTTTTAATTCACTTGATTTTTAGGTTCACTTGTTGATAGATATGTATTTGTTGTTCATAATTTTTATCTTTACTTTTTTCTTCTTCCTCTTCTTTAAGAATACCTTTCAGCATTTCATATAATACTGGTTTGGCGGTGATGAACTCCTTTAGCTTTTTCTTATCTGTGAAGCTCTTTATCTGTCCTTCAATTCTGAATGATAGCTTTGCTGGGTAGAGTAATCTTGGTTGTAGGTTCTTGC
Organism: Plecotus auritus; assembly: GCF_963455305.1. Lineage (NCBI taxonomy): Eukaryota > Metazoa > Chordata > Mammalia > Chiroptera > Vespertilionidae > Plecotus > Plecotus auritus. Next base: position 82,168,743 of record NC_137771.1, read on the forward strand.
TATTCATCACATTGAAAATTTCTTGCCACTCCCGTCTGGCCTGCATAGTTTCTGTTGAAAAATCAGCTGACAGTCGTATGGGTGCTCCCTTGTAGGTAACTAACTGTTTTTCTCTTGCTGCTTTTAATATTCTCTCTTTGTCTTTTGCTCTTGGCATTTTAATTATGATGTGTCTTGGTGTGGTCCTCTTTGGATTCCTTTTGTGTGGGGTTCTGTGTGCTTCCTGGACTTGTAAGTCTATTTCTTTCACCAGGTGGGGGAATTTTTCGGTCATTATTTCTTCAAATAGGGTTTCAGTATCTTGCTCTCTCTCTTCTTCTGGCACCCCCATAATTCTGATGTTGGTACGCTTGAAGTTGTCCCAGAGTCTTCTTACACTATCTTCAACTTTTTGGATTTTTTTTTTTTGCTTTTTGCTTTTTCGGTTGAGTGTTTTTTGCTTCTTTGTATTTCAATTCTATGACTTGATTTTTGTGTTCCCCTAGTCTGTTTTTGGGTCTCTGTATAATATTTTTTATTTCAGTCAGTGTATGTTTAATTTCTAGTTGGTCCTTTTTCATATCTTCGAAGGTCTCGTTATATTTATCGGCCTTTTCTAGGATATTCTTGAAAAGCCTTATAACCGTGGTTTTGAATTCTATATCCAGTCGTTTGTTTTCCTCCATTTCTTTCATTTGTGATCTGTTTCTTTGACGCCGCATTTTCACTGCTTCCCTGAGTTGGTAAGGTAGATTTGTGTGCTAGGTTTCCAATATGGCCCAGTGGGTCTGCCTCCCCAGTTAACCTGAGGTGGACACTCTTGGTGTACCCCTTTGTGGACTGTGTGTACAGCCTTGTTGTAATTAAGTCTTGATTATTGTTGGTATCACTGGGAAGAATTGACCTCCAGGCCAGTTGGCTGTAAGGATCAGCTGTGTCTATGCTGGGAGAAGTTCGGTGCTGGAGACAGCCTTATAGGATTAGACTTGCCAAATTGCAATAGCCTCTGTGCTCAGCTTGGATGGGGTGGAGTCTCAGTCTTGGCTTCCCGTCAGCCTTGCCCTTGCGCGCACGTGCGCGCCTTCAGACCTCTGCCTTCCCCAGCTCCCGAGTCTCTGCCCGAGAGTCCAGATTCCCCCCACAAGAGCATGGGTCCCTAGGGGCTCGCCTTGAACTGGGGTCCAGTGCAGTCAGAACCGGGGCTCAGTGCAGTCAGGAGCCTCCGACTCCCTTCCACTAGGGAAAACCTGTGGCAATCTCCGCAGCCTTTGTGCGCACTGGCACGCGCGCGCCTTCAGTCCTCCGCCTTCCCTGGCTCCCGAGTCTCCGCCCGAGAGTCCAGACTCCCCCCCGTAAGAACGTGGGTCCCCAGGGGCTCGCCCGGAACTGGGGTTCAGTGCAGTCAGAACTGGGGTTCAGTGCGGTTGGGGGCTTCCTTCCCCCTTCCGCCAGAGAAAGTCAGCCAGGCTCTCAGCCGCCCTTCCTCTCTGTGCACACAAAGACCCTTTGCCGTACCTCCAATTCTCTGTGAGCTTTTCTCTTTCCTTCTAGTTGTAGAATTTTCACTCAGCCAGCTTTCCTGTGGTTCTGGATGGTGTCCATTCTGTCTTTTAGTTGTAGTTTTGAAATTGTTGTGCGAGGCAGCAGTTTAGGTGCTTATCAATGCCGCCATCTTGGTTTCTCCCCTTGACTTTTGGTTCTGACTACATAACTAACTTTTAAATGTGTTATATAAGATATTGGAAGAATAGTCTATACAATTGGCACTTTCTAGCTAAACTGCATAAAAACCCACAATGTTCCTTATTTTCCTACCTCTCACTTATTTTTAATTACAAAAATAAAATATGATTATTATAACAAATTCAAACCATAAAGAAATATCTTTGCACCCCAGAGGATTATTGTCCACATTGTCAGTATAACCCTTTCTACATCCTGTTCTACTTTTTCAAATGTAAAAAAAGCTATTTTTATAATTCTTTAATATTTGCTTTATTAATGTATTTCTCTAATATCCCTTTGATATGTGTTGTTTTGTTTCTTTCCCAACTTTTTTTTGCTAGAATGCTTATTATCCTATCATCTTTTATATTGTTTCCATTGCCACTAATTTTTATTGCAGTATTGCTTTCTGTTTGATTGAAGAATTATTTAGAAGAATAAACTTTTTAAGTGGTTGGATTACTTTGCTAAATCTTTTCTTCTGTGTTTTAGTTTTATTGCCTTACATCTTAAGACTGACCCATGTAGTATTTACTGTTCAGATTCTAAGGTTTTCATTTTACCCTAATATAGAATTAAGTCCATAAGACACTGTAAAAACAGGAATCTTTTCTATTTTCAGTTCTAATAATCTTTCAAATCAATCTTGGTAATGATATAATTTAGATTTTTTAATACAATGCCCGTGTTCTTCTCTTTTTTAACTTTATTGTTATTGTTATCACTATTACAGATATCCCCATTTTCCCCACCTTTGCACACCCCCACCCTGCCCTTGCCCCCCTTCCCTCTGGCCATCACCACACTGTTGTCTGTGTCTATGAGCTATGCATATATGTTCTTTGGCTAATTCCTTCACTTTATTTCATCCAGCCCCCCCTAGCTTCCTCTGACAGTTGTCAGGCTGTTCCGTGTTTCCTTGTCTCTGTTTCTATTTCATTCATCAGTTTATTTTGTTCATTAAATTCCACATACAAGTGAAGTCAATGGTATTTAGATGTTTTATATCAGTTAAAATTATTTTCCCTACTCAATCTGTCCAAGACAGAAGTACATATTAGAGTACACTATTATCCTATCTAATAAAGAGGGAATATGCTAATTGACCATCACTCTGTCACAAAGATGGCTGCACCCACAGCTGAGGCCAAGTTCCCTTAAGGAGCCTTAAGGAGCAATCAGCAGGGACCTGAGGCTATGCCCTCCCCCACCCCCGTGGGGCTTTACAGGGGACCTCAGGCCACGCCCCCCACCCAGCTGGGCTTGACAGGGGACCTGAGGCTGCGCCCCCCTCCCAGTGCTGGGCTTGACAGGGGATCTCAGGCCGTGTCTCCCACCTGGTGGGGCTTGATGGAGGACCTCAAGGCATGCCCTCTGCCCCGGTCTGGGCTGGGGGCCCCCCCGTCCTGGCGCCAGACCAGGGCCCTGAGGCTACACCCCCTGCCTGGCAGGGCTTGACAAGGGTAGGACTGGCCGGGTCTGGATCTAGCCCAATGGCCGGGGGGGGAGGGGAGGGCTGGCTGGGTCTGGGTCTCACACGATTTTGAGGTGCATGTGGGTGGATGGGGACTTGACCCTGGGTCCTGTGGTGAGCCCCAGACTCTGACAGGAGGAAGGTTTTCATATACATTTTACTAATTTTCTTTCATCTCTGACACTTCTGTTATAGAGAAAGGGAAAATAGCAATATTAAATTATTTCCTCTAATTAACCCCCTTTTAATGTGCACTAATTTCATGCACTAGGTCACTAGTACTTTTATAATATATTTTTATTGATTTCAGAGAGGAAGGGAGAGGGAGAGGGAGACAGAAACATCAATGATGAGAGAGAACCATTGATTGGCTGCCTCCTGCATGCCTCACACTGGGGATCAAGCCTGCAACCTGGGTATGTGCCCTGACTGGGAATCGAACCATGATCTCCTGGTTCATAGGTCGAAATTCAACCACTGAGCCATGCCGGCTGGGCATAGAGTACACTATTATACTTTAAAACTATATTATATTTTAAAACTAAATTATATTATAAAAAATAATCTTTTTGTATTTGTAATAGTATTGCTTAATATATTTCCATGGAAAACAATTCAATATAGTCACAGTCAGAATTTTAAGATGGTCTCCAAAATTTCTGCCCCCTGGTGTACATGTTGTTGAGTGTGAGATCTATGACTATGGTGGGATATCACTCCATGATTAGATTTCAATCTTTCAATTGTGGAAGGTGAAGGGTAATCAAAAGGTAGATTATTCCTAAGTGGGCCTGACCAAATCAGGTGAGTGTTTTATTTTTATTATTTATTTATTTTTTAAAATATCTGTTTATTGATTTGAGAGAGAGAGAGAGGAAGGGAAAGGGAGAGAGAAACATCAAAACATTCATTAGCTACCCCCCAGCATGCTCCCTACTGGGGATCAAGTCTGCAACCTGGGAATCAAACCCGTGACCTCTCTGTGCATGGGACAGCCCTCAAACCAACTGAGCCACACTGGCCAGAGCCCAGGTGAGTGCTTTAAAAGACAGTTTAAAGGTCAGATATAGAAGAGGTCAGAGAGACTGGAAGTGAGAGAGATCCTCACGCTGGCCTTGAAGAAGGAAATAGCCATGCTGTGATCTATCTATGGAAGGGGACATGAGGCAAGGACTTGGGGGGTGGCTCCTAGAAGCTGAGAGTGGTCCCCAGCCAACATCCAGAAACCCGCCCCCCCCAAAAAAAAAACAAAAAACAAAACAGAGACCTCACTCCTATCAGTTCAAGGAACTGAATTATGCTAATAGTCAGAATGAGTTTGGAAGAGAACCTTGAGCCTTAACGAGCTCTAGATGAGAACATAGCTCCGTACTACATTCATTGATTTGATTTCAGTCTTACCTGACTCTGACCAGAGCACTCAATTACATCATGCCCAGACTTCTGACTCAAACACTAGGGGATAATAAGTGGGTATTGCTTTGAGCTACGGAGTTTGTGGTAATGCAGCAATAGAATAATACAAATACATAAAGACTTCTGAAAGTTATATTTTCAGTGTGAATTGTATTCATCATTATAAAATAAACTTTAATTTTCTATTTAATATATTTACTTTGAATTTTATAGTATTATATATTATTAATGTTGTGACTCCTGCTTTCTTATTTGCATTTATTTAATATCGTTTTGCCCATTTTTTTAGTTCTAACATTTTATGATGCTTTGTTTAGATGGGGCTTTAAAAAATAGTGTAGAATATCCTTCCTTATTCATGGGGGATACATTTCTAAGATCCCCAGTGGATGCCTGAAACTGCAGATACAACCAAACCTTATATATACTATGTTTTTTCTTATAATACATACCTATTATTAAGTTTAATTTATAAATTAGGCACAGTAAGAGATTAACAATAATAGCTAATAGTAAAAAGAATAGTTATAATAATACTAGAGGCCAGTGCATGAATTTGTGCACAGGTGGAGTCCCTAGGCCTGGCCCACGATCAGGACCGATCGGGGCCATCTCGCCCAGTCCCGATTGGGGCCAGGCCAATTGGGGCCAGGCCGATTCGGGTCTGCTGGCCCGGGGGAGGCTAGGAGGGAGGGACTGCGGGAGGTTGGCCAGCAATGAAAGGTTGGCTGTGGGAGTGCACTGACCACCAGGGGCAGCCTCCTGTGTTGAGTGTCTGCCCCCTAGTGGCCAGTATGTGTCATAGTGACGGGTCGACTGGTCGTTCGGTTGTTCAGTCATAATAGTTGCTTAGGCTTTTATATATATAGATACTGTAATAAAAGTTATGTGAATGTGGTTTTTCTCTCTTTCTCTCAAAATATTCTAATATACTGTATGTTCAGTGTGGACAAAGAGATGACTCACATCCTGAGGAGGATAGGGTAGTGAGAAACAGTGTGAGATTTCATCAGACTACTCAGAATGAGACCCAATTTAAAACCTACAAGTTGTTTATTCTGTAATTTATGAGTTGTTTATTTCTGTAATTTTCCATTTAATATTTTTGTACTACAGTTGACTATGGGTAACTGATACCACAAAAGTGAAACTGGGGATAAAACTATGGTATATACTTGTTGATTTGAGTTTCTGTATTCTCATGGTAAAATTTGTCACATTTATACTTATTTTTGTAATATCTTTGGTTTTATTTTTCATCTTGCTCCATTTTCTTTCTATCTCATTCTTCCTTTTATTTTCTGTATTTTGGTATATAAATACTTTTTTTGTTTTTTCTTTTCCAGTGTTTTAGAAAGTGTGCATTTATTTTTATAATTATTTATAAATTAAGATTCTCTAAAGAAATCTTCAGCTTATATTTTTCATCAAGACAGGGACTAAATCTGGCCTCCTTGTATCCTCAGTACCAATTACATAGAAGTGTCTAAAACATGTTTAATTTGATCAATTGATACCACTAACTTCTATGCAATTATACGAACTTTTGCCACTTTTTTGTTCCCTTTGGAATATATTTTTCCACGTTAATTATAAAACATGAAAAACATTTTTTTACATGCTCATTAAAATAAAGAGGAAAGATTTTTTTCTAACCTCATACTCCAAAAGTAGGCATTGTTGCCATTTAAAAAAATATTTTTATTGATATCAGAGAAGAAGGGAGACGGAGAGAGAGATAGAAACAGCAATGATGAAAGAGAGTCACTGATTGGATGCCTCCTGCACTCCCCACACTGGGGATTGAGCCTGCAACCCAGGCATGTGCCCTGGCTGGGAATCAAACCGTGACCTGGTTCATAGATGGACGCTAAACCACTGAGCCATGCCAGATTCTCCTACCCCCAAATTATGCAGCCAATAAGTGATAAAACTATGATCCATTCTCTCAACCATATATTAAACTGTCTATTCAAAATGTTTATATAACTTTATATACAAACTAAATATAGTTATTTTCATTGACTTACGTTCAATAAAAATGTTCTTATCTATTTTTCTGTTACACTAGCACCCGATGCACGAAATTCGTGCAAGGGACTCAGCCCTCGCAGCTGCGGTTGCTTGCCTCGGCTCACAGCCACGGTGGCTCGCCTCGGCCCTTGCAGCCCCGGCTTCGTCCGGAAGGTTGTCTGGAAGGTCATTTGGCTGTCCAGTCTAATTAGCATATTACACTTTTATTATTATAGATGCTCATTTTACTTACTGTATTTGTATATCTTTCCAAATTTGCTGAAGGTATTTCTGGTGAGTGGACCAGTAAATCAGAGTTCCTTAGGTGGCATATTGGTTTTGGCAGGCTAAATTTCTCTAATAAGTAAATCCAAATAAAGTTTATTTCTCATGCAACTACCTAGGGCAGGTTCAGATCAGTGAGTGGCTGTTTTCCATATTGTGACACAGGGATCCAGGCTAACTTGTTCTTCTTGCATAACTAGAGTATATTGTCATTTGCATGATTAAAGCTGGATGTCATGTCCAGGATTTGGTTGGTGGAAAGGAAAGGGAACATGAAGAAAATATACTTTAACAGACTGAATCCTGAAGTAGGATTTATATTGCTTAACACTCATATTCCTTCAAGGAGAATCTAGTCATGTGGCCATTGGAAAGAAAATAGATTTTGATGGTCAGCTAGTGACTGCCACAGGCAGTTTTGTCGCATGTTTGTTTTATCATATTTGAAAAAATTTTTTAACACAATTATCTAATTTTTAAAGAATTACATGTTTTTAAATGTATCATAGGTATTTGTTAAATGGACACACTCCTCTGGTTAGTGGTAGATCCAGAATAGAAACCAGATCTGACTCCCAGGACAAAATTCTTTCTAATTAATGCAAGACCTACTTTACTTTTTTGAAAAATTAATGAAATATGAAGATTTTTTTTTCCTGGTGAAGCCAAGTCCTGAGGTGTTGAAGAGAGACTTATTTCTGAAAACTATAGAGTATGGAATTAATTTAATTTGAGAAAACAGTTGTAAACCGTATTGCTGGCACACTTATTATAGTTGCTAACAAATGAGAGAACATTTTGATAACTGTAGAGAGCCAGATTTTAGTTATTAATAGTGAGACATCACTCTCTGAATTCCACAGCCACTGAATGGACTTATTTTAAAATATTCTTTCTTTATTCTTCAGATACTTGCATATCAGTGGTGATTGAGCATATAGGAAAATGCTGACCACTTACTTAGTGAATTAGAACAGGTAATTTAGATAACTTAGGTTTTCAAGTAGTATTTCTTTTTCAAAAAGCATATATAATTTATTTCTTTTTTCTTAAATTAGTCAGATAAATATAAAAATCTCTCTTTTAATTTATCATTGTAGTCAGAGCTAAACAAGTGAGATTTTTAATGGTGGAGGAAATTCCTGGTTATTTCAGCCAACTTTTCTCTTTCAGGATATGGGATACTGAGAGATAAATAACTTACTACTCCTTTAAATACCATATTACAATAAATTTATATCCTTTTAAAAAACATATGTATCATATGTGGCTCTTATAAAATATTTCTCTGGATCTCTATTCATCTTCTAGTAATGCTACAGGACAATGTCTTTAAGTATCCATGAAGGAGGATAGATTTTTATCATGCTTGATTTCAGAAGGTAATCACTTCCCTGGAACTGACCATCTGCATCAGCCTAACTCTTACATTTTCTCTTTAGCCTTTAAATTGGAGAAGAATGCCCAAAGTAGGGGATGTTATAGTAGCATTAGCTGCATGCAGGATGTGTGTCATTAGCTCCCCCTTGCTAGGAATGTGCCATTCATTATGTGTGGGTATGATGCAAATAGGGACAAGGAGTAGGAAAAAACAGTCTTCCCAAACAAATCTCGCTCCTTCCAAAAATATCTATAGAACTGTTATGTTCATGGGAAGACTTCCCATTATAAGTTTATTGGCTTATGAGCTGAAATAAGGTCATGAAGTTATTATTAAAAATAAAAAATTAAATGCATACTTCTAATTAGTCTTTAAGATTAATTATTGATATAATGGAAAATCCCCAACTGAATTTTAATGAAAAAAACCCTCTATGATATTGGTGAATGGGATTTAAAAGTTAACATTATTGTTTAGTAAGTGTGGTCAATGGTGCATTTCTTTCATCTGGATCTTCACATCGGTAAGAAGTATTATTTTTTGACTATGATGGTGCTAAAAAGCAAGGTATTGAAATAAAGTGGACTTAAAACTAAAATATTAAAAGTTGTAGTTGAAAATTTTTTTTAAAGAAATTTATCTTTATTGTTGAAATTATTACAGATGCTCTCTTTCCTTCCTCATTGACCCCCTCCATGCCATACCCACCCTCCCAGGTCTTCACTATACTACTGTCTCTATCCATGGTTTATGTGGAGAGTGGCTATAGCGTTTGGGCAGGTTCAAGCCTCAGACTGATGAGAGGACACAGTCCTCTTGTGGCAAAACCACATACAAGTCCCAGCTTGGAGGGCAAAGCCCTCCCAGCACAATTATAGCCAAAGGCGATGGTTGTAAGCTTGACCTTATGGTCTGATCCTGTGGTCCTAGGTGGCTGAGGTATGTGGGCTGTGGGAAGTGCAGCAAGTGCTGCCAAAACAAAGTTTGATAGAGTTCAGAGAAGTGCAACAACAGGAAAGAAGTAAATTTGAAACTCGCAAGAACATTTTAAACATTTTGACCACTCCCTTGTTGTGCTTTGTGTGATCTGACTATAAAATAAAGACTCAGCTTACAGGCTGTGTCACTGTTTCCTCATTCAGGTGCAGCGATCCACCTGGCCCCAGCTATATTCTCTTGTTTTTTGGTTTTTTTTAATCCTTCACTGCCTCCCTCGCCCTCCCTCAGGTTCACCACTGGCTGTGCTGGACACAGTTCAGTTTATGCATATATGCATATAAATTCTTTGGTTAATATATCCCCACACACCCATTTTAGACATAAAATAACATATTGTACTGGAGGGAAAGCTGAAAAAAATTATGTACTGATAGGAAAATGTCACCCTTTATTAGTTGCATATTCTTTGCCAACTTATTAAAAAAACAGTTGAGGAACACAAACCGTTTGCAGAAATCTGGATGAATCATCACTGGTTAATTTGAGCTGCCTTACTTTCCACTTGCAGCACAGGTATAAGCTTCATCATGTACAGAAACATTGAAATGGTTAAATTTGCAAAAGAAAACTTTAAAAGACTTAAATCAGTTTATCTCAGTTGAAACAACTAAGCCCTTAAAATTGCATTTGTATCTGAAGTGGTGCAGAAAATGCCAATACTTTAAAATAATTCAAAGGGAAGGCAGGGGTGGGGAGAGATTAGCCGGGGAACTTATATGCATACTAGAGTAGTCTTATTAACAAAATAGAGGCCCAGTGCACGAAATTCGTGCATGGGGGGAGAGGGTGTGTCCATCAGCCCAGCCTGCACCCTTTCCAATCTGGGACATCCCTTTCACAATCCAGGACTGCTGGCTCCCAACCACTCACCTGCCTGCCTGCCTGATTGCCCCTAACTGCTTCTGCCTGCTAGCCTGGTCACCCCCTAGCCACTCCCCTGCCAGCCTGCTTGATGCCTAACTGCTCCCCTGCCAGCCTGATTGCCCCTAACTGCTCTCCCCTGCTGGCCCGATCGCCCCCACTGCCCTCTCCTGCCAGCTTGGTCACCCCTAACTGCCCTCCCCTGCCAGCCTGGTCACCCCTAAATGTCCTCCCCTGCAGGCCTGGTCGCCCCAACTGCCCTTCCCTGCAGGACATTTTGTGGTGGCCATCTTGTGTCCACATGGGGGCGGCCATCTTGTGTGTTGGAGTGATGGTCAATTTGCATATTACCTCTTTATTATATAGGATAAGTAGAGCCATGGACACAGACAACAGTGTGGTGAAGGCCTGGGATGGGTGGGTACAGGGGTCAATGGGAAAAAACACAAAAGGGACATCTGTAATACTTTCAACAACAAAGATAAATTTTAAAAAGAAAATAATTCTTTTGAAATGAACATGATTAATTAAAGTCATTTTTGGTATATTAAACTTACAAAGTACTTCCTAAGGATTTGTATCAGAGACAATGAAAAAGACTCAAGACCCATATCCACCTGCCAACTCTCCATTTTCAATGAACTATCACAAAGATGCCTTGTTAAACATGTTCAAGACTGAACCATGGTTCTCTTCCAGATCTGGTTCTCCTCCTGTGTTTCCTATCATAGGAAATGGCTGGTTTGAAATTTGTGATGAGAATTGACTAATTAGAAAGGTGTTCAATAGAGTAGGGATGGGCAAGAATACTCTGTGGACACTTGGAGTTAAGAATTTGGGGAGATGGGCTTGGATTGGGGATGTGGATTTGGGAGTCATCTACATTGAGGTGATAAGTTAATGACCATTTGAAAGGTGGAAAAGCAGAAAGGAGAGAAGGCAGAGAAGTTTATTGTGTATCAAAGTCAAATGGAGTTTAATAAGAAAAGGGCAATATTAAGACCCTTGATGGATGAGGAATGAGATAAAATGGGATTAAGTGACTTTTGAGAGTTTTAGAAATGTGGTTATAGGAGAAGCCAAATTACAGTAGTTATAAGAAGGTGTGTGTGTGTGTGTGTGTGTGTGTGTTCTAGTCCTTGCTTTACTTCTAACTGGTTGCTTGTCTAATGTCAAATTTCAAATGTCTAATGTCCAGAACCTTAGCCTTTTCATTTTTAAAATGAGGGGATTCCTTAGATAAACTCATCTAGATTCTAAGAAGTTGAGGTAGACATTTTCAATAAGTGAAAGTGAATGACTAAAACTACATGTATTTCCTACCAGTTCTAGAAAGAATTTCTATAGATAAGAAGAAGTGGTTAGTACCAACTACTCACTTTAAGATATCTTGCTGTGAAAGGAAGACTATCAGTAAGAAGCAGATTATCTAATGGAGTCAGTATTATCAAAGGAAGATTCTTAAAGAAAACAAAGGCTCTTTTGGCTTATTTAAAAAATCATTTTGATCCTATAAAATGATACTTAGTAATATGACAAAGTAAACAGATCCTTGCACTTAATTATTTTTACTGACATTTATTCTAGTTTTGATATTTTGTGAATTTATATAACATGCAACTCTACTAAGTATGGACTCTTTCCTTCCTTCCTTCCTTCCTTCCTTCCTTCCTTCCTTCCTTCCTTCCTTCCTTCCTTCCTTCCTTTCTTCCTTCCTTTTTTCTTTCTTTTTAACTCTGGCGAGTGCTATTTTATTTAATAACTAGAGGCCTGGTGCACGAATTTGTGCATGGGTGGGGTCCCTCAGCCTCTCACCCAGTCCCAATAGGGGCCAATTGGGGGTGGCTGGCTGGGGGGAGGGACCGTGGGATGTTGGCTGGTGGTGGTGGGGGGGACTGCAGGAGGTTGACCGGCCATGAGAGGTTGGCTGTGGGAGCGCACTGATCACCAGGGGCAGCTCCTGCATTGAGCTACCTGTTGACCGGTCATTTGGTCATTTGATTGACCAGTCGCTTAGGCTTTTATGTATATCGATGTAGCATGTTCTTTTTAGAGTTTTTTCTTCCCAGTTAAATTTTTCCTCCAGAAGTTTATTTATAAATTGATTATAAAAGTTATTTATATTTATATTATACATTAAAACATACAATATCTATATATATAAAAGCTTAAGTGTCTGTTCAACCGTTCGACTGGTCGCTATGATGTGCACTGACCACCAGGGGGCATATGCTCAATGCAGGAGCTGCCCCCTGGTGGTCAGCGCCGCTCAGCTGACCAACGGGTGCCAGATGCCAGGCTCACGGCTGGCGAGCACAGCTGTGGTGGCGTGAGCCTCTCCCGTGGACACTCCCTCTGTGCACCCCTCCCCCATCCAGACCGAGACTGGGATCAGGACCGGCATCGGGACTGACTGGGTGTGAGCCTGCGGCTGCTTCTTGGTCATGGGCACACTAGTATCGCCCTAGGATGGGCATGCGGAGACTGCAGCGGAGCAGCATTGAGCCTATACCGAGTGGTGGCAGCGACAGGTGCAGCGGGGCTGGGATGAGTGGGAGTGGTGTGGCGCCCAGCCTGGATTCGGGCTCTTCCCCAGCTGCCTGCGGCTTCAGTACTACTACACCCCTCGGGGGATGTTGGACTGCTGGTTTTGGCCTGATCCCCACAGGCCACGCCAAGGGACCCCACCCGTGCATGAATCCGTGCACCGGGCCTCTAGTATATAATACTTATAAACTAAATTTATTTTCTTGGGTGTTTACATTAAGATCTATGAGGGAGGTTTTCTCAGTGAAGAGACCTTGAATTATAAAATAATTCTAGAATTTCCTGACTGACTATTCCAGCTACAAATGGCTTTATGTGATATGTATCTTGGAGAAGCCATTCTTCAGGGAAGGTGAGGGCATGCTGGACACATTCTTTAATTCAAACAGAGAGACAGCTATCTTTCCTAAATCTGACAGATGAGCAAGGGGCAAATCAAAGGAGAAACAAAGAGCTTTAACACCCAGAAGTCATCACAGCATTTAAACAATTAGAATTTTACTTTATTTCAGAATAAGTTTACAGTTGAAAAAAAGATATTTACTAAAGCGACAACATTATTCATATGGACAAAACTTTTATTGCAAAACCTTGGTACAGGAGCATTAGTAATTTAAATTCTATATAGATATAGAGATATTTTAAAAAACAGAAACGATGTATTCCAAAGGCTGTAATAGGCACAATATATATGCTTGTGTTTGGTCTGCAAGCATTATACTATAATTCAGTATATGTGATCTAAGAAGTTGCAGATTTTCAGCACTATGTACTAAAAACATACAAAAGAGTATCATACTATGTTGAAAAAGCATGTACTATCAATACTACAAAATAGGAGCAGCAAGCCAAACCAACAAACGATTTCTTGGGTTTTGGAAGAAGTAATACATTTATGGCTTTTTCATGTTCATTTTTGAGACTGGTTAGCAAGTCTGGCAAGTGGAAAAGAAGAAAGTGGTCTATAATATAACACTAAAGACACCACTTACAAAGCATCTGATATTTAACAGGTGCATAATTGGAAAACAAAATTTGAGCTTGATCTTAGTGCAAAATTGTAAGGTATCATACCAGCTTCCACCCATCAATTTTTTAGCATAAAAATCTTTATGCAGAAAAGTAAAAGTTTTCCAAATGACAAGTGGAAATATTTAAGATAGATCATTAGAATTGACTTTTGCTTTTTAGTAACTGTAAAGAATACAGGTGTCCCAAGGACCAAGAAACTGGATAGGGTCCTTTGTATGGAATTTTCTTTTGTTCTGTAAAAACATGGGTTGAAACATGTATTCATGCTGACATGTATCCATGCTGATAAAAGTGAACATGTGGTAAAAATAAGAAAAAAAAGGCAGATTTTCAGAGCATACTACTATTACATCATGTTGAGATTGTCTAAAAGGTAAAAATGTACATCTTAGATTCTCAAAGGTTTTATTTTCCAGCTAGCAATTAAACAGAAGTGCAAAAGTGAACCATGCAATATTTTTACTTATCAGCTATTGTGCTAATGATATGAAGGGAACAGAATTCTTTTTTCCCCTTTAAATGCATAACGCTCACAAGTTATCATTGGAACTGAAGTCATACACAAAGGCAAATCATGAAGAAATGTTAAATATTTCAAAATGCCCATGAAAGCATGCCAGAAATGATGCTGTTTCTATAGCAAAGAATTGTTGGAGGCCACTGCTAAAGCAGTAGGAGCTACTGCAACTTCTAGGTCTTTAATGCTGCTTTTTTGGGGGGTGGGAGGAGAGGGAAGGGTGATACAGATCAGGGGGTCTGGTCTCTCTGGAGGTTAGCCCATAATTTCTGCAGGTTCAGTGACCAACTTGGATCCATCCCATGCAGTCTTGAATTGTTCAGGAATAGGGAATTCTCTCTGGAAAAAGGCAAGGAGAACACAGTTATTTAAGAAGGCTTCCTGGGCGGGAGAGAAACCAAGATGGCAGCATAGGTAAACACCTAAACTGCTGCCTCGCACAACAATTTCAAAACTACAGCTAAAAGACAAAACGGACATCATCCAGAACCACAGGAGGCTGGCTGAGTGGAAATTCTACAACTAGAAGGAAAGAGAAAAGCACACTGAGACTCAGAAGAGCTGCAGAAGGCACAGGTACTGAGACGTGTGCGTGGAGAGGACTGGCAACTGAGTGTGCAGCTGGCTTTCTCAAGTGGGAGGGAGACAAAAGCTCCCAACTGCACTGAACTCCAGTTCCGGGTGAGACTCTGGGGACCCAGACTCATTTGGAGAAACTGGACTGTCTGGCAGCAGGCGGAACTTGAGGGCAGCTTTCTCTCAGAGGTGCTTGCAGCAATTACTGAGGGACACTGAGACACAGGGGCCTATTAGGGGAGGGCTGATGGGAAACCAATGCTGTCTGCTCCGCCCTGAGACTCCGCCCCATCCAAGATGAGCACAGAAGCTTTTGCAAGTCTTGTCTCATAAGGGTGTCTCCAGCACAGAACTTGTCCCAGCATAGACACAGCTGATCCTCACAGTCAATTCCTCCCAGTGATACCAACAACAATCAAGGCTTAACTACAACAAGACTGTGCACACAGCCCACAAAGGGGTGCACCAAGAGTGTCCACCTCAGGTAACTGGGGAGGCTGAGCCACTGGGCCCTATGGGACACCTAGCACACAAAGCCACTCTATCAACTCAGGGAAGCAGCCAAAATGCGTAGACAAAGAAACAGGTCATAAATGAAAGAAATGGAGGAAAGCAAACGACTGGATCTAGAGTTCAAAACCATGGTTATAAGGTTTTTCAAGAGTTTCCTAGAAAAGGCTGATAAATTTAGCTAGACACTTGAGGATATGAAAAAGGACCAACTAGAAATTAAGCATACACTGACTGAAATAAAAAATATTATACAGAGATCCAACAGCAGACTAGAGGATCGCAAGAATCAAGTCAAAGATTTGAAATACAAAGAAGCAAAAAACACTCAACCGTAAAAGCAAAAAGAAAAAAGAATCCAAAAATTTGAAGATAGTGTAAGGAGCCTCTGGGACAACTTCAAGCGTACCAGCATCAGAATTATGGGGGTGCCAGAAGAAGAGAGAGAGCAAGATACTGAAAACCTGTTTGAAGAAATAATGACCGAAAACTTCCTCCACCTGGTGAAAGAAATAGACTTACAAGTCCAGGAAGCACACAGAACCACAAACAAAAGGAATCCAAAGAGGACCACACCAAGACACATCATAATTAAAATGCCAAGAGCAAAAGACAAAGAGAGAATATTAAAAGCAGCAAGAGAAAAACAGTTAGTTACCTATAAGGGAGCACCCAAAAGACTGTCAGCTGATTTCTCAACAGAAACTATGCAGGCCAGACAGGAGTGGCAAGAAATATTCAAAGTGATGAATAGCAAGAACCTACAACCAAGATTACTCTACCCAGCAAAGCTATCATTCAGAATTGAAGGTCAGATAAAGACCTTCACAGATAAGAGAAAGCTAAAGGAGTTCATCACCACCAAACCTTTAAGGTATTCTTTAAGAAGAGAAAGAAGAAGAAAAAGGTAAAGATAAAAATTATGAACAACAAATACATATCTATTAACAAGTGAATCTAAAAATCAAGTGAATAAAAAAATCTGATGAACAGAATAAACTGGTGAATATAATAGAATCAGGGGCATAGAAAGGGAGTGGACTGACAATTCCCCGGGGGGAAAGGGGTATGGGGGGTGCTGGAAGAGACTGGACAAAAATCAAACACTTATGGATGAGGACAGTGGGGGGCTGGTAAGGGCAGAGGGTGGGGTGGGAACCGGGTGGAGGGGAGCTATGGGAGAAAAAAGAGGAACAATTGTAATAATCTGAACAATAAAGATTTATTAAATTAAAAAAATTAAAAAAAAGGCTTCCTTTTGCAAATGGATGGAAGGCTGGTTAGTGTCATATGATGGACAAAGTCATTTTATGGAACTCAAACTTGTATCATGGAGAAGACTTCTATGTCATATGAAGACTTGCATAGTCATGGATCAGCTTTGTGACTGTCTGCCAGCCTCATCATTAAAGCTAGGACTTATTAAGAACCAGATATATATTTTTTAATCTTCACCAAAGGATATTTTTCCATTGATTTTAGAGAGAGTGTAAGAGAGAGGGAAAGACAGAAAGAAACATTGATGTGAGAGAAACACATCGTTTGGTTGCTTCCTGCACATGCCTTGACCAGGGCCCAGGCTGGGGAGGAGACTGCAACCGAGGCACGTGACCTTGACTGGAATCGAACCCGGGACCCTTTGTTCCACAGGCAGATGCTCTATCCACTGAGCCAAACCGGACAAGAACCAGACATTTTTAAAAATATATATATTTTATTGATTTTTTACAGAGAGGAAGGGAGAGGGATAGAGAGTTAGAAACATCGATGAGAGAGAAACATCGATCAGCTGCCTCCTGCACGCCTCCTACTGGGGATGTGCCCGCAACCGAGGTACATGCCCTTGACCAGAATCAAATCCGGGACCTTTCAGTCCACAGGCCGACCCTCTATCCACTGAGCCAAACCAGTTAGGGCAAGAACCAGACATTTTTAAAGCACTGGATATATGTGAACTCAGTTACTCGCCTACATCCCTGTGAGCTAGATACTGTTGAGATGCCATCTGCAGCAAACAAAGGCCTGAGAAGTTAAGCTATTGATCTAGATGATGTTACTAGCAAGTAGAACAGCCAGATCTGGGGAAGAGACAATCTGCATTTCCAACAAGTTCCCAGGGGCCACTGGGCTATCTGTCTAGTCTTTGATGAAATATAAAAATATGCTTCAGGTTATGCATCAATTTCTCACCCTTCATCCTGCCACCCTATTCTTCCCATTGTGAAATACATGCACATGTACCACACACACATCACACACACACACACACACACACACACACACACACACACACACACGCAGAATAACCAAAATACAAGTGGTTTAAACTCTCTCCTTTCCCCAGGGAGGTTCTCCAGTCATTTCAGAAGAGGATCAAAAAGGAAGGTGAGGAGGAGTAGTCCTTGGCCCTGGCTTCTGTGGCCTCCCTGGACTTCCATAAGCACAGCACTACTGAAACCACAACTGTCTGATAAGTGGATGCCTGTGCTCGCCATTGGTGAGATGTGAAGTTTCGTGGGATACACACATGAGTCCATATCTTCCTAGATGTAGGATCCAACTATTTCCTCAGGTAGAAGCTATTTATTTATTTATTTATTTATTTATTTATTTATTTATTTATTTTAATGGGAAGGTCCCTTCTATAGTGAGTGATGAATTCTTCTTGAGTGAAATCTGCAATGCAAAGTCTTTTGATGAAGCAAAGAAGCCACAATCTTAATGACCGTGTGTGTGTGAGTGTGTGTGTGTGTGTGTGTGTGTGTGTGTGTGTGTGTGTAGCCAATACCCCTTCTGGGGCTCTTCTTGATGAGTAAACAAGGCCAGGTGGAGAATACTCTGGGGTGAAGGCACCTCTTTGATAATAACTGCACTGCAGCTGTTCCAAACATTTTTGGGGGTGTAAAGTGATAGTGATATGATGACAGATTTCTTTTGGGATGAATCATGGCTCCCATCCATTGCCAGATTACAGTGCCCACAGCAGGACTTCTGTATTGCTCCTATGACCTCCAACTGGAAAATGCATGAAGAGGGCCTAGGGCAGAGGGTACAAGGTAATTTACAAAGAGAGGGAAGACTGCATTTTCATGCTCAGGTTTTGACCTGTACTCATCCTTCAGATCAGTGGATCCCACTCTTGGCTCCATACTGAAATTATCTGGGAAGCTTTAACAAATACAGATGTCTGGGTCCCATGCCCATGGATTGCAGCTTAATTACTCTGGAGTGCTCATCCAAACCCCAATGCTTCTCTTAGCAGATCCAGTCCCCATGCAACTAAGCCTACTGCTTAAGTAGCTGCAAAGGCCAGGCCTTGCCCTCATTTTTGGCTTGCTTCTCTGGGGCCATTCTTTAGTGGCTATAGCACTTCAGTAGTTTGTTTTAGCTGGAGAACATGCAAGGAGCCTCCTCTAGCTCAGGGTTAGGTTGGCCATAGACCTAGCAGAGTGCTGGCAGAGTCTTGTTTTTTACACTTAAATGATGAACTGTAGGCTGCAATATGTAGGTGTGTCTGGGTAGTGCTGGAGAACTTACTGAGAACTGGGGAAAGGAGACATTAGCAGGCATTTGGTCCTGTCCAAAATGTCCACACTTAGAAAACGTTCCTGAGTTCAAATAGCCCATAACATTCATTTCTACTTTTGGTTTACACGATTAATACATAAAGAATACTACCATGTTTGACTGACCCCATAATTGTGTTGAGGCTATATTGCCAATAATCACTCTTCTTGTTTCAGTAGCCTGGCTTGTGAAGGCACTTGGAATTAGGTAGGTGGATTGGGATTTGAATTAGGTAGGTGGATTGGCAGATGAATAGGATTATATTTACTACTAGAGGCCCAGTGCACGAAATTCGGGATCCCTCAGAGGGAGCAGGCCTAAGCCATCAGTTGGACAGCCTTATCACTGCCATGGAGGCAGGAGAGGCTCCTGCCACTGCCGCTGCGCTTGCCAGCCATAAGCTCGGCTTCTGGATGAGCAGCACTCCCCCTGTGGGAGCACACTGACCACCAGGGGGCAGCTCCTGTGTTGAGCGTCTGCCCCCTGGTGGTCAGTGTGCATCATAGCAACTGGTTGTTTTGCTGTTCGGTCAATTTGCATATTAGCCTTTTATTATATAGGATGAGCCAAGTTTCTCCATGGACGTTTTGGACAGGATCAAATGTCTTACAAGGAAAGAACATGAGAACAGTCATGTTGTCTGTCTAAGGAGATTGACCCAAGTGCTGACAGTGGTGTAGATAGTTGGTTGATTGACCCACAGGTTGATGGGGGCCTCTACATCCAAATGTGTGCCAGCTATGTCATGTTTTCTCCCACCCTCCCTGCTTCACTGCCCCCTAGCACAGTTAGAATCAGAGGGAATGATCTCAGAAGCAATAACTAGTGGGAAGCAGTACTTGCTTCCAAACAGTGACAACTGGCAGGTCCACCACACTGGGGATGCAGAGGATATACTTATTTATACTTCCTTTGCAATATGTGAGGATATCCGCACACTTCTGTCAGAGGCTGCTTTGTTGGGGAAAGGAGGCAAAGAAAATAAATGGTGGCAAAATCATGCAGGCTAGTGTTTCTCTGAAGGGTTGCTGGATATACTGTTGGCTTATTAAAATACAGATTCCCAGCTCCAAGTCTCCCAAATCCCTTTTGGGAGCAGGCATTTTCATGAAGCTTCCCAGCAAATTCTTGTGCTGAGTTTGAGAACCTCCGACATAAGAATAACGGCATACTTTGGTCTACTTATTGTTATTGCTCCCCCCTTCCTCACTTTCCCCCCAAAGCTTTTCTCCCTCGTTTCTGTTTGCCTCCACCATAGCAAAGGACAATATTTACTCCTGACTAATATGAACTCCGATGTATGCTGTACAGTTTGATAAAAGCTAGCCCATTAAGCTAATGATTAGTAAACTGCCTTGAGTCACAAATTTAGGAGTGAGTGTAGTCAAGGAAATTAAGAGGGGAAAAGATATGGATTATATTAGGCAGCTAATTATGTGAAGGCTACTCTCGGAATGCCTTTCCTGTCTGTGAATGAGGCTACAAATGAAGCCCATAGATTGGAGGCTAATTGAATCAATCTCAAAGAAGGTTAACGATGAAGGCTCCAGAACAATTCCTTACAGTCTTTTGAAAGGTACTTACATAATCACCGTCCTGAGGGATAAGTATATTCATTTCAGATGACTTGGCACTCACTATCTCACAGTCTAATGCATCTTCGCTGAGGTATATGTGGCAGCCTTCTGTCTTATTAATGGAAATGGTTGGCACTTTCCCCATGACCTGAAATAGAAAAAAATAATCTAAGCAAAGAAATAGAAATTACAATATTCCCAAATAAATACAATGCATAGGCCTAACCAAGCGTTAGGAATAGCTGGATCAGAGCTGGAGGCGGGTTAAAGGCACGGTCTCCAGGCTGAATTGGTGGGTGTCATTTGGGGACAGAATGAAAGGACCACACAAGGGGATTGTCAAACCCCAGGGTCTCTTTCCTGAGACAAAATAAAGGGATAATTTGAAAATAGCAGCTAAGTGTTGAGAAAAAGTCTCACAACCCTGTTAGTGGATTTGAAACATATATTTGATTTCATGATAAAAAGTAACAAGATGCATTGCCTTTATGTGCTTAAAATTTTAGTTTTGACAAATCTCTGTAAAAGTTGGATTAAAACAAGTGCTAATATTGTCATTTAAGAGCAAAGAAATTATTCTTGTAATTGAGATTTCTTCTGAACCTAAATAAGAATAAATAAGGAACACTACAATTCTTTTCACATAAGTCCTTTGCTAGATAAAAATCTCACTGGCTGAATGCGAAGCTTAAATGAGATAATGAGGATCGAGGTATTTTGAAATGTATTAATTTCAGGAGTGAAAACTGGAGACTTAGTTCAGGCCACTCATTGTATAGGTAAAAGGGACCATACACAAGAGGAGGAGATTCTTTGTATTGTTTACAAAAATCTAAGTGCTATAAAAATTTCGATCAGTCTTAAATTTCTCTTTTACCAGTCAGTTTTCAGACGTCCCCCAAATCTCTATAGGGGTAGACTGTTCCCCCAAATGACCATATTACAACTCTATGATTTTCCTTTTTTGTAATGGTAATTGAAGCGATAAAGGCATCTCCTCTTTCACCCTGAAGAAAAGACTGGATTGCAAACCAAAGGAGCAACTTCTGTTGATAGTGCAGGTGATGTAAAGAATTCCTTAGGGGGAGTCTAGCCAGGTCACCACACTTCTCTGTTTTCTCCTCTCTCCATAGAAACTGGACACTGATTTGGAATTAAGCCCCAGTACAAAAAAAAAAAAATAAGGCAGAGGTAGTTCAAGGTCAGGTAAGCACAGGGCTTTGCTATAAATAAAATAGAAAAATAATACATATATCTATATTTCAAAAATGTGTCAGCAATAATGTTTTGGCAATCTACACTTGTTTATTTTATAATGATGGAGAGCATATACATACTGACCAGAACTGTATGAATAGTAAAGTAATAAATTGTCAGTGAGTCTTAGGTGATTTGTTTATGAGATTGAGTGAGGCCAGCACATTATGCTAATATAGTGTATTTATATATTGCTATATTATGTTAAAAATTCTGAAACACCCTGCAAATCTGAAAAGCAATAGTAGAATTTAAGAAATGGCCCTGATATAGTAGGAATTGTTATTTCCACAGCATTTTGGTCGATACTGCATGGAGTAGATTATATACATGCCCTTCCCCCTGGTAGTCTGTGAACACTTTGAGAACAGAGGTTGTTTCTTATCAGAACTGGGCCAAAGAGTAGCTCCTCTGCTGAGTGGCAGGTGACATGTGACCTTGCCCAGGCCTGCGCTCCAGCATTTAATACATGTTTCTGGATTAGTTTCGCTTTTCAAAAATTTATTTCTCCATAAAGATTTCCAAAATTTCCATGGAATCCCTAGTCTCTTCTCTCATAACATTCACTGTTTTCTGGGATAGTTTGCCAAAACCAGAATTGCTGAATCAAATCATATTAACTTTGGTCCGTGCCCTTTTCTCCCTTTCAATCTTTTTAACAGCGGTATTGAGGTAAAATCTGCAAACATAACATTCACCTACTTTAAGTGTACAATTTAATTATATTTCGTGAATTTACAGAGTAGTGCAACCATCACTTCCATTCAGTTTTAGGCCATTTCCATCATCCCCCAGATAACCCTGGTGCCCATTTACGGTCAATCCCTGTCCTCACCCCAGGCAACCACTAACCTGCTTTCTGTCTCTCTTGTGTCCAGGCCCTTTTAAAACAATGTAGTAAATGTATTAAGTAGATAATGACATTCACTTGCTTTGAACACTCAAACGTTCAGGAAGTATTCAGTAAAATGTCTCTTGTCTCCGAATTACAAATGACATGGCTTACCCTTCCACATTATTTTCAGAAATCCTGACCATATCCTTAAAAAATTATGATATATTTCAAACATAGAGGGAATCTTATAAAAATATACAAATACAGATATGCCTGTCAAACAGCTTTATCAGAGTGGAGCATTTGGCTTATTTGCCTTTTTTTAGGACTGTAATCTTACAATATCTTTGAAGATTACCACCCACCACCTCATTCACCAACCTTTTTCTCTCCTCAGATGTAACTACTCTTCTGAATTCTGCGTTTATATAACCTTCTGTGTCTGTCCCTTGGGTAAAGTGACCTTGAGCCCTCATAAGCATAATTAGCATGTTTTGTATGTTTTCAATCTTTATGTAAAGGGACACATTGCCAACGTCTGATTCTGTAACTTGCATTTATTGCTCAGTGTTGCTTTTGAGATTTATGTTTCTATACCTGTAACTGTAGTTCATAAATTTTAACTACGTACAATATTCTATTAGTGGAATTTATTTATTTACTTATCAGTTGGTGGACATTTAAATTGTTTTTTTATTGTTATGCATGACACTGCAATAAACATTTTTACACATCTCATGGACATATATACCAGAGCTTCTTGTGTACAGACCTAAGAGTGAAATTGCTCGGTCACAGGCAATGAATGTCTGACTTTATTAGATGGTGCCAATTTACTCTGCACAGTGAGTGGAATAGATTTATTTTCCTAACTCCAAGGTATCAGAGGTCCCATTGTTGCACTTCTTTAACAACCTTTGTACCATGAGACTTTAATATACAGCAGTCCTTAAGCTGCACAGTTGTGACATACATTAGCTTCAGCTAATATGTCCCTTGTAAAGTAAGGACAGCCTGAATGCAAAACTTTTGAGTGTGAAAAGATATATGTAATTATAGTGTTAATTTGTATTCCTAGTTCTATTAGGTGGGTCATGAATATTTTCATATATTTATAAAAAAATTCAGTTTTTTTCTTCTCTGGATTGCCTTAATATTCTTTGCCCATTTTTCTATTGGGTTATTGTTTTTTTCTTAATTATTTGGGTTAAGTTCTTTATAAATTCTGGTTACAATCCTTTTTGATTATCTACAAGTGTCATTTTTCCATCCATGGCTTGTCTTTCAGCTTTGTGTCTGATGTCTTCTACTATATAATTTTAAATTTAGTGTAGTTAGATTCATCTGTCATTTTCTTTACAGTTTGTGTTTATTGACCCAAAAAGCAACGAATGAATAAGTAAAACAAGGAAAGAAAGATACAGACAAGAGAATGATGCTTACCAGAGAGGAAAAAGGGTGGGGAGATGGCAAAAAGGGTAAAGGGGGTCACATATATAGTGACAGAAGGAGACTAGATTTTGGGTGGTGAACACACAATGGAGTATACAGATGTTATATTATAAAGTTGTACATCTGAAATTTATATTAATGTCATTAAGCAACATTACCTTAATACATTCAATAAAAAAATGTTTTTAAAGTGTCAGTGATGAAAAGCTCAGTAAAACAAGAGAAAACTATCTATAAAACCAGAACACAATTTTAACAAACATTATAATGAAACATCAGATAATAAGGGGTAATTAGCAATATGAAAAGCGTGTAATCAAAGAAAGAAGTTACTTGATTAAAGGTAAGAAGTCTTTTAACTTTTTGCATAGTATAAAATCCCATTCAACTAAATCAAAATTATTAAAGGGATACAGATTTTCTCCTGTTTTGCAAATTCAATTTCAACCCTATTTTCCAGGTTGTATATCTGATCTCATTGACTCTTCAGAAACACCCTCCCCTCCCCCGCCCCTGATTTTCTTCAGAATCAATTTTTTTCCTGAGGGGAAAAATTGTCTTCGGGGGTGGCATTATGCTGGGAGAATTTCCTTTTTAAAAAAATTTTTTTTATTGTTTAAAATATTACATATATTAGTAGATGTATCTCCTTTTATCCCCCCATTGACCTTCCCCCAGCCTCCCCTACCCCCTGTCACATGCCCTCATCCCACCCCCCATGTCCTGGGTCCATTGGTGTGCTTATATGCACGCATACAAGTCCTTTGGTTGATCTATTTCTCTCCCTCTCCAACACTCCCAGCCTTCCCGCTGTAATTTGAGTCTGTTCAGTGCTTTACTGTCTCTGTATCTATCTTTTTATTTATCAGGTTATAATGTTCTTTGTTTTCCATAAATGAGTGAGATCATGTGGTATTTTTCTTTCATTGCCTGGCTTATTTCACTTAACATAATGCTCTCCAGGTCCATCCATGTTGCTGCAAATGGTAAAAATTCCTTCTTTTTTATAGCAGCATACCATGCTTCCCCGAAAATAAAACATCCTCCGAAAATAAGACCTACTTACAGGTTTCCTTCTGAGTGAAATATAAGGCATTCCCCGAAAATAAGGCCCCCAGGCTCTGTCTCAGAATGAAAATTAATTTACCGTAAACTGGTTGCTAGGGCCGCCCCGACTGGTGTCTAGCAACCAGTGACATTACGTGGAGTCCTGACGTCACTGCTGTGTGGAGGTGGAGCGGAGGTCAGAGTGAGCGGTGAGCGCGGGGAGGGAGAGAGGAGGAGACTTTCGTAGATGCATGTAGAAGAACAGGAGGATTAGAGCGGACAGGACGTGGTGAAGGTGGTGAGTGCTGGTCTGTCTCTGGTGACACTACCTGATGCTCGCAGCCGCCTTCATGATGACTGAAGGTTCTCAGTCAGTGGCAGACCCTGCTCCAGCCCAGATCCAGGCCCCTGCAAGCCCAGTGACAGTCCCCAGGCAGGCCCCAGGGGGTAAATGTCTGATAAAGGAGTAGGGGGGATGTCTGGTGAAGGTGTTCAGTGGCACAGGGGTGGGGGGAGGGGGATCACTTAAAATGACACAGGAGGATCAGAGGGGGCAATCAAAATGACACAGGAGGATCAGAGGGGACAATCAAAATGACACAGGAGGATCAGAGGGGACAATCAAAATGACACAGGAGGATCAAAAGGGGTTACTAAAATGGTAATCCCCCCTCTGATTCTCCTGTGCCATTTGATTCCCCCCTCTGATCCCTCCTGTGTCATTTTGAGTGACCCCCCTCCCCCTACCTTGATACCCCAATTCCTTTTTTTTTACCCCTAGAAATGAGCGCAAAAAGGAAAAGCTACTCCGTGGAGTACAAGAAAGGAATCATGGAAGACTCTTGGGGCCAAATTCTTACTGCTTTCTGCAAAGAGAAGATGTTGAGTATCCGATTGGTCCAAAAATGGCGAGCAGAGTATGGTAACCTCATTGAACAAGTGGACAAGGGAAATGCTAAAAAGCGCAAGTGTGGATCAGGTCGGCAACCATTATTTTCCGAGCTGGAAGACCTGATCTGTGAATGGGTTGTTGACAGGAGAGCAAAGGCTTTGGTTGTGAATAGGGCTCAGATTCAAGAATTTGCCCTTGCAATGGCACCACAGTTTGACATAGCCCCCGAAGACTTCAAAGCATCACAACACTGGCTGGATAATTTCCTTCAGCGAAGTGAACTGTCTTTAAGAAGATCTACAACATGGTTTAGGTTGGAAGATACTCAAGTTATTAAGCGAGCACTTGCATTCAAGTCCTTTATTGATGATGCTGACTTCTCTAAATACAATCTTTCCAACATGATTGCTATGGATGAAACTGCAGTGTTTATGGGCCAATCATCTCAAACAACAATTGAACAGCGGGGTGCCTTCTTAGCATACATTCCCTCCACTGCTTACGAAAGTGCACGTGTTTCCTGTATTTTGGCAATTCGTCTGGATGGCACTAAAATCCCACCTTTAATCATTTCTAAGGGCAAGAAGGAAAAGATTGAACGTGTTTTGGGTGTTTTTATTCTTGAAACTGAAAAAGCCTGGGCCACACAGCAGTTATAAGGAAGTGGGTCGATTTAATGTTGCCGTTTGTTATGCGAGGGAACCAAAGAGGTCTGCTAGTCTGGGATGCAGCCAGCACTCACCGCGCTAAAGACATGAAGACATTTCTTCATGAAAGAAAAATAGATCAGATAATGATTCCCGCAGGAATGACGGCCTATCTCCAGACTCTTGATATTGCAATAAACAAGCCATTCAAAGACAATTTGCGCATGGAAATTAATGACTACATTGAAAATAGAATGGAGAGAAATCAGAGTGGAAACTTTGTGAAACCTAAACTGCAAGAAGTTGTGACTTGGGTGAAGAATTCATGGGAGAAAATCACTGACAGTTGCATTGCAAATGCACTGCGAGCAGGCTACCTTGACAAGAAGTACTCATTTAAAGACAGTGCTATTGCTAAACATGAGAGATTTGGTCCACTGATTCTGAAAGAAATGGAGTCACAAGAAATTCACCAGGAAATTCAGGAATTGGATTGTTATGATGATGTTCCAGAAGATGATGACATGATTGTCATTGAATAAATGAGTAAATTCTTGATACTGTAGGATTCACAGTTTGTCTGGTTTGTGTTGACAACTACCGTACTACCGTACCGTATACAGGTAATAAATTTCCTTTATTTTCATTTAACAATAAATGTGTACCGTATTCTTCTTCATGGAAAAATAAGACATCCCCTGAAAATAAGAACTAGTGTGTCTTTGGGGGCAAAAATTAATATAAGACACTGTCTTATTTTCAGGGAAACACGGTAGTATTCCATTGTGTAGATGTACCATAGTTTTCTAATCCACTCATCTGCTGATGGGCATTTAGGCTGTTTCCAAATTTTAGCTATGGTGAATTGTGCTGCTATGAACATAGGGGTGCATATATCCTTTTTGATTGGTGTTTCTAGTTTCTTGGGTTATATTCCTAGAAGTGGGATTACTGGGTCAAATGGGAGCTCCATTATGCTGGGAGAATTTCTTGGTATTTTTGTTCATTCATTAGTTGATTAATTTAAATCTCTTACTCATCAAACATTTATTGGACACCTACTATGTGCAGGTACTTTGCAAATTCCGGGGCTGTAAAGATTAATGAGCTATTTTTGAAATAGAGATGGTAAACCAGTATTTGGAGTGCACAATAGAATGTATTCTAATAGATTAAAAAGGATGAATCAACACTGCCTAGGAAGTAAGAGAGGGCTTCAGAGGGGAGGTGATGATAGAGCTGTGTCTAGAGGGAAAGGGAACAGGAGTGTTCTAGGCAGACACAAAGGGCCCCTTGCATGCAGACTGAATGGTCTGCTCAAAGCAATGCTGGAGGCAGAGCATGATTAAAGGGCACTTACCTGCATTTGAATATCCTTAGAGTTGATCACTTCCACAATGCCCACCACATTGTCAAACACCAGACCAAACTTCTTACAGTTGTCTAGGAAAAAAACACTCCACTAAATATACACATCATATTTATACAAGCAACTTATCACGGTAATTATAGAGCCATAGTTCTGCCCTACCAATTGTAATGGAATTTATTTTCCCTTTTATCTGTAGGGTAGACTTGTCGCACTTGAAAATGTAAGCCACTTGTTTCAGTTCAGTCTCTGAAATCACAAGGTCATTCCTGTCCTCTTGGTACTCCTACAATTAAAACATATGCAAACATTAAATATAAGGATGTGTAGATAAATTGATTCCATTGCATACTGAAATTACTATGGAGCTCAGCATTAATTCATTATAGCTTTTTAATATGTTCTTTCTTTTAGAACCATTTTCTTACAGACTAAACCACAGGTCTCACTTTGTCATTGTAGCGTTGGGATCAGATGGAACCACTGGTTGGAAGGGGGGTTGGTGCCAATTTGCAAACAGTCAGGTATCAGGCACCCTGGTTAGGGGATGGGGGCTGGAGCAGGGATGGGAGAGCTTTATGTTGAGCCTGGATGCTGAGTCTGGACTTAATGATGCTGCAGCAAAATCTGCTGTGTCAAGTACGAGTTGGGCAAATCTCGGTCCTCAATCTTTAGGGAAGCCCCTGAGATTGGCAGGGGGGCACTAGCTTCATTCAAAGTGTCTTTATCTTGCTCACGTGGTGGAAGCGGCGGGTGAAGCGGTAGGTTATACCAGCACCACCATCAATGGGGTAGAATGAAACATTTTACAGCTGATCAGAATGGTGCACAGATGAACAGTTTATGGAGAGTGGTCAGACTCATAGAGACAGAAAGCAGAGTGGTGGTTACGAGGAGCTGAGGTGGGGGTAGGGACGGGATTTCGTGTTTAAGGGGTAAAGAGTTTCTGTTTTAAAGATGAAGAGAGTTCTGTGGATGGATGGTGGTGATGGTGGCACAAAGTATGTACTTAATGCCATGGAACTGTTCACTTAAATGTTAGGATGGTAAATTTTGTGTTACATTATTTTACCGCAATTAAAAGCAATTTTAAAAGTTGAAGGAAAGAATAAATGGAAAATAATGATAAATAAAAAATGTTTATGGAAGCATCCAAAAAGGCCCTGGTAACTAGTGTACCCATTTCACTTGGAAATCTTTAAGGCCTTGGTACAGTTTTGCCTTTCGTCAGAGCGCGTCAGCAATAAAGGCTACAGGCTCCACTCACCACTCTCCACTTCTTCCCTTCCAGCTCGAACACGGGGGCATGTTTCTGAAGAGGACGTGACTGGGGAGCCTTGGGGCCTGAAGAGTGGCTTTTGGTAGGAGATGGAGTTTGTCCTCCTTGAGTTCGCAGGCTGGGATTCTTGTATGTCTTCTGTGAATCTGTGACGTGCCGGAGCCCTGTAAGGCAACACAGAGACACAGTTCTTTATAGGTTATGCAAAGGGAAATGTCCCTGCCTTCTTAGATTGACGTGGTGTAAACAGCACAAGAATTTTTGTTAATGCTATTTTCATAGCAGTCTAGTTAATATGCAGAATTTGAGATGAGTATAAGTTAGAGTTAATGGAAACACTGTAAGCATTTTTCAGTTTGAGGAACCTCTTCTTTAAGAAGATAAGATGATAGATAAAAGTTCTGCAAAAAGAAAACTATGGTGCCAAAATGGATCACTTGATTTATTTCTCCCATGGCTAAATCATTGCCCTCAATAGCCAAAGGGTAAGGGCATTCCAGTAAGTACATGTCGGAGTACAGAAGCAACTTAGGGTTACAGATCCATTCCCGTACTTTCCAGATGAGAAAGTGCAGCTACTTGAAGCCAGAGAGAAATTCAGAATTTTGGGTTCTTAACTCCCATCCTAGATCATAGGGACACTTATATATAATTCTTATTACCCATGCAAAACTACATTTGCATAAGGTGTTTGGCAACACGACTTTATTAAATGTTGTATGATTTAAAAAAAAATAACTGTTTACTGTGAGGAGAAAGTAGTTCAAAGATATGATTCCTTGACAAGCTGTACAAGGCTTGAGGACACAGGTGCTATTGTTTGTCATTTTTATTTCACTTGGTCTTGATGCCTGGGTTGTAGATGGTGCCGTAACATCAGGGCTGAAGTGTTGAGGCAGCGTGCAGTGGTTGATTTATAGCCTAGGGCCTCCGAGTTCTTTCTGGTCCGCCCACTGAGTCCATCTACCCCGAGATGAAGAACACTGCAGGCTCCTGCCTTCCCAGCAGCAGCTCCCTGTGTGCTGGGGACTGGGATGGAATGGCACACCCTTCACTGCGGGCTCTGGGGGACCTGGGTGCCTCCAGGGAAACAGCTCCCAGGTGAGAGCCGACGTTTCTCACCTTTCGTAATTGCCTCCCCTTGGTTCAGTTGTGCAAATAAAGCTGAGCGCGAAGGGGAGGACTGCTCTTTGCTGCCTTCATTCTCAAAAAGTGGAGGTGGCCCTGGAGGAGGTGGAGGAGGAGGGGGTGGAGGAAGGCCAGGCCCAGGGGAGAGGGCAGACAACATGGTTGCAGCTGAGGCCACTGGACCCTGTGGGAGAGAGAAGATGGAAAACACTGTGTTGAAACTGATGTCCTTGCCCAGCACTGGGATTTTGTTAATGTCACTTACAACCCATGTTGCCAATGAGGAATTGGGGTGCAAGACTCACAAAGGGCACTCCAGAGGTACACTTGTACATCATGGGTCTGTTTGGGACGACCTGGGACAGAGAGAGGGTTCACCTTGAGAACATGGTTCACCTTGAGACCTGTCCGTAGAAACTCCACACCCAGGATTCATGCTGCTAACTCAGAGGCAAACAAAGCCATACTCACAAATTCATGTCGAAGTTCAGAGTGCGAAGGAAACTGAGCCTTAGCCAACGGGGAATCATAAGAAAAAGGTGGTAAACTGGTAAGAGGATTCCCCTTTTTGGGACACTGGGAATTGCCATCACCAAAGAGCGAGAGAGTGTTGAAAAGTATTCAGTGATTATTAGATGTTTTTGAACCTTTTTGTGCAACTAAAGAGATACTGAAATTCTTTCCTTGGAACTCATTTTTCTAGTATGGTGCCTCACACTGACCCCCACGCAAGGACCACGTGTGACCTGGACGCTGTGGTGCCTGAAGGTGGTCAGGGACCAGGACCCACCTGAGGATTTGGCTCCTCTAATGCTGATGGTTAACGAACCAACTAAAAGCTGCAATATCTACGCTTATTCTTACTTTCTTTGCTATGTGAAGTGCAACCCTTGTTCTAACGAATTGAAATGGCAGTGAAAGGTGGTAGACAAGAGAGGGATTTGTATTATCACTTTGAGAGGACTGTGGCTTGAAACTGGTAGGAGAGAAACACACATACAATAAAGCTGTCATATACACCATTTTACTTTTAAATTCTGAAGTAGAGCACTGTGTTCCTAGGATAAGAAATTCTTTTTTTCCAATGGTCACACAGTTCTTGAGACTGACTAATTTTTTTGGATGAAAAAAGTAAGAAATTTAAAAGAGAGTGATGGAAACGTGGCTTAAGCGCAACTGTTTTCAATACCAAATGCAATATGTGAAACATTACATAGTGCTAAATATTAACAAAGGTAGCATGTCCTTATTTTCCTAAACAACTCACTATTACAAGGTGTCAATGTCAGGTTTTTAACCTGTGGGTTTTTTAGTTAAAAAAAAAAAAAAACCAAACAAACCAAAAAACCCCACATGATTTTCAAAGTGCTTATATGATCCCTATTATGTGTAGAATTACCTTGAAATAAAAGATATCCTCTGAGTGAAAAATTGCCAGTTACAAAAATAGTCATGGGGATGTAAAATAGAACATAGAGAATATAGTCAATAATACTGTTATAAGTATGCCAGATGGATATGAGACATACCAGGGCGATCACTTGGTAAGGTATATACACGTCTAATCACTCTGCTGTACACCTGAAACTAATGTAATATTGTATGTCAACTATAATTGAAAAATAAATGTATAAAAAGATTCTTCTCAATTCATAATGCAGATCTTAAAAATAGAGCAGGCCAGACATCTCACCTCCTGAAGATATAATATGTAATGGGTTTTGTTTCTAAGGAAAACCAGCCTGACTCCATCAGGATTTTCGGGTCAAGTAGAAAATGATCACACAGTTCTCGAGACTGACCTTTAAAAAAAAAGGTATCTTAAATGTTTCTATTGTGTTACTGAGGTGAAATTTGAGAATTTGCTCTGAATCATAAAGAGCATAAAAGATAAGCTTTGCGCATCAAACAATATCCCAGCCCTCAGCTCCAGACACTGAGAGCCACAAAGTATTGCTTTGACTCATAAGCACATAATAACTCAACTCGTCAGTGAAAGGACAGCCCTTTCTCCCCCATCTGAAGCCCGGCAGCTTTACAGCCCTCCTATTTGTGGAAAGGAGAGACGATGCTGGCTTCTAAATCGCAGAATGATTTACATGGCTCCCTGGCTCTCAAAATTCAGAGCCGCTCTCCGAGAGCCATAAAAGGACACTGAAACCAATAAGCCACATATTCAACTTTTTGGAACTTTGATACGTTCAGATGGCCGACCCAGGAACACTAAACAAAGGATTTACTGCAACAAATGTTGCATATAAAAGCCAAAAAATAAGAGAACTCAGGAGCAGCTGAAACTCTGCCTTAGGCTTATCCTTTGTGCCTTCGGGCTCATGCCAGGATCAGCCCCAGGGAGAGCACAAAACTAGGCTCTGGTTTCCAAGGGGACTTTATAATTAGCATTCCGGGGCTTTGCTGTATACAGTGTACTTGAAAGCAAACTCATTAGACATTCCCTTAGCAGGAGCACTGTGGGCTGCCCCTGGCAGCGCAAAGTCGCTTCTTTCTCCTCTCCTCCTCCTGTAGGGTATCACAGCACATGATACCAGAGCCTTCTGCACCCACACATGTGCCTACCCATGAGTGACAGCCGCATCGACTGGAATCACAGCCCAACGTTAAGTCTTCAGACGTTCCAATAAAAACAGAGGGGTGATGGTCAGGGAAGGGAAGGCAGCCAAACATTCTGGAAGGTCTAGTACGGGCCAGGCACTAATTTAACATATATTCAATGTTCATTATAGGACACGCTTTATGCCAGTCTCGACGCCAAACTTGTCTGAACATTAGAATCATCTGGGAATCTCTGAGACATTCCAACACCTGGGCCACGTTGCCGAAACACTCTCCGGGGAGGTGGGACACAGGCATCTGATTGTTTGAAGCTCTCTAGGTGATTCCAATGTGCTGACAAGTTTGGGAAAACCATTCTATGTGCTGAGATTGATCACAGTCATCACAATGGTATTACGAGAACTGTATTGAAATCCTTTCTTAACAGAAAATAAAGCAGGAAATCAGAAAGGCTGACCCAACATTAAACGGCCAGAAAGTGGCAGAGGCATAACTCAAGCACATACCTGCTTGATTCTAAAACCTTCTTCAAGATCGATGGTTGCCCAAGGTGGGGGTCCAGGGGAAAAGGGTGAAGGGTGTCAAAGGTACAAACTTTCAGTTATAAAATAAGTAAGTCCTGGGTATGTGACTATAATTAATAACCCTGTATTGTATAGTTGAAAGTTGCTTGGGGATATGACTATAGTTAATAACCCTGTATTGTATAGTTGAAAGTTGCTAAGAGAGTAAATATTAAAAGTTCTTATCACAAGAAAAAATTGTAGTGACATGTTGGATAGATGCTAACTAGACTTATTGTGGTGATTGTTTTGCAATATATACATATTTCAAATCATTATGTTGTACACCTAAAATGAATATAATGTTATATGCCAATTATAGCTCAAAAATTATTTACAAATTAAAGCCTTCTTTAGGGAAATCTTTTATGCCATATTCAGAATTTTTAAAAAAATGAGTCACTAGTCAAATGACAGAACCAGAGGGATGGGCTACCTGAAGACATATGGAGTGTTGCTCTTGGGCCTCTTGAAGTTGGTGTGAAACCGGCTTCATTTTTATCTCCACTGCAGCTTGCTCTATCCCTCTATCACCCGAGCAGCTGAGGAGCTCCTACAGCAACCTGGAACCAGGCCTGACCCTCTGAGGATGTAAGAAGTCTCAGGTATGGCCCTACCTGGTTTTGCTCAGTGGGTAGAGCGTCGGCCTGTGGACTGAAGGGTCCTGGGTTTGATTCTGGTCAAGGGAACATGCCCAGGTTGTGGGCTCGATCCCCAGTAGGGGACGTGCAGGAGGCAGCAGATCAATGATTCTCTCTCATCATTGATGTTTCTCTCTCCCTCTCTCTTCCTCCCTGAAATCAATAAAAATATATTAAAAACAAACCAAAAAGAAGTCTTGGATGTTGACACTGGTACCTCAGCATCAAGTCACCATTGGTTTGCTGTGACTCTGTGCTCTGGATCTAGAAACTGGTCTCCTGCCTTATCCATTTTCCCCGAGTACCCACAGGTTGCAGTAATGGGGTACTTGCACCTAAATCTTGGTTCCCTGCCTATTGCTCATGCTGTTCTGGGATGAAGACCTGATCCCTCTGCTGGGGACAGCTGTGACATAAGGGCATTGCCTCTCAGTGTGATGTCCTCTTAGAGAGAAACTCTCATGGCAGAGGTAACGCCCCAGGTTGACCAGACTAAACAGGAAGCAGTGGGTCAGATCAGGGCCTGCAGCCTCAGTTGCCTGTTGAGGGTCCACAGCTGCTCATCCTCAGTGGGATGAAAGCCCCGTGGGAAGCAGAGTTAAGCAGAGAAAGGGGCACTGGGAGAGGAGGCGTGGCACCCCTCACACTCTGTTAGGTCTGTGTAGGGATGTTAGAGGGATCACTTCAGAAGGGCAGATTGTCTGGAGGTGCTGAGACCAGGGCTCCAGGAACCTGAGAGAGTCCTGGGAGAGTCACGGGGTAATATCTCATTAGCCTGCAGAGTGCATTCATTTCTCAGGACAGAAGCCACAGTACGGGTCAGATTTCCCATGCAGAATAGAACTAAGCCATTAAAAAGATGTTGTTTACTTGTAAATTATCCAAATATTTCTGGTCCTTCTAAAAGAACCCTTCTCTTAATAAAAAATTCTTTTCTGGTATGTTTTACCCTGATAATTACTTGAATGGTATTTCTACGGTGTAGAATTATACATCTAAATGCTCAGGACCTACAGGACTGTGATAGCCTGGGGCTGGTACAGGTCATGTGGATTGGAAAGGAAAGGGGAGGAACCTGGAGGGAGACTCAGCCTTAGCTCAGCAGCAATGACTCCCTCTGCCCCCAGATGCTTTTAAAGACACGACTTGATTAGGTTGATGAAATGAGTCTCGAGTACCTTAGAGCCCCAGACTGAAAAAAAATTGGAAAAACACACATTTTATTCAACTAATGTTAACAATAGCTTACAACCTAAAAAAAGAAAAGTAGAACATTTCTGATTCTAAGTGGCCATATTCAGGGGACAAAAGTTCACTTATGTTGCAAGAACACAGCACAAAATCTAAAAATGCTGCTTTTGAAAGCTCTATTAAGATTAATTTTGAGAGCAGATGTTTGATTATATACTTTTTTTTTTTTTGGAGGGGGCACAAAAGACTTTAAAAAATGTCTGGAAATGCCTTTCTCTAAATTAATTTCAACTGTCCCGGGAACAGCTGTGTCCTCTGATGTTAAATATACGAACTATAACTACCAGATAATGAAACCATTGTATGTGACATGTGGAAAGCTTGCCTCTTTTGCTTTATACAAATATATTATATAAAAATTACACATATTACATGTAATATATTTATGTGCCAATGTGCATCGACTTTTTCATTAAATGTTACTTGAAATAATTACTGATTTTATTACTTTATAATTTAGATTTTATTCTGAAAGGGAAACTACTTCTAGTTCTTAAATGAAATCTCCATATTGTTTTGCTGTTGGCAATTACACATGTACTTAACAACCCACTTCTGTCCCCAACGACAGACACCATTGCATTAGTTATCCAGTTAATTGGGGTACAGTCTAGCTTTGGATCTAAGTAATCTACAAAAAGGACTCCAATTTTCCATTTTGTTGAGTTTGTACAAAGCAGAATAATGGTACTTTTAGACAGAGGTTATATGTCTTTGTGACAAAATTAAGCAAAATGTGAAACATGGCTGCTTAAGTAAAAAAACAAAAACAAAAAACACAACTATCAGCTACAAAGAGAAGTTTCCCATTTAAGATTGTCTGCTTAATAATTAAATTGGAGATTTTCAACTTTCACATTTTAAATTCTAAGATTTTTCAAACCCAAAAAATTAGGGACATCAGATGATTTGGTCTAAATAGACTCTAATTCTTTAATAGCTGGGTTGAAAAGTGAATTCAAATAAGGTGGGCTCATTTGTCAGTTCATCCAACAAATTTACCGAGGTCTACCTTGCAAGGACCTGGGATACGATGAAGAAGGAGGCATGCATTCTATTTGTTAAGAAGCTTATAACTCAGTGGGAGTGTAAAGTATATAAATAAGTTAACTGCAGATGCAGCTGGACATGTGTCATGTGTCACATGAGCCAAGGACACTGGGGCACAATGGAGAGTGGGCCCAGGACAGGCTGCTGTGGCCACACCATCCAATGCTTTGTAGAGAACAGAGGTTCTACGAGAGACACTGAGGGGTTCTCAGCAAGGAGAGATGTAGATATAAATAACATTAATCTCCAACTCTAAGAATAGGTCAGGCAACCTATATCTTGGCCTATGTTTTTACAAGTTTTTTGAAAAAGCAGAGAGCAAGAAAATAAAAATAACACATGACAGTGTCTTGGAACAAGTGTGTGTTTCTTATAACAGAGCTTTTGTTATGATGTTTTTTTCTATAAAATGAGTTTAGTGGTATTAATGTTTTGAGCCACCTGTCTTTAAATATTTGTGGAGAGCATAGATAAAACTGCAAAATAAAGCAGTTGATATGTGGTGGTGCTGTTTATGGGTTTTACCACTCCTGCCCCCATCCTTTCCTCATGGCCAGCACCCCAACTCCCCTACACACACACACACACACACACACAGAGCTGTCTTCTGTTCCTCATTACATTCTCTCTTTAGCTGTCCACCCTTAAGCCATCCTGGCCCACTAATCACCTGGTAGCAGTGACAGCTGACATGTGCCCACTTACAGACTCTAAAGCAGTTTAAAAATTTCCAAGCCATTTTAGTCACAAGTACACTTACATTACCATGCTAAAACTACAGGAATTCACAATGTTTTATAACTGTCTGTTTTGTTCAAATGCTGTTTTATTAATTTTACCAAAGAAAATGAATCTCAAATGGTCCTGTGTAATATGACAAAAATAAGAGGATGATTAACCTCTCATATACCAAAACAGGAGGGAGGGCTTAAAGGAAAGAACTATCAGTTTCAGAACTCAAAACTAACTTTCTATATACATACTAGTAAATCAGACAGTTTTCATAGCAAGAAATGCTTTGCAAATTTGTGTTTTGGGGTTTGTTTATATTTTCGATGTCAAAACTAGTTGCTTTCTATTTTCTGAAAGATTTAGTTTGATCAAGAACTGAGTGAAATTGATACATGTCCAAATTTGTCAATTTCTATAAGTATTTGCAAATTTTACATTCATATTGATATCACACTTTTAAAAAATATATTTTTATTGATTTCAGAGAGGAAAGGAGTGGCAGAGAGAGATAGAAACATCAATGATGAGAGAGAATCATTGGTTGGCTACCTCCTGCATGCCCCCCACTGGGGACTGAACCCGAAACCCAGGCATGTGCTTTTGACTGGAATCAAACCTGGGACCCTTCCAAATGCAGGCTGACGTCTATCCACTGAGCCAAACCAGCTAGGGCTTGATATTACACTGTTATTGGAAAACAACTATAATCAAGAAAAAAGATTAATGGATGATCATCCTGTACAACATAAAGTATAAGCCAAAGTGAATTTATGACTTTAGTTTCTATTCTCTTATTTTTATCACTTCCTATAATTTTGAGACTTCTTCTGCCAATGAAAACAAAGTTTCTGTGGGCCTTTCCAAGGGAACAGAATTGTTAAAAATACTACAATGAAAGGCTGTATTATATTTTAAGCATGGGTTTATTAATATTTTTTAAAATGTCCACTTAGGGAATATTTCCTATTTCATCTGTGGCAACAGAACACCACTCCCAACAATATGTCCATGCAGTCCAAATAAAAAGGTGGTTCCACAATCTGAAGGAAATGTGGGGATCACTTTCTTCAGAGGCAAGACTCCAAACACCCTTATAGAAGTAAAGAGGGAGGTAAGGAAGACTCCAAATCTCATGACTTCATCAATGACTTCCAGTCATCTCACTTTTCCA
Source organism: Plecotus auritus (assembly GCF_963455305.1). Lineage (NCBI taxonomy): Eukaryota > Metazoa > Chordata > Mammalia > Chiroptera > Vespertilionidae > Plecotus > Plecotus auritus. Next base: position 82,207,090 of record NC_137771.1, read on the forward strand.
GTGGTCCCCACCCTCCCATGATCTCTGTAAGCCATGTTTTCGATGACCTGGAGGGATGTGAGCTATGGCAGTAGGTGAAAAAAGACAGAACAAGAAAAAAATCCCTTCCGAGAAGGAATGAACTCTTAGGTTGGAAACTGTCTGGGAATAGTACATAGTCTATATTAGTTTGTGGAAACTGGTATCTTTGCTTTTATGTTCGTTGTTCTTCTAATTTATATATTGAATGTGGCCCTTCATAAAACATAGGTGGTGATTTCTGTTTAACGAAAAGTAATGTGTGATGAAAGCAGACCAGGCCCTAAGAGCAGAGTCCAGAAGAATATATTGAACACATTCTAATTTGCTCAGGCCATCCAGCTATTCTGCACAAATTGTCTTGATAAGTAGTCCCAATTATTAGTTTGGCCTTGCTTTGCTCCTGCTATCAGAACTAAATCTGGAATTTCCAGATCGCCTTTTCTTCTTGTCTGCCAGCATTGGCAGCTTGAAAATAAATTTTCTCATAAAATAAAAGGGAAGATAAAATTAATTTTCCATGGGAAAATATTCCAGAGTTAAAGATAGCAGAGTATACTCACCAAAGAGACAAACCACAGATAGTCAACAGTTATATGAAGACCCTGAGCGACTGACATGTGGCTTGAATTATCTGGACAATTACTTTATTTGGACAGAAAGAACTAGGTCCAAACTTCATTGAATTAAAGTTTTCGATTTTCTTTCAGATTTTAGGGTCATAAAGAAACTCTTGTATTATTCAAATTATCCATACTTGGTATATGACAGAGATGGGGGTGAGGAGGCAGAATAATAGCTGTTATAAAGTTGATTTACATTTGGCTCTGTTTTATATCTTTTTTTTATATCTTATTTTTTTAGGAAAAAATAAAAGCATCAATATCTGCTGAGCATTATAGTTGAGGCATACTAACATAGTAACTTTTGTCTCAATTTCAGTTCCAAAAAATACAGGAAAGGTTAATTGGTGCTTACTGGTAGGTCTGGGAAAAGGTCTGTTATTAGCTCAGCTTGCATCAAGGGTGCAACCTGGACCAACAAACTGTGGTCTGGCCTTGACTCTGTTATAATCTATGAAGAGTTTGTTTTAACTTTAGAACACAATCTGCACCTTTTTCTTATTCTTCTCAAGAAAACTTTTTTGCTTAATCTAATATTACATGCATTTCCCGAGTTTATACCCACTGGGAATAAGGGGCATGCAGGTGGCAGGTGACAGGTGCAGGGGAGGCACTGGTGACCAATATGCCCTATAAAAAAATGCATTGTTTCCATTACCATCATTTGGTAGAAAGAAAAAATACAATTTATATGGCTTTTGGACGATGGACACAATCTGTATACGTAATGGAATAACACTATGAAAATTCCACTGTGAAGAAATGTGATTACAAATGAACAAGTTCAGTTTAGCGCAGAGGTCGGCAAACTGCGGCTCGCGAGCCACATGCGGCTCTTTGGCCCCTTGAGTGTGGCTCTTCCACAAAATACCACGGCCTGGGCGAGTCTATTTTGAAGAAGTGGCGTTAGAAGAAGTTGAAGTTTAAAAAATTTGGCTCTCAAAAGAAATTTCAATCGTTGTACTGTTGACATTTGGCTCTGTTGACTAATGAGTTTGCCGACCACTGGTTTAGCAAATGTGTTTGGACTTTGTGTGTGTTTAAGGCCCTGTACCAGCCACTGCGGCAGATCGCAGCGGAATGGGAAAAGAACTCTGCTTTCAATGAGCTCCAGCCTTGGGGAGAGGAGACACTTCTGTGCTCCCAGACTACGGCACTTGGCTGGAGGCCTTCGTGTCTTTGCTCAGCTGGGCTGTGCCTTTGTTTGGAAGGCTCTTCTTCAATTTACTATCTGGAAAATTCTTAAATATCCTTCAAGACTCAGCTCACAGTTCTCTTCTTTTGTAGGTTTTCTGGAGCTCTCCGAAGAGGAAATGTCCTGTATTTCTATTACAAGGAACACGTTTATTTGTCTCTGAATTCAGGTTTGTCATCCTAGCCTGGGCTCTGAAGAGCCACTCATTATTCATCTTTTTTTGTTTTGTTTTGTTAACTCTCACCTGAGGATATTTTTCCATTGATTTTTTTAGAGATAGTGGGAGGGCAAGAGACAGAAAGAGAGAAACATCGATGCGAGAGGGACACATCCATTGGTTGCCTCCCGCACTTGCCCGGACCAGAGCTGGGTATTGCGCCTGCAACTGAGGTACGTGCCCTTGACCGGAATCGAACCCGAGAGACCCTTCAGTCCACTGAGCAAACCTGGCTGGGGCTCATTACTCTTCTTAATGCCACCAGCAATGTGCCTGAAACAGGCTAGGTGCCTCTTAAATATTTGCTGAAGTGAATAAGGAACTGCTTTATAAGGTAGAAAGTGCTAAGCATTGTGCAAGAAATACAGATTTTATTTATTGTTTTAATTTTTTCATTGATTCTTTTGAGAGAGAGAGAGAGAGAGAGAGAGAAAGAGAGAGAGAGAGAGAGAGAGAGAGAGAGAGAGAGAGAGAGAGAGAAATTTGTTGTTCCACCTATTTCTGCATTCATTGGTTGATTCTTGTATGTGCCCTGACTGGGGATGGAACTGGAAACCTTGGTGTATGGGGATAATGTCGAGATAATGCTCTAACCAATGAAGATACCAGGCCAGGGCAAGAAATACAGATTTTAGGAAGTGTTGTGGAGGCTCTGTGGAGGAAAGGGTAACTTCCAGCTTGGGGACAGGCAGAAATCAGAGCAGCTTCTTGAAGAGCAGACCTTGTGAAATAGACTGTGAAGGATGATGAATGGATTAGATTTGACACAAGGACGCAAGAGAAAGGGGATTCCAATAGCAGGGACATGAGTACTGTCATTACAACACATATACGCAACTGAATTGTTAGCAATCACACAAGAATGCACAGATCCATGTTGTTATTGTCTTTCCACGCATTACCTTTGATGTGACACACCTGCTAATGAAAGGATCACTACTCAATACGTTCTTTTAGAAACGCCTTCAGCCCTGTGCACCAAAACATGCCCACCAAAATACCACTCTGGCCTTCGTACTTGGCTTCTTTTGACTAAAAAGAATATTATTCGGATGAATTTCTCTCTAAACAGGGTCTCATTGGTTTTTGGCCATTTGAAAAGATAAAATTCACCTTTAAAGAAGGAAGATTTGCTACCACTGAGCATCCTAAAAAGGATGAGCCAGCCAGAGGCTTTCTATCACGGCCCTTTCTCACTGGGGAGGGACAAGGAGATGGACAAAGCCATTCAGCTATGAAGGTGATTACTGGAAGGCCCAGTCTCAGGAAATCATGGGGAGGGGAGTCCTGAAGGTGTGGAGGCTAAGAGCTTGAACCCCAAGGCATGGCACCTTATTAGTGAATAAGAAGCTGGGGTGCCCACTCTGGGCTGGGACTGACAACTGAGTCACTCAGGGTGTCCTTCACTCCAGGGACCCCAGCCCTGCTCTGGGAAGCAGCTCAGCATGCACCCCTAAATCACCACCTCCTGATTTTCCCGAGAGGGGCTGGAGGAGAGACTGGGCAACAGGGCACCCCAGTTACACACTGCCTTCAACATTACACATGAAAGAATTTTGTATAAGCTCACCTGAATTAAAATACTCCTGAAGTGATGGTTTAAATGAATCAGGGACATATATTAACTTGCTGGCCCTCAGGTTTAGAGAGTTCAAGTTCTTGGTTATGAAAAAGTTCTGGCAAATCAAATAATCTTGATCATTAAAGCAGGCAGTTTTAAAAGCAACTACTGTTTTGATTTAGGGAGAGAAAGATTAAAATACTCTAAAAAACATGTGTTCTAATCAACTAACAAAACTAACAATAAAACTCAAAGGTATTTATGAGACAATAAAAATAGTTCTAAATATAAAAAGCTTACTTATGGCTTTATAGTACAGATAATTCTAAACTATAAAATTACGGATATTTATTTTAACCTACACTTATTCTAGTGAAGATATGGTGCAGGTAAAAATAAAATCATCCCCAAACTTCAAAAGACAGACTTTGAAGTTATAGGCAGTAATCTATCAAATCAGACAGCTGGCCAGTAAATAACCAAGAGATCATTACCTAAAGCCTTACTCCTTAATTCTATAAACCTGCATCTACCTCTAACGCTCCACAAACTGCTTTCTAAAGGCCACTGATAAGATAGACGGTGGCAGCCTTTCCCAGTCTTACTCCCCCTAACTGGCCCAGTGATGGTGGCAGCCAGCCTAGCTTTCTGATAGCTCTGAGGCTCTGGACTCTAGTTGTCTTGTCTCCTTGACTGATTCACACCATTCTCTAAATAATGGAGTCGCCCAAGCTTTCATTCTCCATTGTATTCTGTTTTTTCTCTGGTCTCATCTATTTAACTATCATCTCTAGGTCCTCCCCACACGCCTTCAGTGATTTTTTTTAATTGGTTGCCTTCTGCATGTATGCCGACTAGGACTGAACCCACAATCTGGGTATGTGCCCTGAGTGGGAATCAAACCCGGGACCTTTCGATGTACAGAGTGATGCTCCAACCAACTGAGCCATACTGGCCAGGGTCCCCTTCACTGATTTTCATACCTGCATTTCACCTGCTTACTACACCTATACAGCTCCATGGATGTTGCATCTGCACTCCAAAAACAACATGGTGAAAGTTTGTGAATATTTTTCATGCTTCTCTACTAACCCCTCCTGTTGACTTCCCTATTTTCATTAATCTATATATAAAACCCTAATATGCAAATAGACCGAACAGTGGAACCAAACAACCGAACAACCAAACAACTGGTTGCTGTGATGTGTGCTGACCACCAGGGGGCACGCACGAAACATGGCGGTTGGCGGCAGCAGGTGGCAGTGCATGAAACATGGCAGGCATCAGCCCTGGCGGGATGGTGGAGCAGGTGAGTGGGGGCGCCAGACCAAGGTGGGGTGCTGGTCGCTGTCATCGGGGCGAGCCTCTGGTGGTTACTGAAAATTCTTTGCTTCCACTGGCCCCGCTTGCACCTGCTGCTGGCGCCAGAGCCACCGCTTGTACCCACTGCTGGCGCCCAGCGCTGGCCCCGATCACTCAGCACCATCAGCAGGTGTGAGCGGAGGCTGCTGGCCCCGATGGATAGCCTCTCAGGGCTTCTCCACCTCCCCCTGCTCCTGAGGGGCAATCGGGGCTGGCAGCCTCCTCTTGCACCCACTGCCAGTGATGGCCCTGCTTGCACCAGCTGCTGGCGCCAGCCCAAATCACTCTGTGCCGTCAGCAGTTGTGAGCAGGGCTGGTGCCATCAGCATGTAGGAGTGGTGGCGGCAGGAGCGGGGCTGCCAGCAGACAGGGGACCGGGGGTGGGGCCTGCGGAGAAAGGGGCCGGACAGGGGCACAGAGGATGGGCCGAGACCTGCCCCTGTGCCCACTGCAGCTCACAGCCCACAGTTCCTTTCAAGGTGCACGAATTTGTGCACTGGGCCCCTAGTGTTATTATGATTCTCCTAGACTTCTAGATTGGAAACTTTGTGTTTAGAGTTAATATCTCTTTTCACCTCTCTCTCTGGCTCTTCCCTTTGTCCTCCAATTTGGGGTCCACTCCTTCTCTTTCTTTGCATTTCCATTGTCACACTCTAGGTCACATACTACTACACCACCCCTGGCCATCCACTAGTCTCCTAACATGTACCAGGGCCTCTAATCTCTTCCCTTTCCACCTGTCTTGCACAACTCCGACATCATTACTTACAGTGTAAGTTTCTGATAAAAGACCTAGTGTGAAGAAAAGAACCCTGCACATCACATAGGCACATCTTAGGATCACAGAAGGATTTCATCATCTGGCCCCGTTTGCCTGTCTGACCTCACCTCTTGCCTCATTCAGCTCTGTGAAAGTACCAGCGTTTCTCTCAAAGCACTTGGTTCACGTCCTATGTGCGTGTGCTGAATTCTCTGCTAAGAACTGCCCTTTCCTTTACTGCCTGGGTCAGGAATACCTACTCGTCCTTCAAGACCCAAATCAAATGTCTTGCCCACCCAGGAGTCTGATTAGCTAGGTTTATTTACAACATAGCTTTGTATTGTTGTTACTCATTTTTGCTTCATAATTAAAATTTGCTATTTGATGGCAAAAAACTGAAGCATAAATATAATGCCTAATATGTGCTCTGTACATGGTAGGTAGCAATAAATAGTTATGAAATAAAAGAATGAGTGAAAATTAATGATATCCCTTGAGTCTCCCTTAAGTTGGACTCCTTTGGTCTAGCTTGAATATATGAGAGCAGTGCTTTTCAAACTTTAATGTGCATATAAAGCCCCTGGCAAGTCTTATTAAGAGGCAGGTTCTGATTCAGCAGGTCTGGGCTGGGGCCTGGGATTCTGCATTTCTAACAAGTTCCCAGGTTGCTGCAGGCCCAGGGACCATACTGCACTGCAGGATTGGGTGTTCCCCCCCTCCCCCATATTTTCCTGGCCTATGATACTCATCATGCTTTGTGCTCCCTCTAGCATGCTACTCCTCCCATTATCATGCTTTATTGTTTATATATTCATCTAGAATGGGAGTTTCAGTGGACAGGATCTGTGTCAACTGAGTCATAGCTCCATCTTTGTATTCTCAGAATCCGGGGCATGGTAGGTGCGTAAGCAGTGTTTAATTAATAGTCTCTTTCTGGCTGAACTCACCGCCATGTCCAACCTAACTCCATTATCTGTGCATTGGAGCTCATTTGTTAGTCAATGACCCTCCCAACCCCTTCTGATGTCTTCCACAGGAGAAGAAAGGGAGCTAAAAACCCAAGAGCAATGGAGCCAACTGAATGCAGCTGTGGTCAGGTAGACTGGAGAGAGCCAGTCTCTGTAGCCACCGGGATCAATGGGCTTGTAATCCAGACAACCGGCTCACCATCCAGGCTCTATCCACTCACTACGATTATTAAACCCCAGGCATAGGTTTGGGACAACTTTAAAATATGGTGTGTAAAAAGCTTGTATCATATGTAAATAAATGTGTACTCTGCAAAAAACATTACATTTTTCTTGAAAAAAATACATAACATAATTCTGTTTAAAACCTTAATGAAAAATTAGATATAAAAGATTGAGTTTTTGCTTGTAAAATCAAGAAGAAGCCAGAGAGGACAGAAGACTTGAAAATTTAAAGACATACATATTTAATGACATGCTAGAGCATCTACATTATTTATAATAGTCAGGGTACCCTCTGGCTGAATTTTAATTTGATCACAAGCAAACTGTTAAATTTTTGCTTTGTAAATGGACATTTGGTCTTTATGTTGAGAAACAGGCTGAAAAGAAATATATACCTGGAAGAAAAGGAGTGATTTCAAAGTCTCTTGCTTTGTGATAAATAAAACCCCATCTTGTATAATATTATAACCATTTCCAATGATATGCATTTTCTGAAGGTTCAGGGGAGGTTAGGATGGATGACAATTGATATATAGGATAGATTTTTAAAAAAATCACCTTATTAGTAGAGAGAATTCCATCACCATTATATACTACTTTATACACATTCATCGATGTGTAGTTTTATTCTGCTTTACAAATAATTATATCATAGTTGTTTTCAAAGCTAAAGTAATTCAGACAGACATGTGAAAGGACAAAAATCCATCAAGTTTAACATCAGAAATTGCAGAAAACAACTGCACGTTATCCTATTTGTGAACTTCTTTTCATGACCTTTTTTCTGGCCAGATCCTCACAGAACAGAGTAACAGCTGGAATGTTGATCTGGGCAATTCATAGAAAGATCAGTTATTTCGGTAATTATAAGTGTGAAGATTAGGCCTTAGTGGTTCAGCGTTGGTTATCTGATTTGTAGGAACTGCCAACGGATATTACAAATCTGACCTACTGCCCGGGATAATAATGAACAGTATTGGGTTCCTGCCAAAAGATCAATTTATTCCACAAAGTGCATTTGAGACTAGTGCACATGAGGAAACTATGTAAATTAATATGGAGAACAGTTCCCGATAACTAAACTACCCCCAAACTGCAAGAAATTTTTGGTGTAGAGCCCTCGTCCACGGCCATGTTGCAGAAAAGAGAAGATTCCATTTGCCACAGTGAATGCCAGGAGAAATCCCGGATGCATTACTTCGCAGCTGCTTCTTACCCCAGCGCACCCCCACCCGCGCCAGCACACTTGTGCACACAGGGACCCCGCGCCAATCACTGTCCTGAAAAACCGCTGGCCGCGAAGTTTTCATTTTGCCATGACAACTGAAGGCTGGAACAATTGTCTGACACAGCTGCAGTCTGGACGCAAAGGTTAGGAGGTGGGAGCAGGCAAATACAGTTCCAGTTGCTAAGTCGGGGATGATCTTTCTTAGAGCATGTACCCTTGGAAACTCAGGCTCAGCAGCAGGCATGCAGTCAGCTGCTCACTCAAACCCCAGAGCGCAAATCTCAAAATCCAATTTGAAAGAAGAAAACCTGTTACTCAAAATACTTAACATTTATATTTAAATTAAAAAATATAATTAAAAATATTTTTAATAGTTCTTTTTTACACCAAATCTAAGAAGGGAACAAAAATATGAGGAAATAGATTTCTATGTATATGTCTTAAAACTTGTCAGAAGATTTTGTACATATGACGTTATCTCTGGACCAACATTTTCTTACCACAGTCATTTCTCACTTTTAATATCTGGCCAAAACTTTATCATAGTGCTCTTCTATTAAAAAAATGAAGTAGATGCTCTGCTTTATAATGATCACCATTTTGAATAGAATTTTCCAGGAGCACGACATGTGCGCAATAAATAATAGCTGTCATTGTTTTATTATGGCAACCCATGCTGCCCAATACATGCTCCAAGGATCATTTACATTTTGCACAAATATAACATTTTTTGTTTTATAGCATGTTTTTCAAAATGTGGAATATGACCCATCAGTGGGTCATGAATTTAGTGAGTCTCACTCAGAATTTTATAAAAAAATGAAATAAAACGTAAAAGAAAATATCTGAATGCATTCATGTGGTAAGAAAAACTATTGTTTTATGAAACTTATTTTAGTATTGTGGGTACAGTGTGTGTGTGTAAAATGTATTTCTTTCTATGGGTTGCCTTAAAAAAAGTTTGAAAGTCATTGTTACAAGGCATATATTTCTAATGAACATAATTTATCTATAATTAATTTATTTATCTATAATTAATAATAAATTGTTTTAAAAAATCTTTATTGTTGCCCTAGCCGGCTTGGCTCAGTGGATAGAGCATTGGCCTGTGGACCTAAGGGTCCCGGGTTCAATTCTGGTCAAGGGCACATGCCCGAGTTGTGGGCTCAATACCTAGTAGGAGGCGTGCAGGAGGCAGCCAATCAATGATTCTCTCTCATCATTGATGTTTCTATCTCTCCCTCTCCCTTCCTCTCTGAAATCAATAAAAATATATATTTAAAAAAATCTTTATTGTTGAGAGTATTACAGATGTTCCCTCTTTTACCCCCCATTGTCCCCCTCCATCTGGTTCCCGCCCCACCTCAGGCCTTCATCACCCTATTGTCTATGTCCATAGGTAATGCATAGACGCATATAAGATCTTTGGTTAATCTCTTCCTGCCCCCTCCCCCGCCGCCCCGCCTGAGATTCGTCAGTCTGTTCCATGTTTCCATGCCTCTGATTCTATTTTATTCACCAGTTTATTTTGTTCATTGCATTTCTGTTCGTTTATTTTGATTTTTAGATTCATTTGTTGGTAGATATGCATTTATTGCCATTTTTCTCCCCTCCTCCTCCTCCTCTTCTTCCTCTTCCCCCTTCTTCCTCCTCTTCTTAAAGAATACCCTTCAACATTTAATGTAATACTTGTTTGGTGGTGATGAGCTTCTTTAGCTTTTTCTTGTCTGATCTTCAAGTCTAAATGAGTGTTTGCTGGTTAGAGTAATCTTGATTGTTGGTCCTTGCTGTTCATCACTTTGAATATTTCTTGCCACTCCCTTCTGGCCTGCAAATTTTCTGTTGAGAAATCAGCTGACAGTCCTATGGGGCTCCCTTGTAGGTAACTAACTGCTTTTCTCTTGATGCTTTTAAGATTCTCTCTTTGTCTTTAATCCTTGGCATTTTAATTATGATGTGTCTTGGTGTGGTCCTCTTTGGATTCCTTTTGTTTGGGGTTCTCTGTGCTTCTTGAACTTGTAAGTCTATTTCTTTGACCACGTAGGGGAAGTTTTCTGTCATTATTTCTTCAAATAGGTTTTCAATATCTTTCTCTCTCTCTTCTCCTTCTGGCACCCCCATAATGTGAATGTTGGTATACTTGAAGTTGTCCCAGAGGCTCCTTACATTATCGTCATATTTTTTTTTAAATTCTTTTTTCTTTTTGCTCTTCTGATTGGGTGATTTTTGCTTCCTCATATTCCAAATCATTGATTTGATTTTTGGAATCCTCTACTCTACTGTTATTATTTATTTCAGTTAGTGCATGCTTAATTTCTGTCTGGTCCTTTCTCATGTCTTTGAAATTCTCACTAAGATCCTTGAAAGTTTTAGTAAGTCCCTTGATACTCTCATTATTTCCCTTGAAGCTCTCATTAAGTCCCTTGGAGCTTTCATTAATATCCTTGAGTAACCTTAAAACCATTGTTTTGAACTCTGTATCCAGTAGTTTGCTTGCTTCCATTTCTTTCATTTGTGACATGTTTCTTTGTATCACATTTTTGGCTGCTTCCCTGTGCTTATTTCTACATATTAGGTAGAGCTGTTATGTTTCTTGGAATTGGTAGAGTGGCCTTGTGTATTAGGTGTCCTGTAGCACCCAATGGCTCAGTCTCCCCAGCCAGCTGAGCTGGGCACTCTAGGTAGGCCCCTGTGTGGACTGTGTGCACAGTCTTGTAGCTGAGCCTTGATTGCTGTTGGCATCACTGGGAGGAATTGACCCCCAGGCCAATTGGCTGTGAGGACCAGATGTGTCTACAATGGAAGAGTTGCTTTGCAGGAGGCACCCCTATGCAGCAGGACTTGCTTCAGTGGGGCTTTGGTGCTCACTGAGTCTGCTCCTTGAGTGTGTCACTTGTGGATGTATAGAGTTGTAATCTGGTATGGTCTAAAGCTGACCATCGGGTGCACTGGCTATGGAGCCTCCCAGGAGGTACAAAGTCAGACAATGCCTTTGTGAGATCTGCAGGTGGCTGCTACTTGTTTGGGGCTTGGAAGTGCCCAGACAAGGTCCAGTTGTGAAGCAAGGAAAGCGGCTGCTAGTGCCAGGTCTTGGGCCTTTTATTGATAGGTTTGGGGCACGATGACACCAGCTGCTGATTTGAGAGATTTTAGCAAAGTCTGAAGCCTGAGCCAGGATGGGCCATTCATATGGAAAAGCAGCTGCAAACAGCTTAGGTGGGGCTGCATATTGGATTGGACAGGGTCTCAGGGAATCACCAGGTGGAATGAACAGTGTGGGCCATGCTGATGGAAACTCAGATGGCTGCCACTCAGCTCTGCAACATGGGAAGTCTCAGCACAGGAACAATGACCCATAGGAGCATGCCTGTCTGGAAGAAAGACACCCCGAGTTTCTGCCCTGATGCCAGACAGTCCAGTTCTTCCCCATATGTCCCTGGTTTCTACCAAAGCCACCACCCAGTGCTGGAGCTCAGAGAAAATGAGACCATGTAAGTTCATGTGTGGGCCCTTTTTTTTTTTTTTAAAAAAAAAATCTTTATTGTTCAGATTATTACAACTGTTCCTCTTCCCCCCCACCCCATAGCTCCCCTACACCTGATTCCCACCCCACTCTCTGCCCTTACCTCTCCAGCACTGTCCTCATCCATAGGTGTATGATTTTTGTCCAGTCACTTCCCGCACCCCCAGACCCCTTTCCCCCCAAGGATTGTCGGTCCACTCCCTTTCTATGTCCCTGATTCTATTATATTCACCAGTTTATTCTGTTCAACAGATTTTTTATTCACTTGATTTTTAGATTCACTTGTTGATAGACATGTATTTGTTGTTCATAATTTTTTATCTTTACCTTTTTCTTCTTCTGCCTCTTCTTAAAGAATACCTTTTAGCATTTCATATAATACTGATTTGGTGGTAATGAACTCCTTTAGCTTTTTCTTATCTATGAAGCTCTTTATCTGCCCTTCAATTCTGAATGATAGCTTTGCTGGGTAGAGTAATCTTGGTTGTAGGTTCTTGCTATTCATCACTTTGAATATTTCTTGCCACTCCCGTCTGGCCTGCATAGTTTCTGTTGAGAAATCAGCTGACAGTCATATGGGTGTTCCCTTGTAGGTAACTAACTATTTTTCTCTTGCTGCTTTTAATATTCTCTCTTTGTCTTTTGCTCTTGGTATTTTAATTATGATGTGTCTTGGTGTGGTCCTCTTTGGATTCCTTTTGTTTGTGGTTCTGTGTGCTTCCTGGACTTGTAAGTCTATTTCTTTCACCAGGTGGGGGAAGTTTTCTGTTATGATTTCTTCAAATAGGTTTTCAGTATTTTGCTCTCTCTTTTCTTCTGGCACCCCCATAATTCAGATGCTGGTACGCTTGAAGTTGTCCCAGAGGCTCCTTGCACTATCTTCATATTTTTGGATTCTTTTTTCTTTTTGCTTTTCCAGTTGGGTGTTTTTTGCTTCTTTGTATTTCAAATCTTTGACTTGATTCTTGCGATCCTCTAGTCTGCTGTTGGATCTCTGTATATTATTTTTAATTCCAGTCAGTGTATGCTTAATTTCTAGTTGGTCCTTTTTCATATCCTTGAGGGTCTCGCTAAATTTATTGGCCATTTCTAGAAAATTCTTGAAAAACCTTATAACCGTGGTTTTGAACTCTATATCCAGTTGTTTGCTTCCCTCCATTTCTTTCATTTGTGACCTGTTTCTTTGTCTCTGCATTTTGGCTGCTTCCCTGAGTTGATAGAGTGGCTTTGTGTGCTAGGTGTCCTATAGGGCCCAGTGGCTCAGCCTCCCCAGTTACCTGAGGTGGACACACTTGGTGCACTCCTTGTGGGCTGTGTGCACAGTCTTGTTGTAGTTAAGCCTTGATTGTTGTTGGTATCACTGGGAGGAATTGACCTCCAGGCCAATTGGCTGTGAGGATCAGCTGTGTCTATGATGAGAGAACTTCTATGCTGGAGAAACCCTTATAAGACAAGACTTGCTTTACTGGGGCTTTGGTGCTCACTGAGTCTGCCCCCTAAGTGTGTCCCTTATGGATCTGAGGAGTTGTAATCTGGATGGTCCCACTCTGACCACTGGGTACACTGGCTAATTTAGCCTCTGCCTGAGGCCACTCAGCAGGAGCCACGGAAAGATCTGCAGATTCCTCTTCTTTGGGTTTTGGAGGGGCCCAGATGAGGCCCAGCTGTGAAGCAATGCAAGCTGCTATGGGCCCTTGGGCCTTCTTTTGGATGTTCTGGGTCTCACTGACTCAGCTGCAGTTTGTTAGGTAAGTTTAAAATTCATAGGACCAGACCATTCATATGCAAAATCCTCTGTGCTCAGCTTGGATGGGGCTGAGTCTCAGGGCGGAGCCATTAGCAATGGCTTTGTGGGGCGGGATCTCAGGGTGGAGCAAACAGCGAAGGCTTCCCGTCAGCCCTGCCCTAAGAGGCCCCTGGTTCTCAGTGTCCTGCGGTAATCGCTGCAAGCACCTCTGAGTGAAAACCGTCCTCGAGTTTAGCCCGCTGCCTGACAATCCAGTTCCTCTCCGTATGAGCTGGGTCCCCAGAGTCTCACCCAGAACTGGAATTCAGAGCAGTCAGAAGCTTTTGTCTCCCTCCCGCTTGAGAAAGCCAGCCGTGTATCTAGTTGCCCACCCTCTCCGCGTGTGCGCGCTCCCGTACCTCTGCCTTCTGCAGCTCCTGTAAGTCTCAGTGTGCTTTTCTCTTTCCTTCTAGTTGTAGAATTTCCACTCAGCCAGCCTTCCTGTGGTTCTGGATGATGTCCGTTTTGTCTTTTAGTTGTAGTTTTGAAATTGTTGTGTGAGGGAGAAACAAAGATGGAGGCATAGGTAAATACCTAAACTGCTGCCTCACACAACAATTTCAAAACTACAACTAAAAGACAAAACGGACATCATCCAGAACCACAGGAGGCTGGCTGAGTGGAAATTCTACAACTAGAAGAAAGAGAAAAGCACACTGAGACTCAGAGGAGCTGCAGGAGGCAGAGGTAATGAGATGCGAGTGCGCGGAGAGGACTGGCAACTGAATGCTCGGCAGGCTTTCTCAAGCAGGAGGGAGAAAAAAACTCCTGACTGCGCTGAACTCCAGTTCTGGGCGAGACTCTGGGGACCCAGACTCATTCAGGGAGAAACTGTCTGGCAGCGGGCGGAACTCGAGGACAGCTTTCTCTCAGAGGTGCTTGCAGAGATTACCGAGGGACACTGAGACACAGGAGCCTATTAGGGGAGGGCTGATGGGAAACCAATGCTGTCTGCTCTGCCCTGAGACTCCGCCCCATCCAAGATGAGCACAGAGGCTTTTGCAAGTCTTGTCTCATAAGGGTGTCTCCAGCACAGAAGTTCTCCCAGAGTAGACACAGCTGATCCTCACAGCCAATTGGCCTGGAGGTCAATTCCTCCCAGTGATACCAACAACAATCAAGGTTTAACTACAACAAGACTGTGCACACAGCCCACAAGGAGTGCACCAAGAGTGTCCACCTCAGGTAACTGGGGAGGCTGAGCCACTGCGCCCTATAGGACACCTAGCACACAAAGACACTCTATCAACTCAGGGAAGCAGCCAAAATGCAGAGACAAACAGGTCACAAATGAAAGAAACAGGGGAAAGAAAACAACTGGATATAGAGTTCAAAACCATGGTTATAAGGTTTTTCAAGAATTTTCTAGAAAAGGCCGATAAATTTAGTGAGACCCTCTACTATATGAAAAAGGACCAACTAGAAATTAAGCATACACTGACTGGAATTAAAAATATTATACAGAGATCTAACAGCAGACTAGAGGATTGCAAGAATCAAGTCAAAGATTTGAAATACAAAGAAGCAAAAAACACCCAACTGGAAAAGCAAAAAGAAAAAAGAATCCAAAAATATGAAGATAGTGTAAGGAGCCTCTGGGACAACTTCAAGCATACCAGCATCCGAATTATGGGGGTGCCAGAAGAAAAGAGAGAGCAAAATACTGAAAACCTATTTGAAGAAATCATAACAGAAAACTTCCCCCACCTGGTGAAAGAAATAGACTTACAAGTCCAGGAAGCGCAGAGAACCCCAAACAAAAGGAACCCAAAGAGGACCACACCAAGACACATCATAATTAAAATGCCAAGAGCAAAAGACAAAGAGAGAATATTAAAAGCAGCAAGAGAAAAACAGTTAGTTACCTACAAGGGAGCACCCATATGATTGTCAGCTGATTTCTCAACAGAAACTAAGCAGGCCAGACGGGAGTGGTAAGAAATATTCAAAGTGATGAATAGCAAGGACTTACAACCAAGATTACTCTACCCAGCAAAGCTATCATTCAGAATTGAAGGGCAGATAAAGAGCTTCATAGATAAGAAAAAGCTAAAGGAGTTCATCACCACCAAATCAGTATTATATGAAATGCTAAAAGGTATTCTTTAAGAAGAGGCAGAAAAAGAAAAAGATAAAGATAAAAATTATGAACAACAAATACATATCTATCAACAAGTGAATCTAAAAATCAAGTGAATAAAAAAATCTGATGAACAGAATAAACTGGTGAATATAATAGAATCAGGGGCATAGAAAGGGAGTGGACTGACAATTCTCAGGGGAAAGGGGTGTGGGGGGTCTGGGAAGAGACTGGACAAAAATTGTATACCTATGGATGACGACGGGGGGTGGGCGGTAAAGGCAGAGGGTGGGGTGTAATTGGGTGGAGGGGAGCTATGGGGTAAAAAAGTGGAACAATTGTAATAATCTGAACAATAAAGATTTATTACATTAAAAAAATTGTTGTGCGAGGCTGCAGTTTAGGTATTTACCTATGCCGCCATCTTGGTTTCTCCCATGTCTGGGCCTTTAAGAGGAACACCTGGGATTCCAGCAGCCTCTATGTTACTCAGCCACAATCCCCACTGGTTTTTATAGCCTAAAGTTAGGAGGACTTCTATTTCCAGCTCTCGGGCCCTGGGCTGGGGGTCTGGTGTGCAGCTGGGACCCCCTGCTTCTCACAGGAAGCCTTGGAGATATACCTCCCTATTAAAAAGATGCCACACGTGGTGTCGGACCAGCCTGTTCTTCACCTCTACTCCTCCTACCAGTCTCAGTGTGCTTTCTCCTATACCTCTCTAGTTGTAGGACTTCCATTCAGCCTGATTTCAGATGGTTTTGAATGATTGTTCAGTATTTTAATTCTAATTTTGATGTGGTTGTGGGAGGCAGTGAGTACAGGCGTTTACTTATGCTGCCATCTTGGTTCCAATCCCAATCAATTATTTTTTTTACATTTAAAACAAAATTACTCAGCTTTGCATATTGCATTAAAAGTATTCAAATCATTTAAAATTAAATTTCTATTCATTTTCCATGGGCACCATTAGAGAATTAACATTTGTTTGTTCACATGATTATTTTCAATAAATTGATTCTTTTTCCTTTTCCATTTATCTACCGTGAAATAATGAGATATCCAAAGACCATTGCTGCTTAGTTTGTTATTCTCTCATGATCACCTATCTTCATGGCAAACTTGTGACAATTTTCTTTGATGACAAATTCACCTGTTACAAACAGCATCTCATTGGAAATGTATGAAAAATAATTCCACCTACACATTTCCACACATACCCTTCAAATATTTATGAACTCTTCTTTCAGAAATCATAAAGTTGTGAGCAAAAGAAAAATAATCAACTGTGTTATTGTATCTCACACTATACATTTCAGTTTATGGAGAAAATAGGCAAAGTAGAAAATAAAAAGAAGTGTCAGTCTTTAGGGGTCAATGTTAACATTTGTACAAGCATTGGGGAACAAATGCATAAGTCCCACACTCCCTTGAAAAATCACAAACTCTGCCTTCCTATTAAGCCTAATGTACTAACATTAACATTTAGAATGAGGTTAGGTGATACAGTATGGCTATCAGGAGAGTGTGGGTTCTACCCTCAAATTGAATTCACAAATATGCCATTTCATCTCAGTGTTTACTCTAGTTAGACCATCCACTGTGACCACTGAAAAGTAACATTCATCCCTAACAGAAGGGATTTTTCCATGAGAAAGCATTTCCCAAACAAGTACATAGTCTTAAAAGGTCAAAGAAGATACTAAAAGACCCCTAATTCACAATTTAGTTCAAACTATTTACTGAGTACTTACTCCTTGCCAGGTACTATGGTAGGGGCTAAAGACAGAGATGAGTTTCCAGTTGAATGAGAGAGCTCTGGAAGCACACAAAAAAATTACAATTCTATAAGCTGAAAGCTATGATTGAGGTATAATAAAGCTATGAAAGAGGCATAGAGGGAGGGCCATCCATTCCAGATAGAGAGCCAGTAAAGATGAATGGAAAATTCTTGAAGAAGTGATGTTGAAGCTGAGTCTTGGAGAAGAGGGAAGGGGTACTTCCCCCAGAGAACTCAGGTCACATAGCATGCTATATGTTTGGGACATTGCAGTAAAGGCTGACCCATATGAAATTTGAAATTTGATTTGGTTCAGCCTAAGCATTGCATGTGGTCAGGATTCCATGAGCAGTTTGGCAGTGCTGGGATGCAGTGAGATAAGGGAGGGTAAGAGAGAAAACTGAAGAAGAAGGCAAAGGTCAGATCAACATCTCATGCAGAAATTGAAGTGGGAATAGACACCGCCTGGGATTTTAACCCAGGACTAGGATATCATACAGAGTAGTAGAATAGCTTAAGTATTCAAACATATTATTCTGTAAACTTTAAAACACCAGAAGAGAAAGCAAAAACCTTAAAAAATACATTTTATTTGTAATTCTTTTTCCTTAAAATTAATAACAATTTCAAACCTTCCTACTTCCTTCCATTTTTATGACACAGTTTCTTAATAATATATGCCATTTAGGATGCATAAACTTTTGCACTCTAGCACTAAACTGACTACAAAATCATTTCCCATGTAATTATAATGTTACTAGAGGCCCAGTGCATGAAATTCGTGCACTCCAGGGATCGGCCTAAGCCAGCAGTCAGATATCCCTCTCTTAGTCTGGGGCTCTTGCAGTCCAGGACCCTTTGCTCCTTACCGCCCACCTGCAGTGAGGTGGGAGAGGCTCCCACCACCGCCGCTGCACTCGCCAGCTGTGAGCCTGGCTCCTGGCTGAGTGGCGCTGCCCCTGAGGGAGCACACTGACCACCAGGGGGAAGCTCCTGAGTTGAGTGTCTGCCCCCTGGTGGTCAGGGCGCGTCATAGCGACTGGTCACTCCGCCATTCGGTAGATCTGCATATTAGGGTTTTATTATATAGGAAAGGATTTTTAACAGCTGCCCAGGGTTCTTACCATAGACAACTTTCCCACTCTCTTTTGTATGTCATGTAGGCAGTTCCCAGATTTTCCTATGACAAATGACATTTTCATAAGCAGTTTCTACATGTATGTTTTATCTTATGCTTTCCTTGAAGTAAATTCTAGTGTGAGGTTACTAGGCTACCAGAATGAATACTTCTGTGGTGTTTTGTTAGCCCGATGAAAGAAGGCTTGGTACTTACTGTTTTGCTCCAAGTAAGGCCTGTGGTGTGGTATTCCTTGATGTATGCTTGAAGCTCACTCCAGATGTTCAAATATGACTTCACCCAATCCACATGGCGTAAATCACTTTATTATGAAAGAGAATGGATGAGAATGGAGTTAGGATTTAAAATCAGATTTAAAAGAAAAACAGGGAGGCACATGATAATCCGGTAACTAAGGCTGGATGACCTTGGAGCAATTGTTTTTCTAGTTTGGTCACTGTGAACTGATTCCAAAGAGAACCTTGAAAGAAAGGCATTCCAGGTCTCTCCTGAGGGGAGCCAAGTGCCCTGAAGGTGGGGAACAGAGAGGATCATGGAGGTGGACCCACAGAACCAATTTGACTCAGGTCACGTGTCCTCATGTCACCTGTAATGGGAAGATGACTGTAGAGAGGTGACCCTTCCTTTCTGTATTGCTTCCAATGCACAATGAAAAGCTATGTGTTTTCAGGAAGGACAATGGAAAAGAAAAAATGTCCTTTGGTTTGTTTTCTAATAATTTGGTTGAGTTATTCAGTTGAAATATAACCAAATTGGAGGATTTTCAACTGGTAAGGACACTGCTGTTATAAGAAAAATGACTTCAACCCAGCTAGCATGGCTCAGTGGTTGAGCACGAATTTGTGAACCAGGAGGTCACAGTTTGATTCCTGGTTGGGGCACATGCCCAGGTTTCGGGCTGGGTCCCCAATGGGGGGTGTGCAGGAGGCAGCCAATCAATGATTCTCTCTCATTATTGATGTTTCTGTCTCTCCCTCCCTCTCCCTTCCTCTCTGAAATCAATAAAAATATATATTAAAAAAAGAAAAATGACTTTCTACAAATGGGTATCATTTCATACATCTAAAGGTAACATTCATTTAAATTACCTTAATTTGATACTCACAACCACAATGTGAGCTAGGCAGGGCATTACCAGTACTTTCATCCCAATTTTGCTGAGCCACGGTGTAGTAAATGCTTACCGTTTACAACAGGATTAACATACAGGATTGAGTTGACTTAGAAATATTTAACTTGTAGACAGGGAAAAATAGTTGCATTTTCTTTGGATAATTTTCACCCACACATTTTCCCCATTTTGAATGAAGTAGTGGTAAATGCGACTGATGAGATCTCAGTTAACAAAAACGTAATCATGAACCTGGGCCATTAATCTGAAGACAATCACTGAAGGAGATCTCTATTACTAAAGCTCTTGTCAACAATGACGTTTTTCTGGACATATTTTGTTTTGTTTTCCTGGAAATGCTCCATGAAAAGTACCACCAGCACAGTAGAATCCCACTGTATTAAGTCATGCCATTGAAGATAAGTGAAATGGGGAACTGAAGTCATTATCTACCCATCAAAGAGGAAAAATGTGAGTGTGGTTTTGTTCTATATTTTCAGATTTACTGATTATATTAATCAAATCTGTGAAAAATCTCATTTTCACTTTCTTGCACTTTCATAGTCAAAACCCGAAAGGCTAAGTGTAGTTCCATATGTATCTCGCATCAGTTTCTTTATCCTATGGAGTGTGAGGGTCTTAGTATAGTGCCCTGTACATAGGAGGCAGTATATACAACAGCTATTGTTAAAACACTAAAATCATTTCAATGTAATGTACACACATATTTATATATATGATTATTTAATACATATATTGCATATGCACATATGTGTATGTACATACAACACACACGTCTATAGATGTTCTAGAAATAGCAGGTTGCATATTTAATATACTTTTTATTTAAAAACTTTTACAAGCAATGAAGTCCAAACATATATATGCAAATTCATTTTTAACTATTACGATTTTGACTTGAAGAAAGTCTATCAAAATAAGAAGGAATAACAATATGATGTCTTCTAGCCTGAAATCAGCCTCTATGAGACAACACATCGAGCAGGACCCAACGACAGACACATCAGGAGCTGCAAACCCATCCTCAGTTTCATTTACCCTGGAAGAAGGCATGCGATTTTAATTAATTAATTAATTAATTAATCTATCTATTCAATTTTTATTTACTGATTTTATTTTTTTAATTTTTAATATATTTTTATTGTTTAAAGTATTACATATATTAGTACATATATCTCCTTCCCCCCCCCCCCCCATTGACCTTCCCCCAGCCTCCCCTACCCTCTGGGCATGCGATTTTAATGAGTATGACTCGGAGAGGCCATTCCTCTATAAAGTCAAAATAATTAATTTACTCTATTCATTTACTGAAAAAGAGCCAAACAACCAGCTGAGCCAGTCATAAGGGTTATTTACAGAGATGCAGAGTTCACTACAGCTGGCTTGGGTGCACCCATAAGTGGGTGTTAGGTGAGCAGTGTGCAGTATTCTGCTTCTGTCAGGTTAGCACCTCTGGAAGTACGACCAGTGACTTGGGACTAGTTTGACTACTTCTGGAAGTGAAGTGAATGAATTCACACCTCTGGCTGCATTTCCCCAGCTTCTGATACAGTCTTCAGGTGGTCCATTAAGTGTAGTTGAGTTGTCCCTGATGCTGCCAGCAGTATATTTTCTACTCAATAGCTGACATTGAGGGGCGTGTATACAAAAAGCAAAAAACCACAGCCCTCCTGGCTGTGCTGCCACCTGGAGAGAATCACACCCATGGCCCCAACACACACTCAGATAGGGACTGGGAGGAGGCCAGCAGCTGATGACATAATAGAAAAACAGGAATGACCTCCAAGGGTGATATGCAAAAGAGCAGAGACCTAGGTGGTGCCCAAGGGGTCCAGTCCTGAAAAAAAGTCTAGGCACAGAAGATCTTTCATGATGTGGAAGTCACTATGGGCATAAGTTCGTGCCAACATAATTTTATGTCCAGCTTTTTTAACTTCACTTCTGAATTGTTATTTTTATGTAAGAAGAGCAGGCTGTCTTGCATTGTTGATGCTTCTTCTCATTCATATTGGACAATTCTATAGTCTCTAATACAGCACGGCAACATTTGGAGTTGCATCATTGGGCACAGTCACCTCAACCACAGTTCTCTGGGTGTAGGAAGTCTGTTACTGTGTATAATAATTATTTTATTGAAAGTTCCCCGGGGTGGGGCTGGGGGTGGGTGTAAAAGGAAACAGGCATGCTTAAATCTCCTAAAACTGCCCTTCTTAAAAGCTACAAGAACTCTTTTGCTAGCATGGGATAAATAAACTATGAAGGCAGCACTGTAGTTTCGGAGACGTTTTCCTGATATTCAGCTCTAGTGTCTGCCCATTTGGTCCCATTTTCAATTTTAACCCTAGGTTAAGTCTAAGATCAATGATTTGGGCTGTAGAAAGCAATGATTTTAAAATTTAGAAGCTGGTTCTCTGGGCATACCCCTTGGTTCAGACTCATCTGCACTTCCAGCAGCCCTCTGAGTGGCTGCTGTTCTTACAGATGTCTCTCTGTCCACCCCGATTGCATTTCATCTTAACGCAATCTCTGGTTTCCCTCAAATTGGCCTGGTTTATTGTCTCATCTCATTTCTGTTCTTCATTTATACCTCATTTCCCGATTCCTCCTTTCTTCTCTCTGCTCACCCACCAACTCTATTTTGATCAGTGTAAAAGTTTTGGGGCCACATAGGGCTGGTCTATCACAAATCATCACAGAGCTCTCGCATTATTAGTGGGAATTAGTACAGATGACATGCATTCAAGTGGGAGAGTCTATTCATTATAAGAAAACTGAGGCAGGCTTTCTAAAACACACATATATCTGGACAACTGTTTTCACTTTCCATTTTGCTTTACCTGCAAATATAGGATTTTTCATTAACATTTATAGTAAATTAGTTAATAGCCCTTGAAAGGAATCAGTAATGAACTATATTGAGTTTTAGGACAAATGCCTAATAAACGATTAACTAGAAATTTAATTTAACACACTGCACGTACCTGTGTTTGTAGTCCTTTAACACCCTGTTAGTGTAAAAGGTGGCAGCATCATTCATCTCCTTGACATAAGGGCCGGGTTTGGGGGACTGAGAGAACAGCACCATCACCCAAGCATAGAAGGAAAAAAAAATAGGATAAGAAATGAAATGCCTTAAAGAAGAAGAAAGCAATGGAGATGTTGACTTGGAAGTTGGAGACAAGTTTTGCTTAAGATTGATGAAACACTTTGCACATCGGAGAACACAAAGCACCGACCTTTGAACAGCACAAGAGCTGTTCATTCCGCCTGCACAGCCTCTGCCTTCAGTGCAGCGGACACAGGCCGGAGCCTGCAGGGAGCCGTGGCTTCTCTGAAAGGCTCCACAAATGTGACGAGGTGCAGGGCCCACACTGCACCCGACTCACCACAGCTATCCACCCCAGGGCCGGGATGCTTTCGCTGACGGCTGAGAGATGGTTAAACATGGTGCTGCCCCGGTTCCTCTCTCGGAACGTTTGGATTTCCTGAATCTTTTCCGATATTGGTTTCAGAAGTGCAGCCACGTCATTCTGTAAGCAAACATTGAGCACTGTTACTTAGGACAGGACAGAAGCAGACGAGCAGTGGTCAGGATGCACCATTTGTCAGTGGCTTTCAGAAAAGAATGATTTTTTTTTTTGGGTTATGATAATGCTGTATTTTCATTCTCTTAAGTATGAAAATTGTGCATAGTTTTAGCAACATTAATGTCGCCTGAGACATGGAAAACCTCCCAGCATATGATACAGCCCACTTTTAGAGAATTATGCATGGAACAGAGTGAAATTGGGCGTGGATCAGTTACATTTTAAAATGGGATGCATAGATCACATGCTGTAATAACACAGGTCTAAAATCAGGGTGGGTGAGAGGTTAGTAAAAGGATAGCTTCCTATTCCCGTGGGAAAATGAGGTGAGGGAGGGTCCTTGCCTTTATTAGAGTTACCTTCATCCATGTGAAAAAGCAGAAACCTTTCATTGAGGCTCTTTGTAAGAAAATGTGATGACATAATATTTATAGTTACCTTAAAGTCTGGTTTGACTTTTTCTAAATGTCCTGGGTCAACTTTGCCTATGACTATGCCTGATTAATTCAACAACTGATTTCACTAGCTATATTAAAAATGACTTTCAAAATCATGTGAAGTGACTTATGACGTATCACAGTGATAGGTGCTTGCAACATCTCTCTGTCCCTCATACCATTAGCATCCTCTATTTTCTCTGGTTTTGAAGAGCAGATATAAGGTAACCTGAAATTTTTTGGTGTGTTTGTGCTCCAAAGAAATAGCAAGTCTTGTACTTCAGCTTTATAAAAGCAGTTGAAGAGGTTTTTGAATCATATATATATGTATTTTTTTTAAATTTAATAAATTTTTATTGTTCAGATTACTACAATTGTTCCTCTTTTTTCCCCCCATAGCTCCCCTCCACTCAGTTCCCACCCCACCCTCTGCCCTTACCTCCCCACCACTGTCCTCATCCATAGGTGTACGATTTTTGTCCAGTCTCTTCCCGCACCCCCCACATCCCTTCCCCCCGCCAAGAATTGTTAGTCCACTCCCTTTCTATGCCCCTGATTCTATTATATTCACCAGTTTATTCTGTTCATTAGATTTTTTATTCACTTGATTTTTAGATTCACTTGTTGATAGATATGTATTTGTTGTTCATAATTTTTATCTTTACCTTTTCTTCTTCTTCTTAAAGAATACCTTTCAGCATTTCATATAATACTGGTTTGGTGGTGATGAACTCCTTTAGCTTTTTCTTATCTGTGAAGCTCTTTATCTGACCCTCCATTCTGAATGATAGCTTTGCTGGGTAGAGTAATCTTGGTTGTAGGTTCTTGCTATTCATCACTTTGAATATTTCTTGCCACTCCCATCTGGCCTGTATAGTTTCTGTTGAGAAGTCAGCTGACAGTCGTATGGGTGCTCCCTTTAGGTAATTAACTGTTTTTCTCTTGCTGCTTTTAATATTCTCTCTTTGTCTTTTGCTCTTGGCATTTTAATTATGATGTGTCTTGGTGTGGTCCTCTTTGGGTTCCTTTTGTTTGGGGTTCTGTGCGCTTCCTGGACTTGTAAGTCTATTTCTTTCACCAGGTGGGGGAAGTTTTCTGTCATTATTTCTTCAAATAGGTTTTCAGTATCTTGCTCTCTCTCTTCTTCTGGCACCCCCATAATTCAGATGTTGGTACGCTTGAGGTCGTCCCAGAGGCTCCTTACACTATCTTCAAATTTTTGGATTCTTTTTTCTTTTCCAGTTGGGTGTTTTTTGCTTCTTTGTATTTCAAATCTTTGACTTGATTCTTGCGTTCCTCTAGTCTGCTGTTAGGTCTCTGTATAATATTTTTTATTTCAGTCAGTGTATGTTTAATTTCTAGTTGGTCTTTTTTCATATCCTTGAGGGTCTCGCTAAATTTATCGGGCTTTTCTAGGAAATTCTTGAAAAACCTTATAACCGTGGTTTTGAACTCTATATCCAGTTGTTTGCTTTCCTCCATTTCTTTCATTTGTGATGTTTCTTTGTCTCCACATTTTGGCTGCTTCCCTGAGTTGATAGAGTGGCTTTATGTGCTAGGTATCCTATAGGGCCCAGTGGCTCAGTCTCCCCAGTTACCTGAGGTGGTCACTCTTGGTACACCCCTTTGTGGGCTGTGTGCATAATCTTGTTGTAGTTAAGCCTTGATTGTTGTTGGTATCACTGGGAGGAATTGACCTCCAGGCCAATTGGCTGTGAGAATCAGCTGTGTCTACACTGGGAGAACTTCTGTGCTGGAGACACCCTTATGAGACAAGACTTGCAAAATTACAAAAGCCTCTGTGCTCAGCTTGGATGGGGCGGAGTCTCAGGGTGGAGCAGACAGCCTTGGCTTCCCATCAGCACTGCCCTATGATGCCTCTGGGTCTCAGTGTCCCTTGGTAATCGCTGCAAGCACCTCTGAGAGAAAGCCACCCTCGAGTTCCGCCTGCTGCCAGACAGTCCAGTTTCTCCCCAAATGAGTCTGGGTTCCCAGAGTCTCTCCTGGAACTGGAGTTCAGCGCAGTCGGGAGGTTCCGTCTCCCTCTCGCTTGAGAAAGCTAGCCGTGTGCTCAGCAGTCAGTCCTCTCTGCGCATGCGCGCCTCCAGACCTCTGTCTTTCGCAGCTCCCCTGAGTCTCAGTGTGCTTTTCTCTTCTCCTGACAGTCCAGATTCCC
This sequence comes from Plecotus auritus, assembly GCF_963455305.1. Taxonomy (NCBI): domain Eukaryota; kingdom Metazoa; phylum Chordata; class Mammalia; order Chiroptera; family Vespertilionidae; genus Plecotus; species Plecotus auritus. Next base: position 82,232,883 of record NC_137771.1, read on the forward strand.
CCCGTATGAGTCTGGGTCCACCGGGTCTTGCCCAGAACTGGAGTTCAGCGCAGTTGGGAGCTTCCGTCTCTTTCCCACTTGAGAAAGCCAGCCACACACTCAGCCGCCAGTCCTCTCCTCGTGCGCGTCTCTGTACCTCAGCCTTTTGCAGCTCCTCTGTGTCTCCGTGTGCTTTTCTCTTTCCTTCTAGTTGTAGAATTTCCACTCAGCCAGCTTTCCTGTGGTTCTGGATGATGTCCGTTTTGTCTTTTAGTTGTAGTTTTGAAATTGTTGTGTGAGGCAGCAGTTTAGGTGTTTACCTATGCTGCCATCTTGGTTTCTGTTATTGAATCTTGTTTGCAGGAAATAGAATAGAAAAGCTCTTAAAGCACTTTAATTTCTTCAATCAAGACTTCAAAGGTTCCAGCCTTGGCTACATATCGAAGTTACCTGGGAGCTTTCAGAAGCAGAGGATGGGTTCCACCCCCCAACACTCTGATTTAACTGGTCTGGAGGTGACCTGGGTTCGGGGAGATTGGAAAAGTTCCCCAGGTAAGATTTTTGTTGTTAATCCTTACCCGAGGACATTTTTCCATTGATTTTTAGAGAGAGTGGAAGGGAGGGGGAGAGACAGAGAGAGAGAGAGAGAGGAACATTGATTGGTTGCCTCCTGCAAGCACCGCAACCAGGGCCAGGGATTGAGCCTGCAACTGAGGTTCATGCCCTTGACTGGAATTGAACCTGGGACCCTACAGTCATGGGCCAATGCTCTATCCACTGAGCCAAACCTGCTAGAGGCTCCAGGTAAGATTTTAATCACTGCTACAGCGGTGGATGAATACCCCCAAATACTAGGGACAGAAAACAATTAGGGAAGTAGTTATGTTCACTGCTGCAGCTTCCAGAACTCACTTTTCCTTCTTGACCCCCAAATATTGACTCCCATAAAAGAAATATATGTAAAGGCTTTGGAATTAGAATGACTTTAGTTCAAATCTCAGCTCTGCCACTTAACTGACTTTGTGGCTTTAAGCAAATTACTTAATTTGAACTGTGGTCTCCTCATCTGTAAATCAGATATAATACTTATAGCCTATAAACTATAGGAGCTACAGCATATTAAATCTCTGGCACATGGAAGGTACATAGTAAGTGGAAGTTATTATTATTATTACTATTAGGCAATTAGCTCAGACTGGAGCTAAAAAGGATGTCCCTTGTAATATGTGATATTGATTTGCTTCAAATAAATGTATATTTGACATTTTTATTTTTTCAATTACAGTTGACATTCAATATTATATTATATTCATTTCAGGTGTATGGTACATGGTTATACATTTATATAACTTATGAAGTGATCCCCCAATAAGTGCAGTACTATACATAGTTATTACAATACTAGGGGCCCAGTGCACAAATTCATGCACCTTGAAAAGAACTGTGGGCTGCAAGGCTTGGGTGGGCACAGTGGCAGGTCTAGGCCCATCCTCTGCCCCCCTGCCCAGCCCCTCTGGCTGCAGCCCCCAGTCCTCTCTCTGCTGGTAGCCCCGCTCCTGCCACTCCCATGCGCTAATGGTGCCGGCCCCGCTTGCATCCGCTGACAGCACAGAGTGATTGGGGCCAGCACCAGCAGCAGGTGCAAGTGGGGCTGGCGCCGTCAGCAGGTGTGAGTAGCGGCTGCTGCCCCAATTGCCCCTCAGGAGCAGGGGGAGGTGGAGAAGCCCTCAGGGGCAATTGGGCCCAGCAGCTGCCACTCGCACTTGCTGACGGTGCTAAGTGATCGGGATTGGCGCTGGGCACTGACAGTGGGTGCAAGTGGCAGCTCTGGCACCGGCTGTGTGTGTGAGTGGGGCCATCACTGGCAGCAGGTGCGAGAGGCGGCTGCTGGCCCCAATAGCTCCTCAGGAGCAGGGGGAGGTGGAGAAGCCCTGAGGGGAGATTGGGGCTAGCAGCTGCTGCTCACACCCACTGATGGTGCCAAGCGATCGGGCCCGGCGCCAGGCAGTGGGTGCAAGCAGCAGCTCTGGCACCAGCAGTGGGTGTGAGTGGGGATGGCACTGGCAGCAGGTGTGAGCGCCAGGTGGGACCGTGGCACGTGGGAGCAAAGCATTTCAGTAACCACCAGAGGCTTGCCCCGATGACAGCGACCAGTGCCCTGCCTTGGTCTGGCACCCCCACTCATCTGCTCCACCATCTTGCCGTGGCCGACGTCCACCATGTTCTGCGTGTGTCCCCTGGTGGTCATAGCAACCAGTTGTTGGGTTGTTCCGCCATTCAGTCTATTTGCATATGAGGGTTTTATATATATATATATATATATTATTGACTATATTCTCTCTATATATAAAATGGTAAAGCTGTACTTTACCTCCTTGTGATTTTTTTGTAAATGCCAATTTGTACTTAATTCCTTCACCTTTTTCACCCAGTCCTCCAACTCTTCTACCATTTGGCAACTATAGTCTGTTCTCTGTACCTATGAATCTGATTTGTTTGTTCATTTATTCTGTTCTTTAGATTCTACATATAAATGAAATCATATGGTATGTCTTTCTCTGTCTGACTTATTTCACTTAGCATAATACCCTCTAGGTTCATCCATGTTGTCACAAATGGTAAGATTTCATTCTTTTTCATGGCCAAGTAATATTCCATTGTATATATGTACCATATCTTCTTAAGCAAATAATCTATTGATGAACACCTAGGTTGCTTCCATATCTTGGTTATTGTAAATACTGTTGCAATGAACAGAGGGGTGCATATATCTTTTCAAATTAGTGTTTTGAATTTCTTCAGATAAATACCCAGAAGTGGGATTGCTGGCTCATACTGTAATTTAATTTTTAATTTTTTAAGATGCTTTAGGACTTTAATGTCTTTTACATGTTTAACATAAAATACTAGCTGGCTGGTGTGGTTCAGTGGTTGAGCATCCACTCTTGAACCAAGAATTCGATTCCCAGTCAGGGCACATGACCAGTTGCAGGCTGGATCCCCAGCAGGAGGCATGCAAGGGGGTGCCAATCAATGATGTTTCTCTCTCATCCATGTCTCTCTCTCCCTTCATCTCAAGAAAAATCAATAAAACATATTTTAGCCTGGCCAACATGGCTTAGTGGTTGAGCATCTACTCATGAACTGTTCAATTCCCTGTCAGGGCACATACCTGGGTTGCGGGCACGATCCCCAGTGTGGGGCATGCAGGAAGCAGCCGATCAATGATTCTCTCTCATCATTGGTGTTTCTATCTCTCTCTCCCTCTCCCTTCCTCTCTGAAATAAAAAAAAAAAATGTTTAAAAAAATAAATAAAACATATTAAAAACACACACACAAAACTGACATAGGGAAAAAGAGTCTTTAGCAAGTATCTTCCAGAACTGACAGGATTACACAGAGAGGCCTGGCTACCTCACATAGACCTAGCCCTTTCAGGGAAATCATATGGAGCCCAAGAGCTTTATCTGAAGCTAAACAAAACAAATAGCTTTATAGAGAAACATTTTTTTCTAAAACATCACCTCCTTTTGCCAATTTGGAATGGAATTATCATTTTGCTTCTATTCTGGGGCTCCCTTGGGCATACCTAGAATCCTTGAGAACTATCAACTGTTAGAAGAGTTGGACCTAGAACCTAGGTCTTCTGTGAGGCCCCAAGATGATTCTCTACATTGCATACTCAGAAAAATACAGTTAGCTTCCTGCACACAGGTTTCTTCTCTGCCAGCAGGACTAAGGAAAGGTATTGTGAAGAGATTAAGGGCGCAGGTCTGGAATAGGACTACTTGGGTTCAAGTCCTTGCTCCCCAGTACGCTAAGCTCTAGAACTTTCCACAAATTACCAGATGTGTCTGTGATTCCATGATCACATCTGCAAAATATTGTTGATAATGGTACCCACTTCCCAGGGTTGCTATGAGGAGTAAATGAGAGAACAGGCCTACACTTGCTACAGCATTAGATATATTGTGGGTGCTCAGCAAGTGGTAGGCGATCTCCAAAGTGTCTGCCAGTTAGAAGGGCTCTGATTGATGGGATGCATTGACCAGCTCTTTCCTATCATTGATATGCAAACACAAGGAGAGTGACATACTAATTGAGATATGCAGATGGACAGAGGCGTGTGTTTACTTGGGAGAAACAAAAATAAATATAGGCAAAGAAAGCAAAGTGTGCTCCAAGTTCTCAGCGGGCTTTTTAATTCTCCATGTTGAAGGAGGGGAAAACAAAAAAAGAGTTGCTGCAGTAGCCAGCCAGGCCTTGTGAAAAACTCATGAACACTTTCCCACCTTCTCACTTTCCCTTCTGGCCATCACGGGGAAAAGGTCTTACAGATTTGGCCAAAGGGCCCTGAGTCTGGTTTGTTTTGGACTGAACTGTCCTTCCTAAATTCCTATGTCCAAGTCCTAATCCCTAGTACCTCAGAATGGGATTGTGTTTGGAGGTAGGGCCTTTAAAGTGGTAATTAAGTTAACATGAGGTCATTAGGGTGGACCCTGAACCACTATGACTATCCTTATATGAAGAGGAGATTAGGACACAGTCACACTCTGAGGGAAGACACCAGGATAAGACATTAACTCTAAGCTAAGGAGAGAGGCTCCAGGAGAAGCCAACCCTGCTGACAGCTTGACCTCAAACTTCCAGTCTCCACAATTGGGAGAAAACAGTTTCTGTTGTTTAAGACCCACCCCACCCGCCCCGACTGTGGTACTTTGTTCTGGCAGCCTGAGCAAACTAATGTCAGGGTGAACTGCCAGTGCAGGAAAAGCAAACCAACACCCCAAAAAACCAACAATAAAACAGACAAAACCCTCTAAACATTCCCTGCCCCAAACACAGTTATCTCATGCTTGTTTGTTAATGGCTGCAAAAGTCAGGTTTAATGCCTCTCTCGAACCAAGCTCTTTAGAATGCAACACCTATCAAAGGTGTGTTATCAGTTTTCCCAGAAGGCAGCTGATTTTAATTAATGCAAAACTACTATAAACATCTTAATTTTCTCTAACAGCTTGCTAAGACATAATATTCTTGATGCAATGACATTTTTGAGAAAGACCAGAATATCTGAATTGTTGATGAAACTTGGCCTATTGCCCCAAAGAGAAGAAGAACCAGAAACTGTGTATTTACAATGTTAGATAGATTTATTAAGGCCATATTTGTTTATCTCTAACTTCTCAAGAACAAACTCTAAAGTCTGAGGAGACAGTATTCTGGAAGATATTTTATATTGGTTATCTAATGAAAGCATTATAAAGACGAAGAAAGTTTCCTTCTGCCTTAGTTTGGCAATTTTGTGAAGAATTGTCTTCATTAAAAAAAAAAAAGAAAAAAAAAGAAAGAAAGAAAGCAATGCAGAGAGAACTAAGTGCCACAGCTATTTGCACAACCTTAATAAACAGTACAGCTTTTATTTTGTGCCAGTAGATTTCTCCTGCACTTTAAAGTAGGCTTACATTCTCCAGCTCATCCCTAACTTTCACTGCTGGAATCAAAAACACAGAGAGGACATTAGAATTGCGATGTGATTTCCATCCAGGCTGATCGTGTGGGATGTCACATGAAAAGCAAATGGGGATGTTGTTCTTTAGAGGCACTTGCATCTGTTTAAGTATTAAGTGTGCATTAGGCGTACTCATTCAACACAGGTTGAATTGTACTGATGTCAATTAACACTGCAAGAGGGCTTGCAACTGATAGAAGGAGACACATTTAAGAGGCACCCTGGGTTTTTTTCCAATGGAAGGCATTGGCGGTGGCTCCTCAGACACATCTAAAAGCTACCGTGCTTTGAAATGACTTCAGATCTGTCAGTTTTACATAGGTCTCACTCAGATTTTTATTATTTATCACTTATTTGTCTTTTATTCTGGGAGATGTTGCTCTGAAAGAAAACAATTTTTCAAGGCTCACATGAAGATTAGCTGAAAAATCTCCCCCACCTTTCCTTCCCCAGGTTTCCGTGGCTGTAACAGAAGGTGAAAAATGGCCACAGTGAAGGAGATAGTGCCCAAACTGTGAGTTTCAGCAAGTTTTTCCAAGGGCTGTTTAGCTTGACGGGGCTGTGCTTTGGAGAGTATTTCAGGACTTTATGACTTTAGTTTCTGCTTTAAAGTTGAAGAATTGAGACCCATTATCAGCTTCATCTCGGTTTAGCTCCAGAAATAATTGTTTTGCAGAAAGAAAATTAAAGAGCTTTATCAGCAGGCTTTGTAGAAACGTTACCCAAAAAGGAAAACTAAATTCCCACTCATGCTGTTCTGCAAGGAATGGAACAAACCCTGGGAGTTTGACCTCAAAGATTTGTCACTAAATTAAGTGAAATAAGTCTGTTTTTTTTTCTGGAATCCAGGGTTTTTCTGTGGTTCTACATCAGGTAAAAAATAGATCAATCTATTGTTACTTCTTTAAAAATAATTTCTTTTTCTGATTATAAAATTAATACCATTTGCTCTTTATGGAACATTGGAAAATACAGGTTGGAAAACGTAAGTAAACAATAAACTCTCTTAATTCCATCACATTGAGAACTACTGCTAAACTATTTTTCTTGTAGATATAATTATTAGTGATATCTTCAAAAATAACATAATTGATTTTAAAACAATGGTTTATTAAAACCATAAAGAATGGCCCTAAGAGTTGAATTCAACCCTTAGTTCAATTAAAACAAACAAGCACAAAAACAAACAACCATCACTATATTCTTGGCAAGTATTAAGAGAATGCTATCATTTTAGAAAGGGTATTTTAAATATAAATACCACAAAGGCATTACAACTCAGGCAAATTTAATGGCATTAGAGTAAAAATTAGACTTTTTCATTTTTGGATCCCACCTACATTTTAAGTTCTAAGAAAGCTCAGATCCATCAGTTCTTCTTAGCCAAGCATATTACCAAATATTGATCATTGTTTCTGTGCAAAGTTTTAGCAGGTGATTCTGTTTGGGTGCATGTATATACATGTGTGTGAGTTTTAGCATAGAAAACATATGGAAAGTATAACTCAAAGTGTTAATATAAAATTTTATTTAATTTTATTGGCTTATCCACATACTCTAAATTTTCCAATATGTACATGCATTTCTTTTGTAATTAAGGAAAAAGTTTGAAACATATTAACCAGTTTTGTGCCTTCAATGGTACAAAATTTCACATAGGTGTGATTAAGTTTATATATATCAAAAAGTACTAAATCTCTTTCTTCCCATGAGGGAAGTAGCTTCAGGAAAACATATTCAGAAATTATCAAAATAAATTCTTCAGATGAAGAAGAATAGTTAATATTTTCTTAGGCAAAGGCTATCCAAATTAGAAAGAGTGTTTGTTCTAAAAATATGTTATTTGGGTAAATTCTAATAAATAAAGCAATTGTCTTCACCATTTTAAGTGAGGAGTTAATTATTTTTATCAGAGATATTAATTTGAGTTAACTTGCTTTGGTAGATATTTCCCGAGGCTCGTTCCCCTTCATGTTCCTCTTATGTAAATATTTTCCACTGTTCAGGAATACTTTGGAGATTTCAGAATATGCCTCATGGAAATACTTTCAGAAACATTTGTACATTAAGACAACTTGAAAATTTAAAACATTTGCAAACTGTCACAGAAGTCAATCTAAATAAACAAAACCTACTGAGCACCACAAAAATACACGATACCATGGTAGTTGCCATTATATTGCATCACGACAAATTCCATGGAAAATATTTTTATATGTTCATAAGGCTTTACATTCCATGTATGTTTTTTACTTCGGGTTGCTAAACTCTCTTAAAAATACACTCTAGATGCCAAAGCCTTTTGCTTATATTCATTAAAAATCACCCTTAAAGAGTAGAAGCAAGGAGATTTGGTTTCCTAGGGGAATGAACTCCTTTGGAGAGTTACCTTGTCCTGACACCTCAGAGAGAAGCTTACAACATGCATGAACTTTTATTTACATTTTATGTCAAATGTTCAACAACTCATATACTCATCAGCACATTTTTTAAAGTAATAACTTGTTTAAAAAGCAAATGATTTCAGAAATCCAGAAAAGCTTAGAAAATAATAATGCCATGCACCCATGTATGCAAAACATAATTTAATATCCCACTGGGCCCAGGATCATCACTGTGATATCCCTTTACTGACATTTGCCACAGAACAGCTGGAAACGCAGAGGTCTGGAGCCTGGGACGTAGAACTGGTTAGGTAGGACCTGAGGGGTGGCACTAAAGCTTGGTGCCATGTTGTTCTATTTTTCTCATAAAAGTAGAAAAGGGTGCACTTGCCATTGTCAATTGGACATATTTAATGTGAAGTCTTTTCTGCAAAAGCATTCAGCAAACCGTAGGCTACAGTGCTTCTCCAAAGTCATTTTCTTACTTTTCAGATAATAACTTACACTGTTGCTATCAATGTATTTTAACTTGTCAGAGTCATTCAAAGCCTTATTTAGGATTCTGGGGCCATTGGCACAATGAGCAAGGGACATGTCTTGGTCACTTTCCACTGTTGTTTTTTTTGTGTCTTTGCTCCTGTTCACAGGTGAGAGCCCTGTCTCCCATCATTTCTAGTTTCTGTGCTGCTGTATTTGGGGGAGCAATCACTTAAAAACCTATAATTTATTCATCAGAACAAGAACAGAGTTCTGCTCATATGATATGTGGGCCACAATTTTCTCTAAGCTCTTGATGTTTGACATGTCTTGGAAAGTAGGGTGATATAAAATGTCAAGTTCAATGGAAATCTAAATGACCCACAATAGTTTGTGTCCTTACAATATCACATATCCTGGATCTTGTTGCAATAGGGGTCAGAAGGCAGTAAAAAACAAACCCCAAAATCCTTAACGTGAACTGTTCCCTCAGGTTAAGATTTATAGCTTTCATTAAAGCTGTTCTGATAGGTAGATTCTTTCATGGGTAGTGCAAAAAGATAGTAGCCAGTCTGAGAAAACATTGCATTGATAATGAGTGAACCTGGGATACATACGAAGCTCTAGTGAAACACTCCTGTAACAGTTGGGCTGGACAAAATGGGTTGTAGAGAATGCCAGGGTCATGTCAGGGACATGGGATTAGCTAGATTATTTGAGCTCCAGGAAGGAAGCAGTGGGTCAATTATGGGGAATGACAAATGAAGACATACAAAATCATGGTAGAGAGAAACCGGAGGGGAAAATCAGGCTGAAATAAAAAGCTTAACCTGGTTATCCACAATAGATTGGGTGGCCAAGAAGAATCTGATCTTGCACTTTGTTATTCTTTCAGCTGATTTTATTGGCCCAGCCAAAAAGATAGCAACTCTTCCCTTATCTGGGTAGGCACCAGCTGGCTTCTGACAGCGAGGGCGTTTATAATCACCTATAATTTTACTTTATGGGATTCTGAACATTAAAACTGAAAGGCAGTAGATCTCACTTCGATGCACAGGGACTTCACTAACCAGCCATCTCCAGGGATATAAATTGGAGAAAACTGCCAAAACCATTCAAACTCACCAGCTTTATAAAATCTAAAACAATAGACTGTAATCAGAAATTAGTTCTTTGAAACGGAAAAAAATCTGAGCTGCCATTAATTTTTTTTCTGCCATTTGTTGAGCTTTAACTGAATGTCAATCAACCACGTTGACTGGTTTTCACCAGTTGTGTCTGCTTTCTCATGATCTCAGTTTAAACCGCCAAAGCCAACATCTGAAAGACCCCAGCCCAGTCAACTGCATTGAGTGGGTTATGTTTTCTCCTGGATAAGTCCCATGGGCCAGGGATGGCCAGATCTTTCCTTGGAGATTCATTTATGCAGAGCATTGCTGAGATGGCATCTATAGCTTGCATTCCAAACTCAGGGGTGAGTCTGAAGACGTTCCATTATTGTACCAAGCTACTGAGACTTCGCCCCATCATCCTTAATCAGAAATCTGCTTTCTCTTTGAAAATTAGCACAATCTTTATAAGCTTCCACGGTTTGTTTTTCTCAGGAACAGTGCACCCCACAGGGCACCGGCCCAGGCTTGGCAGGCAGCTCAACACAAATGGTGCCTCCTGGTCAGTGGAGGGGAGGGACTTCTGTGGATGGCATTCCCTTCTGGCCAGTGACGATTCACAACAGAAACCTGTTTAACTATGCTTCACCTGATGTTTTTCAAGCTTTTCTTGCTCCTGTAATTTTTTATTTTCCCCACACTTTCCAAGGAACTGGTGTTCTGTGGAACAGACTCTGGGGAAGGCTGCCAGAGGATCTGACTTTGTGGATTCACAGAGATCTGCTGGGCTCTTATCATGTATTCATTTGTTCTTTTCCTCTCCAGTTATTCTTGCTCATTACCATGGAGACACTTTCAGGGGCATTTAATGGAGGAAAAGAAGTCTCTTTTCTCTCACCTCCAACACACACACACACACACACACACACACACACACACACACACACACACACACACTGGCTGCTTTCAGGAGCCATAATAATCTCTGGGAGGGCTGTTGGCCTAGCCCTCCCCCTCTGCACTGAGAGTCTATCTTCTATTGCTGTCTCCCTGTCATTCTTTTTTTGGCCAGCCCTGCCCCCTGCTAATCACCATTGATAGTTACTATCTCTTCCTCTCCTTTATCCTTATCTTCTTTGTTTTCTCTTTCTTCTCTCACCCGGCTAACCTGGCCTGTGGAAAGGCGGGCCATTTAGAAACAATGCCACTGAGTCAAAATGTTCTTGTCCTTCTGCAGAGCAAAGGAAAGGCTAATGACATCTGCCTTTAGCCTTCAGGTCTTGAGCTCTTTTCTCTCTGAGCCGCCCATGGCATGGGTGCTTTTTTGTTTGTTTGTTTCTGAAGAGGGATTTGCCCACTTCCAAGTCCAGAGGAATCCCATAGCTTTTCCTGCTTTAAGGCTTCCTTATGCCATGAATCACACACACTCAAAAGTCAGTCAGTGTTTGCAGATTGCTGTGCCTGGCTTTTCACACTGACCCCAAAGTGTGTGTGCAGCCAGTATCAAATGTGAGGCACATCCGGGATTGCTTCCTAGGAGGCATGAGAAGGAAGACCGATCTTTGGCTCAGCTAGAAAGCCTATAGCTCTTGCATATGTAATAAAATGGAGACGACTGCATGCATTATATCTCTAAAGAGAGTCACCTTATTACCTGTTAGTTAATTTGTTTCTTCAACAAATATATACCGAGTGCTGTTTATGCCAGGGCTGGTCAGAGGAGGAAACAGTACAGATAATTTACAGCAGCAACATGCAGGGACTCTTAGGTCCTTATCCACTTTCATTCGAGTGTGATGGGGAGCACATTACTCAGGGTTTTCCTGGATTGGGGAGGCGGACAGTGAGTTGGCAGGCTGGAGACCCAGGAGAGCTGATGGTGGAGTTCCAGGCTAAAGGCCAACAGGCTTGAGACCCGGGAAGAACTGGTGATTCTGTCTGAGTCTGAAGGCAGGAAAAAGCTGGTGTCCCAGTTGGAAGGCCTGCAGGCATGATGAACCCTCGGGGAGGGTCAACCTTTTGTTGTATTCAGGAACTTGAACTCATCCGTTGAGGCTCACCAACTTTAGGAGGGCAATTGACTGTACTCAGTCTACTAATGTACATGTTAACCTCATCCAAAAACATCCTCACAGAAAGTCCCAGAATAATATCTGACCAAATATCTGGGCACCCTGTGGTTCAGTCAAGCTGATGTATAAAATTAACCATCACCAGGGGAGACAAAGGGCAATAAACATAATAAATAACTAAATTATATAGCATGTTAGGTGTCAGAGGCCATAGTGGAAAAAAGTAGTCAAGTGAAGTGGATCGGAAACATACATGAGGCTGGGTTTCAAATCAAACGGGTCCTCAGGTTCTCATGGGGAAAGTGGCATTTGGATAAATACTTGGAGGCGGCAGCCAGGTGAGTACCTGGGGGAAGCAGACACAATCATGACAAAAGGGAAATATCATTGCAAAGGCCCTGAGGCTGGAATGTGTCTCTAGTGTTGGAGGACTAGCAAGCAGACAGCAGAGCTGAAACGAGGGAAAGGGAAGTGGTGGGTCTGAGGTGGGAGCAGACATAAGAGGGCCATGGATCATGCAGGCTGCTGAAAGAATGTTGGCTTTTATCCTGCATGAAATAAAAATCATCATAGTTTTGAGTAAAGAAATTACATGATATAATTTTCTTTTATAAGGATCCGGGTAACTGCTGTACTGAGAACAGACTGGTGGTGGTGGGGAGTAACGGTAGAAGCGAGGTGCTCATATTTGAGACTTTGCAGCAACTTGGATGAGAGATGAAGGGAGCTGGACCAGAGCGACTATAGTGGAGGGTATAAGGAGTAGATTCTGGATTGGATGTGGGCTAACTGAGCAAAGGAGAGGTCAAGAATGAGTCCTTGGTTTTGACCTGAGCAAACTAGAAGAATGGAGTTGCTATCACCAGAGGAGAAGAAATTGCAGAAGGAACAGGCTTTAGCAGGAAGACCAGGGGTTCAGAGTTAACACAATAGTTAGTCTACTCTTAACCACACTTTCCCAGGGACCACAATTCACTAAAATTATCTGCAACGTGGCTGTTGATGTCCTTAACTTCTCCTCCCCCACAAGCTTTGGTCCCCTTTCTGGTTTCCACTCTTCAGCTCTCCTTTGTTTGGGAGCAACTTCTCAATTTAGTACAACACACGTGTGAATGCTCCTCACAGACAGAGATGGTGCTTTGGCCGACAGTCATCCGGGGTGAGCTCTGCTGTGTCTCTCCTGGTGATGGCTTGTGCCCCAGCAAATGTTTGTGAGACAGCCAGCTGGATTATGGGGACATTCTGAGGATTCTGATATCATAATTGGTGATTGAATACCTGGGCCCTTCTGTAATGTGGTCTCTGACCTGTCTTGAGTAATCAAGCCATTTTGCAGTTTAAACTCTGCCTCTACCTGACACACTCCATTCTTTGCATTTTTTTTTTTCACGACAAAACTTGTTTTACTAGTTTATTTTTCAGACTCCAAGAGAAACTGAGGCACTGGCCCTGCCTTGTCTCCTCCACCTCCTTTGCTGAACATGGCTCTCTCTGTTGGCCATATCCCATGACTCATGACTACTACCTGCTGACCATGAATCAATAGAAACTACCCATTGTTCTTATCTCACAATCCCACTTGCTGACCGCTGAGTTAGCAGACCCCTGAAAATCCAGTCCCCCCACCAATCAGAAAACAAATGACTAAAAGTTTATGGTTTTGTTTTCCTAGCAACCCATCCTTTTGATCAGCAACCCTCACAACTCTGGCCTTTAAAACTCTTGCCTTATTCTTCCAACTTTAGAGCTTGCCTTTGGTTTATGCTGAAGGCTATATTCTCTGATGTGCAAATCATGTCTGAATAAAACTTTCTTGTATCCCTCAGAAGAGTCCTATGGAACTTTGTTTACAATTCTGTGATTGGTGGTAAAATTATTTTTGTTAATTTTTTAGGTCAAATACTCATTATATCCTAAAATTAGCTGGCCCACAGAGAGATCAAACCTTTGGTCTTGGTTTCATCTGTACCATAGTTTAACTAATAATAATAACAGATGGAGACATACTGTTGAAGATGGTTGACGTTGGGTAGACCCAATCATGTTACATGAGTGTATGTTGATTATCCAGCTTGCATTTTTATACTAAGTACAGTGCTTGTCACATAACAGGTGAATGAATGAATGAGTGAATAAATAAACAAATTGTGAAGTTACAAATAAAATGAACCTTCTGAGAAGTCAGATATGATCTGGGTAGCAACAATAAACTTCTAAAATGGCAACAGTTTATCCTGTTTTGATATGTGTATTTTTTTCATAAATGACATATATTATATCTTTTCTTTTACATTCTTCTCTTCTGTTTTCCTTCATAAGCTCCTTTTGTGCTTCGTGTCCACTTACCCTGACTTCATCATGCTTTCTTATTCATATTATCTGTTAAAATATTTATTGAACACCTATTATGTGCCAGGTATAATCCTAGGTATTTGGAAGACAGTGAGATAAGAAAGACCTCCCTATGGGGTTTATAAGCAATGAACAGACAATAAACAATGGGCATAATAAATATATCACACCATGAAAAAAAGGAGTTGAGCAGTAAATAGGAATCAGGAGTGCTGGGGAGTTTTTATTTAATATAAAAAGGTTTAAGTGAGAATGTTTGGCTGTCTGAATATCTGGTTAATTTTATTTGATTTAGCCAGTCTGACAGATAGTAGCAGCTGATGAGAATGGAATATGGGGCATCAACAAGGAAAAAAACAGGAAGAAGAAGGGGACAAAAGTTAATTTCCCCTTCAAGTGGCTAACGTGAATTCAGCCACTTGTAGGCTATAGAGTTCACTGTCAATTCCAGACACTTTTGACCTTGGCACACGGTATAGGATAATACGCTTGCTGCTGAAGAGCATTACAGCATAAAATCCGCCAGCTCCAGTTCCAAGTACCTGCTTGGTGACCTTAGTGTTTTACCAATTTTGTTTTTATTTTATTAAATATTTTTATTGATTTCAGAGAGGAAGGGAGAGGGAGAAAGATAGAAACATCAATGATGAGAGAGAATCATTGATCGGCTGCCTCCTGCAAGCCCCACACTGGGGATCGAGCCCAAAACCTGGGCATGTGCCCTGACTGGGAATCGAACCGAGACCTCCTGGTTCATCAGTAGACGCTCAACCACTGAGACACACTGGCCAGGCTTGTTTTTATTTTTCACTTTAGGTACCTTTTGTCAGCTCTGGGTCCTTTTGATTTTCAGCCCATAGAGTTACTTTATTATAGTCAGTTTCCTTTTTTGGGGGGGACACTAAATACAAAATTAAAATATGAATACATGTACCCTATCACTGGCCAACATTATAAGAAGTTGACGAATTTACAGATAGGAAAAATATACCATCATTTCCCAGAGTTGGTTCTAGAAGATTTCTCTTAATTTCTAAGATGCTCCTTTCCAGCATCATACATTAGGGTTGCAAAGTACAAAAAACAATTTCTGCAAAGGAAAGGCCAAGAGGTCACACTCCTTCCTTCTGACACATTAAGTGCTTTTTCTGGAATGAACCTAGGGACAGGCCAGGGCCTAGAGCAACTGAGTTGGGCAGCCAATGGGATTTATTCCTCATCAGCATGTTAGGAACCCCACAAAAGTCTGTACCAGTCTTTTGGCATGTGGAATCATCTGAGGATCTCTTTGAGGGAAGGAGGAAATAAATTATTGATTGCCTGCTATAAACCAGGCACTATCCTTTGTAGTCTGTGTCTTATTTTAAAGAGCACAAAACCTTGAAGAGATTGGCATTATTATTCCTGCTTTATGAATAAGGAAACAAGGTTGAGAACTACTTAGTGACTTGCTCAAGATCATCTGGCTAGAAGTGGGATTTGAACCCAGATATGTCTGGTTCCCAAAGCTTATGTATTCTTAGGCTTAACAGAAAAAGCATTGGCTTTAACTCTCTGGGTTTAACTCTCACATTCACACTAGCTGGGGCCTAGTTCCTCTCTCTGAGCCTCAAGTATCCTCCTGTAAAATACGTAATAGTTACCCGTAAGGTTCTGATGGTGACTAAATAAGATCATATGTGCATAATGTGTGACACTTAAGAGAGGCCTAAAAATAGTAGCTATTATTTTCAACTAGAGGCCTGGTGCACGAATTCGTGCATGGGTGGGATCCCTTAGCCTCACTGGCGATCGGGCAGATCAGGGCTGTCTCACCCAGTCCCAATTGGGGCCAGCCAGGGGGAGGAACCATGAGAGGTTGGTCAGCTGAGGGAGGTTGGCTGTGGGAGTGCACTGACCATCGCCAGCTGCGGGGGAGGGATCACAGGAGGTTGGCCGGCTGAGGGAGGTTGGCTGTGAGAGCACACTGACCACCAGGGACAGCTCCTGCATTGAGCATCTGCCCCCTGGTGGTCAGTGTGCATCATAGCTACTGGCCAGTCATCCTGTTGTCCAGTCGAAAAGATGGCTTAGGCTTTTATATATATAGACTAGAGGCCTGGTGCACAAAATTCGTGCATGGAGGGGGGTGTCCTTCAGCCCAGCCTGCACCCTCTCCAATCTGGGACATCCCTCTCACAATCCAGGACTGCTAGCTCCCAACCGCTCACATGCCTGCCTGCCTGATTGCCCCTAACCACTTTTGCCTTCCAGCCTGATCACCCCCTAACCACTCCCCTGCCAGCCTGATTGATGCCTAACTGCTCCCCTGCCGGCCTGATTGCCCCTAACTGCCCTCCTCTGCCAGCCTCGTTGCCCGTAACTGTCCTCCCCTGGAGGCCTGGTCACCCCCAACTGCCCTCCCCTGCAGGTCTGGTCACCCCTAACTGCCCTCCCTTGCCAGCCTGGTCGCCCCCAACTGACCCTGCAGGCATGGTCACCCCTAACTGCCCTCCTCTGCCAGCCTCGTTGCTCATAACTGTCCTCCCCTGGAGGCCTGGTTGCCCCTAACTGCCCTCCCTTGCCAGCCTGGTCACCCTTAACTGCCCTCCCCTGCCAGCCTCGTTGCCCCTAACTGTCCTCCCCTGCAGGCATGGTCACCCCCAACTGCCCTCCCCTGCCAGCCTTGTTGCCCCTAACTGCCCTCCCCTGCAGACCTGGTCCCCCCAACTGCCCTCCCCTACAGGCCTGATTGCCCACAACTGCCCTCCCCTGATGGCCATCTTGTGTCCATATGGGGGCGGCCATCTTTGACCACATGGGGGCAGCCATCTTGTGTGTTGGAGTGATGGTCAATTTGCATATCACCTCTTTATTATATAGGATTACTTGACCATTTTACTGACTTTGGATATTGAAGAAACAGTAGGTCATTGATAGGCAAACAAAATTGAATTATTGATAAGAAGAATTAAGAACAGAGTGCCTATAATGTGTGCTCAGAATGAGCTTACAGTGCAGGCCCTCCTGGATGGGCTGGAAACTTGGATCATCTCTTCCTGAGAATCCTGGGCAATTTACATGCTCCTGGTTCATACATATAAGCTGGAGCACAGAGGGGCACCCTGACGATCTCTGGAGCACTGAGGGAGAGTCCCTGGGAAAGGCTGCCCAAATTCTGTGCCAGGCATCACTGTATCACCTCTGATGTGCTGGCTCCATGCTGGCCTCTGAGAACTAACGTGGTGGCCTGCTGGAACCAGTACTGAACAGTAGTTATTGCGTTGCTGATTTTCCTGAAAGGCAATTTCCCCTGTAGCTATCAATTAAAAAAATTGTGGAATTAATGTCAGTTTCTAGACTTTTTGGTGCAAGTGTTTCCCTGTGTTTGTAGGCGTGGACAACAGGCAAATAAAATGTGCCAGCTTCTGGTGGTAGAATGTCCTGTTTGGGACATCCCTCCTCCCCTCCAAAAAAGGGCAGCTCAGTGGAGTTTCCATGCACCATGGGCACCAGAGTCAGTCCTGGGGTTCAGTCTTGACCCTGCCCCTTATTAATGAAGAGAATAATATACACCTCAGGGAAGAGATGTGAATCGGTAGGTGCTGCATATTAATTCATCAGCTTCCTCCTTACACTTTTGGGGGTATAATTTGAGGTCACTGCGCTAACTCAGAGTATGTACTTCAATGACTAACGCAAATTACTACTTACTGAGATGCTATGAAGTGAGTGATACGATGGTTTCTACCTCAATAACTGCTAATTCTCATAATGACTTTAAAATTAAGTATTATCATCCTCATTTTTCAGCAGAGGAAACAGATTTAGGCAGATTTAATATTTTATCTCTTAAATTAATGTTGGTTTGTAATATGAATGTTTTTTTAAAAAAATTAGAGAATAAAATTCATCGAATAATCACTATTAATTAACGCTGACTACATTCCCGGCACTGTGCTGTCCACAGATGACAGAGATGGTCATGTGAACACATGGTGACAGTGGCCAGTGGAGCTGTGTGACTGAGCCTCAGAGGGGTGGGCTACACATAGGTCTGAGGTGGGTGGGGTCAGGTGGGACAATCCAGAGGGGCCAGTTTGCTCATTGTTTAAGGATGAAAAGAAATGTGAGGGGAAGACATTCTAGTCAGAGAGAACAGCAGACAAAAAATGCAAACAAATCATAGCATGGCAGAAGTGACACATTTTCTTGGATGGCCTGGAAGATAAGTCCTTTGGGGGTGTTCTGGGTGATGAGGCTGCTAAGCCAAATGGGGATGTGGGTTGTAGTAAGGAGCCGTGGGAGGACCTTCAGCAAAGCAGTGCCTGAATTGGATGCTTAAAATGACCAATCTGGCAGGGAGGAGAGATGAGCAAGGAGCAGCAAGGCAGCACCAAAGCAGGGGCAGCGAGGCCAGCAGGGGTGTTTGTAAGGTATTGATGCTGGACTGAGGAAGGCAGTGGCAAGAAAGACTGGGAGAGGGAAACAGGTCTGAGAGGAATGTAGAATGAGGATGGATTCTGTTTCTTTTATGCTATGTCTTGATCACTGGGCACTTGACAGGCCCTCAATAATTGAGTGCTGAGTTGAATGAGGTGAGTGTGAAAAGTGATGGCAGGGGAAGACATAGAGGATGATTCCAAGGCTCCTCATTTGGAAGATGCTATTTAAGACTCAGGAAAACCACTGGATTCCATGTGCAAAACACAGATGGCGCACACCACCCGCAGCAGCTCACCTGGAAGCTAGAGGTGACCATAAGACCACGCTGCACGAGGGATTCCAGGCATCCTGAGACTGCTGCAGGACATGCGATGGGAACTCAAGCCCATCTTAACTGAGCCTTAAGGGGAAGACGGACTTCAGTTGGCCTTTGGGTTATGGTCATAAAGTCAATAAGAGAAAATATTTTTAGTTTCGTAGCCTTTAATGATTCCGTGTGATGGTATCTGGGCTCTTTATAAGAAGCATTTCTTTTATGATATCCCAGTCATACTTAAATATTATGTTATTTATCTAGGTTTTTTAAAAAAATATTTAAATTATCAGTGGTAAAAACACTCCTGGAGTTTCCACAAAAACAGGAGATTGTCATATAAAGGGATGTTAAGGTTTTCAAACTTTCACAGCATTATAGATCTGTGGATGGTGGGAATAAGCACAGTCGTCTTGCCCATCCTTCTTCCCTTGTCCCTCCTCATCCTCAGAAGGCCTTGGATTATGTGGGGGCCTGGCAGAGCCTGCCATGGAGGTGGGGTTTGACAGCTACTTTAATAGAAGGTTCTATGCATCCCTGGTTCCTGACAATGAAGGGACAGAGCATTAGAAACAGGGAAAAGGTGGTAAGACATGGCTGCCATTTAGATTTTCCTTCCCAATGATTTACTTTTTTGGAAATACACTTTTTGGAAAAGTATGGCCTTATTAATAATTACTAACCCCTTTTGTTATCAATTACCGTATTTTTCCGTGTATAAGACGCTATTTTTCCCCAAAATCATTATACTGAAAATCGAGGGGTGTCTTATACATGGAAGTCAGCCGAGGAGGGAGCCGCCCACACCTTGTCAAACAGGCTTCCTCCACACCAGCCTTATTGTTACTGACGTCAGCTGATGCCGTAATTGGAGGTGGAGGTGGAGAGTGTGCAGATGCAACAGGGGCCTGAGCATTCTGAGCCCATAAAGATGTCAAAAAATAAAAAGATAAATACCAGTAAGCTATTGTCTTACTCTGCAAAATTCAAATGGAATGTAATCAGCTATGCAAAAGAGCATGGAACTAGAGCTGCAGAGAGACAATTTGGACCTCCTCCCACTGAGTGTATGATCAGACAGTGGAGAAAACAGGAAGAACAACTCCTTAAGATGCCAAAAAAAGAAGAAGGCTTTAAGAAGAAAACCAGCAAAATGGGCAAACTTGGAGCAGAAGCTTAAGACTTAGATTATGGAGCAGCACAAGAGTGGCTTATGTGTGTCAACCAAGCTTATTCAATGTCAGGAAAGAATGTTTGCAAGTGAAATGAACATTGTTGATTTTACAGGAAAGGCCAAATGGTGCTTCAATTTCATGAGGAGAGAGGGGTTGGCCATGAGAACATGAACAAAGTTAGCTCAGAAAATGCCTCCAGTTTATGAGGATGATCTCACATATATAGACAGTGACTCAGAAGACAGCAGTGATACAATACAAGTTGAAGAATTTGATATGTCTGGAACTAATAGTGATAAAGAAGAAAGTAGTGATGCAGCAGAGGCTGAATAAAGTGATAATATCATAGTACTGGTATGTAAACATCTGCGGTAATTACTAAATAAAAATGTGTTCTGTTTTATGTTTAAAATGTTGATTTCTTAATTTTGGGTTGGAAATGTGGCGTCTTATACATGGGGACGTCTTATACACAGAAAAATGTAAAAATGTGGTAACCCTTTTCAGGGTCAGTAGAAATCAACCAAGGGCAATGAAGCAGCTGACAAGAAAGGAGAGGGGTAGATAGGAGGTGGGAGCTTGCACAGCAGGCAAAGGATGCTGAGAAGATGAGGTTTAAATTCACCATTCCCATAGACCTGATTCCCAGAACCAGCTCATTGCTGTCTTGGGTGAGAGTGGCATCGGTGACAAGCCTTGCTGGGGAAGGCTGGGTGGCCCTGGTAACCAAGGCTTGTGCCCTGTGCTGTAAAATACCCTGTTGATCACTGCAGGTCTCTGGCAGGTTCTGTAACTGAACATCTGCGAGCTTTGATCCCTCCATCTGTAGATGGAGTATAACATTATTACCCACATGCTCGAGCGTGACACTGTGAAAATTAACAGGTGATAAAAGAAGTTGAGATTTTTGAATTAAAAGGTTTCTCATAAATATTCACGCAAAATGCCATCAGTATTTATGCAAGTCATATTAAGACTCGGGAAAGATGTAATTTCCATTTGCCATTCTGCTTATCTCAATTTCTCTCCCCACTGAACTCACCAAAGTCACAAAACAAATACTGTCCCTTCTATGTTAGCACTCTCAGTATGAGTAGACAAGCTGGACAGTAGCATTTCAGTCTTGTATTTTGGATTCATGTAGAAGAATCTTCACACTAGAAAATTATAAAGAATGATTTTCAAAGTGAGTGAAGGAAAACCATCTTTGGTTAAGAACAGTTTGTGTCCAGAGAAGCAAATGGGATGTGGATCCTGGGATAATGACACAATCCATCCTTCATCTGTCACAGCGACAGCTCCAGGTGTCCACAGACAGCTGCTGAATGATCTCAGAACCAGATTGCCTGTTGAATTTTCTTACTCAAGACTACTCCACGTACTGCCACAGTCAGATTTCCTGGTCAGGCACACAGATATCATGGGCACAGGACCCTGTAGCAGGTAAAACTACTCCCACACTCAATTGACACTCATAGCACACACCTCGGCCCATGTGTATCTCACTTGATGTTTCCATTTGTAAAACACCCAGGAAACATGTTAGTTTGAGATGAAAAGCAAGGTGTTTACAAATTGGTAAAGAAATATGATATTTATCCCATCAGGTGAAATGAACCTGACAGATGTATTTTTGGTTAAAATTAAAATTGTGAGACCTATCATGTTACCCCGGGCGATGCCGCCAGATGCACAGCGTGTGTATGACAAAGAGGCACCCACTGGTCATTTGAGCCAGGCTGTGGGTTCCAACAATTCATTACCAGCGCTTGCCTGAGGGGGGGCCCCGCCCAAGTGCTGAACACACAGAAGCAGGCTTGTGAAAGGGGTATAGAAATGATTTTTTCCTACCTTTCCCGGCCCACAGACCTCCTCACTCTCAGGGAAGGGCTATGGAAAGAAAATGAATGGAGGCAACCATATTTGATTCTGGTTTGCCAAAATGGTTTTCATCTCTGACTAGCAGCCTAGACATATCCACCAGGACATAATAATAAAAATGGATCAGTTCTCTGATCCCACTCTAGTTGCTGGGATCTCTCTTCCCACTGGAATTACAACTCCCCCATGAATGTTTGCAGAAGGCATGGAGGAGAGACACAGGAGAGGGCCTGTTTTCTCAGGCCAGCTCCTCTGGTTTTCATCAGGCTCCTCCTGCACATCGTTTATGAGTTTTCTTAACACTGAACAAGGAGCTGGTGGTTCCTGATGTGAAAACACTGCTGGCAACAGGAGAGAAAGATCTCTGAACTGTCTTTAGGGCCTGTCTCCCTAAGGGCCTGTGGTCCCGCAGTGGGAGCTGGGCATGGGACAACGCTGTGTCAGGGGTCCTGGGCTCTGCGTAGGTTTGAACTTCCATCCTTTCATACCTTCCCTTTATGGACCAGTATTTGCTTCTTTAGTTCAGGGGCCTAAGCCCAACCCTATCTCTTTGAAATAATGAACCCGGTCAAACTATATGCACTGTTATCACCTATCTGTACCCCATAGAGCTCACCTACTACTGATTGTGTCTCCCGGAGTGTGGCCACCCGCACACATGTGTCCCATGTGTACACATGGCATCTTAGGAAGTCACACAGATTCGCATAAAACTGGTCAAAAGAATTAGAAAGGGAAAAATAAAGGGGGGGAAAGAATTAAGGCAAAGAGCTGCATATTATGTACCCTGGACTCTTGAGAAAGAATATGGGGGATGGTAAAATTCCTCCTTTCCCCATAAAGTGATCTGAAATAGGGAAACAACAAGACACAACAAACACAATATGATGTGCTTCATAAATAACAAATAAGCCAAACAAATAAAATTCACTAATTAACAGCCCGAGTTCTATGTAACAGTTTTGCAATTTAAAGGGGAATGAGCAAAGCCCCATAGACCTGGGGTTATCTACTTGAATAGGGAGTGATTGTGAATGTTATAAAGGAATAAAAACACAAAAAGGGGAATTGGAGCGGCACAGATGGTGAGTATTACCATGACGTGCTAGAAATGGCCCACATTTTGGCTGCATCATGCAGATAATAATACTGGAACAGAACCTGAAAAACCTAATGTTAGTCATTGAATTATGTCTCCCCCAATTCATATGCCGAAGTCCTAACCCTCAGCAACTTGGAATGTGATCTTATCTGGAAACAGGTGTTGCAAATGTAATTAGTTAAGATGAGGTCATACTGGAGTAGGGTGGGCCCCTAATCCATTATTACTGGTGTCCTTATGAAAAGGGGAAATTTGAACACAGAGACTTGCACACCGAGAGAATGCCATGTGAGCATGAAGGAAGAGACAAGGATGATGTGTCGACAGGCCTATATATGGTATATATCAGGTTGCCAACAAACCCCCGAAGCTGGGAGACAGGCCTGGAAAAGACCTTCCTTGGCACCTGCAGGAGGGGCATGACCCGCCGACACTTTGATTTTGGATTTCTAGCCTCTGGACTGTGAGACAATACATTTTTATTGTTTATGCCACTCAGCTTGTGGTACTTTGTTACGACAGCCCTAGCAAAGTAATACACCTAGGAAGCAGAATAAAGAATCTCAGGCTCTGAAGAGCAGGAGAAACGGATTGTGAAGAGCACAAAGTTAGGCATAGAGACAACAGAGAATGTACTGAATGGAAACAGAACTTTGGCATAAACATCATGAGAATTCAGTCAAATCTACTTGGTGGTGGGTGACTCCCATGCCTCCATTTCCCTTCACATGCATGTCTATCACTTTCCTAAAAAAAAAAATATAAGGACAAAGGCAAAGCTTTAAAGCTATCACAAATGCAGGAAGTTGGTATTTAATGATGTAAGAATAATAATGTAATTATATACCCCTCCTTAGACTTTGGAGGAGAATAGTGCTGTGTGGACAAACTATGACAAAGCCAAGACAAAGTACTTGACCAGGGTCACCTTTCTCTTTAGAGGCAGAGAGAAATATTGTAAGACTTAGAGGACTTAAAACAATTGGCCAACTAAAAATTCGGTGGATCACAAATACTCCTAGCCATTCTGATATTGTAGAAGATAAGTAAGGCTAGACAGAGATTTAAAGACCTCTTTGGGAAACAAATGAATTAGAGTATTAAGCAAGTATTAATTAATAATCCTTTCACTAATAATAAAAGCAATTGGTATATTAGAAAACAAATTCTTGAAACTATCAGGTATTAGCAGAACGTCAAAAGGATCTCAGATAATAACTATAAAAATAAATAGTAGTAGGGGAAACAAAAGGCTTCTTTTGTTTCCAAAAGGGAATCAAAGTTTATTTAGTTAATAATAGAAATAAATAGAAGCAATTAAAATGGATTTCTGAAATACATTAATGTTAAAATGTTAACAAATTGACCAATTAAGTTATCTTTTATTTTTAAAAAATTTTTTATAACATATATATTTTTTTATTTCAGAGACATGAAAGGAGAGAGAGAGAGAGAGAGAGAGAGAGAGAAACATCAATGATGAGAGAGGATCATTGATTGGCTGCCTCCTGCACACCCCACACTGGGGATCCAGCTTGCAACCTGGGCATGTGCCCTGACCAGGAATCATGACCTCCTGGTTCACTCAACCACTGAGCCACACCAGCCGGGCTAAGTTATCTTTTCGCCTAGCTCAAAAAAGAAATAGAGAGTTTAAAATCCACCACAGAAAACAGAGAAATGAAAAGAAAAAGCAGAAAGTGACTAACAAATAGAAATTTACTTGGGCTGAAGGACAAATAATGTACAAAAGGTAAATGTGAACAGTCGAAACTTGCTTATTAAAAGAAAAATTGGATTAAAATATAAAATTCAACAACCAGTTGTTTAAAAGAAAAATATATTCAGCATCAGGTCATCCTGATAGCTGGGGTGGGGGAGAACAGCCTGAGATTTAACCCTCTTAAAAAGAAGAGCAGAGGCACTCTGGGCTTTTCTGTTTGTCAGATGCAATTTCACACACTTGAATCCTGCTTATCTTGCAAGACTGGGTTCAAGAGGCCCTTTCTCTGTGACTTCTCCAACTTCCCCTGAGCAATGTTCAGGACTGCTCAGCCCTTATTACAATGTACCACATTTAGATTTATCTCTTGCCCTCATTAGGCCTTAAGCTCTTGGAGAAAGCAGCTCTTGGTGTTTCCAAGCATAGCTAATCAAAGTATGGGATATCATATATCTGTCAAAATAAAAAAATATATGGATTAGAAAGAGAAAGATGGACATTACCGGCCCATCAATCCTTCACATGAGCAGAGAAAGATAGGCACAAAGTGTACATGTTCAGAGAACTCGGACTATGTGGTTGGGATATTAGATTTGTTTCGGGGAAGGGATTTAGGGAGAGGACTCAGATGCTGACACCAGAAATTGCAAAGGGGCTTGAATGTCATCCTGTGGAGTCTATAGCATTGATTGCATAGGCAATGGGAAACAATGAGGCAGATTACTTTTGTTTTCCGTTTGCTCTCTTTTGTTTGCTCTCTGTACCTCTAATGAGAGAATGGGGAACAGCCTGGAGGAGAGGGAGCTTTGAGGCAGAGAGACTAGTTACAGAGGCCACAGCTATAAGGTTTGTCAGTGAGTAGTGGAATTTTTTCTTCTTTTTATGCCTTTATTTTAGAGTGTTTTAAAAAGCAAGCTTGTAATATCTTTATATTAAAACATTTTAAAAGCAGGCCATCTCTTTCCTTTCCTCCCCCTTTCTCTCTTTTTCCTTCTCTTTTCCTCCCTCCCACCTTCTTTTATATTTTCCTTCCTCCATCTCTCCTTTGTACTTCCCTCCTTTTTTTTAATCTCCTTCTTTCCTTTTTCCCTTCCTCTCTCGCACCCTGTCTTCCTTTCTGCATTAGGGAAAGGGGAATGGAACACAGATCCCATAGATTCTTGTGGCCCGAGTATTGTCAGGTCTCAGAGATTGGTTAGATGTGAGGGGTGAAGGGAAAGGAAGAGTTAAGAAGACTTAGGAATTTCTAGTTCAACTGACAGGGTGTTTGAGGATCCACTAATTGAGAGAAAGAACCACGAGGAAGAACAGTGCTTGGTTGAGGTGTGTGTGTGTGTGTGTGTGTGTGTGTGTGTGTGTGTGTGTGTGTGTGGTTTTGGACAAAGTGCATTTGAGGCTCATGTATGGCACCCAGACCTGGTTTAAGAAAAGCTTGGAGTCTGGAGATGTATAGTTGGCACTATTAGCACAGGGGTGAGTGATATCACCATGTAATTTGATGAAATTGACTAGGGACAGCCAAGTTCAAGAAACTCCCCTTCTAATGATATAAGAATGAAATTTAAAGAAATATTTACACTTCAGGGGTATAGAAAGGAAGAGAAGTCAGAAAAAGAAAAGAAATGAAATAGAAAGAATAGAGTTTCATTTCCAAGGTAAGGAAAAACTTTGAGGACAGTGATGATTAATGATAAAGATTCTTCAAGGAGCTTGAATGGAATGAGGACAATTAGAAAGATACTAAGATACCAAAAAAGTATTTTTTTGGGGGGTAAAATGATAAGAAGAAAAGACAGATGACAGAAGACTGAAGAGTGACAGGGAAATGATGACACAAAATCAGGAGGACAGAATGTTCTTAAAAAGTTTGGAAGTGAAGGGAAGGTAAGAGATGACTTAGGTGGTCAAGAAAGTTTTTTTTTTTTAAGGCAAGGGGAACCTGATTTGGTTTGTAGACTAAACAGAAGGAGCCAGTAGAAAGAGAACGAAGGAAATGATTCATAAGATAAAATTCCAGAGAAAGTAGGAGGGAAGTCACACAAATGGGGATACATATAATGCCATCAGATTTAAAAAAAAATAATTCTGAATAAAAAGCAATGAGAATTGTAATAGACACACCTATCTAAAATAGTAAATACTTATATAAGAAAAGTGGGGAAAATGCAAGAAGAAATAAAATTAGTAATTGCATAACAAACTCTTTTCAGGACCTACCTGAACAAAGAATAGAGACAAAATAGAAAACTGCAATAATGAAGAAAAAACTAACAGATATATGAAACAACCTGACAGAATTAAAAAAAATACCTTTTCCATTAAAAACAGATCTCTCCCCCAAATTTATCACATAAGGGAGACAAAGTCACATTTAATAAACATTTGTTCACAGCAGTCCATAGGCCAGGAGATAATTATGCTAGGGCGTTTCACGATGGCTGTGTTGAGTGAGAATCTCCCTGTGCTAGAGAACATGCACCCTGTTAGCATGGAGGAGACTCTCCACTTCCAGACTCCTAAGATGCTTACTATAGAAAGTGATTGGGGTTGACTTTCCCTGTACTTTTTGTTTCTACAAACACAAAGACAAAAGGAGGTTTCCAGAGACTCATGTAATAAGTCATCTTGGGAGAAGGTCTTAGTCATCCTGAATATCTGGGGTCCAGTTGGTTTATGAGGGTTATTCATTCTGTGGGGCACCTACTGTGGGCACTGGACACAGGGCTAGGCTTTCATTGCTTGGCAGTACTGAGTAATCACATTCTACCATATGAATTCCTCCCTGGTGCTTACTGGTAGTGATTCAAGTGATTACTCACTATCTAAGTCAACAATCAAATTGCTTTGGTGCCAGGGACAACATAAGAGCATAAAGAGTCCATTAATATAGGGAAAACAACTAAGTTTAGGGTAACCTGACAGAAAATAAAGATATTACAAATGAGCACAAGGATATTAAAGTGTTCTGATGACATGTGGTAACAGCACAGGCAGTCCTGTATGTTATGTCACGGCTCTATTCCTTCATTACTATCTTCTGATGAACTAATATCTACACCTTACTTTTCCTGCTTCAGGGGCTACAATAATGGACAAAGACACAAAGAAGAAAATAAGAGCAAATGAAACTGGACATCTTTTTAGCACAGAGAAGTCATGTGGTAAGAAGTTCTCAAGTGCAGAGCCACGTGCTCGGCCCAGAACTGCCTCCCTCCCTTCCAGCTGACAGACCACAGGGACATGATTTTCCTTCTCTGCCTCTTTCCTCACATTCCTTCTGTTACTCTTCCCTGACTCCTTTTCCCCTTTAAGTCCTGGGAAATGGAAGAACAAGGAAAAGTTGAATGAGAAGACCAGGGCCCAAGAACCATCCCAAATGCATCCCTAGGAAGGTCTCTGAGTGTTGTATTCTTTAGTAAAGAATAATTCAATCTCAAGTACACTATTAGAGAATTACAGAATGATTAAAAATGTCTCTATCCAGGCCAGTGAAAGGCTGTCAAGAGAGGAAAAGAAAAGGAAAGAGTTCTTACTTTCCTACAGAAAGTATTTTACAGACAGAAGGTTGGGGGAGGATGAAGAGGGTAAAGGGAGTCAAATACGTACATGGTGATGGAAGGAGACTAGACCTTGGTAGTGAGCACACAATGGAATATGCAGATGATGTATTATAAAACTGTACACCAAAACCTACATAATGTTATTAACTAATGTTACCCCAATAAATTTAATTAAAAATCAGTTATCAGAGAATAGTCATTTTAGCTGATATAAATAGAAAAGCTGAGAGAGTAGAAGAGTGTTTTGAATGTCCTATGTATGGTGCATCCTATACACTGATTTGAAGGCTGAGGTTTGGTGTTTTCGTAGAATTCTGTCTTATCTTAGTGGGTCAGTGGTGTATTTTACCTCAACATGAATAAGTATCCTGTCTTATATATTAAATAAAAAACGACAAAAATATGGATCATCCAGTTCATCTCTACAAAAAGACTCTTCAAAACCTGAAAAGTCAAGTAAAATCATTACTGATGAATATTTACTACAGCCATCATCAGTTTCAGAAAGCTAAGTTATGATATAGGCTCTTTAAAAAAAATATTTTTATTGATTTCAGAGAAGAAAGGAGAGGGAGTGAGAGACAGGCACATCAATGATGAGAGAGAATCATTGATTGGCTGCCTGTTGCACCGCCCCTCCCCCCCCCCCTCCCGGGGAACTGAGCGGGCAACCCAGGTATATACCCTGACTGGAAATCAAACCTTGACCTCCTGGTTCATAGGGCGACACTCAACCACTGAGCTACACTGGCTGGTGATACAGGCTTTTTATGAGTTGTATAAGCAGTTAGAATTCATTAGAAACTCATAATTAAAGTGAACAGTATATTTACAACAACTATGCAGGACTTACAGCCACATTTTTCCATTTTAGATAATTATAATATTTTAGTTGTATCATATGTGTAGTTTGCTCTGTCTGGGCTTTATTTGTTGTCAAGTTGGTAAAATATGAAGTTTCAAATTATATCCATGTTCCTTGGGGGAAATATAATCCAATTTGTGACTTTCCAAGAGGAAGCCTGTACACATTCAACTATAGGATATTCAGTCAAAGAAAATGATGAGACTCTTGTTTGAATCATTTAAATCCAATTTGTGTGTCGTGCTGCCCATTATTCCATATAGCGAATGCACCTGGAGGAGATGGGCTAGGGCCTGGAGTTCTTCTGCAGTTTCTGTGGCTCTAACTGCGAGACTACTGGCTCCAGAGGGCTGACACTGGGCACTCACAATAATTCCACAGCCGCAAGAAAGTACTGTTTTTCACAATTTACATGGAAACCCCGCACAGGGAAGAATCCATCTAATTGGAACATTTTTCAACGGAGCTTAAATATCAGGCCAGCTGGATCTCCACAGCTCCTGTGAATTTAATCAGCACACTCTTCCCAGAACCTATATTCTCTAACCATTGAAGGCTTGAGCTACATCTGTCACCCAAACCTGGTTGTGACCATTTTCTCATCATTAGCTCTGCACACCCAGAATGAGCCGTTCTGTGGTAGCCTCAAAGGCACTCATTTTATAAAAGAGTGACTATGAGAAATGATATCTTTGAAATGAAATGCCTTTCTAACACCCTCTCACTTGTTCTTTCCCTAATCTCCTTTTCCAAATCCCCATGAGGAATTCTTAATATTTTTCAAGACTTATTCTATGTGGCTGACCCATCACTTACATTTGATATCTCATTCTCTACCAAATATTGCTCCAAATGTTGACTTCTATTTTCTTTTTTAAAAAAATGAATGTTTTTATTGATTTTAGAGAGGGAGCAAGAGGAAGAGAGAGAGAAACACTGATGAGAGAAACATGGATTGGCTGACCCTGCATGACCCCTACTGGGGATTGAGCCCAAAACCCGGGCATGTGCCTCGACCGGGAATTGAACAAGTGACCTCTTGGTGCACGGGACTATGCTCAACTAAGTGAGCCACACCGGCCAGGGCTG
The DNA here is from genome assembly GCF_963455305.1 of Plecotus auritus. NCBI lineage: Eukaryota > Metazoa > Chordata > Mammalia > Chiroptera > Vespertilionidae > Plecotus > Plecotus auritus. Next base: position 82,262,899 of record NC_137771.1, read on the forward strand.
AGTTCTATTTATTTATTTTGGCAGAAGTTAATAGTATCACTAAACAAAAATGTCATTTCACTCTGTTGCCTTCTTGTGCCCTTACCTATTAACCCAGCTTTTATTTCTCAAACAAACCCAAAGTGACCAGGAGCCCAAGCCTCTCTTCTTATCAAATCTGACATCAAATAAAATATAGTTAAGAACACAATATGTCATAAAGGCAAAGACACACCTATTATAAAATCTCTGAAACTCTTAGGATCTTGTCAAGGGGGTGGAAAATATGCACAGAAATAACAGTGGAATGTTTCGAAAATAACACATAACCAAGTTACTTCTGTTTTGACAGAAACTATTATATAGACGCTGATGAAGTTCAGAGCTATAAAGAGACTATCAGAAGGCATGGTCAATCTGTTCCTTAATCGAATAAAAGTTAGGAAGGGTTGTTGTGGTGGAGGCATGAGGGTGGTAACAGTTAAGATAAGTGCAAAGCTCAGGAAAACATGAACCATGACAAATAACATCACCCAGACCCCATTTCCCCAACATATGTTCTCCTACAATTGAGATAAACGATGTAGGAGTGCCAAATGCTATGAATGCTACACAGTAAGCATCCAATAAACGTTTGGTTAAAAAAAAAATACCCGGAAAAATAAATTAAAGGAGTTGAGCAATTAAAAAGAGCTGGAGTACATAAGGTGAGCAGGGCCTAACAAAGGGCGGAAGCAACTACTCACAGGCAAATTTATCTAATAATCGATTCCAGAAATGAAGATACTAGTCCTCCCAGCAGCGAATCCACCAGAACCTGACAAGACATCTTTTCCCTGTCTAGTTTATAAAAAGAAGTAATCATCATGTAAGTACATTCTGTAGGTGTTTGCCACTTAGAAACCTGAAAGGGGGTGGGGGGAGTGATGTGGAGAACAGAGGGGAAAAAGCTCGTGTGTGTTTTCTTCTCTCGATTAGTTTGGGAAATGTATCTCCTTTAAAATAAACTGCAATCAGCAAGATGCCCCTTTGTTCAAGTTAGGAGAGGAGCTACGAGATGTCAAATGGTGAATTTGGGTTTTTATTAACCTGGCAATGTTAACTTGTTCTTGTTCAAAATTTATGTTTTAAAAATCTCTGGAAGGCACAGTGCATTTCAATTTAGGACATATAGTAGTTTGTCTTCTTCTAAAAACAATTATGTACAATTTATTCTGGATTATTTGTAATGTTAGTAACTCAGGGAAATGTCTGCATTTTTAATTAAGAGCTAAGGACACAAATTAAAAGTACTGCACAGTGAAGCTTAAATCTTGCCCTCACTAGTTGGAGCACATAAACACTAATATCAAATGATGGTTTTGTCATGTGACCCATCCATCCCCCAGCACATACAAATATAGAACATGACCATAAAAAGTAATGGACCATGCCCTCTGCTAAGTAATTTATGACAGCGCACCCAGACTGGAATGCCAGCTGGAATTACCTTCTCTCTGACTGCTATTTTCGCATATACAGCTTTGAACAGATGATAGAAGCTATGTCCTGCAAAGAGGACCTAAATTAAGGCTGCTGGAACAATGAACAAGTAGCAAATCCGAATCAAAGGCCAAAGTATGTTTAGTTTTAAAAAAGATTTGTTGAATGACTCCATGAATGACCTATTTTAAAATTAATTTTTGATTCAAGCCATAAGAGAAAAACTTGCAACGCTTCCAGTTTGTGTGTGCGTTTTTTTTTTAGATTAATGGTGTCTAGCAAGCAAACATTTAGCTTCACGATGGAGAATGAGAAATAGTTGATAATTTTTGTATTAAAAATACAACGTTTGACTAAACAGAGAATGAAAAATTCCCTAGCCAAGTACATAGTTCCAGCCTTTAAGAAGAAACTGCCATCAAGGCAGTCTGGAACTGTAACAAACTTCATATGAAAATAGTTGATAAAACAAAAGATATTATCCTTCCTTATTGACCTTTACCCCCTCAGATAATCCCCAAATCCCCTGTGTGTGATAACCACCTCACTTCCTTTGGACTGCCATTCATTATCTAATTCATGTCTTACACAAAGACAGATGAGCTAATGTGCCTTATCAGATTAAAAAAAAAAGTCACCATGAGTGATGTCCAACAGGACAGGATCTTAGCAAATCCTTTCTGCCTCCACACTAACCAGGGTCACAGCTCACAGGGCCATTCACAGCTTTATGTTGCTAAAGCAAACAGTCTGGGCAGAAGAATGACAGCATTACCCTCCTTTCTGATTACCCTCCTCTCTGCACCCTGATAAACAAATGATTAGCTTTCCTGTTGGGATTCAGCACTGACTGGGTAGCTTCAGGCTGTCAGCTCCAGCAGACCCTGATGATACCACCCCTCCCTCCCTTGCCTGGTGCTTCCTTCTTCCTGAACAGGCAGCCAGGGTGTAATTACTGAGGTGCTTTTCTTGCTGTGGAAAGGCTCAGATGGAAAGCAAAAGCCTCTTTTAGCCTCATTTCTCCACCTACAACATGAAATGCGCACAGAAAGCTGCTGGTGACCATACAGCAATCCTGGAGGTATCAGTCAGCAAGCAGCTTTTATCTGCGTGAGCAGATATTTTAGTTGGGTTTAAGCCTATACTCTTCTCTAGAAATTAAAAGCATTGCCTTTGGGTGCTTTTGAGTTGGCAGTGAAGAGAACCAACCCATTCAGTAATATGAAGTGAGACTAAAAAGTTAATTTAGAAAAGGCCATAAAGTGAGCCACCGGTGAGATTCAAAAGTGCTACCTCTTCCTGAAACTGTCAATGCAGACCACTGGGAAATTCCTCTATTTGAAGAAAAGATAACAGTATAATACAAAGGGTAAATGTTATTATTATTATTTTTTTACCTTTTATTTTTTTTACACTTTTTCATTTCTATTTTCAAGATTAAAAATATTTGCTTGGCACATATAATTAATACCAGTTACTCAACAGAATATTTTCCTGATGCTTTTGTATTAAGAAAAAAATGTCATAACAATATTTGAAAGTAGGCATTTCATTTTACATTAGGGCCAGAATTACTTCCTTGCATTATGTTACCTGCCACATACCCCCTAACAACAGAACTTAGCACTAATTATGGCCAAACCTTTCATGAAGATTCAGCAGTCCCGACTGAGCAATGTGGTGACATTTTCTGGGCATAGATGTAAGGAACGCTTGGGATTCTGGCTTTGTTCATTCGTTTGCCTTTCCTTACAATTTCCAGACCTGCCACAAGCACCAACCAATTTACCCAAGACATGCTCTGAGATCAAAGTCATGTGACCATTCTGTTAGACAATAATTTGACACTTGATGGTAAAACATTAAAGAGGAACAAAGGATGAACACACTCTAACTAAGAGAAAGTTTAAGATGTTTGTATACATGTATCTATATCTGCATTTCTCTATACATATCCAAATGCAATAGAAACAAATTCAGCTGTTAGATTTGCAAGCAAGTTTTCCTGTCTTTCTCTGGATGGCTACTGGGCTAGTAACCTGGAAAAACCCACATGAGTGTTTAGAAAGACAATCTATTTCCACTGAAATAGACCTTATCTTAGCCAAACCAAGTTACCCACTCTGGCAGATTGGCTAGATGCTCACAAATCTATGACTTCTTCATCCCAGGCACATGGATTGGTTAAATTCCTCAGCCTCCTTTGTGGCTAGGAATGGCCACGAGACGGAATGAAGGTGGAGGGGACACATGCCACTTCCAGGCCTGGCTCATAAAACTTCATTCTCTTTCCCAATTCAATGGCTGATGATCTAGAGGAGGTGGGAGCTGCTGCATGGAAGAAGCCTGGGTACCTGAATGGCCATGTAGAATACTGTCAACCTAAATCATAGAGCAGACTTTGTGAGAGCAAGGAAAAAACGTCTACTTGGCCAAATCTCTGAGAATCAAAGACTTTTTCCTAAAGCAGTTGGACTACCTTGGCTAACACTGAACTCTCCTCAGTTACCTGATGCTTTCTGCTGTTCTTTTTCAATCCTCACTGTAACTTTATGAGGTAAAAACTATTATCCCCATTTTAAAGATAAGGAAACATAAGCTTAGAGTTTAACTGCCTTCCCCTAAGTAGGTAACTCGGCAAGTGGATTCAGTTAAAATGGTTCAGTGGAAATGTACTGTGGATTTTACCAAATTAAATTGCCACAAGTCACCCTGAAAAAGACTTTAAAACTTAGGAGACACAGGTGAACTTGTTGTTGTTTTTTGCATGTGGAGTAGCAGAGCTAATGAGAAGGTCTGTGATTCTAATCCAGACAGGCCCAAGTCCAAAGTTTCTACCCTTGACGACCCTCACAAATTATTAAATCTTATAAAAATCTCAAACACATTTATGCCCACTAGTAAACAGTAATCTGGATCTATTGATGCCTCAAGTAATTAGCAGAAATCTTAAAGTGACCCCCACTAGGCTTTCTTGCTTAGTTTAAGAGTAACAAATCATTTGCAAATTAGATTACTGCTCCATGAATTTAAAAATCCTTTTGAGGTGAGTGCTTTGAGCAGAGCACTGTGCTGGGCAGGCATAGTCTCTCAGAGCCAGAGGGATGGCCAGAAGGAAGCTCTCTGTGCAAATTTTCCGACTGTATACAAGTGAAAGGACCAAGAATCAGTTTTAGATTCCTTGTCTGCACACAGGAAGGCACTATTTCCTTTTAAAATGCAAGTCCAAATAAAGAGAGAAAAGGAGAGGGAGGCTAGAAGAAACTCACCTCTCACTTTTGGAGGAATAAAAACCTCAGACTCTTAGTCTTTTCAATGGAATAAAATCCACAGGGCAGTCAGTGACCATAAATAATCTTCTCTGAAGTTGGAAACTTAGGGTTATTATTTCCTCTGTGTACCAGTAAGCATTAATAACACACACACACACACCATTTCATTGTCAGGAACTAGCAGTATAAGAAATGTTGGAGAAAATATGGGAAGTGTGCCTAGGAGGGAAGGAGAATGCTTGTGGTAGTTACAGCAGTTCTCCAGCCCACCAACGCTTCCTATTTGTCTGCAAATTAGCGGGGGCCCGAGGAGGTGGGCCTCAATGGGTGACCATCCAGGAACCCCTGGTGATAGCCTTCTTTGGGTGGTGCCCATCTAGGGCACTGGTCTATTGGAGGCTCCATTTTCAGCCCAGGCCAGAGTTTTGGGGTCACTCATGGTGGAGATGATTAAAGATCATGTTTCACATCTCTCCCAGATAATGTGAAATGTCTCTGTGCTAAATAAACACTTCTTTTGGCTCTCTCTATTCAACTAAATGCTTTCTACAGTTTTATTTTGACCTATAGGTCTATAAGTGACTACGCAGTATGGCTCTTATTATGCGTAGGGTCTATGAAGAGGACTTTGGATGGTGAGTAAAGGAACGAACCCTGGTCTGGATCCCAGGGCCAGATCATTAATATGTTACTGAACTTTACCTTCATGCATGTAAAATAGAAGTAGCACATTTCCCTTACACTCACCTATTGTAAAAGCAAAAGAATAGTTGGATGTGCCAGTGTCCCTTGAAATTTTCTGCACCTACAAAATGGGGGTTTCTTGATCATTTTCCATATGAGAATCCTTCCATCAGCTGGGAAGAAACAGGCTTCATCAATTGTCACAATACTGAAAGGACTAGGCCATTTTTTTTTGCCCACAGATCATTTCTATAAATTACAACAAAGGGAGAGAGGACAAGCCTGAGATATTCTACACATGTTTTATAACCTGTTGTATGTCACAAGCATTGTAATATATCAACGAGAGAGGCGCTTTTAAAATGCAAGGTGTCATGACCCATTAGTACATCATGAAATCCACTCAGTGCATCATGATCAGCACTAGAAAAGGAAGAAATGAGCAGAGCAATAGAATGGACTAGAAGAAAAATGTCAGAATGCAGTGCACTTGGTAAGGGGAACTGTTGTATAACTGGGTGGTGAAATAAAAAATATATATTTTCTATGGATGATGGCTTGAAAATTTAAAAGCCCTTATCCTATATAATAAAAGGCTAATACTCAAACCTACTGAACTATAGGCGGGTGGTAAGGAGCGAGGGGTCCTGGACTGCGAGAGCTCCGAACTGCGAGAGGGATGTCTGATGGCCAGCTTAGGCCCGATCCCTGGGAGGGCGCAGGCAGGGTTGAGTGACCCCCCTGACCCAGTGCACGAATGTCGTGCACCAGGCCTCTAGTATTACAGAATACAAGAAATGTGTTTCTTAGTTCAAAATGAGAAAGGAAATTTGAAGTTGGATGTCTTCATTGTCAATCAAGCCTACAGACAAACCTCTTCTCCTGCTTCTCTCAGGGTAAACTGGAGGAGAGGGTGGGTGAACTCTGAGGGGCAGGGAAGAGAAAGCAAATGGCAGGGTGGCTTCACATTTTGGTCTGTGGCTCATGGCCTTATTAAAAAAACAATTCTCTTAGAGTCTCGTAAGGAGAAGGGACTCAAGGTAATCTGTATTAGTTTTCTATTGCTGCACAACAAATTACCACAAACCGAAAGACTTAAAATAATGTCCATTTATCATCTCAGTTTCTATAGGTCAGAAATCTGGGCAGAATAAAGCTATGGTCTCTGGTCAGGGTCTCACAGGGCTAATCGAGGTGTCGGCAGGCCTATATTCCCATTTGGAGCTTGAGGTCCCCTTTGAGGCTCATGTAGTTGTTGGCAGAATTCGGTTATTTGTAGTTGTATGACTGAGACCCCTGTTTTACTGCTGGCTGTTGGCAGAGGGTCTCTCTGAACTTCTGGAAGCTGTCTTCTCCCTACATGGCAGCTCTTGTCTTCAAGGACAGCAGAAGAATTGGTCTCCAGCCACTTTGACAGTCTTATATGTCACAACAGAGTCAGTGGAGTGCCTGTCCTGTCACCCTCCTCATAGCCTACTCAAAGGAGTGCTATCCCATGAACTCACAGGTTCCATCTACATTCAAGCAGAGGGATTATATATTAGGTGGTGGGAACCTTGGGGTCCATCTTCGGATTCTGCCTTCCACAGAATTTCCCCTAAAAGTTAGAATTCACCTAAAGTGACAACCATCAAACATTTAAAGCAACTTAAAAAAAAATGCAACTCTGCGTTTTCCAAACTGGTGCACCAGCTTCTGCAGAACTTGAGAAGATATCCACAAGAAGCCTCTGTGGTCAAATAAAGTTTTGAAAACGTGGGTACAATAATGTTTAACATGTTTCTTTACTGAGCACAGTGTGGGGTTTCCCCCATCATATTTAACCCAGGAAATAGATTTTTGGGTTTGTGCTAAATAAATCCACCACTTTATGAATGTTACTGTAATATTAATGTTACATTGAATGAACTGTATTATTGCTCTTGCACTGTCATTTTAATTCCTCTACAATGCCTTTGTTGATCCTCTGTCTACAAGATCCCTATCTCCCTGAATTTTGGTAGCACTAATGGTCTACCTCACTTGACTGGCAGTTTGCTTATAATTGACTAGAGGCCCAGTGCATGACATTTGTGCATGCGGGTGGGGCGGGTCTCCTCAGCCCAGCCTGCACCTTTTCTGGGAGCCCTTGGGGGATATCCGACTGTATGACATCCTTGGCGCTGCCGCGGAGGTGGGCTGCTGTGCTTGCCAGCCGTCATCCCAGCTTGTGGTTGAGAGGGGCTCCCCCTTTGGGAGTGCACTGACCACCAGGGGGCAGCTCCTGCATTGAGCAGGAACCCTGCCTCCACTGTGCACATAGCCATCTTGTGACAGCGCGAGGACCACCTGAGCTTTTATTAGTAAGGTAAGTATAAAATGCTTTTCTTTTTTGATGGTCATCTTCTACTAAATTTAATCTCTTTGAAGGCTGGCACTCTGGCTTAAAGCAGCAATGTGAGCACCGCACACAGCTGTTGGCTAAGATTTCTGGGAATCAGAGTTATCCTGGGGCATTTTGTCAGCTTTGGAACTAAGGAGTAAGCCAATTTCTCTCTCTCTGAACCTCTCCTAGCTCATCTTTAAATTGAGAACGCTGTGAGAGATGGTTCCTAAGGGCTCTTCCCAGCTAATATTTAATATATGCCTATCCTCAAGTCCTGCTCCATCTCATAGGTGTTTGTTTTTACAGTGCCTGTTAAGCACTTGATGAATATTTGTCCACTGAATAACTGTGAGCTTGCATTGTTGTGGGTTCCAGGATTTTATCAGTTCTCTCCTGTGTCCCAGGAGGTTGCTAGCTTCCAGCTGGCCCGTGTGCACAACCTCAGTTTTGGGCATCAGCTTATACAACCATCAGACCCAACTGACCACTAATGTTGTTTTGGCCTTGTCTCATGCCTCTGCAGAGTTAGAGGTCACCTCCATCAGCAGGATTGGAGGCACCCCTAGGAGGTCCTCCTGCCTTAAAATATCTTCCCTTTCCAATGCTTGAAACTCCTATTAAAGATTCATTTTATTTCAGAGCCTTATTACAACTCTAAGTAAATAATTATGTGAGTAATTATTTAATAACTCATCCTCTAGAAAACAAGTCACCTTGTATAGGCATGAAATGTGAACAAGAAATAAATCTCACTAAGATTTTGAAGATGTGTGTTACTGAAGCACAGCATAACTTGCTTTGATGTAGACATGTTCGGAGAAAATAACATAAGTTTGATATTTGACTACTGAGGGATTTTGTGCTTCTGGAGATATTAGGTAGTAAAACCTAAATTCTTGCTGCCCAAAGTGCAGCAGCATCACCTGGTCAGAACCACAGATTCTTGGGCCTCACCAGGGACCTGCTGATCCAGACCCTGAACTTTAACAAGATCTGCAGGTGATTAAGTGCAGATTAAAGCCTGAGAAGCAATGCTCAAGAGGTAGCTGGACATGACAGTTGGAAACACCTGAGATAAATTTGAGCCACAGGCATAACGGTGAGAGCCACAGGTTCTGAAAATGTGGTCCCTGGACCAGCAGCATCACCATCAGGTGGGAACTTCCAAGATGCAGATTCTCAGGCCACAGCCAGGTCCTATTGAACTGAAAACTCTAAGTGGAGCCCAGAAACCTGCAACTTCACAACCCTGCAGGTGAGTCTCAGGTGTGCTGAAGTTTGGGCACCACTGCCTTATGTCAGCAAGAGTTGAAATTATAGGAGTTAATATTCTCCTGAAAAAAGGAAGGAGGCGGGGATGACATGGACAGTTACAATATTGTTCCCATGAGAAACTATAACATGCTTTATGATAATCTTTATGATCATCTTCTTTATGATAATCTTCTTTATGATGTACCTTTTAGAATGTACATGGGGAAAATAAAGGCCTGGTCATGGACTATTCTCACCACTGTGGTGGTAAATTCTCAAATCGACTTTTCCACTGAGTGGAAGTACTAGAACAGTCCTCTGGGTAAAGATGGAGGTGACGAAAAGGGGGGTGGGCATCAAAACATTGCTTTGCATTTCACCTACCTGATACTGCTGGGGTTTATTATGCTCAGAGCATTGTAATAAGTGCTGGAACAATGCCTGCCCATGCCGTGCCTGGGTAACAGTCCCCTAGAACAGATCCATTCCTTCCCCTTAGATCAAGAATGCAGTGGAGGAAGAAGGGCAAGGAGCTATACCCAATATATTACACCCAAGAATCTGCACAGCCACACGCTCAGACACACATTATCCCTGACCATGGCTCCTCCCAGTACATTCATTCATTTCTTCACCCAATACTTAATGAGTGACTTTTATGTGCAAGGCTGCAAGGCCAACGGAGAAGCCTGTGTGCGTGTGTGTGTGTGTGTGTGTGTGAGTGTGTGTGTGCGCGCGCGCTTGAAGAAGGGATTGAGTGGGGCACCGGCCAAGAAAGTCATGGTTCTTCCCTCCATCTGAGACTCTTGATGATGCATTGAGGTTACTTCTCCTCTCACTTTAATCACAGGAAAGCCAGGCTAAGTCTGTCTCTTGAATGCATCACATTGTGATTTCCTAGCATCACTGTTTTCTTTTGCAAAGGGGGGAAATATCAGGGACTGAGAAAGCCAAGGAAGAAAATGCATCCACAGCAGAACACAATATTTCCATCCCTACAAAGCTATCTGCCTAGGCTGTGTGCTAACTCGTTTCCTGTAAGGGAAGTGATCCATCCATCTATCCAGGTAGGTCCTGGTAGCTATGGCTACAAAACTTTCAAGGCCAAGACCACTTTCTGACCAATTAAATCAGAACCTCTTGGAGTGAGAACTAGACACTGATATTTAAAAAAATTTCTGGGAGATGCCACTGCACAGGTGGGGCTGGGGACCGTGGTTCCAGGGAGGATCTAGCAGCCGTGGGCAAACTACGGCCCGCAGGCCGGATCCGGCCCATTCGGCTGTTCTATCCGGCCCACGGAGCCGAAAGAGGGGAGGGTTCTCTTGCTCTCCCCTCCGCTCCTTTACTTTGAATTTATATTAGTTCACACAAACACTCCATCCATGCTTTTGTTCCGGCCCTCCGGTCCAGTTTAAGAACCCATTGTGGCCTCGAGTCAAAAAGTTTGCCCACCCCTGACTAGGGTCTTAAGTGTTGGTCCTTTATGGAGCTGAGCTTCATTCCCTGAAAGTCTAAGTCCTAGTTTCCCAGGATTCTCAGCTTCACTTTTTCAATTTCAGGAGTTTGTTTTAGAATTAAAAGTGAGCTATTAAATTTAAAATATGTGTTATAGTGCATATTCAATGACCTTCTGTATTTATATGGTTGTACCAAAATTCAGATGCAGAATATTTAGTCAAAACAATTACTTTTTTCTTATTTAATAAAGAATGCTGGTAATAGATCTACTTTTTAGCCTAGTCTTACCTGCTTGAGCTTATGAAATAGAAGATAATCAAATTCATACATAGAATATATATATGATGATAGATGTGAACACATTTTGATAACAAAGCAGCACAAAGTATGAACTAAAAAGTAGTAGTAAACACTTTCTTGATTATAAAACTATTGTGAGAATAGTAAAAAGAATAGGATAGGAGAGGGTGGGTGGGAAGAGATCAACCAATGAACTTGTATGCATATATGGATAATCCATGGACACAGACAATAGGGTGGTGAAGGCCTGGGGTAGGGGGGGGCAGGTTGGGAGAGGTCAATGGGGGAAAAAGGGGACATATGTAATACTTTCAACAATAAAGATTAAAAGAATAAACTGTTCATTCAAAATTTAAAAAAAGATATAGGTGACATAAATAAATTGACCTTTTAAACTGGTGATGTCAATTGTTACAGTATGAATTTGGCCATAATGTGATTATGAAGAGAGAAGAAATGTTCCATATCATGGTCTGGCTTAGAGACAGCACCTACACGTGCTGTAACTCTCATTTTCAGGTTGTCACAGTAACTGGTTCTGTTGCTTCCTATTTTATCTTACACTGTCCATTTCCTAGGCAGCCCTGCGACTAGGGATGCACTCTTACCTCCTGGGGTTGTTGGTACTGAGAGGCCATCAGGAGGAAGGCCCGCTGGGCCTGGAAAGCGCTATGCACCATTTCTGCCTGGAAACAAAGAGGAAGAGGAAGTTTAAATGTTTGAGCTCCTAAACAGCATTACCATATGATCCAGAAACCCCATTCCTACTATATACCCAAGGAAAATAAAAAAAATATGCTCACACAAAAACTTGTAGATAAAGGTTCATAATGGCATTACTCATAACAGCTCAGATGTGGAAACAGCCAGAATGTCCATCAACTGATGAATGAATAAATGAAATGTGATATACCCATATAATGGAATATCACTTGGCATTAAAAAGAATGGATTGCTGCCCAGCCAGTGTGGCTCAGTGGTTGAGCGTCGACCTATGAATCAGGAGGGCATGGTTCGATTCCTGGTCAGGGCACATGCTCGTGTTGCGGGCTCGATCCCCAGTGTGGGGTGTGCAGGAGGCAGCTGGTAATGATTCTCATCATTGATTTTTTTTTCTCTCTCTCTCCCTCTTCTTTCCTTTCTGAAAATAATAAAATATACTTAAAAAAAGAAAAAGAAATGAAGTACTGATGGATGTACAACATGGGTAAACCTTGAAAACATTATGCTGAGTGCATAAAGCCAGCCACAAAAGACTGCATTTGTGTGATTCCAATCATATAAAATGACCAGAATAATAAGCCTATCTGCAGAGTGGCTGCCAGGGGCTGGTGGGTGGGGGTGATAGGAAGTGACTGCTAATGAGAATGGGGCTTCTTTTGGGGGTGATGAAGATGTTCTGGGATTAGGCAATGGTAATATCACAACTTGGTGAGTATACTAAAAACCACTGAATTGTACATGTAAAAAGTGAATGTTATAATATGTGAGTTACTATATCTCAACAAAGCTGTTAAAGAATGTTTGAACCCCAAAGTGTTTTCAATGGCTGTCTCTCTTGTCCTCTTTCATAGTGTGCCCAAATCTGTTCCATACCTTCTGGAAAGAAAATTGTCCCGTATGCTACCCCCATAAACATATGCTCACCGAGAGCTAGTGGCTTCCACAATCATTCATTAAGATGGTTCCAGAAGAGATTTCAGTGCTACCTGGACTCAACGCCCCAAAAAGGAGTTGAGTGCATGGGAATGTCTTCAAACACAATGTATCGTATTCTCTTATCCTCACCCTCTACACACTCTTAACTAATTAATTCTTTAATTTTTTAAATTAAAAAAGTTACAGAAAAGTACCAAGAAAAAAATAATTCCAAATACTCACATTCCCCACAATTAATCACTTTTGGCATGTTTAAAAAAATTTATTTTTTTAACTTTTTTATTTTTTTATTGTTCAAAGTAGTACATATATCTCCTTTTTCCCTCCATTGACCTTCTTCCAGCCTCCCCATCCCCTGTTGCATGTCCTCATCCCACCCCTCCAGTGTCTTGTGTCCATTGGTTGTGCTTATATACATGCATACAAGTCCTTTGGTTGATCTCTTTCCCCTCCTCCCCAACATTCCCCAACCTTCCCGCTGTCTTTGACAGTCTGTTTGGTGCTTTACTGCCTCTGTATCTATCTTTTTGTTCATCAGGTTATAATGTTCTTTATTTTCCATAAATGAGTGAGATCATGTGGTATTTTCCTTTCATTGTCTGGCTTATTTCACTTAACATAATGCTCTCCAGGTCCGTCCATCCATGCTGTTGCAAATAGTAAGAATTCCTTTTTTTTATAGCAGCGTAGTATTCCATTGTGTAGATGTACCACTGTTTTCTAATCCACTCATCTGCTGATGGGCATTTAGGCTGTTTCCAAATCTTAGCTATGGTGAATTGTGCTGCTATGAACATAGGGGTGCATATATCCTTTCTGATTGGTATTTCTAATTTCTTGGGATATATTCTTAGGAGTGGGATTACTGGGTCAAATGGGAGTTCCATTTTTAGTTTTTTGAGGAAACTCCATACTGTTCTCCACAGTGGCTGTACCAGTCTGCATTCCCACAAGCAGTGCATGAGGGTTCCTTTTTCTCTGAATCCTCGCCAGCACTTGTCATTTGATGATTTGTTGATGATTGCCATTCTGACAGGTGTGAGATGGTACTACATTGTCGTTTTGATTTGCATCTCTTGGATTACCCGGTTTGGCTCAGTGGATAGAGCATTGGCCTGGGGACTGAAGGGTCCCAAGTTCGATCCCGGTCAAGGGCATGTACCTTGGTTGCAGGCACATCCCCAATAGGGGTATGCAGGAGGCAGCTAATCGATGTTTCTCTCTCATCGATGTTTCTAACTCTCTATACCCCTCTCCCTTCCTCTCTGTAAAAAATCAATAAAATATATATTTTTTAGTTTTTAAGAAAATTTGCACAGCTGTTTTCAGTAACACAAAGCATAATGATATAGAATAGGTTTCTAAATGCTGAAGGTTAGAAAAATTAAAGTTTAAAAAATGTCTCACAACCTGGAAAAAATCATTATTAACATTAGCTGAATATTTAAGATACATGTACAGAGAGATTTTGATAAAATGAGACCATACTCTAGGTGCTATTTAAAAAGTATGAATTTTAATTATAACTGAATAGTAGCAATGAAAGAGAAATGACTGATAAACCTCAAATAAAAATTTCTGCACTATATAATTATGCCATAAGTGATCATTCTAAGGTTAAAAATTATAAAATAATATGAGATTGGAATAATTATGTGTGGCATTTTAAAGTACATGATACAATTTTAGATAATACTGATTGGGAATCAATTGGGAAAGATAAAAACATAAGTACTTTCTCACTTCTATCTCTAGTCCCCTATCGTCCATATTTTTTAGTGGTTGTTTCCATTTAGCTCAATTGATAGCATTCATATTCTACCTGCAATATTAATTCCCAGAGTTGTTTAGGATTAGTTCTACATTTAAACATACCTAATGGTTCTCACCAGCTCTTTTACCATGACTTCTCCATTTCTGAATTATTTGGATGTTTTTATTGACTGAACTCTCATTATCAAGTATTTTCTTCAAAACAGTTTCAAGGTTGCTTTAGTTCTTCAGAATTAAGTAGCTCTCCCTGTTGTCTTTATATTTAACAACATCTTGGCTAGATGTAACATCCCAGAGTCTCTCTCCACTTTCAGATACCCTGGCACTAAGTGTGGCAATGGAAAGTCTGAAGCCAGCCTGATTTTTTTCTCCCTGGTAGGACTTTGCCTTTTTCTGGTTTGACATCTGAAGATTTATTTCTTTATCCTTAGAGTTTAATAGCTTAAACAAGATGTTTAGGTTTTGAGCATTCTATATTCTATATCCTGGAATAGGTTTGGCCCTTCACTTCTGGGAAACTTTCTTATATTTTTCAATATTTCTTCCATTTCATTTGTTAGAATAACTATTCAAGGACTCCCATTATAATCCTCAGATTGTATAATATTTTAATGTCTTCATATCTTTTAGATTCTTTCTCTGCCTTTAATTTCCCGTCTATCATCTGTATTTACTGTGATTATATGTATACTTTTCTCCAATCTTAGTAACCAGATTTTCAACATGGTTTCTTATATACATTAACATTTCTATTTAGATACGATTTTTACAATAACGTTTTTGTTCTTGATTAGTTAGACTTTCAATTTTTCCTTTTAATTTTATTCTTGTTTTCTAACCTTGCTTTATGCTTTTTAAAAAATACATTTAGCCCGGCCGGCATGGCTCAGTGGTTGAGCATCCACCTATTAACCAGGAGGTCACAATTCGATTCCTGGTCGGGGCACATGCCTGGATTGTGGGCCTGATTCCCAGTGTGGGGCATGCAGGAGGCAGCAGATGGATGATTCCCTCTCATCATTGCTATTTCTATCTCTCTCTCCCTCTCCCTTCCTCTCTGAAATCAATAAAAATATAAAAAAATACATTTATACTCTAAATTCTAAGAATATGTTATATTCTTATTAAACATTGTGAGGAATCCATTTCTGTTTCTTAACTTTTGTTTTCCTTGAGGGCTAGTCTGTCTGTCTTTCGCATGCTATGTTACTTTCTGACACCATGTAGCTGCCATGTGCTGATTCCTTGAGCCTTTTGCCACCGTATTGGAGGTCAGTTAGTTTTCCCTTTCAAGAGACAGTTCAAGAGCTAATTGCCTTGTGCTCTCTACTCTATTAGGGCCTGATGGAATAGGGGATAGGGAAAGGGAGAGCTCAGCTGTCCAGTCTTTATTTGAGAATTTGGGGGCTCATTCTTCTGGGAATATGTTAAATGTCCTAAATCAGGATTCACTTCACCTATATGAAACAGGCCATTCTGATGAAGATTTTGGATCATTTCTCCAATTCCGAACCCAGACAGCCTTTACATATGCATAGGGAAGCAGCCCTGAGGTTTCCATTTCTTGTTTCATATTTTCATCTCCTGACTTCATTTTTTTAGGGCATGTTTTTAAGGGGTGGGAAATAGAGGCAGAGTTAGGAACCGAAGGCTGCTCGGCCACCAGTTACTGAAATGTATTGCTTTAGAATCTGGCTTTTTTGTTTGGTTACTATCAGTGCATTTTTAAAAATCTTTTCCTCCCTCATTTGTGAGAGAGAAAAATTCTGATTTAGTTGTATGTGGTCATGAATTTATATTCTTTTATCCTTGTTGATTTCACCTTTAATCTCATCCTGGTTAGCTTTACTAGTACATCTGTTTTGGGCCAGTTTCTATTTCTCTGCCTTTTGGATAATGGCTTACTTCTCTGAGAGATAAGTAAGAACTAGCTTGATACATTTCCAAAAACAACTAGAATAGCATCAATAGGATTAGGTTAATTTCATCCCAGTGTCAGTCGATATCAGAAAATTTTCTGGGCTTGAAGGGTAAAGGTGTTAGCTAAATGGGAAATGACTAGTTTTCATCATTCCACTTCATTATCACATTTTGATATCTGACAAATTTTCCAAAATATTTACTGAAATTTTGTTTCTAACTTTTCTCATTATTTCTCATCCTGTAATTTTTTTTCTACTGAGAAATGGTTGAAATCAAACCAAAACAAGTAAGTCATTTATTTTAAAATCACAAATTCAGCCATCAATAGTATAACAGATTAAGTCTAATAATGTTTAAATGAGGGTATGGTTTCCATTTTGGGATACATCGTCTCATCTTAGCTTTTCCCTGGTATCTGATTTCTGGGATTATATTGGAAGGAATAGAGGAGTTTTGAATTTTCCTGGAGGCCATTATGACCTATAAATGTGAAGCTCTGAGCTGCATGAATGTTTACCCATGAATCAAAACGTGTGTTTTCAGTGGTTCAAAAAGACTGTTGTTGTCTCTAACAATCACAATTCCAAAAAGAAAGCTATTAAGTACAACTTTCCATAGCTTGGACATAAATAAAAGAACTGCACTTCTCCCAGCAACAATAATATGGAGGTATTGTCCTCATCTATGAAAAGCCTTGCAGAGCCGACTGAATTACAGTTGCTATGGGAACAGCAATTTGGGATCACCTGACTTCTGTAGTTAAAATTGCAGCTCAGAAGTAACATTAACAATATTTTTTGTAGTTATCTGAAGATGAACACTATCATCAGCCTTTTTTACTTTCCCTAGAAACAACATTAAGCATGTTGCTAATAGAGTAATTTTCTGGTGGGTTGGATTAGTGAAGATGGCCAATTTCATTAATTAGTCTCTTCCCCCAATGGCCTCTCACTCAACAATAGAGGTGGAGGTTGGAGCAGAAAATGGCTGAATATTTAGACATCTGCTTCACCTCTCCCTCTCAATTTGCTTATGTAGACAGATCTTTCTGAGGATTCAGCTGTGTGCTTCTTCCTGCTCCCGGGAACTCTGGGCATAATCAGCAAACTCTAAACCATATTCATTTTTAACCTCATTGGTCGGAGCGTCAAAGGATTTTCATTTTACCTGTGAGATATTCTAATCCATCTGCTTCCTGATTCTGGAAAGTTCCATGAGTTCTCTCAACCAGACAGCATCCTATTTAGGAGCAATTTTACTGAACCTGCTGAGTTCTGATAACTTGAAAGGGAGAATTTGGCTCACTCAGGCTATTCAAAACATTGTGAAAGAAAAAGCCAAACGTAGGGATTTTCAGTCATGACAAATAACAGGGTTTTTGCTGAGTTTGTCCATCACACATGTGCAGGACTCAGTGGCCTTTGTGGGTAAATATGCACATCTCTCTGCCTATGAGCCCGTGTGTGTGGAGAGGAAAGGGGCAGTGTTGGTAAGAGCCAGGGCTATGCATTTTCTTTGAACCCTATCAGTTATCACTTAGGCAACTGGGGTTCTTGGACAGATAGGTTGGTGGACCATCGTGTTCTATAATCCAAGGGAAGAAAGTAGGAGGATGAATTTCAGTAATCAGTTTAAAATAAGCCTTGGGACAAGCAGATATGAGCTAAATACCAGTATGACTTATTTTCAGCTAATCCCCTTGGGAGAGAGCTGGGTCCCTGAGGAAGATGAATCTCTGAATAGTTGTCAAAGCTTTGCATGGGTTAAGCAGGAAAGCTATAAGCTGCAAAGCACCATGTAGATGACAAAATGAGCAGGTGCAACAGAGGGGAAGGGCACAGGCAAGACTTGAAGGAGTTGCACAAAGCATCCAGCCAGGGTGCCAGGCCAGGTCTTCTGAAACCATGTCAACCTCTTTATGAGAGCTGGACAGTGAAAGGAAGGGGCTTCTCCTCCACTGACTAAGGTCAGGGGAATGGGTATCTGCTCATCGGGTGCAATCTGTGGGCCCTGAGAAGGTCACTGTCAATGCCATCCCCACATCCCTTCCCAATTAGTCTGCCAATGCTCTATATTTCATAATTAGAAATTGTATTTTTAGATCTTATTCTGTAGGGACCTCTAATCTACCCTAATGTAGAAGTCCTTTGAATTGCAGCCACTGAAAAGATAAAGAGGGACCTGATAGATAATAGCAAGACAGGAAAATGGGCCCACAAAAAGGTGATAGGATGCCAAAGATAAATTTCACCTATGTCACAATTTTGCTTAAAACAAGCTTGAAGATGCCTCATTTTGTAGACATGAACATAAGCACTGACTTAAATCAGATTATGAAAGGCACTTGGGTTGACATATTAAGAATCATGAAGAAGGCTTACGGTTCTCGACCTTGAATGGCATTATAGCCATTTGGAGGGTTTGTTAAAACAGATTGTTGAGTCTCATCCCCAGGGTTTCAGATTCAGTAGAATTGGGTGGGCCTAACCAATGTTCTAACAAATGCTGTTTCTGTAATCACTTATTAGTACCAAAGGTTGTGGTTGTTGTTTTTTTTTTGTCAATTCTTTTAGATTTCATACATAGATGACAATGTCATCTGCAATAAAAGACAATTTTATGTCTTCCCAATTTGTACACTTTTAAATTCCTTTCTTGCCTAATTGCATTACCAAGAACTTCCAGTATTATGTTGAAAAGGAATGGTGAAAGGAAACATCCTTGCCTTGTGTCTGATGTTAGTAGGAAAGCTTCGAGTTTCTCATCATCAGTCTGATGTTAGCTGTAGGTTTATTATATGGTCTTTATCAAGTTGAGCAAACTCCCCTCCAGTACTAGTTTACTGCATTTTTATCACGAGTGGGTGCTGGATTTTGCCAAGTGCGTTTCTGCATCTATTGATGTAACCATGTGATTTTTTTTAGTCTGCTGATGTGATTGATTACATTAATTGAATTTTGAATGTTGAAACAGCCTTGCATACCTGGGATAAATTCCACTTAATTGTGTTGTATAATTCTTTTTATATATTTTTGGATTTGATTTGTTAATAGTTTGTTGAGAGATTTTGCATATATGTCCATGAGCTATATAGGTCTGTAGTTTTCTTTCCTTATAATGTCTTTGTCTTATTTTGTTATTAGGGCAATGCTTGTCTCATACAATGACTTAAAAGTATTCATTCTGCTTCTATCCTCTGAAAGAGATAATATAGAACTGGTATAATTTCTTCCATAAATGTTTGAGAGAATTTATCAGTGAACACATCTGGGTATGGTACTTTCTCTTTTTGGAAGGTTATTAATTATTGATTCAATTTCTGCAGTTGATATAGGCCTATTCTGATAGTCTATTTCTTCTTGTGTAACTTTTGGCAGATATGTCTTCCAAGAAATCTTCATTTCATCTAGATTATCAAATTTGTGGGCATAGAATTGTTCACAGTTTTCCTTTACTATCCTTTTGTTTTCCATGGGATCTGTAGTAATGTCTCCTCTTTAATTTTTGTTATTAATAATTAGTGTCCTTTCTCACTTTTCCTTATTTAGACTGGTAGGGGCTTATCAATTTTATTGATCATTTCCAAGAATCAACTTTTGGCTTCACTGATTTTCTGTTTTCAATTTTATTGACTTTTGCTTTAATTATTATTATTTTCTTCTTTATTTCTAGTTTCCTAAGGTAGACACTTAGATCACTGATTTTATATATTTCTTCTTTTCTATATGATTTTATATATATATATATGTATATATATATATATATATAACATATTCATTTAATACTATAAATTTCCCTCTTTGCACTGTTTTCAGTTTTTACTGCATCTTCAAAATTTTGATATTAAGTTTTCATTTTCATTTAGTTCAAAATACTTTAAAATTATGGTGTAATTGACATATGAAATATATAGTTTTAGGTGTACAACATACTGATTTGATACTTGTATTATTGTGAAATGATCACCACAATAAGTCTAATTAACATCTGAGTTCAAAATATTAAAACAATTTTTTTGGACCAAGTGTCATTCAGAAGTGTGCTGCTAATCTCCAGGTATTTGGAAAATTTCCAGTTATCTTTCTGTTATTGATTTCTAGTTTAATTCCATTGTGGTCTGAGAGCAGACATTGTATGAATCTATACTTTTAAATTTGTTAAGATGTATTTTATGACCCAGAATGTGATGTATCTTGGTGAGCTTGAGAAAATGTATATCATACTGTTATTGGATAGTCTATAAGTATCCATAATATCCAGTTGATTGATGGTATTGTTAAGTTCAACTATATCTTTCCTTACCTCATTTTCTGCCTGATGGATCTGTTCATTTCTGAAAGAGGGGTGTTGAAGTCTCCACATATGATAGTGGTATCATCTATTTCTTCTTGCAATTTCATCAGTTTGATGCTCTGTAGATAGGTGCATACACTTTAAGAATTGTAGTATCTTCTTGGAGAACTGCCCCCTTTATTATTATGCAATGCCCTGATAACTTCCCTTACAGGGAGGTCTGCTCTGTTTGAAACTAACATAGCTACACCTGATTTCTTTTCATTCATGTTAGTATGGTATATTTTTTGCATCTATTTACTTTTAATCTATATGTGTCTTTATATTTAAAATGGGTTTCTGTAGACAACCATAGTTGTGTTGTATTTTCTGATCCACTCTGGCAATCTCTGTCTTTTAATTGGTACATTTAGACCATTGACATTCAAAGTGATTATTGATATAGTTGGATTAATATTTACCATATTCATTACTGTTGTTCATGTATTGCCTTTGTTATTTATTTCTATTTATGCCTTTCACTCTTTTTCTGTCTTTTGTGTTTTGTTTTATTTATTTTTTGCCTTTTGTGGTTTTAATTGAGCATTTCATGATTCCATTTTCTCTCCTTTCTTAGCATACCAGTTATACTTCTTTTTTTTTAAAGCAGTTGCCCTTGAGTTTGCATATACATTTACAATGAATCCAAGTTCATTCTCAAATGATACTATACCACTTCACAGTAGACTAAATATCTTAGAATTTTAATCCCTCCCTCCAGTCCCTTGTATCATTGCTCTGATTCATTTCATTTATATATGTAAGCATATATAAATATACATATGTAATATATCCATAAGCATACATGATTGAATACATTGCTATTATTATTTTTAGATCAAATAAACTGGACAGATACTTGCAAAAAAAATGAAACTAGACCACCAACTTACACCATACACAAAAATAAACTCAAAATGTACAAAGGACTTAAACATAAGATGGGAAACCATAAAAATCTTAGAAGAAGCCATAGGCAGCAATATAGCAGACATTTGTCGTAGCAATATATTTAACGATACAGCTCTTAGGGCAATGGAAACTAAGGAGAAAATAAACAAATGAAACTACATCAAAATAAAAAGATTCTGCACAGCAAAAGAAACCATCAACAAAACAACAAGAAAGCCCACTGCATGGGAGAACATATTTGCCAATGTTATCTCCCGTAAGGTTTTAATCTCCAACATTTACAGGGAACTCATACAACGTAACAAAAGGAAGATAACGCAATAAAAAAATGGGCAAATGACCTAAATAGACACTTTTTGAAAGAGGACATTCAGAAATCCAAGAGACATATGTAAACATGCTCAAAGTCACTAATCATCTGAGAGATGCAAATCAAAACGACAATGAGGTACCACCTCACACCTGTCAGAATGGCTTTCATCAACAAATCAACAAATGACAAGTGCTGGAGAGGATTCAGAGAAAAAGGAACCCTCCTTCACTGCTGGTGGGAATGCAGACTGGTGCAGCCACTGTGGAAAACAGTATGGAGTTTCCTCAAAAAACTAAAAATGCAACTGTCATTTGACCCAGTAATCCCACTTCTAGGAATATATTCCAAGAAACTAGAAACACCAATCAGAAAGGATATATGCACCCCTATGTTCATAGCAGCACAATTCACCATAGCTAAGATTTGGAAACAGCCTAAATGCCCATCAGCAGATGAGTGGATTAGAAAACAGTGGTACATCTACACAATGGAATACTACGCTGCTATAAAAAAGAAGGAATTCTTACCATTTGCAACAGCATGGATGGAACTGGAGAGCATTATGCTAAGTGAAATAAGCCAGTCAATGAAAAAAAAAATACCACATGATCTCACTCATTTATGGAAAATAAAGAACATTATATCCTGATGAATAAAAATAGATACAGAGGCAGAGAAGCACCGAACAGACTGTCAAACGACAGCGGCAAGGCTGGGGAGGGTTGAGGGGGAGGTAAGAGATCAACTGAAGAACTTGTATGCGTGCATATAAGCATAATCAATGGACGCAAGACACTGGAAGGGGGGTGAGGGCATGTGCTGAGGGGTAGGGGAGGCTGGGGGAAGGTCAATTGGGAAAAAAGGGAGACATATGTACTACTATTTGTAATACTTTAAACAATAAAAAAATATTAAAAATAAAATTTTTATTTTACCTTCAGTTATTCCTTCTTTGATGCTCTTCCTTTATATAGATTCAAGTTTCTAACTTATATTCATTCTCTTTAAAGAACTTGTTTTAACATTTATTGCAAGGCAGGTCTACTGGCAATCAATTCCCTCAATTTTTGTTTGTCTAAGAAAGCCTTTATTTCTCCTTCACTTTTGAAGAATAATTTTGCAGGAAACAGGATTCTAGGTTAGTAGTTTTTTTCTTTCTCCACACTTTAAATATTTTATTCCACTCTCTTCTTGCATGGTTTCTGAGAAGAAATCAAATGTTAAGTCTTGTTTCTGTTCCTTTGTAGATTTTCCTTTCCTTCTTTCAGAATTTTTTCTTTATCTTTCATTTTCTGTAATTTGAAAATGATATGCAGTGGTATAGAGTTGTGGTGTTTTTTATTTTTATTTATTTATTTATTTATTTATTTATTTATTTATTTATTTTTGCCATTTATGCTGCTTGGTGTTCTCTGAGTTTTCTGGATCTGTGCATTGGTGTCTGACATTCATTTTGAGGAAATTCTCAGTCATTATAATTTCAAATATTTCTTCCATTCCTTTCTTTCTCTCTTTTCCTTCTAGTATTTCCATTATACATATGTGACACCTTTGCAGTTATCACAAAATACTTGGATATTCTGTTCTGTTTTTTTTTTCAGTCTTTTTTTTTTTTTTCTTTTTATTTGTTTTTATTTTTGAAGATTTTATTGATACATCTATCTTCTACCTCAGTCTTTCCTCAGCTATATCCATTAAAGCCATTTTTTTTTTTTCATTTCTGCTACAGTGTTTTTGCTCGCTAGCATTTCTTTTCGGTTCTTTATTTATATCTATCTCTCTGTTTATGTTGCCCATTTGTTCTTGCATGCTGTCTACTTTATCCACCAGTAGCCTATTAATCATAACTGTTTTAAATTCCAAGTTTGACAATTCTAATGTCCCTGCTATGTATGGTTCTGATGTTTGCTTTGTCTCTTCAAATTGTGTTTTTTGCCTTTTATATGCCTTATAATTTTTTCTTGATAGGCAAACATGGTATACTAGGTAGAAGAAATTGCTGTAAATAGTACTTCAGTGGTGTGGTAGTGAGGTGTGAGGAGAGGAGGAACACATTTTAGTCCTATGATTAGATCTCATTTTTTTAGTGAGCTTATACCTCTCTAGACTGTAAACTTCATAAGTTTTTCTCACTTTTTGCTTCCACCTTAGGGCAGACAGGATGGCAACAGTGGGCTAGGCTTGAGTATTTTCCTTTCCCCTGTGGAAGACTAGAGCCAGTTGGAGTTGAGTATTTCCCTTCCTCAGTCCAATTAGGCTTTTTTTTTTCCAGTGGCTGGTTATTTATTAGCACATTATTCTTTCAGTTCTTAAGAGTGATAAGCAATTTATTTGTTCAGTAGTAGCTATTTTCTCCTTTGGGTTTCTTTTGTTCTTGAAATAAATTAATGAATTTACTCAGAGTTGGCATGAGCAAGATGATCTTATTTTAAACAATTAGAAATATATAATTATAAGAAAGCTTTGGGAAGAACAAGGTTTTTAAAAAATTACAAATCTCTATGCTTTCCTTCAGGCCATCTTATTAAAAGGCAGTCTCATGACAAGAGATGAAACATTTTTAAACAAGACATTGAGATAGATGGATCTTGTTTGGCCCAAGTGTGAATTTACTTTGAATTCCATTGACCTGATATCCTATAGGTCAGTACATGAGTTGTTAGCCTCTAGGGTTTTTTTTTATTTCAGATTTATTTTTATTTATTTATTTATTTATGTATGTATGTATGTATGTACTTATTTATTTATTTTTCTTTATTGATTAATTAAGGTATTACATATGTGTCCTTATTGCCCCATTGCCCCCCCCCCCACTCATGCCCTCACCCCCCTGTTGTCTGTGTCCATTGGTTAGGCTTATATGCATACATACAAGTCCTTTGGTTGGTCTATCCTCCTTACCCCCACCCTCCCCTACCTTCCCTGAGGTTTGACGTTCTGATTGATGTTTCTCTGTCTCTGGATCTATTTTTGTTCATCAGTTTATGTTGTTCATTATATTTCATAAATGGGTCAGATCATGTGATGTTTATCTTTCTCTGACTGGCTTATTTCGCTTAGCATAATGCTCTCCATGTCCAATTAGGCTTTAATAATATCCTACCAGGTTAGGCTCTAATTAACAAGTTTCCCCCAAGCATAGGCCTCTTAAGAGCAGAATGCTCTTGCTTACTTCAGAATGCTTCCTTTCCCCCTTTCCTGCTGGAAACCCAAGGGGAGTTTTCTCCAGTATTCACTGTGACAACCTAATCAAGCTGCTGGAGGTAAATCTCACAACATGTGGAAGCTCCCAAAGACTGGATCCCTCTGAAATTCTTAATGTCAGAGTTGTCTGCACTGAGCTTACAGAAATTTGTCTGTTAGAGTTCATGTTTTCCTACCCCAGCATTGATTCCTGTGGCAGTTGCCCTCAAGAATCTCTGCTCCAGTAAGCTGCCATTCCTGTATTTGCCCGTCTCTCAAATCTTGGGGACAGCAATTTGCCCTGTGTCCTCCCTTCTCTTATGGATCCAAGAAGAGTTGTTGGTTTTTCGTCTGTTACATTTTTACTTGTTAGGATGGAGTGGCAACTTCTAAGCTCCTGATGTGAAATCAGCAACTCAAGTCCCTCCTCCACATTTTTTTTTTAATTTTTATTTATTTCAAAGAGGAAGGGAGAGGGAGAGAGAGATAGAAACATCAATGATGAGAGAGAATCATTGATTGGCTGCCTCCTGCATGCCCCACACTAGGGATTGAGCCTGCAACCTGGACATGTGCCTTGACTGGGAATCAAACCATGACCTCCTGGTTTATAGATCGACACTCAACCACTGAGCCACACTGGTAGGCCTCCACTTTTTTTTTTTTTTTTAAATGTGAAAATACGTATTCCATTTTCATTTTCAGACAACATTGGAACTTCCATCGCAGTTTCATACTCTTGGTGACAGAGAATCTCCCTGTTACCTGCTTTTGATGTAAGTATGTAGACTTCTGGATAATGTATCAGGGCGGGGGGGTTGAAAGGAGAGGGGGGTTATTTACACTTATGTGGGAGGGGCTTAAGGGCAGTTATCTGGTGGAGAGGATGCTGTGATGGTGGAGGGAGACATCACTCAGAGGCTCTATGATTAACACTATTTTTACCTGAAATGTTTCTGTTTGTTAAAAATGGCAATGTTGCCCTAGCAGGTTTGGCTCAGTGCATAGAGGGTTGGCCTGCAGACCTAAGGGTTCTGGGTTTGATTCCAGTCAAGGGCACCAACCTTGGTTGCAGGGTCCTCCCTGGCCCAGGCCCTGGTCAGGGCGTGTGCAGGAGGCAACCAATTGGTGTGTTTCTCTCACATCGATATTTCTCTCTGTCTTTCCCTGCCTTTTCCACTCTTCCTAAAAATCAATGGAAAATATCCTTAAGTGAGGATTAATAAAAACAACAAAAATGGCAATGTTCTCTAAAGATGCTTTTATACTCACTAAATGAAATTTTGTTTTTTGTGCTTATCATGGTTATTTTTGTCATATTTATCCGTGGATGCTTGGTCACTAATGAAGATTATTGGGGTAGGGGGAGCTAAAACAACACCTAAACTGCCTCTCTATGCCATCACAACCCAAGAATAAAATATACAAGTACGTAATGCTTCTTTGCTATGACTTCTTTAGTTCCCATGGACTTTTGCCAATTTTGCATGGTAAGTTTGGGAAAGGGCTCTCTTTCTTCCCAGTGTGCCAATAGAAAAGGTCACAAGAAGCCAGAGTTACCATTAGCAAAGAAACTGGCACATCTGCTTGTGCTAAAACTTGTTCTGAGGGCAAAATCTGTTTTGTCAGCAACATAGTCTGAAGCTGAAAGTTAAGAAATGAGAAATCAGGTTGATTGCTATTTGTTGTTGAAATAGCCACAGTGACACAGGATAAGGGTCACCTCCCCTTGGACTATAATTGACTATGTCATTTCAGTGAGCATCTTAGTATCCCACCCAGTGCTTGGCATGTGTCAGTTGTCTCTTACGTATGGCTGCCACATATTATAGTGTTGATTCTATCTTATCGAAGAGAAAACAGAATTTTGTCCTTATGAAATAAATAAACCATCAAATCAATGGAGCTATTGCTCAGTATTGGGACTATAAATGGTTTTGGTTCTCTTCAAATTTATTGTCAATTTTTCTACATCAAACATTTATATTTTATTATCAGAAAATTTATTTAAAAGATATAACTGAGTTAAATAGAAATTTATTAATTAGTTTTTTTTTAAAGAAAGTATTTTCTGAGTAGCTTCTATGTGCCTAGGTGCTACTAGGTATAAATCAGGAAAAACAAGTGGTGAGCACAGTGAATGGTCAGTGAATGTGAGTGATAAGTGATACGGTATTAGCTGTATGGAACGGACAACAAACATCCAATCTTGAAAAAAATGAATGGCTGATAACCACGACTGAAAAGTTAAGTTTTCCCATTTGGTTGGCTTGACAAAACACAGGAAACATTCTCATTAAAAAGGGGAATGGCTATCAACAATAAGAGGTGTTGGAGAGGTTGTGGAAAAAAGGGAATCTTCATTCACTGCTGGTGGGAATGTAGACTGGTGCAACCATTATGGAAGGCAGTCTGGTGATTTCTCAAAAAATTGATAACAGAGCTGCCATATGACCCAGCAATCCCCCTCCTGGGTGTATACCTGAAAACCTTGAAAGCATGTATTAGCAAAGATATATGCACCTCTATGTTCATTGCATATTCATGGTGGCCAAGACATGGAAACAACCAAAGTGTCCTGTGATAGAGGACTGGATAAAGAAGTGGTACATATACACAATGGAATACTACTCAGTCTTAGGAAAAGATGAAATATTGCCATTTGCAACAACATGGATGGACCTTGAGAATATTATGCTAAATGAAATAAGTCAGTCAGAAAAAGCTAAGAACCATATGATTTCACTCATATGTGGGATATAAAACTGAAACTTGTGAACACAAACAGCAGTGTGGTTGCCAGAGGGAAGGGAGTGGGGGGAGAAGGGGTCCGAATATAAGGTGACAGGAGAAGATTTAACTTTGGGTGGTGGGTGCATGGTGCAATATACAGATCTTGTAACAAAGAAATCCATGCTTGAAACCTATATGTTCATGTTGACCAATGTCACCCCAAGAAATTTAATTTAAAAAGAAGGGAATGGCCGTGGCTGGTATGGCTCAGAGGTAGAGCATCGGCCCACACAGTGAAGAGTCTTGGGTTTGATTGATAGATTCCCAGTCAAGGGCATGTCCCTGGATTGCAGGTTCCTTCCCTGCCCCTAGTCCAGCAGCTAATAGATGTGTCCCTCACATTGATATTTCTCTCTCTCTCTCTCTCTGTCTACCTCTCTCTCTCTTTCCCTTTCCCTCCCCCTCCCTTCCACTCTCTCAAAAAATCAATGGAAAAAAATATCCTTGGGTGAGGGTTAACACAAAAAAGGGAATGTATTCTTTTTTTGAAGAAAAGAACTCTTCTTTCTAGAACTCAGGAATCACAATGGTTAGTACCCAGTCATTTCTAACCAGCAGAGCCCTTATCATGGCTCTCTGCTGTTCAAAACAACAGGTTTCGCTAAAGCCTATGACTCAGCTTTGGCTGCCTTTTTGAAGTATCCAGTGTGTGCACAATTTACATCTAAATTTACAGTCTCACTAGGGAAAGGAAGCAATAATGTCACACTCCACTTACTTAAAATATGTTGGCAGTGCTCCATTAAATCATAAAGACAAGCTAATTTAAAGACTCTGGCCTGCTCAAATACCAACAAAGTCCCAGTCAATTTCAGGCTCTGCCTTAGCCAAAACATACATCAAAAGGGCAATAATTTTATATTAGGTAATTGTTATAAATTAGTCTATTTACTGCCTTTACAGTTGACTGGTTTTTTCCTTTCAATGATACAACTCTCATTGGCAGAGAAAGGAGGCATGCTTATTGAACAGAGCTAAATAGTTTTGCAGTCTGGAAAGAAAAGATGAGTAGGTAGATTGAGAATGTCAATGTTAGACTATGAGGCATTTTGCAAAAAAAAAAAAAAATCATTCAGGAACTGATAATAAAAGAGGTTTATTCTTTATTAATAGGACTGTTGCCTTGACAACTCACATAAGTATTTACAGCAGCCATGGTGCACAGTTCTGACGCTAAGAACAACTCCAATGTGTCCTTGCTACAGCTAAGCCTGGAATCTCCCATTATGTATCTCAGCTGCATTTTTGGTCCAGTGATCTCAACACCTAACCAACTCCACCTAAAACATGTCCGATCCAGTCCCAAATAGGCAATTTAAACAAATTTTTTGGTAAGCCAAAATGATAAACCATAGATCAATGGTTTTCTTTTGTAAAAAAAAAAAAAAAAAAAGATGATTTATATAGGGAAATAAAAAGATGATTTATATAGGGAAATATAGCTTTGTTTTTATTTTTCTGCTTATCCAGCAGAGGGCAAAGTATTTTTAAACAAGCAATGCCATGAATGTTAATGTGCATTCAAATAATTTCCTTAAAATCCTTATTTTCCTAGTTTGTAATGATCACCACATAGCCTAAAGCATGTTTAGACACTGCAAGTATATGAATTAGTACAATGCGTGTGTGTGTGTGTGGGTGGGGGGGGGACAATAAATATTAGGGAGCGCTTGCCATTGACCTAGCACACTTCCAATTCTAGGAATTTGCCTCAAGGAAATAACTGTACGATAGGAAAGAATGTTTGCAGAAGAAAATGCCTGCAATTGTATTCCTAATAGGGGAAAATTTGAAAATATCAAATGTCACTAATTTTTAAAATGACTGTAAATAGTACTAGATGATCATCATTGCAGGGAAAGGACCAGGGTGAGGCTAGGCAGGAGCCCAGGTGTGCTCCCTGTCAGGTTCATATCCTGGGGCCTCCCTAGTCTGGGCCCTGCATAAGTGTACACATCATATCACCTACAATTTTGATCGTGTAAATCAATTATAGTGTAACCATACAACACAACACTATGCAGTCATTAAAAATAATAATGTAGACCTCAACTTACTGACATGGGAAGATGCTCAGAATATTTGGTCTAAGTTAAGCAAACAGCGTACAAAAATTGAATGTGCAGAAAAGTTTGCAAAATGTATAATAAAACCAATCACTCTAATTTAAAAAACCCAAATAATTAATTGTTGCAATTTATATTGTAAAACATCAAAGATTTGAAAGAGTTATAAAACAGTGAGCATTTCTTAAGACATAGGAATAGAAAATAAAAGAACCCACTATTGTATAAGTACATTGGCTTTTCTGACAGGTATGAACATTGTTACAAGTTTGTAATCTAGAGAAAACTATTCTCCTAAATTAACTTCATTTTCAAATTCAATCATTGTGTAGCTACAAAACGTTTGGCAGGTTGGTCCCTCTACAAATCTCTAATTTGTTTTTCTAACACTAAGGTATCTAAAGAATTTACCAACATGTTTAAACCAAATCTTTTGATGCAGGAAGTTAGAACTTCCTGGTTGATGAGTTTTGGGTCTACACAAGGAAAGAATAGTTGACTGTTCCAAGACCACTCTGAAATACTAGGGACAACAGGCACTCCTTATTCTAGGATGCACTGTGGCTCTAAGCATTGTCCTTCCACTTGGGTATGGAAGCCATTTTCTTATTTAACGGTCATGCACATACACATATGCCTTGTGTCTCCAAGGAGGTAATGCGTTCTTGAGGACTAGACCAGTGGGTGCCTTACACAAAAGGGCCTTTCTTACAACAGAAGCTCAGTAACTACTGCTTAGTAATGAATGACTTAAGTGATTAGAAAGCAGTGGTGTAGCAGAGAACCTGTGGGCTTTATATCTTCAGAGAGACTTGAGATATAATCCAACTCTACCCCTTACTAGCTGCATGGCCATAAGAAGTTACCTGACCTTTCCGAGTCTTGGCTTCTTTATCTCAAATGTTACCTACCTAAGGGTTCTCCTAATAATTGAGTGAAGCAATGCTTGTCAATAGCTGGCAAAGTGCCTAGCACACAGCAGGCCCTCAATCAATATTAGTTTTCTCTGCCCTTCTTTACAATTGCCTCTTTTACTAATATGAAAAGTGAAAACAAGCCAGGAAAATAAAGTTGATCCCTACGGATGATAAAATTATCTACGAACCAGATTTTGTTCATTCGACAATCACCTCCACCCCACATCAATCCATCTTTACTGAGATCTTCCCATGAAGAGTCGTTGCTGAAACAGTGGTTCCCCACGTCCCTATGATTTCCCGGCAGCTCAGGACCCTGACGACTACGGTGCCCTACAGCCACGCTGCACGGGATGACTCCACCTGGTGCCTGCATTTGCCCACTTGTCTTCTGCCGTTCAGTGAACTCCCTCCCAGGCAATACCTTGATTCCAAGATTTTTTTTTCTTAAAATACCCTTTCCCCTTCATCTAATGGTAACAGTAAACACATACTTGTTGTAATAAGTTCAAAAGACATGGGTGCTTAGGAGGTAAAAGCTTTCAGTAAGTCCTCCCACTCAAAATGACCATTGTCAGCAATTCAATGAGTACTGTTCCAGACTTCATTTTTAATAAGGTAAACCTTTTAAAGTGTACATATGATCTCTTTGCTCTCAATTCCTGCTTAGTTGTCCTCAGAAAATCTCTTTTCCTGCTTTTTTTGGGTCCCATTTGTGAATTCTAAAGTGATTCTTATAATCAAAGGAGTGTGATATACACTCATAAAGAAAAAAATCTTATGTTTGGTAGTGAATGTAGACTCAGGCCCAACATCAGCTAAAAGGATACTAAATAATCTGCATAGAAATCATCATCTATTTATTTATCTTTCTCTAATTAAACTCACACTCCCTCAGGCACCAGCATTCATGATAAACTACTGTTTTTTCATTTACTAGTAATTCTGTTGTTTTCCTGCTTCATTTAACTAAAAGCAGAGTGGAAGAATTTTTCTAATATTTTGCATTATGTAAGTGCTGCTCAAAAAACCTTTGGTGAAGGTTTTTATTTTCAATTTTTCATCTGTCACAGACTAATATTTCTATAAAATAAATTAAAGAGCATCACTAGAAACATGAAATGAAAACCAGATAGTAGATTTAACAGACTTAAAATTACTGTTAGGTTGTTGTAAGAATTTTCAGTCTTACTCACAATTTCTGTGCTTATCTTGTGGTGAGCCATCAGCAAAGACTTTGTGGACAGCAGTGGTCTATGTCCTATAAATGGAGTAATACTTTTCTGTATCTTTGTGTGAAAACTGAGCCACCCACCTCTTACATTAGGTCTATGGGCAAATGTCTTCCAGGTTTCTAAGAACTAATTTATGAATGAACTTTGGAAGGTGGGATCCCCATTTAAAAGTTTGGGACTGTCTGTATTTGGATATATTTAGACAAGCTACTGAATTTTTCCCCCACTTTCTATCCAGATGTTTAAAATTATATTAATACAGGTAAAGATTCTTGAAACCAGGGAGAATTAATTGTTGGAAATACGCAGTGAAGTCCCAGACAAATATTTAATTTCCCAATTGAATTGGCCCTTTCAGACTCCAAAGTTATTTCTTGCCTGATTACTATCATTTTGAATGTTAATGATAGAAGGGAAAAGCATCTGCCAAAACCCAATCCAGACAGAAACACCAAACAAAATTCTATTTTTCTTTTAATGTGACCTTCAGTTTAAAATACATATATAAGGTTCAGAAAAATATCCTGTCTCCTATAGAGCTCATGGGATGTCTACTGGCAATGACTACGTCAATATATTGATGGATTTTCACATCACTTATGAATTCTCATTTACTAGTAGCTTTCTGAAGATGTCTTGGAGCTCTAGACTGTCAACGGCTCACTTTCCTTAACCACAAAACAAGAATGAGAATGAAGGGAATAAGGGAGGTACTAGATTAATTGTCAGAGCTATGATAAATTCAGGGTGTGTGTGTGTGTGTGTGTGTGTGTGTGTGTGTGTGTGTAAGAGAGAGAGAGAGAGAGAGAGAGAGAGAGAGAGAGAGAGAGAGAGAGAGAGAGACTGTGTGTGGTAAACAAAAATCTATACTCTATATTTCTTTCTATTTCATTTGCTACTTCATGACGTAAAAACCTGGCCTTGATTTTTTTGAACTGTTAGTAGGGGCTTAATCACAAGGAACAACAACAGCCTGTAATTATTGGAATGGAGAGTCTAGGTCAGTGGTCGGCAAACTCATTAGTCAACAGAGCCGCAGTTTGCCGACCACTGGTCTAGGGCATTACTTGATTAAAATTGGCAGACATAGCATATCCACACATCCACTGATTCAATAACTCATTAAAGAATTGATTCATGCATTTAAACATTTGTTTTCATTCATTTAGCAAACATATATTAACCAATTACTATGGGCACAGTGCTAGACACTGAGAGGGCCAGAGGAAAACAACATACTTCCAGAACCTTGAAATAAAACCCAACACTCAACAGGTGGGCCCCCAAAGATAAATCATACTACCTCTATTGCATATTCATCTGTTTTAACTAAAGCAGTTGAAAGTATCAGCATTCCAAGTACCTTACTATTTAAACTATACACTTTGCCAAGTGTTTTCTGAAAGGGGAAGGATTTCTATTGAGTGATAAATTATCACATGAGTGATAAATTATTAATTCATTGAATATCCTGTTTTTTTTACATTACCAAAACATCTTATATTTAATATAGTAAAAAGTTGGTTTGCAATGTGTTATAAAATGTATAATGTTATGTTTTAAAGCTTGCAGTGTTAAACCACAATCGAAATACAACTAGAAAGTGAAAAAATATACTACAGGTGAGAAAGCATATCTTGTTCTTGCCTTACGCACACTGACAAATTTGCAAACACATTTCTTACAATTAGAGTGACTTGGGTCAGAGCTCTCATCTATTTGACCAAGACTGTTTTTTCTCATGTGTTACTAATACAGCATTCTGAGCAATTCTTAGGTGAATGATGCATACGCACAAGTGCATGCGTGTGCATGCACGCGCGCGTGTGTGCACACGTGTTTTGTGGAGATGGATGCATGGATATAAATAGCAAGATAATTTAAATGAAATCAAGCCATTACTTTTAGACAAGTATTAATTTTCAGACACTGAAACAGCCTCTAGGCAAACAATTAAGTAATCCCAAAGTCTAGATAGAAAACAACAAATGTTCCAATTATTGGCATAGTTTTAGAAAGAAGGAAACATAGGGAAAAAAGAAACAGGCAAGAAAAAGGGAAAGGAAGCTTATTTGCAGTACTGAGTGGCATCACTAACATTGGGAAACAATTCTCTAAAAGGGTATTTCTAGGGAGAAAAATCTTCGGAGAAAAGTTGCTGGTTACCCTCAGGAACTCTTGGCATAGACTGAGCTGTAAATTCTTGCTATGCTTTTTTGTAGAGCAACGTCATTCATCTGAGACTCAATAGTCTAAATTTTTTCAGAGGTGCAGGCTAGCAGGTGGGTGACATGGCTTATCTCCAGCCACTGCAGCCTGGGCAAACTCAGAATGCATTGCTGCATAATTGGGCCCTTCTATTTTGCTTATGCCAGTGAACACAGAAAAAAGAAGGAAAACCAGGATTGGTGATTTACCATAGGTTTCCTTAGAAGGTTTCCTTTAAGAAGCCAAAAGAAAAACACTCAGGTAGATGAAAGTTTGGCAAAAGCACATTTACTGTCCAGGAAGAAAAGAAAGGCGGGTATCATCTTAACCTGATAAATTAATGGAACCATAATCATTGTTTCAGCAACATATTTTGGTGACATATTTTATTTTTAGTAGAGTAAATGGGGCAATCCTGGTGGTTATTAATGCCTGGTGGCCCTTCAAGAGATGTTTAGATTCCAAGTCCAGTTTCTCATTAACCTGTGACCAATGCTCTAACATGCTATAAAATTAGAATGCTCGATGAAACAGACAGGGATTCTAGGCCTTAAAAACAAACATTGTTAACTAAAAAAGTGGTCACAAGGATGTCCAGCTAAGGTCAATGACTTAGCAGGAGATGGGCTGTGAGTCAAAGTATATGTTTAGTAGCGAATTATGTATTCAGTGCTGAGAATAAAAATTTTACACATTCTTGGGAAGAAATGATAACAGAGGCTGGTATATCTGTGAAGTTTCTGAATTCTGCAAATATGGTGCAACAGCTCAGGCTGAGACAAGGTCACTGTGATGAGGCAGAAGTGAAGTCCCATGAGGGATGGAGTTCATCTGTCTGGAAGGTCACCATTTTCCCTGTTGCCTCACTCAGCACTGCTCTGAGAAGACACATGAAAGACACGAGTTACAGTGATGTTCCACCCTCTTCCAGCCCTTGTGCCTGAGCCAAACATCATAATGAGCTTTCCTCAGGTTGTGGAAATTTGGTAAGGGGAAAGGTAAGGCCAGTTACTGACAAAGGTGTTGGGAGACACAGCTGCTCAGCAGGTCAAAGCCAGGCATCTTCCAATGCAATGGATCGACACTCTGGAGACACGATTCCTGGCTCTGACCTCAGGAGACAGTGCTCCATTCAACACCTCACCTACATCACCTAAACTCTGTAGCTTGCAATTTCCTTCTCTGAAGGAAGAAAGAGAGGAAAAAGGGAAGGAAGGAAAGGACGGAAGGAGGGAGGGGAGGAAGGGGGAAGGGAGGAAAGAAGGATGGAAGGAAAGTAAGAACAGAGAAAGGAAGGGAGGAAGGAAGGAAAAGAAGGAAAAGTAAAAGGGGCTGTATATTGGAATGTATGATTTTTAGGTTATTTCATCTCTAATAATTCTGACTATAGTAACTGGCCCAGACAGTAAGAAAGGAGGTTCCCAATTTAAAGCCTGTATGAAATTTAGAAACAGAATTCTTTATATAAGTCATTTTTTAGAACTCTGCCATTTGGAGAATGTAGAAGACATACAGATCCTTTGGGCTTGAGATCGCCAAAGCATCTACCTCTAGTTATAATAAAAACAAATGTTCAAATTAAAACAATTAGCAGGAAACCATAAGTTAATGGGAGACCAACTTGGCTGGAGGCGAGCAGGACAGTGAGGGAAATGTGTAGAATGGGCTGTTTTGCTGAATCAAAATTTGTGCTTCTGATCTTTTTGTTTGTTTGGTGGAGGCAGGAGGGTGCCTATATAGACCCAGATTATAAAGCACCAACATTACAAATGGTCACTTTGTAAATGAGTATCAATTACCCATAGATGTTTTCTAAAATCAAAGGCAGAACACAAAAAGAATGAGTAAAACAAGTGTGTATTTATGTGTTATTGATTTCTGAAATAAGGTTCTTAATTATCCCAGAAATAAGGTCCATGTAAAGAAGTGACAACCTGTAAGACCAAGAAGAACAGACTCATGGCCACCTCGGGTCTTTTTAAACGCAGGAGTCTGACTTTCTCCTATGCTGGGGTCCTCAAACTTTTTAAACAGGGGGCCAGTTCACTGTCCCTCACACTGTTGGAGGGCCGGACTATAGTTTAAAAAACAAACAAACTATGAACAAATTCCTATGCGCACTGCGGGCCCGGGACGAGTTGGCTGCTAAGCAGGACAGGCAGCGGCACCCGGCGGGCCGGATAAATGTCCTCGGCGGGCCGCATGTGGCCCACGGGCCATAGTTTGAGGACGCCTGTTAGCATGGGAAAGCAGGGTGCTATTTCGTCTTCAGTGTTCTGTGTATCCTTTCTCGGATATGCTTCCTCTGCTAGGTTTGCATGTTCAGATGTTTGAGGTGCTTCCCCCGGCACAGCTCAAGATGCTTCTTATAATGCTGCTGCTGCTGCCCTATCACGAGCTTTTCAACTGGAAACCAAACTGTCCCCTCAGGCTTTAATGCTGAGACAGCGGGTGAGTCACTCAAAGGGGCTGTGAGAGGCGAAAGGACCTTGCAGTGAGGTGTCCAGCCTTACTACTGAGCAGGTTAGGGGACTAGCTCAAGCCATAAAAAGCAGAGCCAGCTCTAAATTCCAAGTACGAACTGCCAGTGCTCGTCAGAGGAAGAGACTGCTTATTCTGCCACTCTTTAAACTTGTTACCTAGCCAGCCTAGCAGAAACTGAACAAAACATTTTGTAAAGGGTTCAAATAAATGACGAAGACTAGGAGCATCTAGAATAATGATGGTGACCCATCAAAAGTGCAGCTATAATAATTGTCTAAAAAGGTTCGTCCTATATAAAGTCAGGGAACTCAATTGTGCGGTGTGATTTAATCATGCCATGCTTACGTATGTTATACTTCTCAGTTGTTTATTTCTTATCCATTTTAATCAAAATAGTAAACAAATGTTCCAGACTTCCAGAAGCATAAATTCTATAAATTTCCAAAAAGGGTTTGAGTTAGGAAGAGCCATACGATTTGCAGCTGTTTCATGATTTCCAAATCAGTTAGAAATAGCCCGAGATTAGTTCCTTATACCATGAAAAACAACAGAACAGCTTTGCTGAAAAAATCGTATTTGTCCATTTAAGGATAAATGATGTCTGACCCAGGGCTTGGTGTTACATAGGCCCAGTTCCTAGAGAACCGTTTGCTGTGACATTGAGGGCTGTGTATACTCTAAACATCCATTATAAAATTATGCATTGTTTATTCTTTCTTAAAAGGGGTGCAAGCTTTGTCAGTGGTTCTGGGTTGAAAAGTAATTCGAATAAGCCCTTTGGTTTATGTTGCATACAAGAAGGCTTTACAAGATCTAATCTTTGCTAAACCTGTTATGTTCTTTGGTTCAGCAGAACTTCCTAATTGTAGCTATTAGTTCCCCCTTTTTGTGGTCTGTTCTGTCAATAGACTATTGAGTGTTCAGTAAATTAAGCCCAACCAGCAGCCAACACATCAAGACAGACGTTAAATCATAGCTTGGCTGCCCTTATTCATTATTAGGATCTGTGAAATAGCTTTTAAGCACAGGTACAAGATTTAACATGATGCACATTTGTGTCATTCTCAAATTTCCATACTGTACAATCAGGTATGTGAGTTTTTTTTTTTTTTTTCTAGGCAACAGGTGTGTTCTTGGAACAAAGTTCAACCCCCCACTTCTGGCTTATGTGAAAGGCAGCAGCTGCAAGCTTACTGTCAATGACACATGGTTCTATAAAAGAGAAAAAAATAAGGTACTTGTTCAATGTATTAAAGTAATGGCAGATGGATGATAGCTGCCTGTACTTTCCTTTGTCTTGTAGAATCAGAGTCCAAACTTTCAGATAACAAGTGTTTTTCTCTTTTTCTTCCCTCCATCCTTCCTTCCCTCTCCCTCCTTTCTCTATCTCCCTACCTTCCTTCTTTCCTTTTTAAAAAGCATTATGTATTAATTATTGAGAATATCCCTTCGTTTGAATCATACTGTTTTCAGGCTAATGAGTGGAAAGAAGAAAAAGTTTATATAATAAATCAAGCTATGCTTTATTTATAAGTCAACTTTGTTCTAAAAAGATTTTAAAGAAACTGTTTACTATGCAATTTGAAGAGACTTAGTATTCAAATGTTACATTTTAAAAATAAAAAATTAGGTTGGCCAGTATAGCTCAGTGGTTGAGCGTCAACCTATGAACCAGGAGGTTACGGTTCGATTCCCAGTCAGGGCACATGCCCAGGTTACGGGCTTGAACCCAGTGTGGGGCATGCAGGAGGAAGCCAATCAATGATTCTCTCTCATCATTGATGTTTCTATCTCTCTCTCCCTCTCACTTCTTCTCTGAAATAAATAAAAATATATTAAAAAATAAATAAATAAATAAATAAATAAATGTACTTATTTATAGGCTTCATTATTATCTAGTAAAAAGCATCTAAGAAATGTAATACTTTAAATAATAAAAAATAAAATAAAAGCTTCTATACAAAATTTTGTGAAATATTACTAATAAGAGCCGTAATATACTATGTACCTCAAAAGCACAATGTCAGCATTAATTCATAGTAACAATGAAACAATAATTATTATGATTGTGTTCAAGCAAGTAAATGTTTGTCAATGACTCAACAATCGTTTTTAGTGTATTGGGGTAATAGTCCATTTTATATGTTAGCTTTCAGGTACCATCACACCTTAGAATATAAGAAGCTCAGCCACTCTCTTACTGTATATGAGCTTGAGAAGAGACCAGAGTAATTATATAGCTCTGTGATATATTTGAAGCAAACATACTTCACTACCTAGACTTTTCTAGAATTCATGTATGTTAGAACTTCCCCTCTTTAGCCAGTGGGTATTTCAACAGGAATATTTAATAAAAATAGATGTCATGAGAAGAATCTTCATTTTTCTTAGATGTGTTGAACAAATTTGTTGCAAATATGATAAGCTAAGTATCTATTCAATTACAGTCCTGGAACCTCTGGTAGAACTTGAGTCACCTGATCCCCTGGGAGATGGTGTTGCACATAATGTCTAATTGGGGAAGGAGCAAAGCAAGAATCCCTTCTTATGTGTGATTTTTAACCCCAAACCACAACTTTAATCAATAATCAGATTTTATGTGAGTCTAATCTGAAAATGGTTTTGCCAGGACTGTCTCATTGCTGGGAAAGCTATAAGCAGATGGAGTTGGAATTCAATCCTCTGTGACAAACATAGGCAAATGAAAAAGAAGAACCTGGTGATAAACTTGTAGGTTTTTAATTGGTTTGGCTATTGCATTAGATTTTCACCTAAATGCATGCAAATAATGACTAGCCTTAGCGAGGATGCTAAACATTTAAATATGTATTAAAAGTGTCTAAAACTGGAAAGTGATCCTGGATATCATTAAAGGGCTCTACTAACCCAGAGATCATCAAATTCTATGACTTTGCTTTCCTCAAGCTATATATATATATTTAATTGTAGTAAAATACACATAGCATAAAATTTACCATCTTAACCATTATTCTAAGTGTACGCTTTAGTAGTGTTAAGTGCATTCACACTGTTGTGCAACAGATTTCCAGAATGTTTTCTGAAGTTAGTTTGCATCACAAAACTAAAACTCTATACCCATTTAAAAAGTTCCAATTTCTCCCTCTCCCCACCCCTGGCAACTATCTTTCTACCTTCTGTCTCCATGAGTTTGACTACACTGGATACGTTATAAATAGAATGGCACAGCATTTGTCTTCTGTGACTGGCTAATTTCACTTAGCATAATATCCTCAAGGTTTATCTTTATTGTAGCATGTGTCAGAATTCCTTTCCTTTTAGTGGCTGAATAATATTCCCTTGTATACCACATTTTGCTTATCCATTCATGGTCCACAGACACTTGGGTTGCCTCATCTTTTGGCTGTTGGGAATAATGCTGCTGTTAGCATAGGTGTACAAATATCTCTGTGAGACCCTGCTTTTAATTCTTTGGGGAATATATCCAGAAGGGGAATTGCTGGATTGTATGATAATTCCACCTTTAATTATTTTGAGGAACCACTATACTCTTTTCCATACCGGCCACACATTTGACACTCCCACCAGCAGTGCACCAACGTCCCACCCTCTCCTTTCCTTGCCGAATGTGTTATCTTTCCATGCAGGACAGGAGAGGCAAGTACTCACATGAGTTTCCACGTCACCAGCAAGGATCCTACTCTTCTTTAAAAACTCGGCCACCATGCTGTTCATCAGCTTATCAAAGGCTTCCACCGAGGGGGCCACACCTTTGGAGGAAGAACATGTTGTGATTCCCTGGTAGTTTAATGAACAGCTGGTACTGCTTTGCCATGGGGAATATGGAAGTTTAATATCATTCATGCCATTTTCATTCTCTTCACTAAGTCATTCGTTCCTTCAGTCAGTATTTATTACACACTTCTCAAGAGCTCAAGAAAACAATACTTTCCCATTTTTCATTCTCCTCAGTAAGCACTATCATCTACAAAATTTCACTTAATTCTCCCCCAAACTCATGAGGTAAGTAGCACCACCACAGCTTTCCTGATCAGGAAATGGAAATGCAAACAGAGCATGTGTCTTGACCAAAGCCATATGCCACGTAAGAGGCAGATCCAAAATCAGAACCAAGCCTCATTCATCCACAGCCAGTGCACTTCCTTCTAGACTGACCAGACCAGGTGCTGTAATAGCTTTGCCAAGTTACCAATGTTATCCAGGGCAACTAGAAGCTAATATAAACCTTGGGCAAGTGGGAAAAGAAAGCTGATGTCACGCGTTCTGTCCCTTCTTCACCTCCAGGGGAGGAGAGGTGGGCAGGAGAGACTGCTGAGCTACTGCAGAGTAAGTTTGATGTGTCAAATCCCTGTAAAAGCTGTAGTAACAACAGCTCAGCCTGGTGTGCTCTGAACTCTCCCTGCCTCTTAATTCACAGGAAAAATTTGTCCAAGTCCTAGACTTCATATTCCTAATACTGAGAAAGATAATATGGAGAACCTCAGCACTATAGTCTGCTAAAATCCAAACCAAAATCTAGGATTGCCTTTCTCATATTGGACAGAAATATCCAAGCTCATAGATCTGTAAGATAAAGTTTTCCTTCCTTTTCCCCTTTTCCCAGTTGCCCATTTCCACAGGCCCAAAGGATGACTGAAACAGCTGTCTTCAGCTTTCTGTACCTAGTTTAACTTCTAACTTCCAGAACATAAAAGGGGTGCAAGCCCAAAGATTCATGGATTCATTTGGAAACAGGCAAACCTGTTTGTTGGGTGTGGGAGAGGCCAGAGAGGTAGGTCTCTGTTGAGTATTTAAAGTAGTAGAAAGTTTTAGAAATGTGATGGAGAAGTACAATGATAAAAGGGGATATTTTCTGATGGCTTTTCATCACTCAGCTCTGCTCACATCTCCTCCAGGCGGCCTCCAATGACCTGTATTTCTTTGAGCATCCTTTGAGCATTTGTGGCCCTGTATAGTAATGCATTGAGACCAAAGATCCTAGAGGATTAGGACTGTGTACATAATTCATCTTAGATTTTCTTGCACCTATCACAGTGCTTGCCACTTGGCAGGCATGCAACAATATTTCTTCCACTGCTGAGCCAAACTTAGCTGATTGTCAGGGGTAAAAAAAACAACAAACCATAGCAAACACATCATAACACCAGTATCATAAGAAGGCAGTTCTTTGGTCTGTGCATAGATGGATTTGTAATGGACCGGATTCCTTCCAAAAGTTTCTTTTTAAATAAAAAATAATTTTAAGCTCTGGTTATAGCATCATTGTATTGATGATGTTTATATTTAAGGTGAGAGGTTGTTCTTAAGGATTTTTTTCAAAATAGAATTTAGATAACTACCAAAGCTTACTAATTAAGAAGAAATGGAAATGATGTTGTTTAGGATAAGGAAAATGTCTTAAGTATGGATATCATTCAGACATTTTACTAACTATCCTACTTACTAATTATCACTTTGTTTTAAGTAGGATAATAAATTGCTGGCTAAGTTGTTTTAAAAGACCTGACTTTAATAACTGAGAAAATATTTGCTTAAATACTTAAGTAATTTAATTATATACCTTTCAATTTTGCTTAGCCTATTAATTTTCCCAGAGTTTTTTTTAATCCTCACCTGAGGATATGCTTTTATTGACTTTTACAGAAAGGAATGGAGAAACAGAGAGAGAGAGAGAGAGAGCGAGAGAGAGAGAGAGAGAGAGAGAGAGAGATTGGTTCCCTCCCGTACATGCTCTGACCATGGACTGAACCCAAAACCTAGGTATGTGCCCTGGCCTGTAATTGAGCCCACAACCTTTTGGTGAACAGGACTACACTCCAACCAACTGAGCCATCCAGCCAGGGCCCCAGAAAGTTTTTTTAAATAAAGAAAATAAAAAGTGCAGTCTAGTAGCTCTTTGAGTAAGCGAAGTTCAAATTATGGAGGGTTGTTGTTTTTTTTTTGTTGTTTTTTTTTGTTTACTCAACAACACTATGCAATCTCTGGGTAGTTGGATTTAACTTTATTTTATGTATTCACTGGTTTATATTTGTGGCTGGCAATTTTAGAGAAATGTCTTTTGTTCACCAAATGCCAAAGTAATAGGGACACTGAAGAGAACATAAAAATATATTCTTACAAATAAGGTTAACTGAATCTCACAGAGCAACTGTATAGTTAACAAAAAGAGGCTTAAAATGAAATCGTAGATGTGACTCTGTTGATGCGGAAATAACTTACATGCCCCTGGCAGCCTTCCTTTAAATAGCACCCCCTTTCAATGCACTCAGAGCATTTTAATTTTCATTACGTTCAGCGGGAAAAACCAGCCTGCGCATTTGTGCTCACACAGTAATTTTTGTCCCAGGGCATGTAATACAAGGCACAGCTCCAAATATGTCTGAAATTCTAGAAGCACCACTGTGGATCTTGCCTGGTGAAAGCCTTGTTTGGAACCCCCTCTTCCACAAGTCTTTTCTCAGCCCCCAAAGCCTAACAGGATTCAAAATGGGTCAGATAAGGAGGAACCTTATGTGAGACAAGGATAGAGTTGCTAGGTTAAATACACTTAGCCCAGTTAAATTTGAATTTCAGACAAACAATGAATAAATTTTTAGCCTAAGTGTGTACCATGCAGTATCTGGAACACACAACTCCTCGGCCCAAAAAAAGTCAGCTATCTAAAATTCAAATTTAACGAGGTGTCCTGTATTTTTATTTGCTAAATCTGTAAGCTTAGGCAAGAAGAAATTGGAAAAATTACTGTAGATAACTTAGAGAGTTTGCCATACCTCTTATCATGTTAAAGAAATAGTTAATTTTTTTATATTTGCTCACACAGTTTTTAAGATCTATTTTTTTTAAGTGTGGCATTAGCATGTAATTAAAAAAATACTTTTATTGATTTCAGAGAGGAAGAGAGAAGGGGAGAGAGAGCGATAGAAACATCAATGATGAGAGAGAATCATTGATTGGCTGCCTCCTGCACACTCCACACTGGGGATTGAGCCTGCAACCCCGGCATGTGCCCTAACTGGGAATTGAGCTGTGACCTCCTGGTTCATAAGCCAATGCTCAACCACTGAGCCACGCTGGCCGGGCCTTAGCATATATTTTTAAAAGTGTGTTTGGTTAGGAGCAGGCACAGGTAAAACAACGTGATGGGATCATGTCACCAGGAATTCACATTCCGATTCACATCAGGTTCACTCCTTTAAAACTGCAGTTCTTAAATTTAATGACTTGTTCTTTTTAAAATTAAAATCTACAGAATAATA
The DNA here is from genome assembly GCF_963455305.1 of Plecotus auritus. Lineage (NCBI taxonomy): Eukaryota > Metazoa > Chordata > Mammalia > Chiroptera > Vespertilionidae > Plecotus > Plecotus auritus. The sequence continues at coordinate 82,306,750 of NC_137771.1, forward strand.
ATTCCTTCCAGTTTACATTCCAACTGAGAACATTAGTTTCTTTTTGATAATCACTTAGATAATATATTTAGTCATTGAGTGTGGAAAAGCAGCATAAACACTAAAACCAAAGAATAATGATACTTGGCACATGGATTATGCTCTTAACAGGCGGAGGTACTGGTAATTTTTGTGGAGTGTGTGTTGAAACTTCTTTTCCCTTTCTATTTTTCAGGGATTGCTTGCATCTGGTTAATGTCGTGGTCACATATAAAGGAAGGAGTAGGGAAGTTGAAGAAAGTAGATAGAAATATTTCTTGAGAACTAAGTGATGGGGACAAAATGAAGTGACCCACGTAGAGATGGGTAATGACAACAGTTTGTGGTCCTACCTCCGTTGACACCGTTAATTTCCCCACAGTTCCCAGGAGGCCGGTGTGACACCGCAGGCAGCAACTCCAGTCGGCCAACTGCCCGTTCCAGTCTCTCCACCAATCCCTGCATCGCCTCCATTCTGGAAGACGGGAACAAACAGAGGCCATGTGAGCTCAGGCAGGATTAGCAAGCTGACACCATCACACTTAGCAGTGGCAAGAAGGAAAATAAAAATTGCTGGAAAGGGCTTTAATTGCCTAGAGAGTATTGCTACGTGTCAGGGAAATATGTGAAAAGCAAAAGAACATACAAATTGGAACAAAAAGCAACCGCAGATTTTATTGAGCTTATTCAATTCAGTGACTTTTACAAGCCCCTCATGCAAAACACATTCACTCTCTTGACAGCATTATCAAGTGTCTCCTTGGGTGCTTCTTTGAGCTATGATACAATCTGTGTCTACCAGTTACTTAAAAGCCCAGGAATATATATTCACAATTAATATTGTCAACTCTGATTGCTAATGGTGGGAGGATACTTTAATCAGTTCCAATAATTCTTTCTGTTAAAGTATAATTCTGCAGGGGACACTAAACCCTTGTTTACTTAGTTACCTTAAACCAAACAGCACAGCCCAGGAGAACTGTGAGTTTATGAGACTGTGCATCATTGAGGAGCCAACAGAGGTCATTGCCTCCAGAGCGAATTGTCTTCTACCTGCTATTAGTGTGTTTCAGGGTTCTGTTGCTAAATTTTTTAAAATTGCAATTATTTTGAATGGTGGGTATTTTAATTTAAAATATCCAAGGTGGTTATTTCCCTTTGATGTTGGTTGTTTTTAGACAAAATTCAGTTTTAGGTGCAGTAGTTTTTGGAGACAGCGATCTTGAGTTACCCAACACTCTTGGCTGAAATAAGCTGGCTTTGAGGTTGGCTAAGGAACTGGGAGTAAAAGTGAGGCTGGGTATCTATCCATCCTTCCTGCTTCCAAACAGATGTTAGATAGCCACTCTGAGTATACATAAGGTGAGTCCCTTAGAATTACTGACCCTGGAATGTAATGTTATTAAGGCAGCCTCTGAGGAATGGAACCCAAGCTCGTTTGGCCAGATTTATGAGATCCAGCTAATAGGTGCCATAACTCTGACCATACGAAACTATGGTCTTGGCAAAATCAGGCTGCTGCCTCAGAGAGAGTAATAAGGCCTCATCTCAGGGTCTGCACTTCTCACTGTTAGGAACTTTCCAAGCATCGTTCTGAGCCACAGAGGATGACACGCTCCTGCATCTCAGACAACACTGCCCAAACGTGGGTAAGTTTTATTGCTCTAAGATGTGTAACTCTTTTCTCTTTTTGCCCAGAAGGCACTTCTCTTTCGTATTTTGTAGTCTCTTAGTTTTGAGCTTAAATGTAATGACTTGCCATTGCCTTATTTTAAAAACAAGGTTATACTTATCAAAGCACATGGATAACTCGGGAATTCTGCATCCAAATGTCAGATGGTTACCAGACACAGATGGGGAAGGCTCACTGTCTATTTTGGAAAGTCATCTCCTCTAAAATTGCCAGGAGCTACTCTTTCAAAATATGGGGCAGTGTTCTCTGCATGGCCGAAATCAGCATCTAATCCCAAGGGCACTCAAAATTAGAAGTTTCTCATCTATTCTCTTCCTCTTAACATCAGAGTTTTTGCTTCCATCTCAAGTGAAAAAAAAAAAATGGAAGAAGAAAATTAAATCCATTACGTAAGCTTGTGAGGGAACTGGTTATCCTGTAGGTAGGTGGGTGAAGGCCATTGGAGAAATGATAAAAGCCCCTCTAATCTTTTAATAGTTGCCCATCTGTTCACAGTTATCTATGTTCCCTGTTACTCAACTTGCCAAATGTTACCACCATAGACCAAGCCCACACTGAAAAAGAATGTGTTTGCTTTCCTAGCGAGCTCTCTGTCCCCCAACAGAAAAACACCAAGTACCTCCAGTTGTCCCAGAGCTGTTTGGGGAAGGCCTGTTACATTTCACACATTGGATTGCTGTCCCTGACTGTGGCTTAATCAGCTTCCCAGACAAGACCCAAACCACACATTATCTAATAGTGCTTCATATGTTGAAAGACAATAGGAGTTAGCCCATAAACTACACGGCTGGGCAGACTGGTGTGGAATGCAGTCTAAAAGTGAATCAGATGTCACTTCATGTGAAATCACCATGAACTGAAGACTTGCCACAGCCTCATAAGAGGTCAAAATGCAACTTCATGCAAGGAAGCTAGAAAGATGCTGCTGGGCTTAAAATTTTAGAACAGTTTCTAGGAGAAATGGAAGAACAAATAAAAGAAAAAATACACCAAGATCTGAAAAACACACGTTAGTATTCCCCAAAAATATGGCAGGGTCCAAGATGGCTATGCCCTCTTCTTTCAAACACACACACACACACACACACACACACACACACACACACACACACACACACCACACACTTCTCCCCACATGCGTCCTCAGCTGCTAGTCTGGCTCTCAAGAATGAAGAAAGAACGGAGCTGCAGATTCTCCAAATTCTTCCCAGGCAATTCCATTAGCCTTGGTTTTTCAAAATGGATTTAGCCAAGTTTTGATGAGGAGGTGGGAGCCAGGAATTAAGAATTAGACTGAGGAAATGGATAGGGCAGTCAAAGCAAATGCAGACAGCTAGATCAAGCTATGGAATGAGTCAGGGTCAGTGGACAGAGGATGTGGATCAGGAAGCCAGCAAAGAAGGGAAAAGGGCAAGATGGTGGATGTAAGATATTCTGGGAATTGGATGAGACACCAAGAGAAGCCAGATGTACAGCTGGAGAATCAAGAGATTGGGTTAGATGCTGCTGCTCAGATTTTCTACTCAAGTACTAGCTAACCTTGAGGATAAACACCAATGTTTGACCAGAGTGTGAGGGTGAGCTAAAGAAAAAGGTGGAGGAACACAGAACTTCACAACTTTCTCTTTTTAATGTTTTAGGAAATGATACTTGAGGCTAATCTTAATTCTTTGTTTTGCATTATTTTTTGAGTATTTTCTTTTGAGTTTCTCTACAATGAGAAGTATAACTTATCCTTGCTTGTCCTTTTTTTCTTACTGTATTTGAATTTCTCCTTCATGCTACATTTTTTATAGTTTTTTTAAAACAATGTATTTTATTGATTTTTTACAGAGAGGAAAGGAGAGGGATAGAGAGTTAGAAACATCGATGAGAGAGAAACATTGATCAGCTGCCTCCTGCACACCCCCTACTGGGGATGTGCCCGCAACCAAAGTACATGCCCTTGACCGGAATCGAACTCAGGACCCTTGAGTCCGCAGACCGACACTCTATCCATTGAGCCAAACCGGTTAGGGCCATGTTTTATAGTTTAATTTTTATTTTTATCAAAGCCAAACATGAACAGATGTAGAGTCAATAGTTCTGCAAAGCTTATGACAAAACAAAACAGTCCCCTGACTGCCTCCTTCCATTCTTTGATTTGAGAATCAACCATTTGCAATTATTTTAGCTGTTTACTTTAGTACTCCTTATCCTATCTAATGAAGAGGGAATATGCAAATTGACCATTACACCATAACAAGATGGCTGTGCCCACAGTGGAGGCAGGGATTCTCGTAATGAGCCTTCATGAGCAATCAGCAGAAACCTGAGGCTGTGCCCCTTGCCTGATGGGGCTTGACAGGGGACCTCAGGCTGTGCCCCCCACCCGGCAGGGCTTGATGGGGAACCTCAGGCCGCACCACCTGCCCCGGTGCTGGGCCGGGGTACCTCAGGCCACACCCCCACCCTGGCGCCGGGATGGAGGACCTGAGGCTGCACCCCCCACCCTGGTGTCAGGCCAGGGGACCTGAAGCCGTGCCCCCCGCCATGCGGGGCTTGATGGGGGATCTGAGGCCACACTTCCCACCTGCGGAGCTTGACCGGGGACCTCAGGCCATGCCCCCCACCCAGCGGGTCTTGATGGGGGACCTCAGGCCGCGCCCCCCACCTGGTGGGGCTGCGCCTTTCACCCCGGGCTGGGGGACCTGAGGCCGCACCCCCTGCCCTGGCGCCTGGCCAGGGGACCTCAGGCCACACCCTCTGCCCCAGTGCTGGGCCGGGGGACCTGAGGGTGCTCTGGGGGACCTGAGGTTGCACCTCTTGCCCAGTGGGGCTTGATGGGGGACTGAGGCTGTGTCCCCCACCCAGCGCTGGGCCAGAGGACCTGAGGTTGTGCCCCCCCCCTGGCAGGGCTTGATGTGGGTGGGCCAGGCTGAGTTTAGATCTCGCCCAATGGGGGTGGGGCTGGCCAGGTCTGGGTCTCACAATTTTGAGGTGTACGTGGGTGGGCAGGGACTTGACTCTGGGTCCCGTGGCACACCCCAGACTCTGACAGGAGGAAGATTTTCATATACATTTTACTAATTTTCTTTCATCTCTGACACTTCTATTATAGAGAAAGGGCAAATAGCAATATTAAAATATTTCCTCTAATTAATTCCCTTTCAATGCGCATGAATTTTGTGCACCGGGTCACTAGTTTCTAAATAATATACTTATAATTCTATGTCTTGTTTGCTTTCTTCACTTTCAGACATCATCCACTGAGTTCCCACCAAAAACAAAAGGGAGTACTGTTCTCTTGCCCCATCCCCACAAGCACATACACGCACATTTCCTTTTATCCCATTCTCCCAATACTGTTATATCTCAATTTTTATGTGACAAATAATCAGTGTTAATACAGTTAGGACTATTCACAGCTAAGTCATGATTTTCACTTTTTGCATAGCTTGTTTTCTTAAAGCCATGCTTTTCAGCTTCTCAGTTGTCTACACACTTAAAAAAATTAATCATCTCCAAAATCTTCCCCCAGTTGTGTAAGTCCACTTTCAACGGGACCAACCACATCTGGAATTCTTAGTTCTTTCTTCTCAGAGTTATCTCTTCTGGAGAATTACTCCAACTACACGGTTGTTCTGTAGGCCTGCTGCACATCTGTAACCTGGGACCTGACTTCACTGTCACTGAAGGTGAACAGAGAAATCATCCTAGGGATTTCTCTCTCCCACTCCTTATGTGCTATTTCCTGTTTTCCAGACTCTATATCCTCCTCTTTCTTGGTGTACTTCCTTAATTGGAAAGAGCATTGTCTTCTAAAAAAAGGTACATGAAAGGTGAATTTTTTTGAGATTTTGCATGCCTGAAAATGTCTTTTTTTTTCTCTCTCTCTCACACCTGATTGGTGAGTAGGCTGAGTATAGAATTGCAGGCTGGAAATTTTCCTCAGGATTTTAAAAGCATTGCTCCAATGTCTTCTAGCTCCCTAGGTTACTGTGGAGAAGTCCAAGCCATTCTGATTCTTCATCCTTGGGATATTACCTGTGTTTTCTCTCTGGAGGAAGTTTTTGGGATTCTTCTCATTGTCCCCAGTGTTTAGAACTTTTATGATAACATACTTTGTTGTTGATCAAAAATTCTCCTTATAAATGATTTTCAAGAGGTGTAGAAAAGGTAGGAAAATAGGCATTGCATATTGTATGTCTCTGGGTGAGTTTATAAACCAAAGTCTTGAGTGTTGTTTTTTTTTCAAATAAAGAAGTTAGCATTCTAAATATTTAAACAATTCAAACATCTCTCATACCAAATTTCATACATTTACAAATATTTCATACACTTCAACAAGAATATAGCCTGTAAGTATTCTCAAAGGCATCTCTGAGAATAATAAGGTGTCTTGGAATAATAAGCTATCCTAGAAACATTATCGTAGGAGAAAAGATAGCTATCATAATAAAAAATTTTTTTTTGCTTCATTGGTCATTTTATAGAACCCATCCTCAAAGTACAGGAATTTGGTTCCTAACACTGTCCAATGGCCAATGTTATACCAACAGTACCATGACTAAGCTTAAAGCACTGAGGCAGAGAGCGTGCACACATTTCTATCCTTCTCATAGCAGTTTCTAGAAAGGCAGAGTTTCCAACACTTTCAAACATTTTATAAGATCTCAATTGTTTTGCCCATTTTTAACTAGGGTGGTATAGAGGCTTTGGAATCACTAGCTGGGAGACTCTGGGAAGAGAGCTTAATTTTACTTTGTTTTAGTTACTACCTATACATAGAGTTCATGGAAGTATGCATATGAAGACATGCAAAGAATGGCACATGGTCAGTGATAAACCTGCTAGCTACTGCTATGAAGACATCCCATCTCATTTTGCTTTCCATGGGATTAGTTAGATCTACATACTGCTACATCAAGTCTTCAGAGATTTGCAATGTTCAGCAATCATAGATCTGGCCAAGGAAAATGAGTAGCTGAAAAGTTTAGGTTATTATTATTACATTATTATTTATTATCATTATTATTTTCAACATTTCATTTCTCCAAAGGAGGTTTTCTCAAATCTATGTGTAATGGTTATTATGAAATGAAAAATTGGCTATGTAATTAGTACTTTTTTAGTCATATATTTCCCCCTAAACATTTTTATGATTATTCTTTTGCTTTTAAATTGTCCCCTGCAAAGGACACAAGCATAATGTCTGTGGAATCATTTTTGGAAAATAACACTCCTTCGTCCCTCATATATTGCACCCAAACCATCTTATTATGCTCAGGGTCTACTAAGGCCCTACCTACTCATTCTAACCAGTTATAAAAAGCAGCTTTCATAGTCACTTTGAAAATTGACACCCCATGGCCCAGAATAAATGGTGATAAGCCCAGAGTAACAGCCTGTTTGTCTGTATACCCTCTGGTGCCTGTAAGACATACTGTCCAATTAAAATACCGCCTCATGCTGTCTTTTCTGCCAGCACATGCACACCTTGCCTCCCAAGGAGATTAGTCCAAGCTTTTCATGGGCTGATTCTCCTTGTATCTCCCACTGAGTCTGCATGCTGCCATGTACATGGAGAATTCTATAAATACTTTCTGATTGACTAATTAATTGGCTACCACTCACAGCCTTTCCTCACCTGCCCACATCCTGGCATAATCTCAGATCAGGCGGAAAGCCAACTTTTCATGGGAGAAATGTCCATGTGAAAGAAGATACTAGATTAGTTTTCCCACTTAAAACCATAGTGATGCCCTGGCTGGTGTGTTGTCCTGTACACCCAGGAGTTGCCAGTTCAGTTCCCAGGTTGCAGTATTGATCCCCAGTGGGGATGGTGGGGGAGGCAGCCAATGGATGTTTCTCTCTCTCTCTCCCTCTCCCTTCCTCTCTCTAAAAATCAATTTAAAATCTTTAAAACAAACAAACAAACAAACAAACCAAAACCACAAAGGCTTCCTGCCCTGCCTTCACTTAAAGGGGCACACTTGCCCCCTCTAATGTAAACCTTAGGCTTTTTCATGGTTCCTCCTTCTTTTTTAGGATTTCAAACATTTTAAAACTACATTGTCCAAAGGATTTTTGTTTTTGTGTTTGTTTGTTTGTTTGTTTTGTAAATCCTTCAGAGCAAGTTCTTAAGACAAGTAGAGCAGAAAGCTACTGTGGTAACTTTTTCACGTTAATAAAAGGGCTGGGTCTTCAGGGTGTTTGGGTTGCTAGTTTAAAGCTCTCCTTACAAAGGTGCAGGAATAATTGTGGTGAGAGTTTCTCTTCTGATTCCGTAAGGGAGACCCAGGTCCAGTGGATTTCAAAGATCATAAGACGAAGATTAACTTCGAAAATAGACTTGAAGTGACTAGGAAATTGAAGACTTTCAAATCTTGTTTCATGGTGGGGCTGGGCAGCAGGTTTTTAAGTGAGCTCTCTGCAAATAATAAAGTTGCAATAGGCTACTTTCTTGATAATTCCATCCAATTTAAAAAATGTTGTTAAACTACCATCAGACTAGACTGTCCTGGATTGTTAAATTCTCTTTACCATGACTATATTAATTTTTTTTTTCAGGAAGATCTTGTGATTCAGTCTTACTAACCCGAATAATAGAATGTATAGAAAAACAAACAATGGTATTCATTCATTCATTTATTCAGTGACTATCTCACTGAATATGCTTGCTTCATTCATTCAGTTAGTCTCCACGACCTGCTAAGCACAATGCTCATATCTAGAAAATCAGGAGTGATTAAAATACTCTTGCTCAGAAGCAGACCCTGCTTGGTCATGCCAAAGAATTATTGAATTATTTCACTAAGAGACACATTCCTGTTGCCAAGGTCCCTGCCTTCATGTCTTTTGCTTACTCTCCCACAGAGCATTTCTAGAGCCAGCTTCTTACCAAACAGAAAAGACAAAAAAGGCACTGTTTTCTTTTTATTGCAAAGAAGTTCCAAGAGTGGTTGAGCTTTGAAATAGTGTAATCAGAATACAAGAGATCAGAGAGTTATACAGGAAAAGAACACTTAAAATTTTTCACAAAACTGGAGAGAACATCTATGAAATCCTGATTGGCCATTTGCTTAATGTCCCACTACAGAGAAAATAAGCAAATCTTCAGTTGGATTTTCAAAAGGACCTCACTCCAGCTCTCTGTACCTTGTCAGGCTCCTGAGATCCAGTCACAGAGATGACCCTCTCCCTCCTATACATGCCCACCCCCCCTCGCCCCAATCTCTCCTCTATGCTGTGGTTCTGCTGTTTCCACTGCCTCAGGGTCCTTCCTGGCACTGCTGCACCCGCTTTCCAAACCTCAACTTCTCTGAGGAGTCATTCAGCATCCCACAAATCAGAGGTAACTTCCCTCCAGGTATTAACTTCCTGTCATCTTCATCAAATCCAGAGTAGACTGCAGAAGGTAAAATAAGCAACCACATACAGAAATTACCTCCTCATCCATTTGCCCTCTGTACTCTGGTGGCTCCACTCCTCAGAACCAACCCTGATCATTCTCATATCATAAACATTTCTCTTCGAGGTTGGAATCTATGAAGATAAGAGGCTCGGGTTTACAACTTGAGGTAGTGCAAAAAGCATTTTCTGGCATCAGAGAATCTTAATTTGAGACCCTGCCCCTTAATTGCCAGCATAATGCCCCTCACTTCTAAAACACAAACTCTTTCCTTCTTCCTTCATATGCACATGTGTGAGCTCTGTTCTGTGCTGGTTGCTGGGGCTGCACAGGTGAATGAGACTCAGCGTCTGTCTTACAGGCACCATGATCTCCTCGAGGAGAGGACAGTTTGGCTGTTGGGGGCAGGCCAGCACTCTAGGACACCAGGCTGCAGGGAACTGGGTAATTTCAGCAGGAAAGAGCCCAATGAGAACTGAGACCCTGGCGGGAATCTAAGTATATCTTGAAGGCTTGCTTTGTGCCTTGATTTGGGGTGGTGAGACTGGGTAAGGACACAGCCATAAAGTCATAGGTTGTGAAGGCTGAGTGGAACCAGGACAGACCCCTATCCCACTCCCCTATCCTGAAGTGGGAATTCGTTTAGCTAAGTGTGAAGTAAGGACCCTTCATGGAAAAGCAGCTCCCTCCCCAAACCCTGCCATGACCCTTTCTAGGCTCCAATGTTGTTGGGGAAGCTCTTTCTATTCCTGTGTCCCCACGCTGCCCTTCTGCTCTTGTTAGGCCACTGCGGAGGAAGAGGTCAAAAAGGAGCTCCCCAAGAGGTGGCACTGGGAAAAGCAGAGCCATGGAGATGCCGCCGGACAGGTGACTGCAGCACGGGCAGGGCTTTCATGGGCCTTTTGCCCCTCCCAAAAGTAATATACCGCTCTCCTTTATCCAGAATATATAAAGAACTCTTAAACTCAATAATAAGACCAACACTCCAATTTAAAAATGGGCAAAATATTGTATAGACATTTCCCCAATAGTACATATAAAGACATTCCATATTAATAGTCATTAGAGAAAGTGAAATACAAATCAAAACCACAAAATATCACTTCATACCCAGTAGGATGGCTACAACCAAAAAGACATATAATAACAAGTGCTGGTGAGGCTAAAGAGAAATTGGGACCTTCCTATATTGCTGGTGGGAATGTAAAATGGTGCAGCTGCTGTGGAAAAAAGTTTGGAAGTTTCTTAAAAAGTTAAGCATATATTTGATATATGACCCAGTCATCCCACCCATATGTATCTACTCAAGAGATACAAAAACATATGTACACACACACAATAACTTGTCTACAAATCTCCATAGCAACATCATTCATAATGGCCAAAAAAAGGAAACAACTTAAATTTCCATAAATAGATGAATGGATAAAAGAAATGTGGTATATTCACTCATTGGAATATTACTTGCCAATAAAGAGGAATGAAGTAGTGATCATGCTACAACATGGATGAACTGGCAAAACACTATGCTACATAAAAGAGGTAGAGATAGAAGACCATGTGTTCTACAATTCCATTTATATGAATATCTAGGAAAAGCGGATCTGTAGAGACAAAAAAAATAGATTAGTGGTTGCCTAGGGCTGGAAACAGGAAAGGAGAGTGACTTTGAATGGACACAAAGTTTCTATTTGAAGTCATGGAAATGATTTAAATTAGAATTGCGGTGGCAGTTGCACAGTGCTGTATATGTACTAAAAAATTACTGAATTGTGCATGTAAAATGGGTGAATAGCATGGTATGCAAAATTTTAGCTCAATAAAGCATTTAAAATCAAATAAAAAATAAGTACTGTTCTTCTTTATAAAGGTATAGTTTAAAACCTATTAACTCTGATAACTTGATGCTCTTTTCTCCCAGCAAAGTGATAGATGGTAACTAAACTTAGCCAGAGACTGCTCTGAGAGGCCACACTCCTCTCTACTGGAACTAGTTGTAGGAACCAAGATAGGGGACAGAAAAGAGTGGCAGTTCCCACAGTTCCTCTCTTTCTTGTGCATCAGAATCACTGGGAAGAGTTGGGCCTTAAATGCAGCGTCCTAAGCCCCACAGTCAGCTATACAATTCAGTGGTCCTGGGTATTGCTAGGAATCTGCATTTTTAATAAGTACAATATGAGGCCCCTCACTTTGAGAAGCCCTGTAATAGAAGAGTGCACAGGAATGCTATGGGAGCATGTGGGAAGGGTCAAGAAATGGGGTACTCAACTGAAACCTGGGAAGTAAAGAGGCTACTAAAGTTTGAGTAGGAACTAAACTAAATCTCAAAGGATGAGGAGGTGTCGTTCAGAGGAAAGGTAAGTAAAGGTATTCCTGAGCCAGTTTGTGCAAAGACATGGAGACAGTACAGCCAGAAAATATTTAATGAGCCTTGACTATGTGCCAGGAGCTTTCTAAGAAAGCAGGAGAAAGAGGGGCTTGATGGGGACTTAGAAAGAGTGGTTGATAAAGCTGGAAAGGAACCTGGGGAATTACTGTCATGATGACAGTGGATTGAAGATCTGAGAGATGTATAAAACAGGTAAAGTCTGAGAGAGGATTAAATGGGATTAGGAGGGAACTGGAGAAGGTAGGATTTCTTAGATGTCTTGCTCTGTGGTAGGGTGGTGTCAATCAAAACAGGGAAAGGGAATGGAGGTGGCTAATGAAGAGAAGCAGTTTTGGACCTGTGAGTTTCAAGTGCCTATGGTGATACTGAGATGACAGCTGGCAGCTGCAAATAGGAATCCAAAGTTCAGGGGACTTCTGGAATGGAATTATAAGTACTACCTACCTAATAATAATAACTGCCCCGGGATTCTATGGAAGATTAAAGGAGGCACTCTGAACCATAAAGTGATGCCTAAGTGTTGTAATTTATCTGTGAATGCTCCACAGCACTCATCATCATGATCTGTCCCTCGTGCTCAATCTGTGAACTATTATTGAGTGTATTACCACCTCTCCTATCCCTAACCACAACCCTAACATTTCACACACCACTCATCCAAGACCATGCCATAGAACAGGAGTGGGGAACCCTTTTTCTGCCAAGGGCCATTTGGATATTTATAGCATCATTCATGGGCCATACAGAATTATCAACTTAAAAATTAGCCTGCTATCTTTGGTCAGACATTTAATTAACTCACCCCTAATGCCTTCCCAGGGCCAAGCTAAATGATTTTGTGGGCCTTATACGGCCCTCGGGACTGACATTCCCCACCCCTGCCACAGAACAAAGAAACTACAGAAATGCCATTGACTGAAAGCATAAAGGGGAAAGCATTTTTTTATGGTCAGTTATTTCTCATAGCATAACTAGAAGTATTTTACTTCATTAAACCTTATCTTTCAGTGTTAAGACCGCCATGTCTCTCTGGACCAGTGGTTCTCAACCTTCCTAATGCCACGACCCTTTAATACAGTTCCTCATGTTGTGGTGACCCCAACCATAAAATTATTTTCGTTGCTACTTCATAACTGTAATTTTGCTACTGTTATGAATCGTAATGTAAATATCTGATATGCAGGATGTCTTAGGCGACCCCTGTGAAAGGGTCGTTTGACCCCCAACAGGTTGAGAACCACTGCTCTGGATTAATGAAGGTATGAAGGTTTGCTGAAATTCTTCCTAATCTCAACATTCTGGCACTCATTGTAAAATTTATATGCAATTGAATAATAGATTCAGCAACTCTCTTAAAAGAAAAGCCATAAGGATCACTTCTTAAGTGCTGGGCCAGATTTGTGCATGGAAATTTTCAACAAATGTGACTGTGATCATTTGACTTAAAGTAGCAGGTGATGGATTTGGCCCAGCCACTCTCCTCCAACCCCTTTTTGCTTCTTCATGTGTCTCCAGCCTCTGGGTCTCCTTTCAGACTTGACTTTGATTTATTAGGAGTGACACAACCAGTTTTCAAATGGAGCTCGGAGCCGTCAAAGAACTAGAGGTTCTTCTCTTTTGCTCTTTAGATCTGACAGCCCAAAAGAAATGAGAAACAGATAAAGGGAAAAATGGAAAGAAAAAATGGCAGGGTGTAGGAAAAACAGAGGGGAAAAGGAGGAGGGAACTACCGGTGACATCTTGAAGGTATAAGCCCACGGTAGCCTGTCTCTAAATTATATTCAAAATGCAAAAAGCAACTCCCTGACTCTGAGAGATAAACAATAGCAAGTGAATTGAGGAGAGCAACCAAACTTGAAAACGGGGCCCATTTGGGGGTATGTTTTTGGGTTTTTCCTTTTCTCTCCAGAGTTGGCCCAAAGGTTGGACCTGTGCAGGAGGTGCAGGCAAGAAAATCTTCCAGAGAACCCTCCTCTTTTGGGACAGAAGACCTGGAAAGGAGGCCCCTGTAAATTGAAGAATGTGAGGAAAAGAGCAGGTTTTTCCCATTTTTTTTCTGCTTTGAGTAGCCACAGTCACAGAATTGTGTGGCACAAACAGATAAAAATTTCTGCAAAAGAAACCTAGTCCTATTGCCAGAGCGGGGAAAGGGGCCCTTGTGGTTCAAAGAGTGTGGGAGAATCCCTGTTATTTTTCCCTCTCACTTTTCTCTTAGGGCTTTGCCTTGAGGGTGCCTCCAGTCTATACTGCTGTGCCATGAGCAACTAAAACTTGAAGAGAAACCAAACATTTCTGGCAGAAGATCAGGAAAAATTGGTTCTTAAGGGAGAGAAGAGCGTGGGAGGAATCCCAGAGGAGAGAATGAAAGAAGAGGATCCCCTGATTGTATGCACGGAGTGCAGGCTCTGGTTTCTCCCATGGTCTGTGCAGATGTGGGACAGACCTAATGGCTTTGATACCTGAACGATGATATAAGCCACTGTTCAAGTCCCAGTCTAAGCCCTAACTTGTGCTTCCATGAGACCCAAAACAGCACAGCAAAAGCTTTGAAGAATGATCTAATTTTCATTGCCCATAGAATACAAGCCAGAACTAAATAGACTGCCTGATAAGACAAAAACACTGAGCATTGTAAAAGGATTCAGAGTCTCAGAACATAATATTCAAAATGTCAAGAATTCAATCCCAAAATGTCTGACATGCAAGGGACTGGGAAAATGTCATCATTTCTCAAGAGAAAAAACAATCAACAACTCCACGATGACACTATGTTGAAATTATCAGATTTATAGGAGCTATTTTAACTATGTTCCAGGTGATAAAGGTAAATACTCTTGAAATGAATGGAAAGATAGAAATTCTCATAAGAGACACAGAACCAAAAAATACAATAACAATAAAAAACACAAATACACTGGATGAACTCAATGGCAGAACAGAGAAGACAAAGGGAGTGTCAGTGAACTTGATGATATAGATATTATCTAAAGAACAGAGAGAAGAAAAGATTGAACAACAACAAAATGAACAGAGCCTAAGAAGCTTGTGGGACAATATTAAAAGGTTTAATATTAATGTCATTGGAATCCCAGGTGAGGACAAAGAGATTTAGGCAGGAAACATATTTGAAGAAATATTGGCCCCAAACTTCCCAAACATGGTGAAGGCTATCCATTTACAGATCCAATGATAGTGCTATATATCCGGTCATTATACACATACATGCATACACACATAATACCTTAAAGTGAGTGCCTCCAAAGGGAAGAACAAGAAAGATGAGCAAAGTGAAGATATAACTGCTTAAAAATCCTATATAATAAAAGCCTAATATGCAAGTCGACCAAACGGCAGAACAACCGGTTGCTATGATGCTCACTGACCACCAGGGGGCAGATGCTCAATGCAGGAGCTGCCCCCAGCCCACAGGCCCAGGCCAGCCAAGGCAGGTGCCAGTAGGGACCTCCAGATCACCCAGCTGGTCACCCCACAGATAGGCCCTGATTGCCGGCCAGGCCTAGGGACCCTACCCGTGCACGAATTTCATGCATTGGGCCTCTAGTAAATAAATAAAATGTGATGGGCTATCATTTCCTTTTAAGAGGTATCCCAAGTACCAAGATCTTTACTTCTAAATGTCTTCCCTAAATCTTACAGAATAAGGAGTCATTGGAACTATGTCAATCATTAAGTTGGTTCATCTACCAATACTAAACTTACCATATTACAGACCCTTGATTTTTGGTCAGAAAACAGAGGCAGGATGAGCTACAAAGAGATTTTTCCAATTTGTATATAACTTAAAAGATTTTTGTAAGACTCTCTTGCATATTTTTAGATAAGCATATAAAAACTTTCACCAAAATGTAAATAGTTGTGAAGAATGTAACTTCCAGCATTCCGCAAAAGTAAAATTATTTTATCACTAGCTGAAATATGTCCATTGAAATTCATCATGATTCATTTTAAAAGAATACATAAATAGGCTCTTTGAAAGTCATAAATTTTGCATAATAACATTTTCTCCTTGAACTTATATTTCCATTCTTCTTCCCCCATAGAAGTTTATTCTAGTTTTATGTATTTTATGCTTTAATGTCTTTTATTCAATATCCTATCATACTTTTTTTCTGCATCAAAATATGTATATTCACTTAATTTAAATCCAATGGCAAAAAAATTCTTATTGTTATTTTTGTAACTATTATTAGAATGCAAATTATAAAAATAATACAAATATTACAAATGTTGACACATAATTACTAAATGTAAATAAAAAGTAAATTTTAATTGGAAACCCCTCTCTTTTGAGAACTTTGATTTTTCAATTATTTCATGCATAAGGGGATGAGTATTCATATTATCAGAATGAGTCAAGATTGAAAACCAATTTGACTCAATTTTTGTTTTTATCAATGAAAATGCTAGGAAACTATTCACATAAATGAGGAGATACGAATGAATGAGATTTTGTAATAGAAACATTACTCAATTCTTTGAACTCCTTCTGAGCTATGTACTAAACATCACATGGTAATGAAATATCAAATATTATTTTAACCATCAGTGAAAGAAAAAGTTGGAGAAGACTGAAATTTAGTGAGTACCTTATCTATTCATCCATCTGGGTTATCTCAGCCATTCATGGTCTTTGCCGAGGCAATTCACAACTCTGTACACAGAGATGTGAACTTGTAGAAAACTTCTAGTGAAGTCAGTAATTATGTTCTATGGGAATGCAAATACATTTTATCATGTAGAAGTCCAATTGACTTCCCTCTCAAACTATGAAGAAGCCAGTGTTATATCTATTAAGTAAATTCATTTCAGTATTCCTATCAATGGTCCTCTTTAATTGTAGACTTTTCTGGCTCTCTTATTTTTTAATTTTTAAAATGTCCATTTTATTATTTGTATGAGAGTCATGTTTCATCCTCTTTTAAATTTTTCCTTTAACATTAGTTTACAATTTCATTAGATTACCTTCATTGTTGTTGTTTTTTAAATCAAAGACTTAGAAAACATATGATTTGCTATGTCCAGCAAACAGAATTATTTTAGAGAGGAAGGGAGAGGGAGAGAGAATTATTGACTTTCTCATCTCCAAAACTGATATTCTGAAATGTCCCACTTTTTTTGCAATCCCCATTCCCTAGATTTTTACATCCTTGGACAATGCAATTTAATAAAATGGGTTAGAGATAGACCTTTTAGTAAAATAGACTAATAAGACAGGTTCGAGATAGGCCTTTCTTACATAAAGTGAGAGAAAGGTGATTATGGAAAAGAAGGTGGGAAACACCTGTGTGCATGTACCTTTGGAAGTCTCTGCATGTAGTTAATGTACATAGTTTGAAGAATGTAGGAAGCACAAAAACTAGTTCAAGCCCAGCCAGCATGGCTTAGTAGTTGAGTTTCGACCTATGAACCAGGAGGTCACAGTACGATTCCCAGTTAGGGCATGCACCTGGGTTTCGGGCTCCATCTCCAGTGCTGGGCATACAGGAGGCAGTCAATCAACGATTCTCTCTCATCATTGATATTTCTATCTCTCTCCCTCTCCCTTCCTCTCTAAAATATATATATTATTTTGTATATCCTCTCATATATATATATGCTTTTTAAAAATGAATTCCAACCCTAATTGTATACTACCTGGACTCATTTGCATTAACAAACCACTTCTTCTTCTTCTTCTTCTTTTTTTTTTTTTTAACAAACCTCTTCTTAAAGTTTTCAATTACTGAAGAACTTAGATAATTGTCCACCTCCCATTCTGAAGAGACTCTAAGGGAAGAGGAGGCCTATGAAGGGAGAGGCCATTAGGAAGCAGGATGGAAGAAGGCTGTCTATAGAAGGAACTTAGAACAACCAGAGGGTACCATAAGAGTACTAAGAAATGAAAAAGAAGAAGTGGATATGAAGAAAAAACAAAACTTCAAGCTTTAAAAATTTGGTCCAAATATTTGCAAACCTACATTGTACCCCTGAAAATATCTAGCTACAGCTTTGAGCATGCTAGAAGATGATGCCAGGAAAAAGATGGTGTTTAGCCTAATGCCAAGCAACCAATGAGATGGACTCTCCCATCAACCTACTCACCGGGCCAAATATCTCAGCTTCCTGCCACTTGAAAGAGGTGGGCAGAAGCACCAGACAGTACTCATTATGTGAAAAGACCAACCTTATATGACACTAGTCCCTTACCTACACATTCTGGGCAATACAGAGGTTTCTGAACTCAGATTCCATAAAACGAACACCTCCAATTACATGTCAGACTACAATCAGACTGAAATGCATTCACCACAGTGAAGTCTGTTTTACCTGGTTCTGAAAAATGTGATTGGCCAGTTTTCTTAGTGTGGGCCAATTTGACTGCTTCTTGTTAGCTTAGAGTAAAATAACCAATTCGTCTCATTAGACTTCAGTGATTCTTCTCAGAATACAACTACCTAGAAACAAGGTTGGACCTAATGAAGACGACCACCTTTGAGATCTATGTTCACAGCTTAGGTCATCTTCTGTTCTGTCTTAGATCAGAACCTTCACTGATATTCATCTCTGTATCCTTTTTGATTCTCACTGGACATATAACTGTCACTCAGTGTGGTGGAATGAATAAACAATCAGTGGATCCCAGAGTGTCTCTGGATTTCGATGGGTCTGATGCAAAGCAATAAAGGTTATTTTCTCATGAAACTGAGTACAAGTACAGACACAAGACAAGGTCTGTCTTTGGTGTCTCCAGTATCTGGCTTCTCCAGGGACCATCATCCTCTTCAATACTGCCATCTCTACCACCTCATTTCTACTTTCAGTCTCCCAGAATTCTCTGGCTCTTTATTATCCCTTTCTATCAAAACAAGAATAATTTTAGAGTAGACTTTTATACTGTAGAATGGCCCTTAAGTTCTGTTAGCTGATGCTATGATTCCACTTATATGCGGTACCTAGAAGAGGCAAATTCATTGAGACAGAAAGTAGAATGGTGGTTGCCAGGGGCCGAGGGGAGGGGAGAATAGGGGTTTATTGTATAATGGGGACAGAATTTCAGTTAGGGATGATGAAAAAGTTCTGGAGATGGTGCTGATTATTGCACAACTTTTAAAATGCACTTAATGCCACTGAATTGAACAATTTAGAATGGTTAAAATGGCAAATTTTATGTTACGTATATTTTACCATAATAGAAAATAAACTTTAAAAAATCCCTTATAATGGCTTGTTCTGACCTGAGGGTGCTCCCCTACTTCCTAAGTAAAGTGGAAATATCCCGGATAAACTGTAAAAGCTCACAGCCCGAATCACAGCAGACCTAGAAAGTGTCCAAGGCTAAAATTCCAGATTTCCAACTGGCTTGTTATCAGAAAAACCAAACTAATCATGTTGGAACATTGGAGTACCCAGCAGGATACCATACAAGGAAAATGTTAGTGAAGATTAGTAAGCACTTATGTACCTTGCTTAAAGTAATGTTCCTTTGATATAATAAAGTTGTCCTCCGTCCCATCCTAAACCAAGGTGTTATACCGGTAAAAGGACGGAGATGATTGAGTTAAGTGGTCCTACTGTGAAACTGTTGTAAAATTTTAGATTAGTACTTTTCCATACTTCTTAGGACACGAGAAAATAGGTATTACAATTAGAATTTAAATAGGATGAGAAGTCAGGCTCTCAGCTCTGGTTACTTTATCTTGGTTTGAGTGAGTGAATAAGCAGGGTGGATAGAATTAATCTGTAAGTCAGAGGAAGAATCAACCTTTTTGGGTCATTAAAATACAAGGCACATTCACATTCACATGGAATAATTCTTGCACATGTGTGCCAAGACATAAAAAGAAAGTTTTCAAATTATACTCTTTGTAATAGCAAACATGGGACCCAACCCAAATGCCCATCAATAAGAGAATGGGTAAATAAATTATGGAATATCTGACAATGAATACTATATAGCTACATGAAACAATTTGGATAATTCTTAAAAACATAATGTTGAATTTTTAAAAGTGAGAATAATATATATACCCCTTTTATAAATCAAAAATAAGCAAACCTAAACAACATATTGTTTAAGAATACATACATATGTCATAAAACTGTTTTACAGTACAGGAATGACTAACACAAAATTCAGGGTTGGGAAGGACACAGGAATGGCATAGGAGAAGCCCACAAAGAAAACTGCAACAGCATAGGTAATAATCTAGTCTTTTTTTCTAGCCTTCTGTTTATTTTCTTTATCAGTCTTACTGAGAGATAACTCACATAAGATACAATTCACCCACTTGAAGTGTACAATTCAATGATACGTGCAGCCACCACCACGGTCGATTTTAGAACATTTTCATCAGCTCAAAAAGAAACCCTGTACCCTTTAACTAACACCCTCCCTAACTCCAACCCTCAGCCCTAAGCAACCACTAGTCGACTTTCTGTCTCTTTAGATTTCCCTGTTCTAAACATTTTCATATGAACAGAATTATACAATATGCGGTCTTTTGTGACTAGCTTCTTTCACTTTGGATAATGTTTTCAAGGTTCATACACATTGTAGCATGTATCAGCACCCCATTCCTTTTTATGGGCAAATAATATCCCATTGTGTGGATATAACCACATTTTATTTATCTATTCATTAGCTGATGAACATTTGGGTTGTTTCCACATTTTGGTTATTATGAATAATGCTGCTATATACATTTGTATATAGGATTTACCTGGACATATGCTTCCATTTCTCTTGGATATATATACTTGGAAAGAAATTGTTTTATTATATGGTAACTCTGTTTAAATTTTTTTCCAAAGCAGTCACACCATTTGATATTCCCACCAGCAGTGTATAAGGCTTCCAATTCCTCCACATCCTCACCAACTGTCATTATCTGACTTTTTGAATGTAGTCATCTTAATGGGTGCGAAGTGGTATCTCACTGTGATTTGATTGGCACTTTGCTGATGAATGAGGATGCTGAGCATCTGTTCAGGTGCTTATTGGTCACTTCTTTGGAGAAATGCCCATTCAGATCCTTTGACCATTTTTATTTTGGGTTATTTATCTTTTGATTATTGAGCTGTAAGAGCTCTCTATATATTTTGGATACAAATTCCTTATCAGATACAGGATTTTAAAATATTTTCTTCCATTTTGGAAGTTATTTTTTACAATTATCTAGTTCTTAAGTCCTAGTTTTAAAGCTGAGTGATGGGATAACAGGTGGTCATTTGAATGTAATGTTTATAGCTTACATAAACTTAAATATTATTTTTATGTATGAAATATTACATAATTAATGAATTAAAGACGGAACCTTATGCATAAAGATGTCTGTTAGGTAATATTCAAGACAAAACAAAACACTGTAATTCCCAAAATAAGTTAATGCTACTCTTGAAGACATTTAACTTAACTCCTAGGTATGACTGAGGCACTAGAAGAATCTGGTTCATCAATCCTTTCAAAAGGTTCCTCTCCAAACTCTGTCACATGGTAGGTGGGAGTAGCAAACTACTACCAACAGAACAAAACTCTCCCTCCCCTCCTATTTTTCTTCCCCCCCCCCCTCCTCTCCCAAGCTAAGGATGATTTTTACATTTTTAAATGCATGGGGAAAAGAAGACTGGTGAATACTACATGAACTTCAAATTTCAGTGTCCATAAATAAAACGAAATGCAACCATACCATTCCTTTCCGTATTGCCTATGGCTGCTTTCAACTACAGTGGCACAGTTGAGTAATTATACTAAAGAGACCATGTGGCCAGCAAAGTCTACCATTGAGTCCTCTACTAAAAAAGTTTACCAAAACTCACACTCTTATTGACAAATTGACTTCTCACTCAACAATGAGCTGCAAAAACGTTTTCCTGCTAGCCAAGACCAACTTGATGGCCACCTTCATGATTCCTCATAGTCAATTTCTTTTTATCTTTATTTTGATAAATATTTATATGACACCTTGATTCTGATTTCATTAAGAATTTTTAGATTTGCGAGGAAAACCAAGATGGCGGCATAGGTAAACACCTAAACTGCTCCCTCACAACAATTTCAAAACTACAACTAAAAGACAGAACGGACACCATCCAGAACCACAGGAAAGCAGGCTGAGTGAAAATTCTACAACTAGAAGGAAGGAGAAAAGCTCACAGAGAATTGGAGGTACGGCAAAGGGGCTTTGTGCGCGCAGAGAGGAAGGGCGGCTGAGAGCCTGGCTGACTTCCTCTGGCGGAAGGGGGAAGGAAGCCTCCGACCGCACTGAATCCCAGTTCTGACTGCACTGAACCCCAGTTCCGGGCGAACCCCTGGGGACCCACGCTCTTACGGGGGAGTCTGGACTCTCGGGCGGAGACTCGGGAGCTGGGAAAGGCGGAGGACTGAAAGTGCGCACGCGCGCACACGCCGGTGTGCACAAAGGCTGCAGGGGTTGCCACAGGCTTTCCCTAGTGGAGGGGAGTCAGAGGATTCTGACTGCACTGAGCCCCAGTTCTGATTGCAGTGAACCCCAGTTCCAGGCGAGCCCCTGGGGACCCACGCTCTTGTGGGGGGAGTCTGGACTCTCAGGCGGAGACTCGAGCTGGAGAAGGCGGAGGACTGAAAGCGCACGTGCGCGCAGGGGCGGGGCTGACAGGAAGCCAAGACTGAGGCTCCACCCCATCCAAGCTGAGCACAGAGGCTATTGCAGTTTGGCAAGTCTAATCCTATAGGGCTGTCTCCAACACCGGGCTTCTCCCAGCATAGACACAGCTGATCCTTACAGCCAACTGACCCGGAGGGTCAATTCTTCCCAGTGATACCAACAACAATAAAGACTTAATTACAACAAGGCTGTACACACAGTCCACAAAGGGGTGCACCAAGAGTGTCCACCTCAGGTTAACTGGGGAAGCAGACCCACTGGGCCATATTGGAAACCTAGCACAAATATCTACCTTACCAACTCAGGGAATCAGTGAAAATGCGGGGTCAAAGAATCAGATCACAAATGAAAGAAATGGAGGAAAACAAACGACTGGATATAGAATTCAAAACCACCGTTATAAGACTTTTTAAGAATATCCTAGAAAAGGCCGATAAATATAACGAGACCCTCGAAGATATGAAAAAGGACCAACTAGAAATTAAACATACACTGACTGAAATAAAAAATATTATACAGAGACCCAGAAACAGAATAGAGGAACACAAGAATCAAGTCAAAGAAGTGAAATACAAAGAAGCAAAAAACACTCAACCGAAAAAGCAAAAAGCAAAAAAAAAATCCAAAAAGTTGAAGATAATGTAAGAAGACTCTGGGACAACTTCAAGCGTAGCAACATCAGAATTATGGGGGTGCCAGAAGAAGAGAGAGAGCAAGATACTGAAAACCTATTTGAAGAAATAATGACCGAAAACTTCCCCCACCTGGTGAAAGAAATAGACTTACAAGTCCAGGAAGCCCACAGAACCCCAAACAAAAGGAATCCAAAGAGGACCACACCAAGACACATTATAATTAAAATGCCAAGAGCAAAAGACAAAGAGAGAATATTAAAAGCAGCAAGAGAAAAACAGTTAATTACCTACAAGGGAGCACCCATACGACTGTCAGCTGACTTTTCAACAGAAACTATGCAGGCCAGACGGGAGTGGCAAGAAATTTTCAATGTGATGAATAGCAAGAACCTACAACCAAGATTACTCTACCCAGCAAAGCTATCATTCAGAATTGAAGGGCAGATAAAGAGCTTCACAGATAAGAAAAAGCTGAAGGAGTTCATCACCACCAAACCAGTATTATATGAAATGCTGAAAGGTATTCTTAAAGAAGAGGAAGAAGAAAAAAGTAAAGAGGAAAATTATGAACAACAAATACATATCTATCAACAAGTGAACCTAAAAATCAAGTGAATTAAAAACCTGAGGAGCAGAATAATCTGGTGAATATAATAGAATCAGGGGCACAGAAAGGGAGTGGACTGATAATTCTCAGGGGGAAAGGGGTATGGGGGGTTCATGAAGAGAATGGACAAAAATCATACACTTATGGATGAGGACAGTGGGGGGGAGGTAAGGGCAGAAGGTGGGGTGGGAAAGGGGTGGAGGGGAGCTATGGGGGGAAAAGGAGAAATAATTGTAATAATCTGAATAAAGATTTATTTTAAAAAAATAAATAAAAAAAATAAAACTGGGAAAAAAAAAAAAAGAATTTTTAGATTTGCCGAAACCGGTTTGGCTCAGTGGATAGAGCGTCGGCCTGCGGACTGAAGGGTCCCAGGTTCGATTCCGGTCAAGGGCATGTACCTTGGTTGCGGGCACATCCCCAGAGGGGAGTGTGCAGGAGGAAGCTGATCGATGTTTCTCTCTCATCGATGTTTCTAGCTTTCTATCCCTCTCCTTTCCTCTCTGTAAAATATCAATAAAATATATATATATATAAAAGAATTTTTAGATTTGGGGTCCTTCCTTGCAAAATATGCAATTTCAAGAAGTCATGATCCAGCCACACTCAAGCTATTGAGTTCATTCGTTTAATAAACTTTTATGTCTGCTCATTACATGCCCTGAATCAGATACTGCTTGGTGCTATAAGAACTACCAAAAGCCACCCTTGCCCTCAAGAGGCTTACAGTCTAACTAGACCCTAGTCACTATAAGAACAATTTCCCCGAAGATCACTCGGCTGTTGTAATCTTACATTAAGTGGGCTTAGATATTTCACCCCAGAATTCTAAGGCATGGTCCTTAAATTAAAAGAAATGGCTATTCACAGTAAAGAAATAGCGCTCTGAAAACAACTCTGGAACACTAAGGTGCATGTGTCCCATACTTCTGCTTTCCCACCGGTTCTCGATCTTTTTGCTAAGTGTTCATCTCCTTCCGCTTTGGCCGTTTGGACCTAATCAACATCGTACATGCAGTCACCTGTATTGTAAATAATGCATCAATTCAAATATTGCTAAAGCTTGCAGCCTGTTATTTATGATGAGAATAAAGGAAAGGCCATCCCCGCATATGTGATTTCAGCCGAAAAAGTGGTAATAGCGCGACTGCATGAACAACCCTCTCCCCAAAGTGGCTAGAGACCCAGCTGTGAGGCGCCCTTTTCCAAGCTGTCCCTCAATGCCCCCGTTGCCTTTGCATTTTTAAAGGTGACTCCTCGCCTCAGGTCAGGTTCAGCAGAGAAGCCAGGTCGTGTTTTCCCCGGCACTTTCTGATCGAGATGGCTGCGGTCAGATCCAGCCCAAAGACAGCCCCAGCCCTCCCTAACCCGTACCCCCGTGAGGCTCAGAGCCCAGCGGGCGGACACCCGCAAAGTTTGACGAGCCTGGCGCGCAAGGCCGCCCCCGCCGCCCGCCCCGCCGCAAGCCCGCTCCCAGCCCGCACCCGCCCTGAGAGCGGCCCGGGCGCCCCGAGCAGGACGGCGGCGGGGGCGGGGTGCGCGGCTGCGCTGACCCAGATGGGGCGGCCGCTCGCGTCCGCGCCCCGCGCAGGGCCCTGGAGCGTCCGGTCTGGCTCCCGCCCGCGACCCCGCCCCGGGTCCCCGGCGTCCTGCCCCCACTGGCGCCCACACCGCCTCTCTTCCTCGCGTCCCGGCCCCTCTTATCCCACCCATTCAGCGCAACTTCCGAGCGCCCCCGGCACCTGCACCCATGGCCCTCCTGGCCGAGGCCGCGCCCAGCCACTCCAGGATTACCTGCTTGGGTGTCCTGGGGTCTTGTCCCCGCGATGCCAAATCCGTGGTCCGCCACTCGCAACCTCCTCCCGTCAGCCCTCCTCCCCTCCTCCTCCCCCTGAATGGGAGTCGGTGTCAGTCACGCTGCTCCCGGGGAGAGTCGCCGGCGGCTTCCGGGAGCTCCAAATACAGACAAGTCCAGGGGGAGAGAGAGGGAGAGCAAAGCCACGCGGGTGGGGAGTGGAAATAAAGGGGAGCAGAGCGGAGAGGGGGATGGAGGGAAGGAGGGGCAGATGGGCCGTGGGAGAAAAGAGAGGGAGATGGGGAAGGAGAGGAGGGGAGACAGCCTGCCAAGCGCCAGGCTGTGAAAGCAATGAAGTCACCGCATCAGGCAGCATTGCAAACAAGTCTGAAAGATCCAGGACGCTGCTAGCTGAAGAAGCCACCGAAACAGTGGACCTCATAAGTCTTGTGCAGATAAATGATGGGTCCTTAGGAAGCCAGAGGCAGGCCTGTGTGTCCCACAACCCCGGTACATGGATCAAGACCCTGGCAGGAGAGGGCGTGGACACCTAACGCTTTAGGTAGACATCAAGTTGAGATGCAGTCATATTTTGAAACATTTTAAAATGTATTTTACATACAGCATCTTTAAAAGCTAAAAAAAATGTACCTGATTATTTAAAAACAAATGTTCACCAAACCAATCTATTTTTAAGTGTGTATTTGTGGCCATTGTCCCATTATATATTGATTATAATTACAAAATTGGAAGCTTTTTTACTTTTTTATCCAAATCATTGGAAGGAAAACATTGATTTTTCAATTTTCATCAGTTTATTTCAATCTGCAGAAGTGGACTTGAAGCTCTTTGTTGAATAAATGCCAGGAAAATAATTACAGGCAAGAGAGAAAAGGGGGAGGGTATAATTGATACTTTTTAAAGCAATATTTCCAAACAAACACAAAGATGAATGTCTAAAAAGCCAATATTCTGTGTTGATGTTAAAATGGCATCTAAGTTGGTTCTGTGCATTACAAGGCTCATTCTAACACCATAGGACACAACTTAAATGAAGGTCACTTCTATTACACATTGCTCTTGGCTAACAGTGGTGATGAGGAGTGCTTCTTTGCATATATCCAGAACCAATGCCATCCTTATTATGCACATGCCTCACATTTGGTAGGTACTCAATACATTTATACTGAATAATGAGTGAATGAAAGAATGAATGAGTGAGTGAATGATGTATTTGTATTTAGAACACTTATGTTCCAGCCATATGTCCATAAGACCAATTTGTGCAGGTTTACAGGAAACTTCCAAATATTCAGTCTAATATGAGTTTTTCCCCTTAGCATTAACTTCAACAAATATTAATAGAACACTTCCTTTAGCTAAGTATATTTTGCATGGGAGTATAAGATTTATGGAGTATGTAGGTGAATGATGCAAAAATCCTGCCCTTAGGTTTATAATATAGTAGGAAAATGAGGAGAATATAAAAATAAACACAGTGTAAGAAAGACTGCAAAGAAGTGTCCTAAGAGAAGTATGAACAAAGTTATGTGGGTGTGCAGAAAAGAGGGAGGTTGCTTCTAATATGGGGGAGTCAGAGAATGCATCCCAGTGGAAATGAGAGTTGAGCTTTCAAGCAGAAATAAAACAGTAAGAGTGGATGGTGAAGGAAGGACGCACAAGATGAAAGGAGCAGCAGGGACAAAAACAGGGGAGGTGACAAAGGATGGGGCATGTATGAAGGACAGTCAATGAGTTTAGCTGGAATGGAGAGTTGTGGGAGCCAATCTGGGAAAGAAGGATACATCCCAGATGGTGGATGCCTTCAATCTGAGCCTAAGGTGTTTGAACCCTAGGGGGTAGGCAGTGGGCGACTATTAACAGTTTTGGAGCAGAATCATGATAACAATGGCTAATTTGGTGGTTCTGTCTAGGATTGGAAAGAGATACGAGGCAAAAAAATAAAAATAAAATAAAATAAAAATAATCCTCTCATTCTTTCAGTTCTCCTTGAGATTCCAATCCAAATCCGCCTTTCTCCTTAGCAGATCATCTCAGCTGCTGTACAAGATCCACTGATGTCATGTTAACATCTATGCATTCAACTTTTCTCAAAACTCATCCCCTCCCCTCCCCTCCCCTCCCCTCCCCTCCCCTCCCCTCCCCTCCCCTCCCCTCCCCTCCTCTCCCCTCGTCTCTCATCTCCTCTTTAGATTTCATTTGAATTAATTTCCCCTGCCTTGTCAAAGTCAACAATGTTCTTGTCTTATTCCATCTTAGGCCCCTACTCTTGCATCTGAACCTCCTCCTCTCCATTGATTTTGTTTCCCTGGATTCCATTGAAAATGCAATCAGCCAGGGCTGTACCAAGAGCTAATGATATGCTAAATGATATGGTAGACACTTAGAAAAGGGGGCTCGTCATTGGAATGGCTCTACTATTCCTCTGCCTTTCATTATATAGCATAAAACTTTTAAACTTGTTTATATGAAGGGGCTTTGCTAGAATCTTGACAGAAAGTAGGTGGACTTAGGGCTTCAAAATTCATAGTCCATAAGCTTATACAAGTATCAGAGGGAATCCAGGCTTTCCCGATCCCCTTCCAGATTCTGCTCCTGGGGCCCAAATGCACCTGTGTATCAGCCTGACACGCAGGAGGTTAACCATCTGCACTGGCTTGGTGGACAGTTCTCCCAAAGGGGTGCATTGGATGGAAACCAATGAATCCAAATAGACCCTCTTTCTTAAGCAGTGTTCCTGCTGGGGCATGGAGAAAGTGTGTCTCTGGATTCCAAGTTGTGCCCGAAATGCTGGGCCCCAGGTCTCTGTGAAGCCTGCTCCATCCACATGGCTCCTGGGACAACTGAGATCAGATTATTGCCCCTGCACTGTCTTCCCTTAGCCCCCTTCACCATATTGGCATGTCTTTTACTGGCAAATAGAAAACACCCAGTGAACACAAGTTCTTTTTTGGAGCTTTCCCTGGCCCCGAGAGGAAAGGATAATGATGGTGTGCCTTCACAAACACACCTTCTCAGGAGGCAGAAGACCTGAAGAGCATGTTCCCAGTGTACCATGGGAGTTTGTATTTTATTTCAAGGACTGACAAGTGGAAAGTTATCCATGGTAATTTTGCCAGCGGTTGATTCATACATTGTAGGTGCTGAGAATGCAGTACTCTGAGCAAGCAGAGTAATAGCCATAGCGAAGACTTACTGAGCACGTATCTGTGCCAAGCTCTGCTCTAAGCATTTTATCTGTATTAACTCACCAGCCTTATGAGGTGGGCACTGTTCTCGTCTGCACTTCATAAATGAAGAAATGGGCATAGAGTGGTTTAGCCATTTGCCCAAGATCACAAAGCAACATTGTAGTGGGATTTTGGATTCAACAGTCTACCTTGAGTTTATGCACTTAACCCCCACACTTTGTAGGAACAAATGAAAACAAATAAGAATGAATGTAAAACTACTAGTTAATATTACAAATATTACAAGGCTAGATATCTGAACAGTTGTAATGGGGGATGATGTCTATGTATCACCAAGAATACCTAAAAATAAAACTGGTATCCTGCTTCCACTGAGCTGATGTAACAGGAATGGATAAACCTGACTAAAGGAAGTGATAGAACCTTATAGCATTGCAGAGTGCAGAGAAGGGGCAGGTGAGTAATACTATCTTGAGTTTAGGAGGTGTAGACAAAGATAAGTTGTATAAGTTGTGTCTTCATCTCTGCAATACAAACTCCCTTGGCAGGTGTAGCAGCGAGTCACTAATGGCGTTGGGCATATGAATCCTTTACATTCTTTCTTCTCAGAGAGGGAACCAGGGTAGCTCAGCTCTTGCATCTTGATCCTTCTCTCTCCGTTGCAGCATTGGAAGCTGGTGCCAGAGAAGTCAAAGACCCTGGAAACAAGTTTAAAATAACCCAAACATGAGCCACGCAAAGCCCCTAGTAAGGATTTCTATCTTACTTACTTTCATATGTCCTGACCCAGAATCTATAAGAGAGAGAACTCCTTGATGGCTATGCTCTGTAGCCTGACTTTCCCTAATATGTGACACTGAGCTTTCACTTGAGGGAGCAGCAACAAGTATGGCAAACCTGGCTGCATCACCTCACCTCTGCAACACCTCCTCCAGGGCCCACCTTCTCCATACCCCGGCTTCCTTTGGCTACCTCTTGCTCTCTGATACATAATTCTAGAACATGCAAACAAATTGGAGATAGCAGCACAGAGCCCTCTTTTTTTCCAGTTGAGGTTTTTTAGTCATTATTTTGATGGCTCTGCCCACCCACAAATGGTGTGGAGGAGGGGAAGGGAGGAACAGGACAGCTGAGTGGATCAACTGTAAATAGAGGGAAGGTGAACACCAGTTTCCCCAGCACTGCAGACATTGAAAATGATACTCTATTTGTTCAGTGAACAGAGATCCTTAACCCGGGACCTCTAAATAGGCTTCAGGAATCTGTGAGCTCGATGAATTGTACAGAGTGGGGCAAAAGTAGATTTACAGTTGTGAGTATGTGAAACATAGTTTATTCTTGTGTTATTATTTGTAGTATCTTAAAATATAATGAAAATACAGAACAGATAAAAATAATGGTATTATCCATTTCTTTCCATATCTTCTATGTGACATATTTTGTAGTTGTAAGTTAAAAGTGAAGCTATAATATATAGCTAAATCAGAGAATTAGATTTCATTTTTTAAAATAAAATTGTGTTTATTAAGTGGAATACCTTTTCCTTTCTCATTTAGTCATCCAGAAGTAAGGGCTTTTACTAGTGCTATAAGATGAGGAGCTAATTACTGATGATGAAGGAAAAACCGGGAGATGTGGAGAACTTAGCCAAAATTAACAACCTTCTTTTAAGTGGCAGAAATGCTAAAATATCCATCCACCTGGCACATGGAAGGCTCCCACTAGATATTGGTTGAAATGAATATTGTGATAAGTAACACTCAGCGAACCATCTGGAAAATATATAGTTTCTGGAAGAAACTTTGATTGTTCAAAATAATTTTAAACAGTAACTATAATAATCAGTGGTTTACTATGAATATAATATTGTATATATGTATTATATACTTAACATGTATCAAATACAGAGTACACTTAATACATATAAAATAAAGAGTGGTTGACCTGCAATTTCATGGAATCTATAAGAGAATAAATGGAAAATTCCAAAAACAGTAACTCCTTCCAATTAGATATATTCCCACTCAGGGAACCTGAAAACTTTTTACAATGACCAGCTCTCTATAGTCAAGTTTCTGCATGTTTTAGTTCAATAGTCATCAACAAAAAAAGGAAGGATTAACTTCAAATAATTTTCTTGGCCAAATCTCCTACTTGGAAAATAATATTTTATTGAGTTTTATGGATTGCTCAGTTTTTTTGGAAACAGTGCAATCTGGATTAAGTATTTTGTAATGATCCTTAAAAGGAACCAAAACAAAGACAATAAGGCTGTTTTAAAACTTGACCCTTATTTCTAACACCTCAAGAGCTTTGTTGATAAGACCCAGTTGTTTCTCATCAAATGGAAGGGATGGGATCATGAGTTATTTAGGTGTCTGATCTATGAGCCATCTTAGCCAATTCTGGTCAGAGCAGGAGCATTTGTCTCCTCCTTCTCTCCCCCGCACTTCCCATCCTAGATTATCTCCATCATCTTGTGACCAAAGGAGAAAATAACTCTGCAGCTGTCAGTGGCTTTCTCAGCTGCCAACACAATCACTTGATCATACAGAGGGAATTTCCTGAATTCAGGAAAGACAGTCAACATGCACACTTTTGATTACACCATCCAGGCTTCTGCTGGGAGTAGTGGGGACAGGGTGCCTCTGTCTGCACCCACCAGAGCTCCCTGAAGAATGTCTGAAGCTACAGTCGCCTTGGCTCTTTTTATTATTCTTTTAGCGTCCGTGTTACTGTTCTTTTGAATGAACTCTCATGTGGGACCAGACCTTTAACCCCTGGGTTTCATTGATACACAGAAAGCATACCTGGTGCACTGTATGCCACCTTAGACATTCTCTGGGTCCTGTTGAATCTGTTCCTAGTGGACTGGCAGTGGGAGGAAGGGAGCAGCTCTGACTGAGGAGCTGGGGTTTTGCTCAGCCCTGCCTCTTGCCCCAGGCTTCTATTTTTGAGGGTTCAATAGGGCTGGAGGCTGGAGAAACTACAGTCAGGATGGCTGAGAGAAGAAAGATGAAGATACCCATGGATCCACCTGGCAGTGCACGGTGGACGGGGCCCTGGAGGAGGCAGCAGGAGAGGTGTGTGGTGGTTTGCAGGACAGAGAGGACAGACAGAGCCAGAGCCAGCCTGTAGTGCCAGAGTTGGTGAGAAGCCTGGCTGGCTGGGGTGGGTGTCATGGCGTGGTGGGGGAAGGGTGGACAGTGCAGTATGTGTGTGTGTGGAGGGGTTCTGGGACGAGGGCCTGGCTGAATAAACTTTCAAGTCCACCGTCTATGACCATGTAGCAGGTCTCACCGAACATAGTCCTGAGTCTAAATGGAAAGAGCCTAGAGAGGCTACATTTTAGAGTTCATGATTTAAAAATAATAAATAAAAACAATAATGGGTAAAATTCTTTATTTTTGAAACTTTAATAAGTACCTAACTATACTTTTGTGGATTTCCCTAGTTGTGATGAAATAAAAGTGGATGAACCTCTGCAAATGCCTGTGGGGAGAGGGTTGTCAACAGGGAGGAAAATTCTACAGCACAGAATGGAGTGCAGTTTACAGGGTGGGGCAAAAGTAGGTTTACAGTTGTTCCTATGGAAAATAATCTACACTAATAAAAGAGAAATATGCAAATTGACCATCACTTCATGACACCCACCAGCCAATCAGGAGTGAGTATGCAAATTAACCCAATAAAGGTGGTGGCAGCCCTGCCTCCCAGATGCTTCGGGCCTCTGGGCAGCATGCATGCAGGCAGGCACTGGACGCCTACTATGAGGGGGAGGGCGGGGGACGGAGGGAGCTACAGGAGTGGTGCTCCTGCCGGAGCGAAGACGGAAGGCGGCTGCAAGAGTGAAGGCCTGGGTCCTGGGTGCCGGAGGAAAACCAGTGCCAGCAGCCAGAGGAAGGAAGGCCTATTGCACAAATCTTCGTGCAATGAGCCTCTAGTTAATAAATAATAATACAAGAATAAACTCTGTTTTGCACACTCACAACTAAAAACCTAATTTTGCCCAACCCTGTTTATTTCCAGTTTCTGACATGAAGAAGAAGGAGAAGGAAGAGGAAGAAGAAGATGAATAATAATAGTAGTAATAATAATAATGGGGGCTTAGATATAAGTTCATTTGGGAGAAAAAGTGATTAATTTCTTACTTCTTACAGATGTAGTAATGAAAATTCATTCTTCATTCAACAAAACTTGATCTTCACACAAGTCTTGAATGATTTACTACAACTTCATATAACGTGTAAGATATAAGAGACCTGTAAGATAAGACTAGGCTGCCTCATTTAAAAAACAAACAAACAACAACCATAGAAAAGTCTGAATAACTGTGTGGTGCCATTCAAACATGTTTGATGGTTGATAATCCATCTAAAATTATAATTATACACTTGAACTTTTAAAATTTGTATTATGTACATTTATTTAGAAGATGATTAAAAAATGAAGCTCTTTTAGCATCATGAAAACCCACATTTTATAATCTCATAACTGTGCTTCTCTTTATTTTATGTTCTATAACTCAGAAGAGATTTGAGTGTCTGATTTTTCCTATGTTCAGGATTTTGCATAAAGTCTGATGTGGTCATTAACAAAGATTGCAATGAAAAGTAACTATAGTCATACCCCTCTTGTTATCTAAAAACAATTGTCAGGAAATAGCTGTCTTGCTGAAATGTTTAGTTATCATCTTCTTGATCATGTCTAACCAGAACCTGAATTTAAAAACTTCCTAAAAACAGCAACATCATAAGCCTTTCCTTTATTTGATCTGATTCTAAATATCCATTGAGAGATTTTTGCCCTCTCACTCACCCTCAACAGAGAACTGGTTGCAAATTGGAGCAAATGCTGACACAGATTTGCGTTTTCCTGGATTTGTCAAAGCACAAGTAAGAGCTCGATGGCCTCCCACAGAGTGGCCAAAAATAGCCAATTTTCCATGGTCCACTGGAAAATTGGCATTTATCAGTGAGGGAAGCTTATTCATTATGTAAGAGTACATTCTGTAGATAGTTTTTCAAGTATCCACATAAAATTCACCCCCAGTGCCAAAGTTCCAGATCTCGTCTTTACCTGATATCTGGAGCAATGATGACCAGACTGTGTTCTGAGCCCACTAGATGATGGCTGACTCATTGTAGTATTTGCTGTGTGTATTTTACTACAGGCAGCCTGCACAGTTCAATAACTTTTCCAGTTCCTGGCTTTGGAAGGAACAAGACAGCAAATTTCATTTTGCACGTTACTTTAAACCTGTCATGTTCGAACACCTCCAGCAACCCTCTAGAGAGCAGTGCTGCCCAAGGAACTTTCTGGGATGATGAAGTGTTCACCTAAGTTGGATGTGAAAAGTTCAGGTGTGCTTCCCTCCTCCTCCCCGCCTGCTTCATCTCCCTGAGCAGAAGCCTCCACCACCACTGCCAGCAACCACCTTCTTTATCAGTCACCCTTCAGCTAGGACAGGAAGATCAAAATAGCAATCAGAGGGAGAATGACAATGAAACAGAATTCTGGCAAGTTCTCTCGAGTTGCTCTGTTCAATATGGTAGTCACTATGTGGCTATTGTAATTTAAATTTAAATTAATTGAATGTATTAATTAAAATAAAATAAAATGAACAATTTAGCTCTTCACTAGACACATTTGAAGTGCTCAATAGCCGCATGTGCTGGTGGCGACTGCTTTGGATATTACAGCATTCGGTCATTCAATAGGATGTAGGAGAAAAAGAGTTGAAAGGAGAAAAGTGTTCTCCCACTTAAACAGCCCCTCATCATCATCACCATCATCTAATGCTTCTAAGTTTTAAAAACCACAGCCTACAGTTTAAACTCATCAGCATAGCTTCTCTTTTTTTATTTTAATTTTTAATTTCTTTATTGATTAAGGTGTTACATATGTGTCCTTATTCCCCCATTACCCCCCTTACCCCCCACTCATGCCCTTACCCCCTGTTACTTATGTAATATATTTATACTAGAGGCCCGATGAACAAAATTTGTGCAAGAGTAGGCCTTCCTTCTGGCACCTGGGACCTGGGCTTCCCTCGCAGCCCTAGCTTCATCCGGAAGGTCATCCAGAAGGACGTCCAGTCTAATTAGCATATTATGCTTTTATTGTTATAGATGATAAGGAGGTCAAGACCTTTTCAGATATTGTTTTTTAGCAGCTTTATTGATGGCTAATAGACATAAAAATAAATTACAGCTATTTAAATTGCACAGTTTGTTAAGTTTTGCAATCCATATACACCCACAAAACCATCACCACAGCCAAGATAATGTGAACATCTGTCACCCCCAAGAGTTTCCTCTGGCTTTTTTGTAATCCTCTCTTGACCCTTCTCCCATTCCCAGGCACCCACTGATCTGCTTTCTGTCATTATTGATTAGTTTCAATTTCTAAAATTTTATGTAAGTGGAACCAAAGAGCTGGTTTTCTTTTTTTGTCAGGCTTTTTTTTACTCAGAATAAATTTTTTGAGATTCACCCATGTTCTTTTTGTTGTTGCTGTTGAGTAGTATTCCATTTTATCGATATCTCTCAATTTATTTATCCATCTATATGTTGAAGGATGATTGGGTAGTCTGGGAATATATAAATAAAGTTCCTATGAACCTTTGTGTAAAAGTCTTTATATGAACATATGCTTTACTTTCTCTCAGGTAAATACCTACTGATGGAATGACAGGATCATATGGTATAGATACTTTGAAACTTTTTAAAGAAACAGGCAAAATACTTTCTAAATTGGTTGCAACATATTATATTCCCACCAGTGGTGTATGACAGTTCCAGTTGTTCTGTGTCCTCATCAGCACTTGGTGTGCTGTCTTTCCAATTTTAGACATTTGGATCTCTAGTAAAAATCCCATTGCTCCCCCTTCTAAGCTTTTATTTCTTCATCTGACAGGAATGTTTGAGCATGTGACATTAATTTCTTATTATTTTTAAAAATTATTGTCACCAAAGTGATGTCATTGATTTTTTTTAGAAATATATGAAATAATATCAATTTTTACTTTATGGTGAGGTCTGAACTAAGGAAATTAAAAAGAAAGGATGGAAGAGAGATCTTTTGAGAAATTAGCTGACAGTCATATGGGTGCTCCCTTGTAGGTAACAAACTGCTTTTATCTTGCTGCTTTTAAGATTCTCTCTTTGTCTTTAACCTTTGTCATTTTAATTATGATGGGTCTTGATGTGGACCTTTTTGGGTCCCTCTTGTTTGGGACTCTCTGTGCATTCTGGACTTGTAGGGGAAGTCCTACAAGGACTTTCTTTCTTTCACCAGGTAGGGGAAGTTTTCCATCATTATTTGTTCAAATAGGTTTCAATATCTTGCTCTCTCTCTTCTCCTTCTGGCACCCCCATAACATGAATGTTGGTGCATTTGAAGTTGTCACAGAGGCTCCTTGTAGTCATATTCTTTTTAATTCTTTTTTCTTTTTACACTTCTGACTGGGTGATTTTTGCTTCCTCATATTCCAACTCACTGATATGATTCTGAGACTCCTCTACTCTACTGTTGAATTCCTGTAAATTATTCTTTATTTCAGTTAGTGTATGCTTAATTTCTGCCTGATCTTTTTTCATGTCTTTAAAATTCTCACTAAGATTCTTGAAAGTCTAACTCCTTGAAGCTCTTATTAAGATCCTTGA
Source organism: Plecotus auritus (assembly GCF_963455305.1). NCBI lineage: Eukaryota > Metazoa > Chordata > Mammalia > Chiroptera > Vespertilionidae > Plecotus > Plecotus auritus. The sequence continues at coordinate 82,342,802 of NC_137771.1, forward strand.
GCATGCTTATAACCATTGTTTTGAACTCTGTATCTAGTAGTTTGTTTGCTTTCATTTCATTTAATTCTTTTTCTGGAGATTTCTTTTGTTCTTTCATTTGTGGCATGTTTCTTTGTCTCTGCATGTTCCCTGTGTTTGTTTCTATGTATTAGGTAGAGCTGCTATGTCTCCTGGAATTGTTAGAGTGGCCTTGTGTAGTAAGTGCCCTTTAGGGGCCAGTGGCTCAGCCTCCCTGGTCACCTGAGCTGGGCACTCTAGGTGTGCCCCTATGTGATCTGTGTACATAGTCTTGTTATAGTTGAGCTTTGATTGCTGTTGGCATCACTGGGAGGAATTGACCCACAGGCCAATTGTCTATGAGGACCAGCTATGACTATAGTGGAAGAACTGCTGTGCAGCAGGCACCCCTATGCAGCAGGATTTGCTTCAGTGGGGCTTTAGTGCTCACTGAGTCTGCCCCTTGGATATGTCAATTGTGGATATGTAAAGTTGTAATCTGGTATGGTCTGAAGCTGTCTACTGGGTGCACTGGCTCTGGAGGTGCAAAGTCAGCTACTGCCTGGGGCCACCAGACAGGAGCTACCGAGCAACCTACAGATCGCTGCTATTGTGTTGGGCTTGGAAGTGCCCAGGTGAGGCCAAGCTGTGATGCAAGGCAGGCTGGTGCTAGTGCCATGTCTTGGGCCTCTTATTGATAGGTATGGGGCATGTTGATGACAGCCGCGGCTGTTTGAAAAATTTTAGCAAAGTCTGAAGCCAGAGCCAGGATAGGCCATTCATATGGAAAAGCAGCAGCAAACAGCTTAGGTGGGGCTGCTTACTAGATCAGGCAGGGTCTCAGGAAATCACCAGGGTGGAGCGAACAGTGTGGGCCATGCTAATGGAAACTCAGATGGCTGCCACTCAGCTTTGCAACAGGGGAGGTCTCAGCACAGGAACAATGACTCCTATGAATACCCCTGTCTGGGAGAAAGCTGCCCTGAGTTTCTGCCCTGATGCCAGACAGTCCAATTCCTCCCCATATGTCCCTGAATTCCCCCAAAGCCACCGCCCAATGTTGGAGCTCAGAGGGAGCAAGTTTAAGTAAGTTTGTGTGCTGGCCCTTTAAGAGGAACTGCCTGGGTTTCCAGCAGCCTCTGTGGCACTCAGACACAATCCCTGCTGATTTTTACAACCCAAAGTTACAGGACTTCTTTTCCCAGCTCTGCAATCCTGGGATGGGGGTCTGGTGTGGGGCTAGGACTCCTGCTCCTCACAGGAGACCTCTGCCATTGAGATATCCTTTCTGATTTAAAAAATGTCCACACCTGGGTGTTGGACCATCCCTCTGTGCCTCCGCCTCTCCTGCCAGTTTCGATGTGCTTTTTTCTTCTCTAGTTGTAGGACTTCCATTCAGCCAAATGTCAAGCAGTTCTGAATGATGATTGTTCTGTATTTTAGTTGTAATTTTTATGTAATTGTGGAAGGTGGCGAGTACTGGCATTTACCTATGCCACCATCTTGGTTCTCCAAATTTACTTTCTCCTTTCTAATTTGGATGACTTTTATTTCTTTCTCTTACTTAATTGCTCAGGCTAGGTCTTCCAGTTCAATATTGAATGGAAGTGGCGAAAGTGCACATCCTAGTCTTGCTCCTGATTTTAGAGGGAAAGCTTTCAGACCCTCATCATTGAGTATGATGTTGGCTGTTGATTTTTCTTATATAGGCCTTTATTATGTTGAGGCAGTTTCCTTCTATTCCTAATTTTTTGCATGTTTTTTTTTTTATCATGAAAAGGTGATGAATTTTGTCAAATGCTTTTTTGCATCAGTTGAAGTGATCATGTAGGTTTTTGCTTTCATTCTTTCAATGTGGTGTATTATACTGATTGATTTTTTTAAATATATTTTTTATTAATTTTTTACAGAGAGGAAGAGAGAGGAGAGGGATAGAGAGCTAGAACATCAATGAGAGAGAAACATCGATCAGCTGCCTCCTGCACACCCCCCCCCCACTGGGGATGTGCCCGCAACCAAGGTACGTGCCCTTGACTGGAATCGAACCTGGGACCCTTCAGTCCGCAGGCTGACGCTCTATCCACTGAGCCAAGCTGGTTTCGGCTATACTGATTGATTTTTATATGTTGAATCATCCTACATACATTTTGATCTGTATATTAGCTGATATTGAATGGTGAGCCAATACAATATTTACTGTAATAAATAATTTTTTGATTACTTACAAAATCGTTCAGCTTTTGTATGTCATTTTCTTGCTTATAATTTTTTTTCTTATATGATTGTTTTTCATGATTATGGAAGTCCATCATTCTCATTTTATGTAACTTAAGATATTTTAGAGAGGTATAAAGTGAATTGGTAAAAAAATTTTTTTGAATGAACTATTTGGAGAAAGTACTTATTACTTTAAAGAAAATTCTTGAGATGATTTCAAACTTTTGAAACAATGTATTTATATAACACTTTAATGGATCTATTCAATTGTAGTTATAGATATTGAGTTTTCTCATTCTGGGGGTTTTTTAGTTCTTGATATATTGAAATTTAACTTTCTCTTTAAAAGTGGTAAAAGTGGCATAAGCATGTCAAGCCAGGTCCTCAACGTTCCCACAAATGGGAGGAGCAGGGGAAGTGTGCTTTTGGAGCAGTGTCTCCCACAGAAATGTAACATGAGCATATACATAATTTAAAATTTTCTAGTAGTCACATTTTAAATGGTAAAAAGAGGGGGAAATTAATTTAATATGTTTTATTTAACTCAATATATTTGAATAGTATTAAAAGTGTAATCAAATTAATTTTCTGTGAAATTTATTTTTGAGATCATTATTGTACTAAACCTTTGAAATACAGTATATATTTTACACTAACAACAAATCTCAATTTGTACTAACCACATTTCAAGGGCTCATTAAACATATGTGGCCAGGGCAATGGTGCAACTTTAGTTCTACATCTTCTGAATTTACAATAGTAAAATTTTTATACCTATGAAATCACATGATGCAATACCTGGTTATATCTCAGCATAATGTTTGTGAAGGCCCACTAAGGGGGAAGAGACTGAGGGGTGATGAGAAATGGTCATATCACTACTTGCTAGGAATTTGGGACCTATTGCCAACCCCCGGAATCCTTGGATAAATTCTTCTATTCACAAAAATTGTTGGTTCTTGATTGTCTTTTTCTTTTATTTTTAAATCAGAAAGTTAGGCTTCTGGCAGTGCTCACTTAATGGTTAATGTAGGTGCCATTTATTTCCAATTTATAATATTTGACCTCAATTAAAACATTTTAATTTAATTTTAAATAGGCATATAAATGTCCAAATGATAAAAAGTCATATAATGGTAAGTCTCTCTGTTACCCTTGCCGCCTATCATCTCAGTTACAGAATCTCCAGTGCTTAATCATTGTTATGTATCCCTCATTTATCTTTTCACCTAATGAAGCTTAAGCTTTAGGAAACTATTTGCCTACTTCTCTTCCAAAGCCCTTGGTAGGGTTCCAGCTATGTGCTCAAAAAGAAATAAATTTTTTGTAAATATTGCAAATTTTCAATTATAGTAAGTTAAGACCATTGTCTCTCTCCACTCCAACTTACCTTCCATTATACCATCCCTCATTTGGGTGGTGATAGAATAGTTATATTTAATTTTGGAATCTAGCCAAAGGAAAGTTGTATTAGGTTTAGAAGGATATATTTAAGTGGTATATAGTTATTTTCATGTATAACTAAGCTATTGGGAGCTATTCTAATACAAGAGTAGATTCTAGGCATATTCCTACTGCTTACTGTGCTGAATTGCCCTGCTTCAGGACACATAGGTGCAGGACCAGGGACTGTGCCGTTACATGAACATGCCATAATTTACACAACACTGGATGAGCATTTTTAGTGGAGGAAAAACATTTGAAATATAGAATCAAAAAGAGTTTGTGGAAATTCTTCCAAACATCATACATGTTTAATTATAAATCAAGAATTTAGTTTTCATTGACATCTGATCAAAGCTAAAGTTCCCTTTGTTATGAATATACTCAATAACATAGCACATATAATTATAAATGTACCATGCATTTTTTTCTCATTAAAATTGTGTAAAATAACATTTATCAAGAATTTATACATTTGAAAAACACAAACATGTAGCACTGCCACAAAGAGTGAGTATGACTATCTAAGATGTCACAAATTTTATGTATATTAATATATTGGACTGTGTCTTACCAAATTTCATGCAGTTTGCCCTAACAAAGTCTGGTGCTTTCTGAGAAAACAGAGCCCCAAACTTCTAGCTCAGGAAATGATCAACCATGTTAGAGAAAAAAACTAAAGAATATACCTATTGTCTCCAATATAAAAGAATATTATAAATTGTATTATATGAAGAGGCAATAAAAGAGTAAACAGCCCCAAAAGTTGGGGGTGGGGGGAAGCATTTGGTGATGTGTCATACATTAATTTAAAAAATATTATGATTTTTTTATCCCTAGATTTTGTAACATTTGGAGTATTTTCTTATATATGCCCATGATTTGGTGAAATTCTCCATCTTTTCTTCTTTTTTAAAAAACATTCCTTCTTGATAACTACAATATCTGAAACACATACATTCTGTTTCTATCATGTTTTCTCTTGGTTTCCAGTCATATAGTTTTGTTGCTTGGAGTGCCTAGTAATTTATCTTTGAATGTTAGACATTGTATATGAAAAATTCTATAGGTTCTGGAGATATTATATTCTTCCAGAGAGGGTAAAGCTTTAATTTGCATCTTAGACTAGAGTTGGCACACTCTTTTTGTAAGAGGCAGGACAGTAAACATTTTAAGTTTTGCAGGCCAATAGGCAAAATCAAGGACATTATGTATATATTTATGTAATATGAGAAAATAAACTTTCAAAAATTTTTATTGATGAAATTCAGAATATATTAATAATTGATAACTTTTTGGCAAAATGTCTACTAATAAGAAGAATGGAATTCTTTTTAGGGGGTGATATATTGCCTAATTGGGCTTTAAATTTAGTGTTTTCTATCATCAAACTCATTCTCAAATGTTCATCTGTTAATGCTGATCTGTATTGAATTTATGTATTTTCTTTGAAAATGTCCTTTTAGCCCAAGCCAGTTTGGCTCAGTGGATAGAATGCTGGCCTGCGAACTGAAAGGTCTCAGGTTCGATTCTGGTCAAGGGCACATGCCTGGGTTATGGGCTCGATCCCCAGTGGGGGACTTGCAGGACCCAGCTGATTCATGATTGTCTCTCATCATGATGTTCCTATCTCTCTCTCCCTCTTCCTTCCTCTTTGAAATCAATATATATGTGTGTGTGTGTGTGTGTGTGTGTGTGTGTGAAAATGTCCTTTTACACAGATAGGTGCTGTCAAACATTGATATCAATCTATAATCATATCTTTTTAACAGAGCATATTTATTACTTGGAAGGCATTTATATAATTCTATTAGATTCTTATCTTTTTAAGATCAGAAAATATATCCACTGAAAATTGGCACATGAATAGAAATCTTCCTTCTTGTTTTAACTTTTGCCAGAACAGGAGGCATACAAAGCATATTGACATTACTTGTAAACAACATTAGTTGTTATCAAAATGACTTTACTTCAGTAAAAGTTTCACATATAAGAGCTGGTTTTCCTGGTAATTTTTAATTGAGTTGTTAAGAAACATCATCAAATCTGTAGTAAAGCTAATTTCAGAAAACAAAGAAAGGTCTCAAATGTATAAGCTAAGCTTCCAACTTAAGAAACTAGAAAAAGAACAAAAAATTAAACCCAGAGCAAACAAAAGAAAGGAAATAAAGATTAGAATGGAAAATCACTGAAATGAAAAAAAAAAAAATAGAAAAATAGCTGAAACTAAAAGTGCAATAAAACTAACTAACCCTTAGTTGGACTGACCAAGAAAATAGAGAGAAGGCAATAAATGACCAAAATCAGGATTAAGAAGAGATATTACTTACTGACCTTACCAACATTTAAGGATGCCAAAACAATTCATTTAATTGAAGACAGGATAGTCTTTTCATAGTGACGAGTCTATTATGTCCATATGCAAAAAAATAAAACAAAAACAAAACAAAACAAAAAACCCGCGGAATAAATAAATAATTTTAACCAACAAATATAGAATCTTGCCTCACACTATACTGAAAAATTAGCTCCAGGCCTGACCAGTTTGGCTCAGTGGCTGGTTTGGTTCAGTCGTTGGAGTGTTGGACCTCAGACCAAAGGGTTGAGGGTTCAATTTCTGCTCAAGGGCACATACCTCATTTGCAGGTTTAATCTGGTCAGGTGCATGCAGTAGGAAACCAATTGCTGTGTCTCTATCACATTGATGTTTCTCTCTCTCCCCTTCCTCCCTCCCTTCCACACTCTCTCTAAAAAAAAAAAAAAAAAAAAAAAAAAAAATCAATGGAAAAGATACCCTCAGGTGAGGATTAAAAAAAAAAAAAGCTTCAAAGGAGCTGAAGATTACACCTCTATAAAAAACCATAGGAGGAAAAATAACCAAGATGGCGGCATAGGTAAACACCTAAACTGCTGCCTCACACAACAATTTCAAAACTACAACTAAAAGACAAAACGGACATCATTCAGACCACAGGAAGGCTGGCTGAGTGGAAATTCTACAGCTAGAAAGAAAGAGAAAAGCACACTGAGACTCAGAGGAGCTACAGGAGGCAGAGGTACTGAGATGTGTGCGTGCAGAGAAGACTGGCAACTGAGTGCGCGGCTGGCTTTCTCAAGTGGGAGGGAGAAAAAAGCTCCTGACTGCGCTGAACTCCAGTTCTGGGCGAGACTCTGGGGACCCAGACTCATTCGGGGAGAAACTGGACTGTCTGGCAGTGGGTGGAACTCGAGGGCGGCTTTCTCTCAGAGGTGCTTGCAGCGATTACCACAGGACACTGAGACACAGGGGCCTATTAGGGCAGGGCTGACGGGAAACCAATGCTGTCAGCTCCGCCCTGACACTCCGCCCCATCCAAGCTGAGCACAGAGGCTTTTGCAAGGCTTGTCTCATAAGGGTGTCTCCAGCACAGAAGTTCTCCCAGAGTAGACACAGCTGATCCTCATAGCCAATTGGCATGGAGGTCAATTCCTCCCAGTGATACCAACAACAATCAAGGCTTAACTACAACAAGACTGTGCACACAACCCACAAAGGGGTGCACCAAGAGTGTCCACTTCAGGTAACTGGGGAGGCTGAGCCACTGGGCCCTATAGGACACCTAGCACACAAAGCCACTCTATCAACTCAGGGAAGCAGCCAAAATGTGGAGACAAAGAAACAGATCACAAATGAAAGAATTGGAGGAAAGCAAATGACTGGATTTAGAGTTCAAAACCACGGTTATAAGGTTTTTCAAGAATTTCCTAAAAAAGGCTGGTAAATTTAGTGAGACCCTCGAGGATATGAAAAAGGACCAACTAGAAATTAAGCATACACTGACTGAAATAAAAAATAATATACAGAGATCCAACAGCAGACTAGAGGATCACAAGAATCAAGTCAAAGATTTGAAATACAAAGAAGCAAAAGACACTCAACCAGAAAAGCAAAAAGAAAAAAAGAATCCAAAAATATGAAGATAGTGTAAGGAGCCTCTGGGACAACTTCAAGCATACCAACATCAGAATTATGGGGGTGCCAGAAGAACAGAGAGAGCAAGATACTGAAAACCTATTTGAAGAAATAATGACTGAATACTTCCCCGACCTGGTGAAAGAAATAGACTTACAAAGTCCAGGAAGCGTACAGAACCCCAAACAAAAGGAATCCAAAGAGGACCACACCAAGACACATCCTAATTAAAAAGCCAAGAGCAAAAGACAAAGAGAGAATATTAAAAGCAGCAAGAAAAAAACAGTTACCTACAAGGGAGCACTCATATGATTGTCAGCTGATTTCTCAACAGAAACTATGCAGGCCACAGGGGAGTGGCAAAAAATATTCAAAGTGATGAATAGCAAGAACCTACAACCAAGATTACTCTACCCAACAAAGCTATCATTCAGAATTGAAGGTCAGATAAAGAGCTTCACAGATAAGAAAAAGCTAAAGGAGTTCATCACCACCAAACCAGTATTATATGAAATGCTGAAAGGTATTCTTTAAGAAGAGAAAGAAGAAGAAAAAGGTAAAGATAAAAATTATGAACAACAAATACATGTCTATCAGCAAGTGAATCTAAAAATCAAGTGAATAAAAAATCTGAGGAACAGAATAAACTGGTGAATATAATAGAATCAGGGACATAGAAAGGGAGTGGACTAACAATTCTCAGGGGCGGGGGGGAAGGATGTGGGGGGTGCGGGAAGAGACTGGACAAAAATCGTACACCTATGGATGAGGACAGGGGGGCGGGTAAGGGCAGAGGGTGGCGTGGGAACCGAGTGGAGGGGAGCTATGGGGGAAAAAAGAGGAATAATTATAATAATCTGAACAATAAAGATTTATTAAATTAAAAAACAAACAAAAAAACTCTTAAGAATAAATTTTCATGAATTTAGGTTAGCAAAGAATTCAGTCATAACACTAAGAGCACAATCTCTAAAATTAAAAAAAGGTAAATTGGACTTTATAAAAATTAAAAGTGTGTGCTTCAAAAGACAATATTAAGAAAATGAAAAGATAAACTTGGGAGAAATATTTGTAAATCATATATCTGATAAAGGACATGTATGTAGGGTCTATAACGAATTCTTACAACTGAAAAATAAGAAATGAACAACCCAGTTAAAAATGGGCAACAGACTTGAATAGACATTTTACCAAAGAAGACATATGATTGGCTGGTAGGACATGGAAAAGTACTCAAAATTATTAATCCTTAGGGAAATGAAGTTTAAAGTCACAATAAGATACCACTATATGATTAGAAAGAATATTTATTCTAAAAAAGGACAAATAATACCAAGTATTGGCAAGAATGTGGAGAGACTGGAATGCTCAAGCATTGCTGGGATTATAAGATGGTACAGCCACTTTGGAAAACATTTGGCAATTTCTTTAAGTGTTAGATGTAAACATATCATGTGACTCCCATATTTTACTCTTAAAAATCTAGCCAAGAGAAATAAAAACATAGGTCCACAAAAACATATACATAAATGTTCTTATCAGCATTATCTGTAATGACCCCACACAGTGAAGTTATCAATCAATAGACAAATGGATAAACAAACTGAGGTATATCTATATAAATGAAACACTAAAAAAGCCTAAGAAAGAAAATACTAGTACATACTGCAACACAGATAAACTTCAAAAGCATTATTGTAAATGAGAGAAGCCAGATGCAAGAGACTACATATTGCATGATTCTATTCATTTGAAATGTCCAGAAAAGGTAAGGTTAGAGTCATAAAGCTAATCAGTAGTTGCCTAGGGCCAGTGCTGGGATCAAAAATTAATTGAAATGAGCTTGGGGGGAAAAGTGGATTTTGATAGTTATACAACTCTATAATTTACTAAAAGTCATTGAATAATATACTTCTGATAGACAAATTTTATGGAATCTCAATTATACTTCAATGAAATTACTTTAAAAATTAGGGCTGTTTTCTCATATAAACAAGACATCTGGGTGTAGACACTCCACATCTAGGAAATGGTTTGACAATGTTGTCAGGATTTATCCAATGCTTTTCTCTTTCCTATCTGCCATCCTAATAGTGTTAGCTTTCATCCTCATGCTAGTTGCCTCATGAGGTCGCTTGCCACTGATCTAGGCATTATATTCACTTTCAACTCAGAAAGAAGGTGGGGGAAGGAAAAAGAATGCTGATAGCTGTGTGTTCCTTTTTCTCATAAGCTCTAAGTAGGCTTTCACTTATATCTTATTGGACAGACCTATTAAACATGGCTTATTTTGGTTTAGAGACTCTCTTTAGAAAGACAAAAAAGAGATAATGGCAATGATTATTAGGATATCCAACCAAGAATTTCTGATACTTCTTTTCTACCAAGGAATAAATAATAGATTTCATTATATTGAATGGTGTCAAACTATTTATGTAGATACTAGAGGCCCGGTGCACGAATTCATGCACGGGTGGGTCCCTCAGCCTGGCTGGTGATCGAGGCCTATTGGGGGGCCATCTGGCCCGGGGGGAGGGGCCATGGGAGGTTGGCTGGTGTGTGGGGGGGGAGGCTGCAGGAGGTTGGCTGTGGGAGTGCACTGACCACCAGGGGGCAGCTCCTGCATTGAGCGTCTGCCCCCTGGTGTTCAGTGCACATCATAGAGACTGGTCAACCAGTCATTTCGGTCATTTTGGTTGTTTGGTCGTAATGGTCGCTTAGTCTTTTATGTATATAGATTTTCTGAAGGAAGGGATGTCACTGATGTAGAAATCATTCTAAAGATACCTTTTCTTCTTACAACCATAAAGCTTTGTTATGAAAGTTTCTTTTTTGATATAAAAATACAAATTAAACTTTACAAAGACAGGAAGGACCTCAAAAGAAATATTAGAGTAGCTGCAATTTTCATTCTTAAAATACTTTTTTAGTAAGAATGCAAATTTAGACAGCTGATCAAAATAGTTGGCTAAAGGACAGGACAAGGAAACAAATACTCCTTTATTTTAAGGTACCAGCCCAAACCAGCCTTAAATACCTCTGTAAAAATCTTGTAGGAAGAAAGATTCTCTCCAGGTGTCAAATATTTCAGGCATTTGTTTTTCTACTCTCAATACCCAACTAAATTTGTTTCCCCACTTCCAGTTGAGGAGGCTTGCTTAACTCATCGGAGACTATAACATCTCTTCCCAATACAAAGTTGAGTGGAACTGATGTTGGTAGCTTGAAATCAACCACAGCGGGAGTATTTATACCATAGAAGTTGGAAAATCCTAAAAACCAGCGCTGTTTTTTTTCTTCCCGGAGAGTAGTTAAACAACTACTAGCATATTTCTGCCCAATTGCATCAATGTTTAGAGTGACAGTGTTGCACACTCACACAACACAAATTTCTCCCTGCCATACACAACAGATTCCCAAAATGAATCTATTTGCTTTTTCCTTTGAAAGTTTATTTTTTTCCTAACCTGACAACAGCATACATACCAATACCAACAGCAAAATCAAGGCAGCCAGTAGCAATTTTATGGCCTACAAAAATTAAGCCATGAAAATATTCAGATGGGTAATTTGATTTTTTTTTTTTTTGGTGGGGGGATGGTTAAAAAGTAAATTCATGGCACAGTTTTTTTGTATAAGAGCAACATGAAGTCTTTTGGCAGAAAAGTTCCTATTAACATCAGTAAAGTCTGCAGACATAGCACAAAGTATTCTCCTCCGCATGGAGCTAGGTACAGGGCAGAAAATTTATCTACAGCTCTGGTCTGGTTGCCTAGGAGGTGAGGGATTTTGTTTCTGGAATACCATCAATAACTACTGTCAGAATATTATATAAGTATGGTAGAGGAATCACTACACCACTACTACCAGGATCTCAAATGGTAGCAGCCATCCTTGACACTAGGTGCTCTTGTGTGATTGTGGCCATGGAACAGGAATGAAGAGACGCTCTACTAGGATCAGGCTGAGGTTGAGCACAAAGGATTCTATCTGTTTCAGGCACATAATTTTACTTCATCTTCAACAAGGTCAGTCTAGATGAGATGTTCGTCTTCTCTTTTAGGTTTGGCATTTAAGGAGATACCTGTAATAAAGGAGTATATACTGTATTCTCTGAGGCAAACTCCTTTGGACCACCTACTCTACTTCTTATGCCTATCATAAACTATCATTCTTGATAGAATTGGTCAAATGAATAAAAATATTTGTTTAAGCTATGATAGCATTTTTTTTAATCTTAAAAATACCAGGTCAGGTCAGTTATTAATTCATGTCATAAAGTTGTATATTTTTAGAATCCCACAATTGGCCTTTAAAGCGGTCTACCTGGTACTTTTCATTCAATCAACCAAGAAAATGCAACACCTCACAAAACAATCCATTTTATAGAGACCTGAAACTTGTCATCGTAAAACTTCCCCTCTTTGGTCCTAGTTTGAATTCTGAGAAAACTTTTTTTTCAGCTATGTAATTGTGAAAAACAAAAGAGATTCTATAGAAAGTAACTTCACAGGGTGATCTGATAAAAAAAATTCCTAATTGGGCAGTCATGTGGATAGTAATGCCCCACTCATAACTTCCTTAGGAAAAGGTTTATATTTGTCTTAAGTAACCCTTGTTCATTGATACTGTGCATCTAGTTTAACACACATTTGAAGTAAGCTTTAACCACCCTCAGGAAAGCACATAGTCTTGTTAACTATCCTATAACCCAATCTGTTTTCTCCCATATAACCTTCCTCAAATTTCCTCCTTAATTTCAAATGCATAAAAGAAACCACAACACTGATATTCTCTGGAACATTTGAGATCTTGCTCCCCAGCATATGTTGGCAGTTTGGCTCAAATTAACTCTTATAAAATTTTTTTACAGGTTTGGACATTTCTTACATCGACATAATCAAATGTGGATAGCAGCCAAAATATATTCTTAGCTTATTTGGAGTGTCAGCCAGCTAAAATCCCTGTCTTGTCAAATTAGATTTTATTAAACATGTTTCCCTCATTTTGTACTTGTGTTGTTGGATTTCTAAATTTAAGGGTAGGGCTTTACATTAATCCTAAATCAATTCCATTCTCTTAGATTTGATCAACATTTCCAGACAGTCAAGATATTTCTAAATTCCTAGTTTTAGAATCTAAAGAATTAACTGTTTTTTCCAGCCTCACATCATTTGAAACTGTGATAAAATGCATTTTTTTCTTTATGAAAGGCATAGGTAAAAATATTTTAAAATAGGACCTGGGACAGAGTCCTGGGGCACTCCACAAGTTACCTTTCTTGGTGAATGGAGACCTGGATTTGGTTGTTTCTAACAATTACAAATCCACCTCATTGTCCTTGAATCCAATCCATTGATAAGGACATTGTGATATTGCGATATAATAAGAAATATGTATTTTTGGTCTTTGTCCTCAATTCCTGGCACAGAGCTCCCCAAACCCTTGTAATTTCTTAAGTGATAAAGTGATAGGCACGTTTTTTTTGGTTATAATATTTGGTATTTGTTCCCGGTTCCTGAAATAGCTTCAAAACAATAAAGGGGAAAGAAGTCTTTTTTATTCTTCATAACAAGCCCTGGTCAACCACACCTAAATTTATGTTAACGAGGTGACTTTTGGAAAGCCTGTAAGGATCAGGGCTGGTTGCCAAGGGAATCAAGCATGTGATTAGAAAGTTGGAACTTTCTGCCAGGCCCATGTGGCTCAGTGGTTGAGCATCACCCTATGAACCAGGAGGTTATGGTTCAATTCCCGGTCAGGGCACATGCCTGGGTTGCAGTCTCAGTTCCCAGTGGGGGATGTGCAGGAGGCAGCCAATCAGTGATTTTCTCTCATCATTGATGTTTCTATCTCTCTCTCCCTCTCCTTCCTTTCTGAAATCAATAAAAACATATTTAGAAAAAGAAAAAGAAAGTTGGAACTTTCAGCCCCACCTCCTGACCTCCAGGGAAGAGAGAGGGACTAGAGGTTGAGTTAATTATTATGGCTAATGATTTAATGAATCATCTAGATAATAAGAGCCTAAGCGACCGTTACGGCCGAACGACCAGAACAACCGGTCGCTATGATGCGCACTGACCACCGGGGACAGACGCTCAATGCAGGAGCTGCTCCCTGGTGGTCAGTGTGCTCCCACTGCTCAGCCAGAAGCTGGGCTCATGGCTGGCGAGCGCAGCTGCGGTGGCGGGAGCCTCTCCTGCCTCCATGGCAGTGCTAAGGAGCAGTGAGCCCAGCAGTAAGGAGCAGCAAGCAGGTGGGCAGTAAGGAGCGAGGAGTCCCGGACTGCGAGAGGACACAGGCTGGGCTGAGGGACCCCCTCTCCCCGGGGCATGAATTTTGTGCACTGGGCCTCTAGTGCCTACATTATGAAGTCTCTGTAAAAGACCCTAACTGAAGTGGTTTTGAGAGCTTTCAGGTTGGTGACTCATCAGGGTTTTGGGAGGGTGGTACACCCAGTGAGGGCAAGGAAGCTCTGCAAACCTCCCCCAGATCCTGCCCTTGGCATCTCTTCTAGCTGGCTGTTTCTGAGTTGTGTTCTTTATTATAAATATATATTAACTATATATGTTTATTACTATAATAAAAAGTAATAGTAAGTAAACTGTTTTCCTGAGTTTTGTGAGCACTATTCTAGCAAATTATCAAACCTGAAGAGAGGGTCTTAGGAACCTCTGATTTATAGTCCGAAGTCTAAGGCCCAAACTTGTGATTGCCAGCTGAAGGGGGTCTGTGCTAGCTCCAGGCAGTTAGTGTCAGAATTACTTGGTGTGGAAAACCCACACATTTGGTGTCAGAAGTAGCGTGAGGAGCAGTAGTATTGAGATAGGGTCTGTGGGGAAAGGGCTGTAACTGATAAGGCCTACAAGGACTGTCAAGGAGATAGTAAGATGCACCCCCCTCCCCAACAGATTTATGGTTTAGAACCCTCAGAAGACAAGCTGGATCCAACATGGCAACTAATTTCACCTTAAGGTAACCCCTAGCCTCATTATACACTCATTGTAATACATTAGCATATTAAACCACACACCATGATCAGAAACAAAAAAGCTCATAAAAGAGCACAACAAGGTCATGGGGTTCTTCAGAGAAGTCTCCAGCCCTTTCCAGGAAAAATCCTGAATATTCCTCCCCTTTATTGAATGTCTTACCCCTTCATTAAATGAGCATCAATAAAAGAAATAAATCCCAGTAGGGAGAACTGCTTTGCTTGTCGAGTAGTCATTCTCTGTCTCACTGCTTCACTAATAAACTCTCACTCTACACTCTACAGTATGCTGGCTCATGTTTGAACTTTCCTGCTTGAAGCCAAGGACCCACAGTGGGTCACAGACCTTCAGGTCCCCAGACCTCTGGGACATCTGCATAGTATTAGAGAAAAACAGAAGCTTTCTTTTAGATATCATTCAGGAACAGATTCCTAATGAACCTACTGCAACTTTCTTTGGTCACTTCTTACCTTTCTATTAAAAACAATCACAAAATTGTAAATAAATTCTCTTTGTTAAAGAACATAAAATACAGGAGGAAAATGACTAAAAAGTTAACCTTTCCTCAGAAGAAACCACTGTGAAATTGATGCGTATTCTTCTGGATACTTTCTTGTGTATTTACATGTATGTACTGACATACACACTTGCTTCTTTAGTAAATGTACTGGATAGTGTTCTATATTATCTCTTTTAATAAAATACCTGAACATCTTCCATAACAGCAAACATTCCCTATAGTGTCTTTAAAATAGTCCCCAGTTTAGTGTAATCTACTTTACTACTCCCCTACTGATAGATATTTAGGTTGGTATCAGCATGTTGCTTTTATAAACAATGCAACTATGAACATCCTTTTGTCTTCAGGCAAATGAGAGAAAAAATTCATTTATAGAAATAGAATTACTATAAAAAAGCATAGTAATTCTATGCACGTTTAGAAAATCCTAATGCACGTTTAAAATCCTAATGAATATTATAATTTTTTCCAATTTATATTTCTTTCAAGAATATAGCCTAGCTATGCAAAGGATGGTCCAATAACAAATAGAAATGGCATCATCTGGGAGCTTGTTAGCAATGTAGACTCTCAGGCCCCATTCAGACCCACTGAATCAGGATCCACTATTTAACAAGATTTCTGGTGACTCACATGCTCATTATAGTGTGATAAGCACTGCTCTCTATATTCTTTTTCTCACTAAAATAAGATATTAGCAATCTCTTTAATGCTTGCCCATTCCCCTTTATTTTCCAAGTACTTAAAAACTATTCATTTAAGAATATTTCCTAGAATTTTATCTGTGATCTCTGCTGAATACATAGATTAGTCATCCACAGAATGTACCCTTTATGAATTAGAAGATATTTTCATTTTTCTAATTTTTGGAGGCATTATTTCATTCTCCAAGATTCCTTAAGGACAATTTACAATTATTTAACAAATTCAATTGCTGGTTGCCTCTGTTTTCTGGGACATAATTTATCTGGGTTGGGAGACCTAAATTTTTTAGACAGTGAGGTGTTCTTTTAACCTCTCACTGTGTTTACATCTATAGGGAATTCACAGACCACCTGGAGAATATTTAGAGCCATCAGAAATATGTGAGCCCCCTCCCCCCCCTCCCCCAGAGAACTACTATCTCAGGGGAACATTTAGCAAATGCTCATGGAACTTCTACATTCCTTTTGTTGGTTGGTTCTTTAAGAAGGGTTTGCCCTCTCTGCCCTCTACCTCCTACCATGCATGGTTCAAGGCAAAGAGCTCCTCTCTGCTTCCTATGGAAGGAAAGGCAGAGTTGTGCTAATTGGAGTGGATGGTTCCCAAATTATTGCCTAAAATGGCTTTGTTTGCACCAGTTTTTGAGTCATTCTTTGACTTTTATGTGGCTAATAAATGTTTATTGACTGCCTACTGCATCCTAGATACCTTATTTATAAGCACTAGGTTTCTTAATCCTCAGAGCAGCCCTGTAAAATAGATCTCATTATTAGCCATTTTCCAGAATGGGAATTTGGAGATTGAGTAAATAATAGTGTATGGTATGATCTGACTTGACTGCTAAATACCACCCTATCCCTCCTGCAAGTGGCCAGCAGAACTATTAGGAGGATCAGAAAAGGGATGCAGCAGGACTGAAGACTTTTCATGCAAAGCATCACTTTGATTGAGCAAAGAGTATGATAGAAAATGTTGCCATTTATGGTATTAGTAAATATAAAACTAAAACAAAGTTGCTTTATCTGTAAACATAAGTAGCATTCTTGGGTCTATTTGTTCCTATGAATACTCTGTTTCCTGGGGAGCTTAAGGCTCAGACATGACAACGTCCCCTATTTATAGATTTCCTGAAAGGGTAAGTCAAAGAAAAAATAAACTCATGATTCTCAACCCCTGTTAAAGAGATTGCTATGGAAGCAAGAAGTGCTCTGGTTCACTATTAGGGTTAAGTTACCTTCATGATCCTCCTTTGAAATCAGTTTCAATGAAAAATACATATTTCCTTCTCAGTACTTCTGGGGTGTGGTTATTATAATATACAAGACCTTAGTAATTATTGCTCAAAGAACTGTAATGATCATTTATTAAAAGATTTCCCGGAAGCTAGAGATTCTGTTTTCTAAAATATCTAATACACTCTGAGCAATAATTTATGGAGAATCTGAAAAATATGTGCAAGAACTATATTACTTTAAGAACTTCTTGGGGGGCATTCCTTGAATTTGAACCCAAACATACTTTATACATAAATATCAGATAGTTGCACTCTGTTGGATCAATTGGTTTAGATATTGAAAAATAAAGAAAATGAAGAAAAGCAATTATATATAAAGTATATATTAAAAATGTACCCCAAAAAGCCCTGGCTGGATGGCTCAGTAGTTGGAGTGTCACCTTGTAAATCAGAGAGGGTTGTGGGTTAGATTCCTGGTCAGGGGACATACCTATGTTTCAGGTCCAATCCCTGCTCAGGGAGCATATGGGAAGCAACTGATCAATGCTTATCTCTCACATCAATGTTTCTCCCCCCCTTCCTCTCTCTCTAAAAATTAATGAAAACATATCCTCAGGTGACAATTTAAAAATGTACCCAAGGGGGAGTAGGGGAGAGAAGCAAATCTATTCCACTAATGGAATAGCCAAGGCCCCTGTTTGATGAATTTTCTTGACTTAAGCACTCAAGGAATTCTGTGAGTGAAAATTGATAGGGGAAATGAAATGTCTTATGAAATTATAAGAAAACTAGAGGCCCACTGCACGAATTTGTACACCAGTGGGGTCCCTCGGCCTGGCCAAAACTAGCCCTCCGACATCTCCCAAGGGGTCCTGGATTGCAAGAAGGTACAGGCCAGGCCGAGGTACCCCACCGGTGCACAATCGGGGCTGGGAAGGGATGTAGGAGGTTAGCCAGCTGGGGAGGGACCGCAGGAGGGCTCCAGGGTGTGTCTGGCCCATCTCACTCAGTCCCGATCAGCCAGACCCCAGCAGCAAGCTAACCTACTGGTCGGAGTGTCTCACCCTGGTGGTCAGTGCACGTCATAGCGAGTGGTTGAGCGGCCTTAGCATATCATTAGCATATTATCCTTTGATTGGTTGAACAGCCAACTGGACGACCAGACACTTAGCATATTAGGCTTTTATTATACTAGAGGCCTGTTGCATGAAGATTTGTGCAATAGGCCTTTCTTCCCCTGGCTGCCGGCACCGGGTTTCCTCCGGCACTCGGGACCCAGGCCTTCACTTTGGGCAGAGCCTTCAGTCTTTGCTCTAGCCGGAGCACTGCTCCTATAGCTCCCTCTGCCCCCTGCCCTCCCTCTCATAGCAGGCGTCCCTCCTCGCCCCCAGCCACTCTGCACCTGCATGCGTGCTGCCCTGAGCGGCTTGGGGGCGGGGCCGCCAACAACTTTGTTGGGTTAATTTGCATGCTCACTCCTGATTGGCTGATGGATGTCACGAAATGAAGGTCAATTTGCATATTGCTCTTTTATTAGTGTAGATAGGATATTTATTTGCAAAGTAAAGATGATGTGTTGGGGAAAATAACCATATTTCCATATTATGTGATGGAGAATGAGAACCTAGAGGTCCTCTTGCAAAATGAAGGGGTAACTTGAGTAATATAAAAAGTTAATTAAATCCAAATATATAGTAAATTGTTAAAGATAATTTTCAAAACAGATAAAATCATGACTTTTATATACATATAAAATATGTTAAAGGGCTTATTTAACTCATTAATTAAAAAGGGAACCAGTTAAATGTTGTAACTGGTTCCAAGGAGAAATGAGAAAGTAGAAGCATAGGTAGGCCATGAAACTAACTTGTAAATAGGTGCAAAATTGGTCATTTCTGCAGAATAAGGAATGGAAAGCAATTGTTTCTCCACTTGACAGAACATATTTGCATGTTTATTGACAAAAAATATTTGCATTGTAGTTATTATCTTCCACTTATCTATAATAATAAAAGCATAATATACTAATTAGACCAGACATCCTTCTGGAAGACCTTCTGGATGAAGACAGGGCCGGAGGGAAGCCAGTGCCGGCAGCTGGGGGAAGGAATGCCTACTCTTGC
This sequence comes from Plecotus auritus, assembly GCF_963455305.1. NCBI lineage: Eukaryota > Metazoa > Chordata > Mammalia > Chiroptera > Vespertilionidae > Plecotus > Plecotus auritus. Next base: position 82,361,982 of record NC_137771.1, read on the forward strand.
ATGAATTTCTGCACTGGGCCTCTAGTGGAGTTATAAAGTAGCTCAAAGACAATAAAAGACACAAGCCCTTCAGAACTAGATAATCCAGGAGAGCGTGATATAAGCAAAAGATCGTTTTCCATGGAAAAGATCTTTTGGTACAATTTTTCCTACATAGGAGATATAAATACAAACCCAAGTAACCCTATGATTGCCTAGGTTCTTACAGTTGTCCCCCAAATCTGTCATGTTGTTTTCTGTGGTTTCAGTTACTGGGGTCAGCTGTGGTCTGCAAATATTAATTGGAAAATTTTAGAAATAAACATGTTTGTCTTAAGTATTGTGCTGCTCTAAGTATTGTGATGAAATCCTGAGCTGTCCCTTTTTGTCCTGCCCAGGTGTGAATCATCTCTTTGTCCTGTATCTCCACACTGCAGACACTTCCCACCTGTTAGTATGTTAGTACCTTAGTGACCGTCTGGGTTACGAGAGAGAGAGAGAGAGAGAGAGAGAGAGAGAGAGAGAGAGAGGGAGGAGACCATACTCACATAACTTTTATTGCAGTATATTGTTATAATGGCTCTATTTTATTATTAATTATTGTTGTTAATCTCTCACTGTGACTACTTTATAAATTATACTTTATCATGAGTGTGTATGGGTAGGAATAGCATAGTATACCACATAAGATTTGGCACTATTCTCGGTTTCAGGCCTCCACTTGGAGTCTTGGAACAATTATCCCCTTGGATAAGGGTGACTACTGTAGTTTATATTTCTGACAGAGATGTAATCTTATCAGATAGGATTTCAATCCAAATAGAGAAATGGTATATATTTTTATTTATTTTGATGGTGAAGATTAGTCTTTTACTTGCAGAAGCAGAAGATTAAAATAATTATTGAGAGCGCATACCCTCTCTTGGAATGTGCATCTGGAGACATCAGAACTGGGAGGTGAAGGTTGGGGGACAGCTGACTTTGAATTTTTGGTGGGCCTTCCCTCTGGAGTCACCAAATATCAAGAAGCACTTCAAAATTTTTCAATACTTCTGGAAATTTATTTATAAATTCTCTTAAACCTTGGAAAATGTTATATTTTTAATCAGATCATTATATTAATTGTGTCTCCCAGATGAGCCATTAATTCTCTGAGTAATTCTCTTTGGACCGCCTGATCCAAGAGTTGCATATACTTTGCACGAAGCCCCTCCCTTCACTTATTCTTTATAACTCTTTAATCCTAAAGTTCAAATTGCTTTTTAACCAATAATGTACAACTGTAAAGAAATTGTTCAGACGTAGCTCTCATGTTCTGATCAAAACGATTTCTCTCAAGATGATTCATATTCTCACACTTTCAAAAATGTGCAAACTTTTATGTTGTTACTAATATACCAGCAAGGCTTCAACTGTACCAAAGGCCAAAATAAAATTAAAGCAATGATCTAATTAGCATTGTATGTATTAAGAGAAACTGGCAAGTATTTTTTATATTTACCACTTGGGAATGGGAGGGGAGGGTTTGTCAAGTTTAAAACCCAAAGTATTAACAAAATTCTACCCAAGTCTTTTCAGATTCAGCTAGTATTACTAGTGGCAGTGTGCAATGTCATCTTTTATAAATATAAAAACTGGCACCAGAGAACAAACTGCTCTGCTTCTGGGAAAAAGAATCGAGTGCATTTTGGCTTTTAAACTTTTCAGAGAAACAAAATTGCTTCTCTTCAGACTGAGAAGCTATAATTGTAGCTCTGATAAAAAGATTTCTTGAGACAAATTCTTCTTTTAAAATTCCTTGATTAGGTTGTTTACTCTTAACTTAAATCGTGCTCTGAGTGAAGTTTTGTACAAAACTGAGTTAGTGTCTTCACTGTTTTTCTGCAGGATTTAAAAGCGAATGCTCTGTGGGCTGGCCACCACCACTCCTTCAATGAGAATGGTTGACATGACTTCATGCTTGCCGGGGAAATGATCACTTAGGATGGTTTGGTCTGCCTGCCTTCTAAAAAGCTTTGCAGAGGTCATTGGAAATGAATGCCATGGAGTGGAATGGAAGTGGCTCTCCATGCCTTTTGTCATCTATTTTTTCTCTTCTTCTTCAGTTTTTTTCACATGCTAATGCTGGCAACTAAAAGCATCTTTTATTCCTTATGCCTAATATCTGGTCTCCTTCAGGAACAGATGATTGTGCTTCCTCAGTGGAGAGGAATCAAGGCCCATCCAAGCTTAGCATGGAGTCTTGCACCAGAGAGGTGTGGGTTTGAATTCCAGCTCTAGTTTTTATAGCCCTGTGACATGGGACAAGTCATTTTATTGCTCTATTCTCAGTTTCCTCATCTATAGAATAGTGATGATGAGATTAGCACCTACTTTAGTGGTTTATTTTAGAGATTAAATGAGTTCACTTTTGTAAAATGCTTTAGAACATAGTTCGGCACTTGGTACATGTTATACATTTTGAATTAATTAAATTAATTGCTTTTAATTGTGAAGGCTAGAATAAAAGCTAAACATGTGATTGGGAATGAGAACCTAGAGGTTAAAATAGCAATAGAAGGCTATTTAAATCAGATATAGTACATTCATAAAGAAGTATATGATGCAAATATTAAAAAGAATGTGGCAAATTGCCCTAAGTTGGGAAGATATCCAAGAAAAATAACCACATACATATACATATGTGCATAGAAAATGAAGTCTGGAAGAGCACGCAGATAACTATACTTGATTATTTCTGAGTGACAGAGAGATGTGAGAATTCAGGAGGCTTCTTTTTTAAAATGTATTTTTATTTATTTCAGAGAGGAAGGGACAGGGAGAGAGAAATAGAAACATCAATGATGACAGAGAATCATTGATCGGCTGCCTCCCGCACCCCCCCCCACTGGGGATCGAGCCCACAACCCAGGCATATGCCCTTCACCAGAATTGAACTCACGATCCTTCAGTCCGAAGGCTGACACTCTATCCACTGAGCCACGCCAGCTAGGGCAGGAGGCTTCTTTTTTATTACATTTCCTTTTGCTCTAAAAATTTTAATCCAGTTTCAGTTATTTAATCTGAAATTTAATCCAGTTTCAGTAATTACTTTTTCATTTAAAAATTTAATTAATTTTGATTTTTAGGAAAATAAGATAATTGTGAAAAATTAAGGACAAGAATTTAAATTTGTTGCCTAAAAATGTACAAACCAATACAAAAGATTCTGAACTACTTTGCTGTTGTCTTTTGTGCTAAACACACTTAAATGTTTTCTTCAGGAACTGAAAACTAGCACTGAAGATTCTCAGCCCACATTCTCTTCTCCAAGGCATGATGTTGGGCATGACGTAGCCAATATCCACTATAATTGAGGTGCATTTTATTACTTATAAGTATGAAATTGAATGTGCTTCGGCCTGCCTATCCCCACTTAGGAGTTTTCATTCATTTTTGCAAGAGGTGGCTCCATGTTAAGAGAGTAACAACAGAACCAGAAGTGAGTTGCCACAAGGAGGACACAGAACACTAGTGGTTGCTTATGAACTGGGAGCCCGGTTGCCCCACACATTTTCCCTATTAGTCTACTGGGATGCCTATAATTCCCACCATTTAGTCACTCCTTAGAGTTAAGGTATAGACTCTGTGGACAGGGATTTGAATACAGAGGAAACAATTATGCATAGAAGGCAAAAAAAAAAAAATGAAGAAATTGAAGTGAGTGAAGGTTAGTTAGCTAGAGTGGGTGTGGACTTTAGAAAATGCATCCAGCCATGAGAAAGACATTTATGCAGCCAAAATTAGGTTTGGATGCTGGCTCTGATACTATTATCTGCCCACCTTGGAAGTTAGTTCATATCTCCGAGCCTCATTTTCCTACTCTGCAAAATGAGGGTGATAATGTGTATAGTATGTATGATAATACAAAAACCTGGTTTTGCTGCCTATTCCTACAGCCTAGAATAGCACCTGACATATAATAAGTATTCAATAAATATTTGTTGGATAAACAAATGAATTAAATGAGGTAATATAAACTACTTGAAAGTAGGAGGTGGCCAGTGTATCTTAGTTCTCTTCTTTCGGCTCCTCCATGGCATTTGACAATGTTCTTCACAGTGTGTAATGGATGCTATGGGATTAGTAACTGACTTCAATGACTATAATCAAGGGTGGATTAATGAATCACTGTCAGTCTGGTGATGTTTGAAGACTTAGCATGACACTTGGTTCTTTTCATCAATTAAACATTTTTGTCATTTACTTCGGTAGAGTATAAATGGCGTAGTTCATAAAATATTTTGCATGACACCAAGCCGAAACAAAGAATTTATTGGAGGAACGAATCAGGAGATTTTGATTGATTAACTTCAGGGGCAGAAATAAGATGAGATTTAGCAGGATAAATTTAAAACCTTGCATTTGGGTTCAAAATCACTTAAAGCATATGAACATGATAGAGGAGACTTTGTTTAATAGCTATGTATGTGGACAAACCACATCACTGTTTGTCTTCAATAAACTTGATATGTACCAACTTCAGATATTGTTTGTATCAAACAAATCATGCAATCTTGAATTTCATTAATGGAAGCATGGTATCAACTAAGCATGGTACCAACTGAAGTTAGAGCACGGTCCCAACTTACCATGTGATTACTAGAAGGCTGCAGTCTACTCTCAGAGTTCCAGCTCAAAAAACAGTATGTATATGAAAACTAGTTTGAATTTAGAGATGAGGGATCAGGATCATTAAGGGATTAGGCATTATGTGTGTGAGGTTTGATTAAAGAAATAGAAAATTTAGCCCTGGCTGGTTTGGCTCAGTGGTTGGAGCATCCGTCCGAGGACTGAAGGGCTCTAGGTTCGATTCCAGTCAAGGGCATGTACCTCAGTTGCGGGCTCGATCCCGGGCCCGGTCGGGGTACGTGTAGGAGGCAACCAATTGATGTGTCTCTTCACATCAATGTTTCTTCCTCTCTGTCTCTCCCCTTCCCTTCCACTCATTCTAAAAAATCAATGGAGAAAATATCCTCAAGTGAGGATTAAAAAAAAAAAGAAATAGAAAATTTAGCTTGAAGGAAAAACTTAGATAAGAATAAAATGTTGCTAGGCTATCATATGGGAAAGAAATTAGGTTTGATCTATAAGACACCAACAGGTAAACTATCTTTCAGGAGAGAATTAATAGAGAGATTTTTGTCTCAGCATAAGGAAGACTTTTTATGGGTAAAAACTACCCAAAGATGGTATAAACAATAGTGTTTTCTTCATTGTAAAAAGAATGCATGCCCTTTTTAAAAATCAGAAAACAAAAACTGTTGGAATATAAACATTGTTAATATTTGGAAGCCCCACCATCTGCTTAAACTCAAACATGCTAGTGCATTGTTGAAAAAAGTTTTGAATTTAATAGTTCACTAAACTTGGCAGATGTTCATACAGTAGTTGGTCTAGACCTCTGTACTGAAGCTACTAACAGGATGGCACTAAGATTAAATAACATTTGGGGCCTTCAAACCTTAGAGCCTATTATCTTTCAAATACAGGAAGCATCAAATCTATTGAGATCCTAGCTCAGTCACTGACCTCAGCTCTAAGCCTCTTGCGAATATGTGAGTGTCAGCTCAATCCTTGGCCTCTTAACAGGCTCTATCCACAGCTGGTTAACTAGGATGGAAAGCGGATGCAGTTGCCAAGCAACTGAGATTGGGAAAAATATGCCTCCCTTTTCTAGTGTACCAGATAAGTGGATAAACAAACACTGAATATGACTCAGCCTCATCCTATGGGTGTTTTTCTAAAATGAATGAAAGAACCAACGCAGATATTTAGGTATTTCAGGACAAGAATTTCTATGGATAAATAATCTAATAATTTAAAAGCCCAAATGGCTTGAGCCAGTGAATGATTTCCTCCATTTCACATCTTACTGTGTGCGTAGGAGGAGGTCTTAGTAGCACCACATTTATCCTTGAGTAGGCGGTGTGCTCCAGAGACAGAGAAAGGAGACAATAGAATGCGTGGTGAGTATGTGACTCTATTTCTTCTACAATTTGGAGTTGGGATGTCTTTTTTTAGAATCTTGGACCATAGTCAGTAGCTGCTAGCAAGACAATGAGGTCAGTTGCTGGCAGCTATGAAATGGTTGTTTTCCCAACTAGACTGTGAGCTCTTTGAGGACATTTATTTTTGTGTTTCACAATGTCCAGAAAGCATAGACTGCTAGGTATTAATTTATTATGACTACATATAAAAGATGTCTTTGACATAGTGTATATTCACTTGTTTCCCCAAATTTTAAGCACAAAATATACATATTATACTGAGTATATAGAGTAATGCATGTACCAGTCAAGATACCTAAAACGATGCAAATGTATCCTCTGAATGGAGTTTTTATCATTGTGATACTTTAAAGCGTAAGCCAAGAAAAGCATTTTTCATGAAACTGGTGAAATATGATAGTCATTTATCAAACCCTTTTTCTGCAATTCGCTACCATGCTGTGTTTAAAAGATAGTGACGTTTCAAAATAGTAAGAGCTTATATTTCAACATTTTTCTTTTTCTGATTTAAAAAAATATGTATTCCTTTTACAATGAAGAAAAGCATCATTTTACATAAAAAGAAAAGAAAAACTAAGAATATTCCAACTATTTCCGGTGGAGAGGATGACATTTGCCTAACTCATGCTCACTAGCCCTGTTGCTGCCCATATGGCAGGGGGTGAGAAGTGGGGATGGAACGGAAATCCTGAACATTGAAGCAGAAGGCTGTTGATCGGTTTTGATCTAGAGTTGACCTGGACCGAAGGTCTGGCAGCCACACTTCAATCACCGCTGAGGAGCCTTCAGTGGCTGCTGCTACAACTTTCCTTGCATCTCCTCATGCCACACATCCCACTGAGATGTCCCCACCCCCACACCTTACTCTTCACTCTAGTGATTTCTAAGGGTTTTGCATTGCCAACAGCTTTAGGAGTCATCGGACCAAGAGACTCTCTGCTACTACACAGTCACAATTCTAGTGGTTAAACATTATGATCTTTATTTCTAGATAAAGAAATTGAGATGCAAAGAGGTAAATAGGTGAGCCAAAATTTGTTTTCTCAGACTGCTGGACGAAAGCCATTACATGACCTTTCGAGAGAGATTGTTTAGAGAAGACAGAGGCTCATGGCTCACTGATTCTCCTAGTACCAGGGGTGGGCAGTTGGTGGCACCATGCCCCCTCCAACACTGTGCCCAGGTGGAGAAAGCACTGGCCTGGCTTGCCCCTCCCCACCAGTCCCATTCTTCTGATGCGCCTTTTGCATCCCTCCCATTAGGACAACCAGTCTCCTTCTGTTTGGGAGCCCTCTTTTTTCTCTCTCTTAGCCCCTCCTAGCACCCAGCCACCTGCTCAGGGGTGCCCTCTCCCCACCCTCCCTTTGAGGCCAGCCCAGCTTGTTTTGTAAGATACTGGGTTGTGTGCAGTGATTTTTTTCCCTTGTAATTTAAACAGGCCCAGCATTGTTGGTTCTATTTAATGGACACAAGACAGTGCTGGAGGTTTTAAAGTGATTAAACATGCAGACTATGCAAAACAAGAAAAAAAAGCAGAGGCTTTATTTACTTTAAATCACCATTCTCTCTACTGTTCTTACATGGGCAGAGATGACTCTAATCAGGGCCTTCCCATCTTTCTCATTCCTCTGGACGATTTTAAAGATCACGAACTCTTGAAGAGCAAGATCATGTCTCAGTCCATTTTGTATCCTAACAATGCCTGACACCTGGCCAAGAGGTATGTAATGAAGCTGATGGGAGAGAATCATTGCCATATTATTTCCATAAAACGTTGTGAAGGAGTTTCAAGCTAAGGAAGACCTGAGGTTGAATTTTGCCTGTACTGCTAGTTTACAGTCTTGGGAAAGTGACTTAGCGAACCTGTGCTTTGATTCTCTATGAGGAACATAAGTAAGTTGAGTTGTGTGTTCTTTATGGTGCCTTCCCCCCAACCTTCCATGTCTATATTTCCATGGAGAATAGCATCATTTTGCTGGAATCCTTAGTCCATCTTATCAGTAGCACCCGCCAGTTCTTCCAGAGCTCAAACTTGAGATGCATAATTTATCACTTTAGAGGAAACTCCTGTGCTCATAACAAGAAATTAAGGGAAGCATACTGAAAACAAGCCCAGGCACCACTGACAAGTAATCATGGGAACTATGGAATCAGCTTTTAGATAAAAGGAGCTATTTGTCATAATTTGGTGGAAACCAGCCTGGAGACCTACTAACAAGTATATAATATGATTTTGTCATATGTCAGAAGTCGCTTTCCTTTAGGAAGGAGATCCCTTATTATGCTCGAAGGATTCTACTTACTTATGGAGGTATGGAAACGTTAACATTCAGAATCTAAAGAATATACAGACTCCTCTTAGGAGATGTGTTGCTAAGGCAAAATGAGGAGCACAATACCAATACGCTTGTATGCGTGTGCAAGAGAATTTTAAAAAATCCAATTAATTCTTAATTTAAGACGTTGTCTTAGTAACTACTATTTCAAGATGCAGAGTGCTTGCAACATAATTCAGAGCTTCACCAAGGCAGGAGGAAAATACAGAACCTTAAAATACCTTTGCCAATTAAATCCTGAATTACTTTTGATTCTGAGAACAGTCAGTCATTTTATTTAGATTGTTAAGAATGAACAAGAACACACTGACTTTTTTATGCTTCCACTTATACTTTCATTATTTCAAAATCATCAATGCTTTGGGGTTTCATCTAATCTGATCTCCTTTATTTCCAAAGCAAAGATGTTAAAAATAGATATAAAGATGAGCTTAATACTGGATCTTTATCTTGAAGGCTAATGTCAAAATAATGGAGTTCATGACCCAAGTCACCAAATTGCCATCATCCCAGGACAAGTTCAAGAAAGATATAAGAAGAGAAAAGCAAGTGATGCAGTGGAGCCAGAAACCACACACCCAACCCAGATAATGTTTTCTTATTTGCTCTTTGTAAAGAGAAGTTCACTGTTAAAGGGCACAGAGATCAAATTGACTGCATGGATTCAGAGCAAACCTCAAAGGTTTATTTAAAATTCCAATTCAGAATGAAAAAAATTGAAATCTTGCCATTTGCAGCAACATGAATGGACCTAGAGGGTATTACACTAAGTGAAATAAGTCAGACAAAGACAAATACCATATGATTTCAGTTATATGTGAAATCGAACAAAACAAAACAAACGAATAAAACAAGACAGAAACAGACTCATAGATATAGAAAACAAGATGATGGTTGCCCAAGGGAGGTAGGTGGGGTTCTGGAAATTAAAAAAATAATTCTAATAACTACCCTTTATTAAGCCTTCTCTTTTACGGTAGGTTCTTATGGAAGGTCCTATTCATTGGTTATGAAAAAGCTATTCCCAACTCCCTTTCCCTTGACGTCTGCACTACAGAGGCGTAAAAGCCAAACATTTGCTTTTTGTAGTTTTTTGTCTAGCTAGGGATGATGACATGATGGAACAGGGCCCAGAAGATCAGCAGAATTCTTCTGGGCATTTCCAGGTGAACTTGTTGTCCAAGGAACAAGGGGGTAGATGTGTCTAGCAGGACATGTTTCCTTTCCCCTCATTTCTGTCTTGAATGCAGACATGACATCTGGACCTTTCACAGGTGTGTGCCCACCATGAGATCACAAACATAAGAAAAATCCCCAAAACTTTCAGCAACACATGCCACTGGACTAATGCCAGCAGCCACCTACCTCCCAGACTTTTAATATGAAAAAAAAACCCCAATCCGTTATTTGTTTAAGATACCACAAAATTGGGTTTCTGTTGCTTGCATCCTTAGCTGATAGAGTTTACATGCATCATTTATAATTCCTACAATACCCAGCAAGGTAGCCATTATTATCTCTATTTTATAAGTGAGGACACTGAGGCACAAAGAGTATAAATTACTTGGCTACGCATGGACTCATTACTTTTCTTTACCGGTGTTTCCAACTTTTAAAATAGGTTTCATTTACTGGCTAAACATGAATGCTTCATGTACTTACAGCATTCTCCTACTCTGAGTATGTGTGGTATTATTCCCACCAGGAAATGTTAGTTCTAGTCTAGTTCTACTACACGCTTTCTTCAGGGCTTCTCCTCAGTCAGTTTTGTAAAACGATGGGCTTGGTTGAAATTCAAGAGTCTCTTCCAGCTCTAAGCTTCCGTGATGTGGTCATGTCTTTATAGGATTGTGAGCTTCATGACACTAGGGAGTGTCTTACTTTGTTGGTTTGTTTTCAAGCCCCAATTGCTCTGCCTTGGCAGATATGCAGTAATTCTATTGAGTAAGTATGGTTTAATTAAATTCTACTCTAAGGACCTCTAAAAGAAGTATGAGCATGAGGGTCTAAAGTACCATGGGGAAATATTATGGAGAAATATTAATTCAAGCTCATAAACCAGAGATTGGAAATGATACTCCTTAGAAGAAAGATACCATTTCACTGCAAAGTTCATTAATCTACTCAAGGAATGCTTGCTACATAGCTCTCACGTGTCTAGTCTCTTATGAGCTCAGGGCTGGTTGTGTTTTTATGAGGTGCTGGTATGACAGATAGGAGATGCACATAAGGAGTTACAATGCAGCATAGTGAGTGCAATGATACAAGGTGTACGGGAGAAAAGACCCAGCAATTCAGTCTGATGAGATGAGAGGAAAACTCCACAGTGGAAGCAATGGCTGAGCTGTTTGAAGGATGATTATAAATTCCAACAGTAGGCAAGAGGATCCAAATAATACCAGGTAAAGGATAAATTAAAAGACAGTTTATTTTTGAAATAAAAATTTAGTAATCACATAGTCCCTGCAGAATGCATTCATATGCTCATTCATTTAACAATTTTCATTCTTAAATTGTTAACTTCTAGGTTTCAAGTACAGTTGTAGGCACTGGGAAAATGGAAGTGAAACAAAAGAGACACAATCTCTAACAGGGCAAGACATATAATAAGCAAATAAATAAGTCAATATTAATATGATTTCTTATGGTAAGGGCTATGAGAAAATAACAGACTGTTGGGATAAACAGTGATTGGTAGTGAGGTGGCTACTTCAGATGACAAAGTCAGGAGCAATATGATATGTTAGAGATGAAAAAGAGGCCGCCAGGGGAGGAGTCAGCAGTGACCTAAAATGGAGAAAATCTGAGAGTTTGAGGACCAGAAGGAAGGTCAGAGTATAATGTTTGAAGATGAAATCATTATAATAAACACAGGTTGGAAGTTGAAGTTTATTCAAAGTGTCATATGAAGCCACTGGAAATTTTTAATCAGAGGTATAATATGATCTGATTCACATTTAAAAAAGTATGTTCTGGAGACTTCAAATTATGATAGCTTAGCAGACTGGATTTCCTAATGAAATATAAAAGGGGAAAACAATCTCTCCCATTCAAAACAATGAAAAATCCTGGATAATTTTTATATTTTTAATGCTTTAAAGACCTTACAAACAAGTGGGGAATTTGCAGGTGCCAAAATGAAATAAAGATAGGGGTCTTAGAGATACATCCCTGAAAGTGGCTTTTATCCTAAGAGAATTTGCTCAACTCTGGTGAACTTTAATCTCTGTTTTGATTGATGTTCAAAGCACAGAGAAGGAGATGAAGATGAAGGCTCATCCAAATTGGCAGCTCAGACAAAAAAGATGGAACTTAAAGAGTGAACAAAAATAAAACCAATAAATAGAAAGAGAAAGCAGGTGCTCTCAGACAATGTTGGTGGAAGTAATGAACAAACTAAACTAAGGAACAAAATAGAAACGGAGGCATGGATGCATGGAACAGATTGACAGAGTGGAGAGTGGAGGGTGAGATTGGGTGAAAGAAGGTGAAGGGATTAGTCAAAGAACATATACACATATCTTATAGACACAGACAACAGTGTGGAGATGGCCAGAGGGAAGTAGGGGAGAGGGCTGGGTAGAGGTGGGCAAAGGAGGGGAAATGGGAACATCTGTAACAGTGTCAACAATAAAAATAAAGTTTAAAAAATAATTTAACCAATTTGAAAGATGGTCTGGAAATTGTTTATAAAACTAAACAAAATCCTACCATATGACCCAACAATTCTAACACTAAGATCTTTAACCAAGAGACTTGTATGGAAATGACTTATATAGAAATATTCATAGAGGCTTAATTTATAACAGTCCCAAATTGGAAACAGCCCAAGTACTCATCAACACAAGAAAGGATAAACAAACTGTGGTATGTGACCTTGGCTGGTGTGCTCAGTGGTTAAAGCATTAGCCTGTGTACCAAAGGATCTCAGGTTTGATTCCTGGTCAAGGGCACATAGCTGGGTTGCAGGTTCGACCCCTGCCCTCAATTGGAGGCAACCTATCGATATTTTTCTCCCACATAGATGTTTCCCTCCCTTCCCCTCCTCTCCCTTCTCCTCCCCTTCCCATTTTACCTCCCCTTCCCTCTTCTCTCTCTTTCTCTCTCTCTGTCTCTCTCTCTCCACCCCCCCCCTTCCCCTTCCCTTCCACTCTTTAAAAATCAATGGAAAAAATATTCTCACTCTTTGGGTGAAGATTTAAAAAAAATAAAAAATTGTGGTATATGTACACAATAGAATATGAGCAGACAATAAAAAGGAGAAAACTATGGATACATTTAACAACATAAATAAATCTAAAAAACATTCTGCTAACTGAAAGAAACCTCACACAAAAGAGCACAAACTATATGTTTTTATTTATATGAAATTCTAGAATGAGCTAAACTAATTTAAGAAAAAATAAGAACAAGTGATACCTCCAGGGTTGGAAATGGGGTACATGGACTGACTGGAAAGGGGCATGAAAACTTCTCTGGTGTTATGTTCATGTTCTATATCTTGGCATTAAAACATAAAACATGACTATCATCAATAAATCAACAAACAACAAGTGCTGATGCGGATGTGGAGAAAAGGGAACACTAGTTCACTGCTGGTGGGAATGCAGACTGGTGCAGCCACTGTGGAAAACAGTATGGAGTTTCCTCAAAAAATAAAAAATGGAACTGCCGTTTGACTCAGCAATATGACTTCTGGGAATATATCCTAAAAACCCTGGAACACCAATCAGAAAGAATATATGCATTCTTATGTTCATAGCAGCATTATTTACCATAGCTAAGATTTGGAAACAGCCCAAGTATCCATCAGTAGATGAGTGGGGAAAAAACTGTGGTACATTTACACAATGTAATACTATGCAGCTGTAAAAAAGAGGGATCTATTACCCTTTGAGACAGCATAGACGGACCTGGAGACTATTATGCTAAGTGAAATAAGCCAATCAGAGAAAGACAAATATCACATGATCTCACTTATTTATGGAATCTAATGAACAAAATGAATTGAACAACAAAATAAGACCCAAAGCATGGAGGCATGGAACAGACTGACATACCTTAATGTGGGAGTTGGAAGACTAGGAGAGATAAACCAAAGAACTTATATGCATAACCCATGGACATGTGCAATAGGATGGGGGTGGGTAGGGACTGGGTGGAGGAGGAAAATGCACCTGGCTGGTGTGGCTCAGTGGTTGAGTGTAGACCTATGAACCAGGAGGTCACAGTTTGATTCCCGGTCAGGACACATGCCCAGGTTCAGGCTCAATCCCCAGTAGGAGGCATGCAGGAGGCAGCTGATCAATGATTCTCTCTCATCATTGATGTTTCTATCTCTCTCTCCCTCTCCCTTCCAATCTGAAATCAATAAAAATATATATATTAAAAAAAGAGGGGGGGAAATGGGAGACATCTGTAATACTAACAATAAAAAAATATTTAAAAACAACCAGAAGAGCTTTATACTAGAGGCCCAGTGCACGAAATTCAGCACTCGGGGGGTGGGGGGGGAGGGCGGCCCTAAGCCCAGCCTGTGCCCTTTCACAGTCCAGGAGCCCTCCGGGGATGTCCGACTACCAGTTTAGGCCCCCTCCCTGTGCTTTGGGGTGATGCTTACTTTCAAATGTATCAAAGGCATGATGGAATAATGGATAGATAATGGGGTAATTACATAGGTAGATATGTGATAAAACAAATGTAGTAAAATGAAAGTTTTTATAACAAAGTGATAGAAGAAAAGAAAGAGAAAGTGCAAAAATAAGCCTATCTTGACTTTGACAGCAGGTGGAAAGCAAAAAATAATTCATAGTATCTCAAAGGAAGAATTTAATTTAAATGCTCCTAGGTCAGTGGTCAGCAAACTGTGGCTTGCGAGCCACATGCGTCTCGTGAGCTGCAGTTTGCCGCTCTGTTGACTAATGGGTTTGCTGACCACTGCCTTAGGGAAAAACACTTAAAAAACATTTTAATAATGTACTAATGTCTTTAACCTGAAGTCAAAACTTCTGGGTAAGGGTAATGCCTTACAGCACTGGTTGGCAAACTCATTAGTCAACAGAGAGGCAAACCGCGGCTCGCGAGCCGCATGTGGCTCGCGAGCCGCAGTTTGCTGACCACTGTCCTAGGTCATTAGTAGCATTAGTAGCAACTGGGAAAAATAAATGCAAGAAGAATGCTAGTTCAACTCAGGCTCAAAGGATTACCCTATACTAGAGGCCCAGTGCACAAAATTTGTGCATGGGGGAGGGGATTCCCCTCAGCCCAGCCTGCACCCTCTACAATCGGGGACCCCTCAGGGGATGGCTAACTGCCTGTTTCAGCCTGATCCTGGGGATAGGGCCAAAACTGGCAGTCGGACATCACTCTCACAATCCGGGACCACTGGCTCCTAACTGTTCACCTGCCTGCCTGCCTGATCGCCCCTAACTGCTGCCCCTCCTGCTGGCCTGGTCACCCCCAACTGCCCCCCCCTGCCAACCTAGTCACCCCCAACTGCCCCCACCGCTGGCCTGGTCGCCCCTAACTGCCCCCCCTCCCGCTGGCCTGGTCGCCCTTTACTGCCCCTCCGCCAGCCTGGTTGCCCCCAATTGCCCTCCCCTGCAGGCCTGGTCCCCCGCAAATGCCCTCCCCTGAAGGCCTGGTCCCCCCCAACTGCCCTGCCCTAAAGGCCTGGGTCCCCCCCAACTTCCCTCCCCTGCAGTCCTGGTCCCCCCCAACTTCCCTCCCCTGCAGGCCTGGGTCCCCCCCAACTGCCTTCCCCTGCAGGCCTCGTCACCCCTAACTGCCTTCCCCTGCAGGCCTGGTCCCTCCCAACTGCCCTCCTCTGCCATCCTGGTCAACCCTAATTGCTCTCCCCTGCTGGCCTGATTGCTCACAATTGCTCTCCCCTGCTCGCCATCTTGTGGCGGTCATCTTGTGTCCACATGGGGGCAGACATCTTGTGTGTTGGAGTGACGGTCAATTTGCTTATTACTCTTTTCTTATATAGGATAATAAAAGGGTAATATTCAAATTGACCAAATGGTGGAACAACCAGTCACTAGGATGCGCACTGACCACTTGGGGGCATATGCTCAATGCAGGAGCTGCCCCCTGGTGGTCAGTGGCGCTCCCACAGGGGGAGCACCACTCAGCCACAAGCCAGGCTGACAGCTGGAGAGCGCAGTCCTCAGCAGTGCTAAAGCCGTCAGTCGGACATCCCCCGAGGGCTCCCGGGCACAGTTCTCTTGCTAAAGGGCGCAGGTCAGGCTGAGGCAACCCCCCACCCAGTGCATGAATGTTGTGCACCAGGCCTCTAGTCTTAGATAAAGCTTTAAGAATAATGAGCTCAGCCCTAGTGGGTTTGACTCAGTGGATCGAGTGTCAGCCTGTGAACTGAAGGGTCCAGGGCTCGATCACCAGTAGGAGGCGTGCAGGAGGCAGCGGATCAATGATTTTCTCTCATCAATGATGTTTCAATCTCTCTCTCCCTCTCCCTTCCCCTCTGAAATCAATAAAAATATATTACAAAAATTAAAAAAAATGAGCTCATAAACAAAAATCACTCAGAATATAAGGAAACAAGAGGCCATGAGTGAGAACCAGCAGAAAGAACAGATCTCAGAAACAGAGTATTTGAATTATCACATAGAATATGTTTAATGTTCAATATGTTTAAGGAAATATGAGTTTTGAAACCTACTAAATATTAACCATGAAGATATTAAGTAGATAAATAGTATGAGAAACTGGGGGAGAGGTCAGGGCTTGAGATATCAATTAGGAAGTCATGAGCATAGAGTTGATATATTGCATCATTTGTAAAATTAAAAGATATAAAATGTGACCTGGCCAGGTGACTCAGTTGGTTGGAGCATCACCCCATACAGCAAAAGGTTGCAGGCTCGATTCCTGGTCAGGGCACATACTCAGGTTACAGGTTCAATCCCTGGTGGGGGCACATATGGGAGGCAACCCATCGATGTTTCTCTCTCTCTCTCTCCCACTCTCTCTAAAAATCAGTAAAAATATATCCTCTGGTGAAGACTTTAAAAAAAAGATATGAAATGTTTAATAGCTAGCTACTTATATAAATTGTGGTATTCGTAATGGAATATCACGTAGCCCTTAAACAAGGGAATAGATTTACATAGACTGATTCTTACGGTTTCAGAATATATTGTTCAATTAGAAAAGCAAATGGGGTATGTATTATATGATTTGTGTAAAAAATAATCACATACGTATGCTTATGCATGGATGAAAAAATTTGGAAGATACATAAGCAGGTGTCAACAATGGTTACTTGTCCAGAGGTGGAGTAGAAGCAAGAAGGTGAATTTTGTTTATCTATTTTTATTATTTAAATTTTACTTTGAATGTGTATTTTAGAAGCAAATACTTAGGAACTGATTGTGGTGGTAATGTTTTTCCAAAAAGAGCTTCAGGCTATGACATAAAGAAAATCAAACTAGGAAAGAGGAGACCTGATTTCCTCACTGACTCTGTTTGTGCTATGGCACCAGTCATATCTTCCAATTAGGCTGTAATTTTCTCACCAGTAATGTAAGCTCCATGAGTACCAAGGCTGTGTCTTTCTACTTCTATATCCCCAATGCCTAAAACAATGCCTAGCACATATGAAACACAATATTTGTCAAATGAATAATTAAGAAAATCAACAATTACACTACCTAACCTTTACTGAGCACTTACTCCTTATCTTGTCTGCTTTACATTGTTGTACTTTATGATGCGCACTGACCACTCTTATGGAGGATGAATACTTAGAGAGGGTGTGTAACTTGCCTAAGGCCACTCAGTTGGCAAGTGGTGAAGCCCAGTCTCAGTCCCAGGCCTGTCTGCCTCCAACTTCATGCTCCTAGCCATCATACATTAATTACCTTGTCCAGCCATGATTTTGGCAAACTCCCTAGTGAGCAATCTATTAATGCACTCTTAAATTAGAACCTTAAAGTAAGGAAGGATTAATAATTAAATGTTACCATAAAGAAGAACTAGAGAGACCTAGAAGATTGAGCTTTAAATGACATAAAAAATAGATTTGGGAATTCTGTTGATTTTCAGTCTTCCATATTGGATTGAAAACCATCCAGATAATATTTTTATACTTAAACAGTAACCTGATATAAAGCCCAAGGCTCCATCCAAAATAACTCAGTGCCCTTTATAAGTCTTAAAGGCAAGCGAACTTCTGGTCAAGTTCCTTTCCCTCCCTCCCTCCCTCCCTCCCTCCCTCCCTCCCTCCCTCCCTCCCTCCCTCCCTCCCTCCCTCCCTCCCTCCCTTCCTTCCTTCCTTCCTTCCTTCCTTTCCTATGAGGTATAGTTGAGAAATTGATCAAGTGTATTTCTGACCAGACTTTGACCCTAACAAATTAGGCTGGCCAAAAGAAGAGTCACATGTTGAATGTGTCTTCTAAAATTGCTTCTGATCTAAGCTATCTGGTGATGTAACTGGAAAGTTCAGAGAGTACCACATCACTCTGAGCATATTCTGTTTCCCTGGAACGAGGGCATCATTGGCTCTGTCTTTTACAAACAGCAGCATTTCTTATTAATAGGGTTCTTTCTCCACAAGGCCATGGATTATTGATGGATCTCACTGTTAGGCAAAGCCTCTGTCGCCCTAGACAAATATGACACAGCTCTTCAGCTTCACTCCAACAGGCACAGATGTCCCCTCATGTTGGCCCAGGTGCAGACTCGCCAGAGGCAATGTGAGGGCAGCTGTCAATCAAACTACATATCAAAGGAAGATCACCTTTTCCTGGCTGAGTACATACAGTAAGGGGGAGGGGAGGGACACTGACAATTGTCATTGCCCTGGACAGACAGCAGTACTGGATGTGTCTCAAGTTGATAAGAAAGCTCTCTCTGGACCCAGAATCTTTTTTTTTTAATTTAATTTTATTTTTTTAATTGTTTGAAGTATTACAAATAGTAGTACATATGTCTCCCCCTTTTTTTCCCCCATTGACCTCCCCCCCGGCCTCCCCTACCCCCCAGTACATGCCTTTACCTGCCCGCCCCCCAGTGTCTTGTATCCATTGGTTATGCTTATATGCATGCGTACAAGTCCTTCAGTTGAGCTCTTACAGCCCACCTCCCCAACCTCCCCTGCCTTCCTGCTGTAGTTTGACAGTCTGTTCAATGCTTCTTTGCCTCTGTATCTATTTTTTTCCCATTTCTTTCCTTTAAAATATCTTGCCTCTGCAGACTAGAAATAAACATATAATAACAAAAAATGTTTGAGTCCCAATTTCAATGTCCAACAGTTCTGAGTCCCCGTTTCAATGTCAAACAGTTCCTTATGTGTACATGTCAGCAATGATATCTGGATGGTGGGCACATGGTGGCAATGCAGGTCCGACCCTCTCTGGTTTGGTCCTAGGCAACCTGCTGTGTCACACAGCTGCTGACTGCTAGCGTGGCAGGGTGTCATCAGCGTCTTCCATCTCTGGACTGTTTCTCCTCTTGTCTTCGTGGTTGGAGCAGACCTGTCAATTTCTCTCTGTTGCAGGAATCCACATGGTCTTGGAGTTGTTTTCTGAAAATATACAAACATATTCTCGACCAAAAATTAATAAAGAATGGACCCAGAATCTTAATTGTAACCTATTTGTACCAAACTACCTTCTCTTCAAGCTCTTTCTCACATCTTTCTTTTTTTAGTTTAGGCATTTTATTACACATAAAATTGCACTGAAACATGCAAAATGCTAGAAGATAAAGTAGGTTACCAAAGGAATGCTAGTTTAATTACTTTTCCTATCTTTTTTTCATACATGCTTTTAAAATTTTTTAATTGAATTTATTGAGGTGACATCTATACTTATAAAAGGATAATATGCTAATTAGACCAGGAGAACTTCTGGGAGACCTTCCGGATGTCCTTCTGGATAAAGCCATGGTGGCGGAGCCAAGGGAGAGAAGGTTAGGGGCCATCAGGCCAGGAGGGGAGGGCAGTTGGGGGTGATCAGGCCTGTGGGGGGGGGGAGTTGGGGGCGAGCAGGCTGGCAGGGGGCAGCTGGAAGCGAGCAGGCCAGCAGTGGGGGGCAGTTGGGGGCAATCAGGCTGGCAGGGGGTGCACTTGGGGGCGAGCAGGCCAGCAGGCAGAGGCAGTTAGGGGGGATCAGGCAGGCAGGAAGGCGAGTGGTTAGGAGCCAGTGGTCCTGGATTGCAAGAGGGATGTCTGACTGCCGGTTGAGGCCCATCCCTGTGGGATCGGGCCTCAACTGGCAGTCGGACATCCCCCGAGGGGTCCCGGATTGGAGAGGGTGCAGGCTGGGCTGAGGGCACCCCCCCCCCCCATGCACGAATTTCATGCACTGGGCCTCTAGTTGGTTAATAAAATTGTACAGGTTTCAAGTGTACAACTCTATAATACATTATCTGTATATTGCATGGTGCATTCATGTCCCCAAAGTCAAGTCTCTGTCTGTCACCACTTATCCCCCCATACTTCCTTCCACCCCACCTCCCCCACCTTCCCTCTGGGAATCACCATACTGTTGTCTATATCTTTTTTTTTTCTTCTTAATCCCTTCACCTTTTTCACCCAGTCCCCCAAACCCTATCCCCTCTGACAGCTATCAGTCCATTCTCTGTATCTATGAGTCTGTCTCTATTTTATTTTGTTCATTAGATTCCACATATAAGTGAAGTCATATGGTATTTGTCTTTCTCTGACTGGCTTATTTCACTTAGCATAATTACCTCCAGGTCCATCCACGCTGTCCCAAAAGGATAAGATTTCCTCCTTTTTTTAATGGCTGGGTAGTATTCCATTGTGTAAATATACCACAGATTTTTTTATCCATTCATCTACTGATGGACACTTGGGCTGCTTCCAAATCTTGGCTATTGTGAATCTATATATATATATAAAAGCCTAAGCAACCGGAACAACTGGTCGCTATGATGCGCACTGACCACCAGGGTGCAGATACTCAATGCAGGAGCTCCCACAGCAGGAGCACCGCTCAGCTGACTGACCAGTCCCAGTGGCCCACCGGCCTGGCGGCAGCCACTCACTTTCTTATAGTCCTGCAGGTCCAATCTCCAGAGAACGGGCCAGGTACTGACAGACCAGCGCCTCTGTCACAATCCCAACAATGCCTCTGGCCTCCTGGAAGTCAGCCTCGGGCACCACAGCCGCTTCCCCTCCCTAGATGCTCTGCAAGGAAGAAACAATATAAAAGTGGCCTCCAGGTGGCTCCTGATAACTGGTATGAATGTCAGTGGGATGGATCTGGATCCCAGGTGGGTAAGGGTGTCCCACTGCTCACCAGGAGGGCCGATCGGGTCCCCCAACCCCCACCTTGGGACCCCACCTGTGCACAAATTCATGCACTGGGCCTCTAGTAATGCTATAATAAACATAGGGTGTATATATTCTTTCAAATTAGTGTTTCAGGATTCTTTGAATATATTCCCAGAGATGGTACAGCTGGGTCATAAGGCAGTTCCATTTTTGATTTTTTGAGGAAACTCCATAATGCTTTCCACAGTGGCTGTACCAATTGCATTCTCACCAGCAGTGCACAAAGGTTCCCTTTTCTCCATATCCTGGCTAGCATTTGTTGTTTGTTGGTTTATTGACCATAGCCATTTTGACAGGTGTAAGGTGATATCTCATTGTGGTTTTAATTTACAATGCTTTAGTGATTAGTGACACTGAGCATCTTTTCATATATCTATTGGCCATCTGTATGTCCTCTTTGGAGAAATATCTATTCAGCCTTTTGCCCATTTTTTAAATTAGATTGTTTGTTTTCTTGGTGTTGAGTTGTATAAGTTTTTAAATTTTGGATATTAACCCCTTATCAGATTACCATTGGTGAATATGTTCTCCCATTCAGTGGGTTGTCTTTTTATTTTGTTGATGGTTTGCTTGGCTGTGCAAAACCTTTTTAGTTTGATGTTGTCCAATTTGTTTATTTTTTCTTTTGTTTCCCTTGCCTGAGGAGATATATCAGAAAAAAATATTGCTATGAGAAAGGTCTGAGATTATGCTGCCTATCTTTTCTTCTAAGATTTTTATAGTTTCAAGACTTACATTCACATCTTTTGAGTTTTTTCTTGTGTATGGTGTAAGAACATGTTCCAGTTTAATTTTTTGCATGTATTTGTTCAATTTTCCCAACTCCACTTATTTAATAGACTATTTTTACCCATTGTATGTTCTTGCCTCCTTTGACAATTGTTGATTGGTCATGTGGGCATGGGTTGATTTCTGGGCTGTCTATTCTGTTCCATTAATCTATATGTCTGATTTTTTTTGTTTGTTTTTTTTGTTAATCCTCACCCAAGGATATTTTTCTCCATTGATTTTTTAGATAGAGAGTGGAAGGGAGGAAGAGAGCTATATTGAGAGAAATACTGATGTGAAAGAGACACATCAATTAGTTGTTTCTATGCAGTATACAAGCACATAATGGTGATTACTCGTGGGGCTTGGATTAAATTTACAGCCTTTGTCATTCCAGTCCAGTTTCCTTCTAATTATATAGTCTGATTGCTTCTTCTGGATGTGGGTTCCTGCCCTTTATTGTCATGATTCACTCCATGCTTCTTAGATCTGGCTATTTTTCCTGTGGTGTATATACCAACCCTTGGAATTTGGAGTCACATCCTAACAAATCGGTTATCAAATTGGTTATCAGGTATAGAAAAATGTCAGTCTCCTAAAGAGTTGGGTAATAAATTATATATACTCATTATTTAACATATCTTACTGACCTCTGAATTTCTATTTTATTATTAAAACTAGTCAGTAACATGTCAGAAGTAACCTCTTACATATGTTGGGGTTCTGCACTCATAACTCAACCAATTCCTACCTACATTTCAAAAATAAGCAAATACAGCCACAGGAAGAGGCAAATAACTTGACAGATTTGAAATTGCAAAAATGAATTAAGATTTTATGATTACCATTGCACATAATTCTTCTGAAATAATTATAAGATTACTGATTTATAAAAACAGTGATAATTTTAATTTTAAGAAACCAGTTTCTACCATTTTAGTTACTCCTACTTTACTTTATCAGAGATTTAAAAAGTCATTTAGTCAGCCCTGGCTGGTGGCTCAGTTGGGAAGAGCATTGTCTGTACACCAAAAGGTTGCAAGTTTGATTCCGGTCAGAACAAATACCTTGGTTATGGGTTCGATCCCAATCACAACTCATATGAGAGTCAATTATTTATGTTTCTCTCTCACATCAATGTTTCTCTCTCTCTCTCTCCTTTTCTCCCTCCCTCTCTCTCTAAAAATATAAATAAACATGTCCTCAGGCGAGGCTAAAAATCTTTTGGAAAATAGTCCTTTAGTCAAAGGTTTAGTAAAAATTAATAATGGCAAGGGAATGTTAGCTGCCATATACTGGTTATTATACAGTAGCAAAAATCTCTTAAACACATATTGAATTTAACATGTCTTATACATAGGAAATGCCCAGTAATACCCAATAATGATTATCTAACCTTTAGTGTTGATATCTGTAATAGAACAGGTTAATGGAACACTAGCATGATAAAAGAATGAGTAAGAACAATTCTAAAAATAAAAACCAATTACAGCTTTAGTTTTTAAGTTGTAATTTGTGGAATCTACTCACTACATCCTTTGTCTGCCTTAGGGCCCAGAAGTACTGAGCCCATTCAGTTACAAATTTTGGGAATTGCAAGATCTCAAATATGGCACCAGTTTGTTTATAGTTATAGAGCTTCTATTCTTCTAACATAAACTATTTCTATCAGGATCCAAACTGCTATTTAATTAGTAATAGCTAAAAAGAGTTTGTCTTTTGTAACTTGGAGGGGTGTGTGTGTGTGTGTGTGTGTGTGTGTGTCTGTGAGAAAGGGAGAGAGAGAGAGAGAGAGAGAGAGAGAGAGAGAGAGAGAGAGAGAGAGAGAGAGAGAGAGTCTGGCTGTTCTTTCTAGTAGACTATAATTAAATAAGATTTCTATAGAATAATTCAGATGCAACAATTGATTCTGATTTAGAAGGCAGTCAAATGACTAACTCCAGCTTGGATAGATCTCGCCTGTTGATTTTTCTATCAGCCTGAGAACCTAGACTTCATTAATTATATAAAAGTTCCCATTTACTACAAAGCATAGCAGGTATGCATTTCTATACAATCAAGAGATTTTCCTCAATATTGGTTCATATCACTTTCGGAATAATAATCATAATAGCATAATAGAACACAAAGATATTTTAACAAATCTATTCCAATCTCCTGGGTTAATATAGAAGAAAGCAATTTTGGCTAATACCAAAGGAAGTAGGATGTTACCCAAGACATCTATACTTCTTGAGCATGCTCCTGAGTGGGAATAGGGTAAGAATTGCCAAACTAGAAACTATTAACTGTGCTCAGCACTGTGGCATTCTGAAAGTTCCCCCTCCCTGTTTTGCAGAGGTTCTCAAGCATTTATTACATAGTTTTTGACCCCCCCCCCCCACTAAAACGAAGATGATGCTATTTCTCTTAGCCACTCGGAATCCATCATGTTAAGAAAATCTGATAACCCCACAGAACCACTAAAACTCTCTTGCAAGAATTACCCTGAGGAGTGGAAATCGCATTGAATATAGAAGCTTAGAACCAACTAGAGGTATTGGCAGCAGGTAAGTGAAGACGAATAGTTTCCCATATGAAATGAAGTTTCTCCCCAGCTTATAGCATTTACATTTCTATACCTGGGGTGCCAGTTAACATGTTATCCAACCGAGATGGTGTTACATAAACTCAGGAAGGCTGCAGCCACAGAGAATCTGCATTTCTAGGGGGAGAAATCTCTCATTTTGCACAAGTAAACACCCTGTAGTTCTCACTCGCATTTCTTTGTGCAAGCCTCCAGGGTGTCTCATCCTTTCAGAAATGCACAGCTTGATCCATGGAGAGCAGGTTGCATGAAAGCTCAGATGAAATTTTTTCTTGATAGCGTTTAAGGCTAATTTTGAAACTGCATTGTTGTAACTGTTATGTTCCTTCCCCACATCAGCCTGCTGAAATGTCTCATTCTGAGAGAGCTGAGCGACAACCACTGTGCCAAAAGTGGCAGCTGGCAAAGATTAAAAAATATATATACAGATAAAGGAAGCAAGGGCTGAGAGGTAAGAAAGACAGCTGGGAGATTTAAAGGACATGTACCCTAAGCAGCTGAAACGGACAGCGGTCCAGGGAGAGGCTGTTTGAGAGATAAGAGGCTTTGTGTGCGCTGAAGAAATATGCCAAAGATGATAAGAAATGCAGCTGTTACAGAGCATGAATTATCAAGATGCTCGGTATGCCCGGGATATAAAGACATTCAACATGTGTGCTTAAGGGACAAGAACAGTGACTTCTTTTACCAGTCAGTTTCACTCCTCTTAACTCTCTCCAAGTGAGGACACTGCATGCCTCTCACTCAGCCATTCCCAAGCTGCTTTGGCTCCTGTTCCTGGCATTGCTTCTCCTTCAAGTTCTCCTAATCTCCTCTCACTTTTCATTGAGGCAGCCAAGCTATTATTGGCAGATGACTTGAACCATATACCTTTAAGAGCTATATTCTGCATTTAAATTCAATGTCATTGTTATTAAAATTGGCAACAGTCATTAAAACCTTACAATTATTTGACATCCTTTGACACAAACTGAGATATACTCTTATTCAATTTTATAGTAGTTCGTTAGAGCTAATTGCAGTATTAGTATAATATTTTCCCCATAAAGACATAAGTGGCTAGAGGTCAAGATGATTATACTTATTATAATCCTTAGTGCTATGACTGAACAAATGTTGACCAAAGAAATTAAATTAAGAAGATGAGCGTGGAGACATTTATGTTATGCGATTTTTATTAAGAGTTTTTAAAATCATGTATATGACTTGCCTCAGGCTCCCTAGATTTGTTTTCGACCCTAGAGTCTATAGAACCAAAGGCATGTTTATTAAGCTTCCCTTAAAATGTCTAGGAGGATTCCGAGTGACACAGAAAGATATTGCTAAAATAACCCAGTGGCAGCTAGTCTTTGGCATCAGCCAGACCTGGGTTTCAATGCACAGTTCTGCCACCTTCAGTTGTGATGTTAGGCCAATTCACTAACCTCTCTGTCAAAGGAAGATAACGTCAAGCCGACTGTGAGGTTGTGAGGATTTAAGATAATGTGTGCAGTGTCTGGCATAAATGGATGCCCGGTAAATGATAGCCCAAAATGTCGATATTTAAAGTAAAGACGTGAACAATGGTAATAAAGAGAAGTGTTCAATTCAATGTCGATTGTTACCATTATTCCTTTGCTAATATAGATCTAGGACACAAATGATTCTTTAATAGTGAAAGTAAGGGCTGTAGGAAAGCACCAAACAAAGGATCTGTGAGGTGAGGTTTACACTTAAATGCTCCTCTGAGCTCTCATGGGACTTCAGCCACTTGCTTGAGCTTCACACTTGCCCCGTTACACTCTCCCAGTGTTTTATCTTTCCATCGGGCATTGGTTTAGTAGGAGCACATTGCCAAACATGGTCAATGACAGAGCAGATGGAGTGTTCAGAAAACATTCTTAAGGAAGTAGGACCCACCTTGAAATCCTGGTTCTGCCCCATCCTGACACTGGACTTTGGGCAGGTTGCTTACTGCCTCGGCACTCTTTTCTGTCTGAAAAATCGGGACATTATTCCCTACCTTATGCTGTTAGGAGGACTAAATACGAGTACTTGGTCCATGGCATGTGATTAGTCGTGTAGGCCTCTTCCCTTGCATCCCTTCGCAAACTTTCCATTATGTTTCCAAAGGCCCATCAACAGGGGGTCACTAGTATCCGGAAAGCAGCAGCACAGATCTCGTGTGTTTTCAGACACAAATGACATTTTAGTTTTTAAAAAAATCCTCACTGAGGATATGTTTCTATTGTTTTTTAGACAGAGAGAAAGAGAGAGATACATTGATCGGTTGCTTCCCGTATGGGCTCTGATTGGGAATTGAACCCTCAACCCTTTGGCGTATGGGATGACACTCCAAACAACTGGGCCACCCAGCCAGGGACACCAATGACATTTTAATATGGTAAATGAAAGTATACTGGGTAGCAAGGTAAATACATTTGCTGCAATCTTTCCCTTTTTTCTTCTTACTCACTTGTCTGCTTCAAATGGGAAGGGACAATAGATAAGATTTAAAAAAATGTCAGTGTCTCCTGTCCCTGGAGGTCCAAAGTCCGTGAAGAAGCTCTATATAATCCCCTGAGGGGCTCCACAATGGTCTGTTTTTAAACGTTTTCAGTTATAAAGGATACTCCATTTTTAAACCTTTGCAAGTTTAAAACCTCAGCTGTTGTCCTAAAAGTCTTTTATTTAACTAGAAAACAGAAGAAAAACACATGTCTAATTACTGTCCTTTAAATAATTTCCCCACACCCCATCCCCAGATGACGTCTCCTGCCAGCCAGCAAGCCACCTCTCCCTGTCTTCCCTCTGTGGCCCTTGCCTCAGGTGATCTAGCCCTCCTCTCACCCCCTCACAAACTTTCCATCTCATCCTCTTTTACCTGCTTTTGAAGGTGATTTTTACCTTAGTGCCTCTTTCTTCGTTATCTTCTTCTCCATCCTTTCACATCCCCCCTTTTTTTTCAAGATTCAAAACCTATGAAGTGAATGCAGAATGGAAACTCATACCTTGAGACTCTCTAAAAGGCATCTACTATATCTCTTTCTTCTCCACTGTACCCTTCTGACCCACAGGTATCGAGTGTAAACAAATTGCCAGGAGTCAGAGTATTTAGAAACTAAACAAGCTCATAAATGGCTAAGACTGTCCAATGTACTAGTATGTAGTTTAAAAACAGAGCTAAATCACAACTTTGTACTTGGCAAAGCTATGTTTTTGTATTGAAAACTCATTTTGTAAGTCAGTTTCAGATATTTACCCTTTTATGAGCACATTATCTGAAAAGAAATAGGACTGGAACTCAATCCCCATTATAATGTAATCAGAATTACCTCTCACAGTCGAAAAATAGAAGACAATGCACACCCTCCAACTTATGTAGAATATATGACTAGCTTGGTGATAGCATCTTGGATTTTAAAAAAGCAATGGGATTCGTCTTCCGGGAGACAACTGACTGACTGGAGAGGAAGGGACTGGAGAGAAGTTGGTAAGGAATGAGCAAGCACTGAGCCATAAGATAGAACTAATTTATGACATCAAAGCTATCAGTGTATAACATTTTTCTTATCTAAAATTTCTAAAGTGCTTATAACATGTATTGTGATTTCTTTCTCATTTTGATTGACGATTGGGATTTCAACGCCTGGAATTTAAATGACTTAGCTATAAATCATTCTTGAACTTCTAAAATTCAACTGAGAACAAATACCCCACTGAAACCTCTTCTGTATCAAGTGCTTAAGCAAAACAAGCTAGAATTTCCATGGAAACAGCCTGGAATTCTCGAAGGAGAAGAGAGGACAAAAGTAAGCATGAAAATGCATTTATTTATTTTTTGGTTTCTTTTCACCTCTGCCCCTCCAAACTTCAGACTGCCAACATAATGAATGCTTTCAAGCCTCAGAGGGAATTAAGAAGAACAATATTTGACAGGAGTGAGGAAGGAACTAAATATAGTTCCCCTGTAAGAGAAATGTATTCCATAATATTCTCTCTTCTTCCTTCCCCTATCTGTGCAATCACTCCATCTTTTGATGTAATTTTTTGTGTTGCCCTTGTTGTACAGTAAGTTTAGCTATTACTTGATTGGGACAGAAAAAAGATAACACCACAGGATACAATTTTGTCCTCTTTGGAAAAGTCACTTAATACGAGATACTTGAGATCAATTTCCAAATTAAGATTGTGCGTATTCCCTATAATTTCCATTTGCCTAATACTTTAGAATTTCTAAAATGATCTCATAAAATTAATTCATTTAACCAGTATAATCTGAGAGGTAAGTAGAGGAACTGTGTTGGGAACTATTACTCACATTTTACCAGAGTAGAGGGGTTCAAGATCACTGTGAAGGGCAGCCAGCTCTTTGGATCTCGGACCCATTGCTTTTCTAACTCTACAAATACAACAAGCCCTCCTGACCAATGTAAACATTCTGTCCAGGCAACTTTCCCTTCTTTGTTAGGTATTAAGAACTTTCATTTATTTTTAGAAATATATGCTTTAGCACTATAAAAGCTTACCCCTCTCTACAACTGCTAATACTGACATTATATAGATCAGGAAATACTCAAAGAAAGATACAGCCTCTGGCTTTCCTGGGTATGGCTATTTTTTTTTTAAATATATTTTATTGATATTTTAAGGGAGAGGGATAGAGAGTTAGAAACATTGATGAGAGAGAAACATCGATCAGCTGCCTCCTGCACACCTCCCACTGGGGATGTGCCCGCAACCAAGGCACGAGCCCCTGACCGGAATCGAACCTGGGACCCTTCAGTCCGCAGGCCGACACTCTATCCACTGAGCCAAACTGGTTTCGGCAGGTATGGCTATTTTTGACAAGCTTTCCCCAGAAATGTCTGACCTATTTTTAATTGATAAATCAAAGAATGTTTCATTTTAAAGTTCAGCAATTAATGTATGGCTTATTGAGAACAAAAGTGACCTTGCACAGATCTGAAAAGTTAAATGTAGAACATGTCTTTTGACATAAAATAATCATTGATGCATTGAATGAATTAAATAAATAGCTTAGAAATTATTTTACCGATCCAAGATAATACATTGGGGTACAATAATATCTCCCCCTAGGGAAAAGCTGGTATCATTTTTCTTTGGAAAATTGAAGGCACTTAATATTTGAGATTGTGATGACTCTAAAGACAGTTATCATAAAGCAGCAAGTGTGATAGAATCTGTTATCAAAACTTTCTGCTGTTTATAATTTTTGAAAACTAATGGACTTAGTAATAAATATGTCATGGATTTTGGAAATATTAAGACCAACAAGCAATCCTTTCTATAATTAACATAACATACTATATACACTTTAAAACAATTAATATGACATTCATTTGATGTTCTCTAATACTCACCTTATTAAGTATTGCCATGTCAGAGTGGAAAAAATTTAAAAATGGTAATGTCTTACTAGGTGACTTCCTTTTTTGTTAGCTGTCACTATCAGGCATTACAACTGCTACTAATGATCATTTACCTAGGGCTTACCATATATTTGGCTCTGTGCCAAGTACAGTCAAACCTCATTTCTTGAATGACTACCCTCTTGGACAATTTGGTTCTTGACCAAGTTGTTCACAGAAAAAATGTCTTGGTTGTCAAGCAAAACTTTGGTTCTTGATGCAACAATCCTTTTATGCTGATACCTGTATGATCAGTCATGCATCTCTTGGGTGACCAAAGAGAGAATGTGTGAGTATGAATCATTTTACTGCTAAATCTCACTTGTTAATATCTCAGGAAATTGTGCTGTGAATATTTTCATGTTTTCTTGCTGCTTATTATGAAATTTTGTACAGTAAGTCACCATGGATCCTAAGAAGGTTAGCGATAGCAGCAAAGTGAAAAGGAAAGTTGTGAGAACAATGATAGAGCTTAAAAAAGAAATAATAGCAAAATATGATAGAGGTGTTCACATGTCTGATAGGGCTACCAAGTATGGCATGAGAAATTAATGATTAGCACCATTTTAAAACATAAAGAGGCCATCAAGAGTGCTGATGTTGCTAAGGGTGTAAAAGTGCTCATGCAACAACCATCAGGCAATTGAGAAAGGTTAAAACAGCGAATCATTTGGGGGTATGGAATAGATTAATTCAATTTACATTATTTCTAATGGAGGGGATGATTTGGTTTTTAAACATAACGCTTCTCAAACAGCCTTCCGGAACTCGTAGTTGATATAATCTATTTAATATTCAAATAACCACATGAGACAGGTATTACTCCCAATATTATAGGTAAGAAATAAATAAAAACCTCATCCAAAAAACAAATTACAAAAAGCAACTTGTTCCACTCTGGCTGGGTAGGTCAGTTGGTTAGAGTGTCATTACAATACTCCAAGGTTGCAGTTTAGATTCCCCGTCAGGGCACATACAAGAATCAACCAATGAATGCATAAATAAGTGGAACAACAAATCGATGTTTCTCTCTCTCTCTCTCTCTCTCCCCCGCCCCACTTCCTCTCTCTCTAAAAAAATTAATCAATCACCAAAGGGCTTGTATGCATGCATATAAGCATAACTAATGGACAAAGACAGTAGGGGGGTGAGGGCATGTGCTGGGGGGGGGGGAGAGGTTAATGGGGGAAAAAGAAGACATATGTAATACTTTAAACAAAAAAGAATTTAAATTTAAAAAATCAATCTATTAATCAATCAATTTAAAAAAAGAAAAGCAACTTGTTCCATTCACATTGCTAGAAAGTGGAACAACCTAGTGCCAAACCTCAGTTTCCCTGCTCCCAGCATCACTGTGCTGCCTCTATGGCCTGCTCAGCAATCATTGGTTAACCAAAAGCAGCAGTGACACGAATAGTCTTTGAGAGTTTACTGTTGGGGAAGGACCTTATGTCATTTGTTACATATAAGGTATATAAGTGAGTTAATAAAATTTACTTAAAAGGTATAAAAATGGGGTGTCCGGGAAGTTTTCTGTTCACTGAAATTGTTACATGTAAATCATGGCCATTAATTCTAATGAAAAGGAGAAATCATTCTACTTTTATAACAAAATTAGAAACAATGCAACAGGAGTTTTTAAAAATTATATTTAATACAAGTGAATAGATGAGAAGATCTGAAATGTTATAAAGCAATGTACACAATGAATAAATAATCTGCACAGGAGAGTCATGTCTACATTACATAACACTGTCTAGAATGGGAATACTTAAAGTAAATCCAGTGGTAATGGAGAAAGTCCATAAAAATGCTAACCTGTCTTCCCTTGTATGAAATTGTTCAAGTATAAAAATCCAATACAGTGTAAAATAGTATTCAATTTAGCTTAAGAATAAAAATTGCAAGTATTGCAGTTTCAGAAGAAAAATGTAAAGCAGCATTTAAAAACTACATAAACTACATGAGAATAGTGTTAAACTAATGAAGTACCAATAAATGAGATCTACACTAGCAAAAATTAGAGAAGGAAGCATGAAACTAGCAATATAGCCTGTTGGTTAAAACCTAAAAACTAAAATGTGTTCATGTAAGAGTACTCTCTCATACAGTGCACATATGAATTTAAATAAATCCAAGTCAACATCTTTAGCTGAATAGGTTAATATTTAATATGCTACATCTAGACCTACTAAATAATTTATGCCATGAGATGAATACATAATTTTACAGTGTCACATCTAAAGTTCCTTCCTTTAGAGTGCAGCATAGTAAAACTTAAAAATAAATATCTTAAATAGCATTACTATTAAGGCACAGTATAAACCACATTATCATTACCTCTGAAGAATTGTAATCTCAGTAACTTTGTTGTCTCATGTACTGTATTCACTAATAAATAGTTTTAAATAGGACTCTGAAATAGATACTAAAAAGTGTAAAATTATTCAAAAAGGGAAAAAAATAAATGCCCTTAAGACAATTCTTAAGAGTGTAGAGTCTGCAAACTTTGCCTGCCTTTAACATAAGCCACGAGTCGACACAATAAATAGAAAGAGAAGGCTGTTGTAGTAAAAGCCTGATCCTATTTCAGAATCAGAACTGCTGACGCCAGCAGATACAAGTTTCCCAAAATTGAAACAGGATGGGGAGAGGGATTAGAATGTGACAAGCTCATCAAACAAGCACAAGTGATGTGTTCTTTCCAGAACTGTGCGTGTTACTGATTGTCTGTACAGCTGTTGCACCCATTAATTCCACATCACTTGCTCCACAGTCCCACTCATCCACAGGATAGATGAGAAAACAGCTTTGGTGCCTGTCCACCATTTTACCCACTGCCACGCTCCTAGATTGATTGTTCGATGCCCATTTTTGAGAGAGTAAGAACATTACCTTCTTACTTGAAAAAGTTCTATAGGCCATAGCAACTTAAAAATGACAATCAGTGCTTTCACCATTTTGTTTTTCTAAAAAAAAAATCTGCTTTTAAATGAAATTCAAGCTATGTATTGCTCACTCTGTATTCCCTGGTTCAACAAGATTCAAATAGCATTTTCTAACTTGTAAAAGGCAGTTTGCTTCCCTGATACTATAAAAAGAGCAAAAATAAAAATCCCATTATAAAAGTGAAGTTCCTTTGTTACTTCTGCCATCATTTCCTAGTGGCCTTTCATTTCCTCAGGCTCTTTGGGATTGGTTTCCAAAACTGCGCCCACTCCCCTCTGTCTCTCACCTCTTTCTCATCTAGAACACTACTGGAGTATAAAAATAACAATAATTCTGCTTCACAAAGCATAGCTTTTTTTTTTTTTTTTAAAGCTGTTAATGTTAACTCTTATTAGCTACTAAAAATTGGGAAATTGGGAGGGAAAGAGAAAACAATTCAACTTTGATCAGATGGCTGGTCTATTGCATTCGGTCTGTTTGCAGCTGCTGAGGCTGATATTGGCCAAACGCTGCTGCTGCGGCAGCTGCTGCAGCGGCAGCAGCAGCTGTCCCAGGTGCCGCGGCGGTGATTGGCTGCTGCACAGCGTAGCCATAGCCCCCTGCAGTGACGTATCCTGCAGCAGCTGGAGAGGCTGCGTAGGGGTACTGGTCATAGGCGGCGGCGGCGGCGGCAGCAGCAGCTGCAGCAGAGTATTGTGCATATGCAGCTCCAGTGTAATCAATGTAAGGTGTGGTGGAGGCAGCAGCTGCAGTCGGCTGGACGTGTGGAATGACCACTCCAGGCTGCACAAAAGCCTGTGGATAC
This sequence comes from Plecotus auritus, assembly GCF_963455305.1. Classification (NCBI taxonomy): domain Eukaryota; kingdom Metazoa; phylum Chordata; class Mammalia; order Chiroptera; family Vespertilionidae; genus Plecotus; species Plecotus auritus. The sequence goes on from NC_137771.1 coordinate 82,395,192, forward strand.
ACATAGTGGGCAGGTATCCTGTTGAGAAATGGAAAACAAAGTCAGGCAGTAGTTGCCTCCTATCTGTAGCATTTCTTGCTCAGAAATACAACAAACTCAAATTTAGTGGTTATTATGAGCATAGGGTTGCCACAATATCTGCTTTCCAGTGGTCCGTCAAAGTCCTCTGGCGGTAGCCAAAGTCAGGGAGTGCCCCCAAAGGAATTCAGCTATCAAAATCTGATGATACCCTCCCTGCTAACATTTTTGTTTATAATCATTTAGATCCAATAAATATCATTTAGCAAAAGTTTGGAAAATAAATCAAGGTTCATGAGGGCTATGCACATAAGAGGTATTTAATAAATGCTTAATTGATTAAGACTTGAGAAAATTGTAATGAATTCACAAACAAAACTGTTTGGCAAATAAAAATTCTGAGCTGTGAACACAGGACTCCAAAGGTAATCCATGATCATTCAATTCCAAGGGGGTGATGGTTGGTTTGTCAAAACAAAAATTTCAACACAATCTGTATGTTTACTATCATGGCAACCCTACTTCAAATTGCTATGCAGACTCAGCACACATTAATCTCTCTGCAACCTCAGTCACCCTTATTAAAAATAATAGTAAAAAAGAAGCAGGCGACAAAATAAAAAAGGAGTTTAAAAGTTCACAAGTGTGGTAAACACAGCAGAATCACACTTCTCAAACGAACTGTAGTGCAGCTCACTCTATCACAAGAGGCTGTTGTGGGAAGCTACAGAAATGCTATTAACATTCATGGCAGTGATCTGAAAGAGAGGTGCAGCACGCTTTTTGTCTTTCTTTCTTTCTTTCTTTCTCTCCATAAAATTCGTAAGGACACAAGGGTCAATCAAACCTGTTTGACTATCAGGCAACTGAAGGTCAGCCAGCTTGTTTATCTCTATGCAAGACAGACAGAAGGGATTTGGGGGAAATGATGAGGTTGAGGGAAAAGGCAGGGACAGGGAAATACAACTAAATATTTCCAAAATTAATAAAACTTAAAAGGTTTACACAATAGAGTAAGGAAACATTTTTTTTTTTGCACATGTACTAACTCTTGTTTTATCCTCCAAATCAACAGAAATAGATTTATTAGCATATCTGCCTATAAGTAGATATTTTATATGAATCAATTCTACTGTTATATATTATCCTGCAAAAGTTCAAGAAAGTGAAATACAATCAAATATGTTTTAAAATTATACATTGAGATCACATACATAACACACTCCAATGAATTAACTTAAACAATCATTTTTAAAAAAATTAAATCACAAGAGGTATTTCTAAACACCCATGCATCTCAGTTCTCACTCTTGGGATTCATTACTGTCCATTTAAAATATTACCATGAACATCTGGTTTATTTCATCTTTCTTTAAAATAATCTCCAACAAAACCCCTTATGTTTCTAAAAATATGACACTATAATGCCATCTGGATGCTGGCAAAGCCAACTTATAAGAAGTACAAATAACAATCTTCAAATTTTAAAGAACTCAAAACAGAAAAATTCATGTTTAGATGTTCAAAAACAGATTTTTCTTTGCCTTTTCAGAGTTTTACTGAAAACACTCATTAACGAACATCCATGGAAAAGATGAATTTATCACAGAGGGTACTGAACTTTGACCCCAATGATAAAAATACACTCAAATTTACTAGACTTGTAGATCTTTCCCAGTGCCAGGAGAAACCACGTCATCAAGGGTTTTTCAGGACACTCAGCGATGTTATGAATTGCTTGTCAGAAACCAGACGCATGGTCATGCCCACACTTAAAACGCCTCTGTAGGTCAGGTGATTGGTTCCTTCACAGCGACAGGTGTGGCTTTATAAAACACTGTCCCCGGAGGCCACCGTGTCCACAATGTGCGGACATGGCTAAGAGAGCCTACACTTATGCCAGTTTACATGTGGTGATGGACAGCAGGGGCTGCAGCTGGGCTATTTTTGATCCTGTCATGCGACAAGGGTTTCCAGTGGGTAAAATGTCTTTATAAGGCCAAAGTAAAACATCTATCAGCTGCAAAGGCCAGCCAGTATGAAGCTCACTGATATGGAAACATTAACCCCTGGACTCCCAAAGTTTTAAAGACAACATAACATGATGGTTGCTAGGTCTGTATCTGCAAATAAAGGTGTTAACTGAAAATAACTTTAGCCTACAGCATGGCGGATAAAATTGTGTGTGTGCATAGGTATGAAGAATGCAATAAAAGATAAGCAGGGTTTCTTACAGTACTCTTGTCTCTACATTTATTTTACATCAACAGTTTTTATTTGATAATGTACTTATGAGAGTACAAAGTTCCTTGGAATGTCGGAATCCTACATGAAGTCTGGTTAGGAAGATGTCTGGAAGACAAATGAAACCCTGGAGTCCTTTAAGACTCAGAGAAAGGAGAATCCAGAAGACAATGGAGAGTCTAAAATATCTGAGTTTAGGAAGGAAGGCAAAAATGGACTAAAACATAAGGTGAGACTTCTGAAAAAATTCCCGTATTACGAGTTCTTTCCATAGTCTAGGGAACCCAGTAAGGCAATTTGAGAATCTCCCTCCTACTAAATATCTATCAACATACTTTCCCTCAATTAATCATAGAATGTACAAACCTAGCAGTTACAAAAAGCACAAGAACACAGCAGGATACTTTGGGCAACTTTGAAAGAAATTTTACTCTGTTTTCCTTTTCTTCCTATCGCTTCAGGTCCCTCTGTGACTTTTGACATCCTAACTGGTTTCCTCTTCCAATCTATGACAAAACTACGAAGTCTTCTTCATCTCATTTGCTTGCTCTAGTAATCTATGGCCCCTTATATCATTCCTAAGCACAAATTTCTTAAACTTTGGTATGCTAGACCTTTAATAATTCTGGCTCCAAAATACTTCTCTCAGGATTACTTTCCACCTTCCCCTTAACCCAAATCAGCTGGGCTCCTCAATGTTTCCGCGCCATACCACACATTCCTAGGTCCTCACCTTTGTTCATGCCATCCTTTTGCCAGCGATGCCAATCCTCACTCCATCTCTACCGGTTGAAAACCAAATCCGATCTGCCCTAGCTCCTGCACTCACTTTGTGCAGAGCCTTCAGGAACTCGCTTCAACCTTTTAATCTCATATTTCACTATATGTGAAATGAACCCAATATTTCCGACTCGAATTGCTGTGCATAAAATAAAATTATGCAAAGAGCCTACAATGATGAAGATAGCTAAGTACTCAATACAAGAGTTCCTCATCATCCACCACCCTTTAAAATCTAGGTCAACTTCTTCCTCCTTTCTGGATCCCACCAACCTGATGTCTCTCTCCCTTATCTGAAGATGCAGGAACAGCCATTCTGGGTGCTTGTAAGTTTTCCTACTAGATTACAAGAGAGAATAAAGTTGGGTCTTATTGGTTACAACTTGATACAGAAGAAAAGAACATGGCTTTTGAAAGGTCGGGGAAACCTAGAGTCAGACTCTATCACTTGCTAGCCCTGGTAAGTTAATTCACCTCTCTTCATCTCAGTTTTATCACCCAATGAGAAGGACATTAACAGTGCCTTCATCAAATAATTAGTGTGAGAATTAAATTATATAATTTATTTAAATCCCTTATCAGTTCTAGGCATGTAGCAGATGCTCAGTTAATCTTAGTTATTGTCCCTCCTGCCCCTTTTAGTGGACAATATAATATCCAGTATGGTGTTAACACAACTAGCCCAAAATTTAGCACTTAAAGGTATACTGAATAAATGTTTAAGTATATTTCAGCCTGGCTAAACTAGCCTAGACATTTCTGCTCACAGATATGTATTCTCTCTTCTCCAAGGTTTCAATAAGAAAATGTTTCTTTCAAACATAAAGTATTTATAATATATTGTTCAGAAAATTTACAAGTTTCTATACATGTACCCACTGTGTTACATCAGAAATTCTTTAGGCCAATGTTTTCTCTTTAAAGGCCCAGAGTAATTTGGGGGCCATTTTAGGATTACAATTAGGAAGAAATAGTTCAGTTACTAGAACTTCAAATAAGTCAAATAAAATAAAAAATTCTCAAGCTTCTTTCCAGGCCTAAAATAAGAACGTGTAGCATTCAAATAGAATTTTGGATGACCAGGTGTGATTTGTTAGGTACAGACTCTGGGACTCAGAGCAGTGTTGAGAACCTCTTAAAAAAGAAAGAGACGGCTGGCTTGGTTCATCTGGAATGCTATCTATTTTTAATAAGAATCTCAAGTTCAAACAATTTATGCAAACAGTAATAATCACCATCCTTTATAAAGACAGCTAATATTAAAAGAGATGAAAAACAAAAGGTTACTATCAAAACATGCTTGATCTAAAACTTCCAGGTGATACAATTTACTCTGGTTGCTCCTAGGTTCCTCATGCTGCTTTCTTGAAGAACTGTAAGGACTCTGACAACCAGTCTAGATTTCTATGTCTAGTTCTTAAGACCCTCCATAAACATTCTTCATGCTGAGCCTTTTCTCTATGCCTTTGCTATGCTCACCTCATCCTGTACCTTTGAGACATGTCCATTCTTCCTTTTACCTGTGTAGGATTTAGCCATTGGTTCAAGTCTAGTTCAAGTCCCCACAAAACCTTGTTCAACTCCTCCAATCACCCATTTTCTTGCTATTCTGAATTCCTTTTGTACTGAAAATACCAAGTATCTTAGCAACCTAGTTCCCGATTGGTTTGTTTTAGTTCTCAAACTAAAGTGCAATGTCCTTATTTTATATCACCCCTGGCACAGAGAAAAATAAACACATACTAATACCTGTTGATCGATTCAGTTGTATAACTGTTTCAAGATTATTAGTGTGAGATCATGACTAAGTTCACCATCACTTCCTAAGATGTATGGTTTCCTTTCCAATCCCTCCTTCAACATAGTCTAGAAAGACTAATGATGAGGAAGGGGCCCACACAAGTAGTTGAACCAATAAACCCACTAATTATTGTCAGTATCCAGGATGGTTTGGATGGGGCATTGATAAATAACCATGGATATGAAGGTTCTTTTTAATGATATTGGACAGAAGACTCTTCCACAGTTTAAAAAAAAGTAACAGTTGCCAGTAAGGGTGAAGTATAGATATGTTAAAGGGAGGGTTATAAGAAGGTATTCATGAAAGATATAAATTGACTCTTCAAAAAATTATTACTTTTTGGGGGGGTCTATTCTTAGAGACACATAGGTAGATCTCTATCTGAGCAGAATCTAACCTTCCATGCTACATACACATATAGATGTTTAGGTGTTAAGGCTAAGGTGTTGCTGAGGATAAAGCACTTCTTGAACAAGTTAAAATATTTGAAAAGAAGTTTAAATCTCTGACATTAGAGTTACAGCAATATTGATCATGTAGAATATAGCCAAATAGACTCTAAGTGTTCAGAATCAATTTAGGTGTTAGGGGATCTCCCACCCATATCATGTCTAAATGTAAAGAAAATAAGGGAGCGCAAGTGAGGAAAGCTGATGATCATAAATATGACCAGAGGTAACACAAATATGAGCAGGCTGTTCACCTGAGTTAGAGCTGAAAGGTGAAAGTTAGTGCTACTCTACTGAAAAACTTGACTAGTGTTAACAAATCTGATGAGAGTTGCTGAACCTTTAATTAGAAGGCCTAAAAGTGGATTCACATTGCAAAAGAAAGAGCCCCATTCCCAGAAAACTCCCCAGTAAAACAGAAACTTAGGACATGCAAGCAATGTATCTGTATTCTTACAGAGGGAAATCACACGATTTAGCACTCACTACAAAAGTGTGGTTAAGTGGAAGTCACAGGCTACAGCTTAAAAGCAAGAAAAAAAAAAGAGGCCCTTTGCTTCCCATGGCAAAGTCAAAAGTCAACACTCCTCAACACCACCACCAAAACCAAAACACAAAGAGCCCCTTCCCCAAGGAAAAGAAAACACTTTCACTACAGCTCTTTTCAATTAAGTAAAAAGCACACAGTTTAGCTATCAACACCACTTCATTACTGTAATAAATAAAATAAAGCACACGGAGGTCTATTGTCTATTGTGAAAAGTAAAACAACAACACCAACATCCATGCATCGTTAATCACCATCTGAGCTTGTGTGTCTGAGTCTACTGGTTACAGTTTAATTCCAAACAGAACTATTCCACCTCTTATCATGGTATCCTTCTGATCAGTTAGCTTAACTGTATAGGAGCCCTGTCAGGTTAGAAAGAGATAAATAAAATTGAGTCAAGTTGAACAGTAGTAATGGTGTTGGGACACAACGGTCTTGTACACAAGTCATACCTGGTATTTTTGTTTTGTTTTGTTAATCATAAGCTCAAAATTTGTCTGGTTTGGAGGCTGCATACGTGGTCAGATAACTTGACTCATCTAAAAATATTTATGTTATCAGCATTAAGAATACACAAACATATATAAATATGGATAACCAGGAACATTCTGTGGCATGATGGTCTTGTCTGTATATAAGAAGCAGGTTAACAAATGATAGCAGTTGGAAGTTAGGAGGGCCAGATTAATTGACTTACCCAAAAGGTCTTTGTATAAGGGCTGGATGAAGTTGTTGAACACCAAAGGCAAAACCTAACAACAAAACATACCACATTCTCTATTTGTGCATGGTTAGACATTTACAACTCCTACATATAAAGAGCAATCACAACTTTCATTTATCTTAGAAAAGATAACCATCCTTTTAATACTTTAGAGAAAATATTAGATATATATTTAAAAGCCAGTTTTCTTAATACTATTGTTGATTCAAATAAAAATTTTAATAGGCTACAAGTGGAAACTAAAAATTATCTGCAAAGTTTAGTTGACATAGAATAAGACCTTAGAAAATTAGTCCAGGGAAAAATTCTCAAGGAATAAAACCAACAATAGGACTTGATAAGGAAGTTACATGTCACAAATATTCCTATGATTCTGAATAACGATCTATACAAATTCTTTGTAATTTGGAGCACTCTAGAATGCTTTGAACAATGCTTTGGAAGATTATGGCTTTTAGAGATTATAGTATAAAAATTCACCAAAACAAACTCTCCGTTCCTTCTTCTCTGGATAGTATATACACTCAATGTATTAGACAAATACATGTTTTTAATGTTCGTAGATATTTATTTGCTCATGCACCCACTTTCTTGACAACCTAGTTTCCTAGTAAATCTGTTTGGATGGAAGGGTCAATCTCCAAAATTTCAAGAAAAGATTACATCTGTTCAACAGTCAACTCTCAATTATCTGTGTTAATGGAAAGGGCAGTGTTATAAATGCAAAAGGTCATGTTTTCACACAGACAAAACCATGCTCCCTCTTGGCGATTAATAGCTATGTGACTTTGGAGTAAATCATTTCTCATCTCTATCAGTTTCTCAGTTTTTTCATCTGTAAAATGAGGGTACTGGAGTATGAAATCTATTTTAATTACTAATATCCTGTGACTTTATGTGAAACATTATCATCCAGACACCTCCACCTGCACCCCTATGCTTTTCTTGGGTCAGTGTTCAAGTCTGAGTGTCTGCTTTGAGCCCAGGGCAACTGGTGGTAAAAGGAGAGACAACACTTTGTTAGGAAGTATAACCAGCTAGAATTGACAAATTTGGCCCATATAATCCACATCTGAGTTATCTACAAGTGTCTAAAAACTAAAAAATGGAGAGTGGACTATGACTACAGAACACAGGTGAGTCATGTCCAAGTCTGGGTGTGTAAAAAACTGTCCAGTCCCCCAAGATCTATTTTTGTACACAGGTATATTTCAAGTCCTAAAAAGAGTGGACACAACTCTCCTTTATTTATCTTCAATGCCTTGGTAGAATCACCAGCCATGGTTTAACTTTACTAAATACATCTACCAATGTTCTAAATTGAGGATTCATTCTATGCAGTAGTGGGCATCTCTAGTGGGGAGGGGAGGTACAAAGGGACCCTTGTTTCTCACCTGGTTGCATGATCCTTGGTTTTGCTCCCAAATATGCCAGGTTCACATTGGCCTTCCTGCCATCAATTATGGGGTTGGGATCCTTGCAGGCTCTTTCCGCAGCCGCCCGGTCAGCCATGGTGACCTTAGCAACATACACACACAGACATACATACAAAGCTCTAAATCAACCCTTGAAGGAAACCAGAATCGCACTGGAAATATCATTCATGATAATATTAAAGGGGGGGGGGTCCTTAAACTTTTCCTTTATTTTTTATTTTTCTTCCTGGAACTTACTCCTTGATATCCCATCCAAAAAGAAAAGGGAAGAAATCAGAAAGGAAGAAATACCACCCCGACCACACACACACACACACACACACACACACACACACACACACACACACACACGCTCCAAAGTCTTAAGGGTGCTAGCAGGGCCTAGCAAAAATTTGGAAGCCTGAATTCTGTCTTAGAATTCCTCTAGGTCCTCTTCACCCCGCCCCCAAAGCCCCCAGGTCTCCACCGGACCTGAGGCACTGTTTGCTTTAAAAAAGAAGTCCAGCCTCACATCCGCCTGTGCTCCCAACCAACCACCCGCAAACACTCCCCAACGACAATAGCTATTGTCCTACTCGGGAGCTCCCTGCTCTGGGGCAGCTCAATCTACACGCTTCAATCTCCAGGAAGCTTAATATGCTCTATTTCAGTTCTGCAAAGAGCCATAAGATCATATTTTTTAAAAAAACCATCTTTGCAGTTAATAGAAAAAGGGTGGGGGCTGGAGGGAGAAGAGCCCCAGATCTCCTGGGGTGTCGCCTCCGGGCCCCAGCCTGAACGCCAGAAGACACACGCATTTTTACAAAGCAACAGCGCGCTTCCCGACCGGCCTCCAACCCGGAGCGCGATACCGTGGGGTTGCAGCCCCTCCCTCCCAACCCTCCCCAATTCTCAATCCCCAATCCCCAATCCAGCAGTCGTTACAGTTTTCTCCTTCCCCTCGGGCCCCGCCAGCCCCTGACACAGCGACGCGCCCCATTCTCCTCGGAACCCCTGGAGCCAGGACCAGCTCTCCGCTCCGCCGGGACGAAGGGGCAGCGTCGCTCAAGCCCGAGGGGTGTTCGCACGGTGTCGCGGAGCCCCCAACAACGATCACCCTGGCTAAGCGCCACTCGGTTCCTCCCACCCCAGCGGGCCCCCTTTTCCCCGCGGGGCTCCTGGCCGACCCCCACCTCCCCGCGTCCGCGCCACTTACAAATCCGTAGCCCCGCGACTTGCCCGTCTGCCGGTCGGTGATGACCACCGCCTCCTCGATCTCGCCGAAAACCTCGAAGTACTTGCGCAGGCTGGCGTCGGTGGTGTGGTAGGGCAGCCCCCCGACGAAGATCTTGGTGTACGTCGTGTCCTTCTGAGTCGTGTGCATCTTCGCGCCCGCCCCGCGGCTCGGGCTCCGGCTGCGGCTGCGGCTGCGGCTGCGCCTCCTCCGCCGGCTCCGCGTCTCCTGCACCCTCTCGCGGCCGCTGGGGGCCGGGGGCGAGTCCGGGGGCGAGGGCGGCGGCGCGGCGGGGGCGGGCGGCCCGGGGCGGCCGAGGGCGCCGGGCGCGCGGCTGCCGAAGTCGCCAGCAGCCCCGGAGACTTGACTTGCCTCTCTCCTCCCGCCCCCCCTGCCGGTCACGGTACAAATTCTCCGGATCGTCTGGGTTAGGATCCGGTTCAGTAGAATGTGCAAGCGGTTTCCACTCACCCGGCGGGGAGGCCAAAAATGAAAAGAGAGGGTGGTCCTCCAGCGAAGAACGGGGTGCGTTTAGAGGTAGATTTTTCTTGCGTAGAAATTAGGTGTCTCGGGTGGGCCGTGGGTAGGGTCGGCGGGCAGCGCGGCCGGGTGCGGAGGAGGGTGGGTGGGCGCGGCGGTAGGGCCGGGGGTGGGCGACTCCGCTCGGCTGCGGTAGACGCTCCGTCCCTGCCGCCGCGAAAGCTGGAAGACAAGTGGCGAGGACTGCTCTCCCCCTTTCTGCTCCCTTCCCCCGCGGGCCGGGGGTCGGCGCCCGGCTGGGGAGGGGGCGGGCCGGACGCCTGCGATTGGCCGCGGCCGCACCTGGGGCGCCCGGCGCCGCCGCCCCCCAGCTGTTGGGAACAGCTGCTTCTCTCCCAGCGCGGCGAGGCTCTGGGCCGCCGGGCTTGGTCTCTGGAGCCGAAGCTGGGTTAGGTCTGGGGAGGGCTGGAGGCGGCCTTGCTCTCAGGGTCTCCTGTTTTAACACGTCAAAGTCCTAGGAACCCCTTGCGGCCCCTGCCGGGACCCAGGGCGCAGGGACTGCGCCCGCGGAGGGAGCTGCGTCTCTTTTCAAAACGAAAACGCGAGCTCTTTGCGTTCGGCCTCATTGACAGAGCCTGCGACCTGGACAGCCTACACTTGGGGCCCCGAGGCCTGGGGCGGTTCGCTGGGAGGCCAGTGCCCTCCTTGGCGCGGAGGGCCACGGAACTCGGGCAGCGTTACCCGAGTTGGGTTACCTGTGGTCTGGAGAGTGAGAAGGAGGGCCCCCAACCTTCCTTGACCCCAAAGAGCTGGTGCTGGGGACAACTAGCGAGACAAGGCCAGAAAGGAAAAAAAAAAAAAAAAAGGGTCTAAGCCTAGGTGTGCTAGGGAGAACCATTAGCTTTAATTGCTCAAGGCCTAGCCAAGCTAAGTAACTGTAGACACCTAAGTTTATCAGGCACCACATTCTATTTCAGAGGCTCATACATTAGTACCCCGAAATGACAAATTTGTGTTTCCTCCCTAACTCTTGGGGAAGACTGGTACAGCTTTCTCACGATATTGTCTCTCCTTCCCCTCCCCCTCAGCAAAGAATTAATGTATTTCCTTTTATTTGAATTTCTAGAATATTTAGGGACTTTAGCTCAACTTTTTTATCAGGATGTAATCGTAAAAGGTGCAATCGTTTGAAATCGACTTGTTACATAACCACTGGTTTCTACCAGCAGACCTTTAAAGCATTTGTAGAAAATACACTATTTAGTGCTCCCCATATATATATATTTAATTTTATATCAGCTTTTTGCAATTTCTTTTTATTAAGAGTACATTCAATTAGGCCATAAAAATCATTGTCATATTGAGGTTTGGACAGATATTTAATGAGAGCAGAATGTTTCACCCACCACTGATGGCATACAAGTTTTAAGTAGTTTCCACCAGGAGTGTCCACTGAAGTCCATGCATTAATTGACCCAGGCCACACCATTTATTCCCTTTAAAGCAGTTTAGTATGTTAACTTATGAGAGAGGCACAAACTTCTGTTTCTCTTCCCAGGGCACCTCTGCAGTCAGCCCAAGAGGATGAGATATATTGCAAAAGCTAATGGGAATGTAAATATTCTTATACAAAATGTTAAATTCTGCTTTTCATCTTGCTGACTTTGGCATGAAGTTGGCCTTTTGAGGTGTCATCAATTTTTTTTTTTAAATTTGAACTCCCAGTGGGAGAAATGGAGAAATAAGAAATCTAAAGTTTTTTTGGAAAATGTTTTTTTTCCAATTGAAGAAAAATAAAGCATATACGTATAAGAGCCAGCAAGTGAAATTGTAAACACTCTCTCTTCATTGCTTAACTAAAGTGCAGGTTTAAAAGGGACTGTGTGTACCCGTACGATGTAAGATAATTTTTAAAAATTAGAGAAACAAGGCCCTGAAACAGAGGAGGCGTGTTTTTTAACAGCCATCTTGCAATGTTACTTAAGAATCACTGTACTTAGATGAGGCTCAGGCAAAAACTCTTGTGAGGGGAAGCTAGGTACTTATAGAGAAGCCTTAAAGAGAAGAGTGACTTTGGCTGTTTCACCTCTCTTTCTGCCTGGATGGGGATCCCACCTGGGAGGGGACTGTGATAACATCAAGGAAGGAAGGTGTCTGGGAGTGCAGCCAGCAACTTGGATGTTCACGAGGTATAGTGGTGAGATCTACAAGGAAATTCTGATCCCAGGTTGGGATCCCTGTGTCAAAAACTCGGCTTCTGGAAATTAGATGCTTCTCTGCCATAGTCCCAGAGAAAATGCAGCCACTCTCCCCCTGCCCCATGTAACCCCTGACTGGTGTGCTTTTACTCTTTAATGGAAAAGTCAAAATTTGATAGCTTTGTATGAAACTTTGTTCATTTTGTATAAAATGGTGTCCAGATATCCCTGATTTTGGATTGCAGAGATAATGCAAGCATTGCTAATTATCTGGTGATGTGTGGTTCTTTGAAAACATAAGTTAAGAGGAATGGAGGTTCCTTATTTTCCAAGCCAACTTTTTCTTTCTTTCTTTCTTTCTTTCTTTCTTTCTTTCTTTCTTTCTTTCTTTCTTTCTTTCTTTCTTTCTTTCTTTTTTCTTCTTTCTTTCTTTCTTTCTTTCTTTCTTTCTTTCTTTCTTTCTTCTTTCTTTCTTTCTTTCATTTTTGTTTAGTTGTATTTATTGGAGGTGACTGGTTAATAAATTCTACAGGTTTCAGGTATACAATTCTACAGTTTATCATCTGTATTGTATTGTGTGTTTCCCATCCCAAGTCAAGACTCTTTCCAAACCAATGTAAATAGAAGCCATAATCCATACCCAGTTCAGCTTGATAAACCATCCAGCGCCCCCCACCTCCCCCACACAGGCAGGCACCGTGCTAGGGCTAGGCATTATTGTTTTACATCAGCACAAAGGTGGTTACAGTCACAATGGCCAGATCAATTCTTGGAGGATTTATGAACCTGAGCCAACAGACCATGTAGCCTTAGAGCCATAAAATCTTTTTGAATTCAAAGTTTCAAGGTTATTAAGTACCAAATATTTCTGTACAATTACCCATTACAAAGTCAAAGTCAGGTTGGAAAAACAATCCTTGGGTAGTCCTTTTGCTTTCTCAGCTGCTTTTGGCAGAGAAGAACACTTGTATATTAACAAACCTTGTGCAATATGATGTGCACTTCTTTGGAAAGAAAGAGCCATAAAATACTTTAAAAGTTATAAATAGGTCTTAAGCTTGTCATATCCAAATTAGTACACATGAATGGCTCTGAATCCTTGGTTCTTATTCCATGGCAAGATCAATATTATTTTATTAGTTACAATAAATTATTGTCCACTTTGCTCAAAATCATAATCTGACTATTAAAGGCCAGAACCAAACTTAGAGTCTCACACTCATTTATCTATTTTCTTGCTTTCTCTTAAATGGAAATCAACTCCAGGCCCAAGGTATATGAAGAATTTTTGAGAAAAGAGAGTAACATTTCATGAAATTAGAGAAGCGTTACTGCTGCTCATGGAGGTGCTTGCTCCAGAGCCAGTATGATTGGCACAGCAAGTCTCCTGCAGGCAGGGTTGATCTCTTAGATGTCACTGCATCTTCTTCAGGTCAGTTAGATCCTCTGCAGAATTCTACACATATGAACACTGAAGAAATATTTACTGAAGAGATTTGATATCTTAAAGATATCTACCTATAAACTTGATGTTTGGGAAAAAATACTTTCTTGATTAAAACTGACCACTTGAAGAATATTTAAGCCAGACACTAAAACACACACACACACACAAACACACACACACACACACACACACACACAATATATATATATATATATATATATATATATATATATATATATATATAATCTTTGGTGAAGTCTTTTATTTTGATTGTTTGGGAACATTTGCCTTTTTGTTGTTGTTTAAGAGTGTGTGAACATTCTGAGTGTAACCAACAGGTTTCTGTCCTTTTGAGTAGTCTCATGATCCACTATTTTTGTTTTTCTGGGTGGGTTGGTCATTTTCTCTTAGTAACAGATAACAAATACATGTAATAGGTTATGCTGCTATTTTAGTGAGCAGAAGAATTGGCAGTTAAAAGCCTCATCAGTTCAGCTCAGATCCACCTTTGGGAGAATTCTATTCATGCTTCATTAAACCACATCTGAGCTGCTAAGCAAAATGAAATGGAAATTTGTAACTGCTATTCAATCATTAAAGCCATAATTTCTCTTTTACATCAAACATCCAGAAAATAGCAGAATAGAGTTTCCTGGAGAATGAGGGAAGGGCAAAATTGAAAGTAAGGGGGGGGGGGCAAAAAGAGTTTACTGCCAACTTCACCCTACCAACAGTTTCACTCTGCCTGTGTAGTAGTTGTAAATGTACACACACTTTAAATTCTATTCTATAAATTTGAAAGGCAAGGAAGAGAATGCAAATGTTTTAAACCCACTGTGTATTTCTTTACATTTTAAATTCAGGGTGTACTTTAGTTTTAAGTTTTTTAATAGTGGCTGCCTCAGACCTGCCAAGCTATTTTTGATACTATCCAAATGTATTGAATGACTCTCTGTTGATGACAGATTCATTATAATGGTGTTGCCTGTGTGCTGGGCAGAGGACACAGTGTGGTAGAAATAGCTCTCGATCCCAAGACAAGAGACCTAGGGCCCAGCCCAGGCAGTCATTAATCAGCTTCAAGACCTTGTTTACTATATTCCATTAAAAAGTAGGAATTTCATTAAAAAGAAAAACTTGTGGCAGTCTTCCCTGGGTAGACACGACCTAGAATGGAGGATGCTAGTCTGATCCTTTATTTACACATCTGTTATAGGCTCACCTTGGATTTATGAAACAGTACAATATTAATTAACACTCAAGTGTTATTTATTTACTTTTGAATTTAAACTACTTGAGATCATTCTGTAAGATTGATATTTTTTTCTGCTAGTAAAGGGAAGGCATTTTCATAACAGGAAATATAAAAATGTACAAAGAAGAAAATCAAAAGCACCCGTACTTCTACTCAGAATAATGAATCATTTTAGAGTGTCTAATGGCAGGTGTTTCTTGTACATAAATATACACATGTAAGTACATAAGCATGAGTTGCCCTTTACATTCCTACCACCAGCTTTTTTCAACGAACAGTATAAAGTAAGTTTCCCTATCATTAGTTTCCACAATTCATTTTAAATGCCTAAATGGCATTTTATTATGCCAATGCCCCCAAATGTATTTAAGCAATCACCTTTTTGGAGGCATTTATATTGTTTCTAATTGTTCCCTATTATGAAGAGTTCTCAGGTTAACATCCTTGTAGATAAATCCTTGAACACATTCTGATTATTTCGAAAGGCTGGTTTCATGAAGAACTTTGTTTTGTTCAGTGCTAAACTCCTGACTCCTGAAATAGTGTTTGGTACATAAAAAGTGCTTAAATATTTATTGATTGAATTAATAAACTCTTATAAGTTTATATATTAGATTGAAGGATATGCCCATACTTAGATCTTTTAATACAGATTGTCAAATTGCCCTCCAAAAGGTAGTATCAGATTTTATTTCTACCAGCAGCATATTGATGTTAGCATTCCAGAATCTGCAGTGAAGCTGCTGAGATAGAATACTTTTGTTTGCAAAGTAAAAAAAAAAAATCCTAACTCACACAGAGTTAAGTAATAAAAAGGACCTTTGGTCCTCTATAATTGAAAAGTCCAGGAAAGGCTTCCAATGTGGTTTGACCACAAAGGTCATGTTGTCACCAAGACTCTGACTCTCTTTGTTGAGGTCCTCCTGCCTTTGTCCTTCTCTGCTGGCTGGCTTTGTTCACTTCCTCAAGGTAACAAGGTGGTTGCCAGCAGCTTGCAGAGCCATGAGCCTCCTTGTTCACATGCAGAGGAAAATAGATTTTTTTTTTTTATCAACTGTCACACAAAAGTCTGATCTTGCTTTTGGTTTTATCATCTTGGGTTGCAAACTCACCTTTGAACTGATCGTAGAGGCCAAGGAATGTGATTTGCATATTTGCTTAGGCCCAGGCTCCATTCTGTTTTCCCACCATGGGACAAATCGCTTGAGCACAGGGATGAGACACTGATTTGCTCAGGCCCGTTATGGCCCACACCTGGAACTGGGAAACCCTACTGAACAAGGTTGGGAGATGCTGAGTTCTTTTGGGAAGAAATGGTAGAGTAATGCTTTGGAAACAACAAAAGGCTTCACCAACGATCAGCATTTAATATTTAAAATATATGTATTTTCTAGGGTAAAAACACTCTATGCCTCTTGGATTTGCTTTCCATAAAAGTTATGGGATCAGCTCTTCCAGGATTCTGGTGTTCCTTTTCTCGAAAGAACTTAGAAGTGGAAGGTTAGTGCGATGAACTACAGCTTCCATGGCTCCAGGAGGCCTTGGGGATGCAACAGATGTCTCATCTTCACCTTCTTTACTATTCTAGATTTCACTCATCCTCAGCTAGCATGCTGCTTGGTGTTTTGCCTAGAGTTCTTCAGAGAAACAGAACCAACAGGATATATAAAAATCATTTAGAAAGATGGATGGATGGCTAGATAGGTTGATTTAAGGAATTGGCTCATGCAGTTGGAAACCCAGGCAGGACATCTATGTTACAGTCTTGAGGAAGAGTTCCTTCTTCTCTGGGAAACCTCAGATTTTGCTCTCAAGCCTTTCAACTAGTTAAGGTCCACCCATAATATCCAGAATAATCTCCTTTACTTAAGGGAGTGATTGTAAATGTTAATAACTCGACAAAATTCCTTCACTGTAACATCTAGACTAGTGTTTGGCCAAAAACTGGGGACTAGAGCTTAACCAAGTTGACAGATAAAATTAACCATTACAGGCTGTGATCAAGACAGTCAACCCTGAGGTTTGAGTTCCTGGTCACCATGCCCTCTCATGATGTGATTGCTTGTCTATTATTAAAACTAGGGGCCCAGTGCATGAATTTGTGCACCTTGAAAGGAACTGTGGGTTGTGAGGCTGTGGTGAGCACAGGGGCAGGTCTCGGCCCATCCTCCGCACCCCTGTCTGGCCTCTCCCACCGCGGTCCTCTGTCTGCTGGCAGCCCCGCTCCTGCCACCGCTCCCACACGCTGACCACTGACGGTGCTGGACCCGCTCACACCTGCTAAGCAATCGGGGCTGGTGCCAGCAGCGGGTGCAAGTGTTGGCTGCTGCCCCGATCGCCCCTCAGGAGCAGGGGGAGTTGGAGAAGACCTTAGGGGCGATCTGGGCTGGCAGCTGCTGTTTGCACCTGCTAATGTCACCAAGCGATCAGGGCCGGTGCCTGGAGCCAACAGCAGGTGCAAGCGGCAGCTCCAGCGCCGACAGCGGGTACGAACGAGGCTGGTGCCAGCAGCAGGTGTGAGCGCTGGGCGGGACCGTGGAGCAAAGAATTTTCAGTAATCACCAGAGGCTCACCCCAATGACAGCGACTGGCGCCCTGCCTTGGTCTGGCGCCCCCGCTCACCTGCTCCACCATCCCACCATGGCCGACACATGCCTTGTTCCATGCTCTGCTGCCTGCTGCCAATGCCAGCCATGTTCTGCGCATGCCCCCTGGTGGTCAGCGCATGTCATAGTAACTGGTTGTTCAGTTGTTCGGTTGTTCCGCTGTTTGCTCTATTTGCATATTAGGGTTTTATATCTATAGATTGGGCAAGGAAGTACCAAGAAGTATCCAAGTGGATCACATGAGTGACAAACTTATTCCTGGCACTCTAGTATAAACGAGCCCTATTTCTTCCTGACAATTGTGGTCAATTATCCCTGTCAGGATTGTGACTCCTCTTCTTATCTGATGGTCCCTGGATGTAAGGAGCCTGAAGTGCTTAGGTGCCAACTGTAGCTTTAGTTCTATGTGACTCTGTGTCTCCTGAAACTGGAATTCTCCCTCTAACTCCATTTACCCCTTACATGTTTTGCTATCCTTTTTAAATATATTTTCTGTGACATATTCCTTCAACTACAAAAACTGTATTTTTCTTAAGTCATTAGGCTTTTATATTTACACTTACTTGGTGTTTTTTTCTTCTTCTTACACTTCTGTGCTCTGATTTGCAATAATTATTTTTGTTTATCTCAAAGAACTTCCTTAAATATTTCTTGTACGACTGGTCTTCCCAAGATGTAATTACTTTAAACTTTTATCTTTATATTGTTTCTGTTTGTTGGGGATATTTTTTCTGGTATAACCTTTAATTCAAAGTTGAAAGTTATTTTTTTCTTTTGATACTTTAATGATGTCTTCTGGTTTCAATAGTTTCTGTTGAGAAGTCAGCTGTTACTCTTACTGTATTATTTTTCTTTTAAAAACTGCTTTTAAAATTTTGGTTTTGTTCATTTATTTTTATTTTTCAGTAGTTTGACCATGAAATGGCTAGTTATGGTTTTCTTTGTATTTCTCCTGTCTGAGTTTTGTTGAACTTCTGGAATTTATGCCTTTCATCACAACTGGAAAATAATTTGAGTACTATTTTCTTAAATGTTTCTTCTATGTCATTCTCTTTTCTCCATTGAGAGAACATAGCTCATTTTCTCTCAAATGGTATATATGTTAGTAATCACGTTCCTGACAGCTCTTGTTTTTTTCATTCTGTGCTTTAATTGCATTATTTCTATAAACCTGTCCTTGATTTTATGAAGTCCATCTTCTCTGGTGTCCAGACTTCTGTTAAACACATCAAGTGACTTCTAATTTTAGATATTGCATTTTGAAGTCCTAGAATGTTTAATATTCTTATGAATTATAGAATTTTCTGCTGAAATATTTCATATTTTAATCTAATTTGTATATTTTCCTTTAACTTATTATTTGTAATTATTTTGAAGTCCTTGTAAGCTAACTCCAATAGTTGGATCTTTTCTATGTCTGCTTCTATTGATCATCTTTTCTCTTTATTATCATCATATTTTTTCTGTTTATTCATGTGTCTAGTAATAGTTTATTACATGCTGGATTATGTTAGAGCAGCTCTGCATTATGTAATTTTCCTCTGAAGTATGTTGAATTTTGTACCAGTAGGCATTTACATTACTGGCAGATCACGTAGATTCTGTCAATATCTGATTAAGAATGTTTATGGTTAGTGATTTTCAATTATTTTCCTACTTCTAAAAGGTAGACCTCATTCTTAAGCATGAACTTTCTGGAGTCTCAACTGAATGAGTGGAGTGTTCACCAAGATCTTTACAATTTGAATGGGTTGGAATTTTAAGATCTTCATAGCATTTTGCAACGCCTAAAAACTTTGCTCATCAATTAGCCTCCCCACAGCTGTTTTTCCTTTTTCTTTTCTTAAAATATGGGCTTCCTTTCTTTTTAAGTATATTCTGCTT
Source organism: Plecotus auritus (assembly GCF_963455305.1). NCBI lineage: Eukaryota > Metazoa > Chordata > Mammalia > Chiroptera > Vespertilionidae > Plecotus > Plecotus auritus. The sequence continues at coordinate 82,414,277 of NC_137771.1, forward strand.
GGTTTAAAATCCCAGTAGAATTTTTATGCGTATTTTTTGCTCCTTATCTTTACTTCTCCCTCACCTGATCTCTGTTTCTTCTGCCCAATGAAACTGACACTTTATGCTTGGGCCCTTCTTTCCCGATACAAGGATTTGAAAATCACTTTAGGAAAAAATTTGGAGTAAATGTAGGACTCATATATTTCCATTCTCTTAAGAATTATACCCTTGAATTGCTTGCTGTCTAATACATTTCAGCAGTTGTTTGATATATTGTGCTCAGCCTTTATAATTTTTATTTAATTATTTGTGTTTGATACCAGCTACTTTATCATGGTCTAAACCAGAATTTCTTTAAATCAATTATAAATATGGATATTTTGGTAAAAACCTATTTACACTAAAAATATTAATGTATTTCTTTATTTTTAAAATGTATCTTTAGGCTTATTATATAGCAATTAGTGTTGGTTGCTATATAACAACAACACTTGGATTATCAGCAAACTTTTACCAAAAATGCAGATTTTTCTTTGTCTGTTTATAATGTACATATTTATACAGACAAATTTATCAGAGTAAATAAATACCTTCTTCACACTAGACTTTTGCCTTAACCAAAAGACAAAGAAACTGTTCACTTTAATAACAGATTTTGTAATACAGAAGAAATTTAAGAATCATGGGTTCATCAAAGTTAGCTTCCAGCTTGACTTTCTTATCCATCAATTTCTGGGCAAATTGTGTAAAATATCTCAAAGTTTAGCCTAGAAAATGTTTATATTAATCACAATGCTCAGGAACATGTAAATAAACTAAGGTCAACATAAAGAGACAAAATTACAATGCATATGTGTCTTTCAAGAGATCCATAGGCTCAACTGTATAAATCTTCACTGCCTCAGAATTCTTTCTTCTTCCTTCATAGATATGTGAGTTTGTTCTTCACAAAAGTAGTTTTTTGCCTCCAAGCATAGAAATTTTATGCTTATTGATATAAGCACTTGCAACCATTGCCTAGGTGTACATATATGAGTTTTTTACAAGGACATGGGAGGGAGGAGGAAACAGAAGTGTTTGGCAAGACCATGCACATCCCCCTGTTCTGCCTACACTGGACAGAGAAGGGACATGTTTCTAGATGTGTGGTTTTGCCAGAAAATCATAGTGCTTTATACTGGCTTGGCTTTCTCTTTCCAGGTGAAAATTTCTGGGCCTGAAAATGTCATTCCAGATGTTTCCTCTAATGTCTGAATATTGATCTCTCCTCACCCAGCAATACTTTTGCATAACAGCAGGTATATGTCCTGGTTGTGAGAAGCAACTCCAGAAACTTGGAATGTAGAAGGGATAAATAAAAAAGATAGCATAGCAACCAGTTGATGGAGTGTAGGAGTGTCAATTAAGGAAGGCAGGCAGTCTATCTATATACTTAAAGTACTCCAGTTAGAAAGTAATTCATCAGGTTCTGCCAAAAAGACAAGTGCCAATACATCAGCTACAAAGCACACTGAAAAGTCAAGCACAATCAGGGTTTCTGTCAGACTCTGGCAGTAATTCTGAGGGGACCTTTGTATAAATCAAGAAACTTTTCTGCCCTGTGATGTAAATCACATAAATAGCAACAAAGTTATGTTATGAAGATTAATATACCTGTAGATATGTATAATTATTAAGACATCTATTTCTGTTGGCAAAGCAAAATAATTCATCTAAGTATACCCACAAAAACACAGTAAAACAACCCAAACATTTTATGAAAATAACTTATTTTGGTTTATCTGTTCTGTTTCTATTTATATTACACTTTGTGAAAGTACTTAGCCCCCATTTATATATGCAACAGTGTCAGTTTCAGCTTGCATCAAGAATCTATCTTACTATACAATATCATAATTAAAGCAGTTTTTTTCAACTTAAAACAACAACTGAAGAGATTAATTCAGTGGTACAAAAGTTATTTAAGTAACCATACAGTTGGTTATTTTTTGAATCTTTCTAAGATGTTTATAAAATATTTTTCTTCACAGCATTGAAAACAGATATTTTGCCAATTGTATTTCTCTTCCTGTTTATTTTTCCTTTTATTTGTTTTGAACACTTTTGGCAGAAAATGCTATCATTATTTTTTTTTCTTGAGAAAATAAGCCCAGCAAATATTTTACATTAAAAATAGCAAATAAACACTTTCACTGGATTCCTTTTTTCTGCAAGAAATAGCATAGTACTAGGTATCAAAATAAATTAGTCTAGGTCCAAATACTAAGTACAACAATGGGCATTAAATATTTACTTTTTCTTGAAAATATGTTTCTCTGTGTGTGTGTATTTGTTTTCTGTTGATGTTGAGATGTCATCATCTCAGCCATATTGGCAAATTTGGAAAAAATAAAACATGTATACTAGTAAAATATTGCAGCTTTGTATATATTTTTGAAATGTTAGAAAATCTAAATCTACCTCATTTTCCCTGGAACTATCTTGGATACTTCTACTGTGTTTCCCCGAAAATAAGACAGTGTCTTATATTAATTTTTGCCCCCAAAGACACACTAGGTCTTATTTTCAGGGGATGTCTTATTTTTCCATGAAGAAGAATACGGTACACATTTATTGTTAAATGAAAATAAAGGAAATTTATTACCTGTATACGGTACAGTAGTACGGTAGTTGTCAACACAAACCAGACAAACTGTGAATCCTACAGTATCAAGAATTTACTCATTTATTCAATGACAATCATGTCATCATCTTCTGGAACATCATCATAACAATCCAATTCCTGAATTTCCTGGTGAATTTCTTATGACTCCATTTCTTTCAGAATCAGTGGACCAAATCTCTCATGTTTAGCAATAGCACTGTCTTTAAATGAGTACTTCTTGTCAAGGTAGCCTGCTTGCAGTGCATTTGCAATGCAACTGTCAGTGATTTTCTCCCATGAATTCTTCACCCAAGTCACAACTTCTTGCAGTTTAGGTTTCACAAAGTTTCCACGCTGATTTCTCTCCATTCTATTTTCAATGTAGTCATTAATTTCCATGCGCAAATTGTCTTTGAATGGCTTGTTTATTGCAATATCAAGAGTCTGGAGATAGGCCGTCATTCCTGCGGGAATCATTATCTGATCTATTTTTCTTTCATGAAGAAATGTCTTCATGTCTTTAGCGCGGTGAGTGCTGGCTGCATCCCAGACTAGCAGACCTCTTTGGCTCCCTCGCATAACAAGCGGCAGCATTAAATCGACCCACTTCCTTATAACTGCTTGTGTGGCCCAGGCTTTTTCAGTTTCAAGAATAAAAACACCCAAAACACATTCAATCTTTTCCTTCTTGCCCTTAGAAATGATTAAAGGTGGGATTTTAGTGCCATCCAGACGAATTGTCAAAATACAGGAAACACATGCACTTTTGTAAGCAGTGGAGGGAATGTACGCTAAGGAGGCACCCCGCTGTTCAATTGTTGTTTGAGATGATTGGCCCATAAACACTGCAGTTTCATCCATAGCAATCATGTTGGAAAGATTGTATTTAGAGAAGTCAGCATCATCAATAAAGGACTTGAATGCAAGTGCTCGCTTAATAACTTGAGTATCTTCCAACCTAAACCATGTTGTAGATCTTCTTAAAGACAGTTCACTTCACTGAAGGAAATTATCCAGCCAGTGTTGTGATGCTTTGAAGTCGTTCGGGGGCTATGTCAAACTGTGGTGCCATTGCAAGGGCAAATTCTTGAATCTGAGCCCTATTCACAACCAAAGCCTTTGCTCTCCTGTCAACAACCCATTCACAGATCAGGTCTTCCAGCTCGGAAAATAATGGTTGCCGACCTGATCCACACTTGCGCTTTTTAGCATTTCCCTTGTCCACTTGTTCAATGAGGTTACCATACTCTGCTCGCCATTTTTGGACCAATCGAATACTCAACATCTTCTCTTTGCAGAAAGCAGTAAGATTTTGGCCCCAAGAGTCTTCCACGATTCCTTTCTTGTACTCCACGGAGTAGCTTTTTCTTTTTGCTCTCATTTCTAGGGGTAAAAAAAAAAAAGGAATTGGGGTATCAAGGTGGGGGGAGAGGGGTCACTCAAAATGCACAGGGGGGATCAGAGGGGGAAATCAAAATGGCACAGGAGAATCAGAGGGGGGATTTCCATTTTAGTAACACCTTTTGATCCTCCTGTGTCATTTTGATTGTCCCCTCTGATCCTCCTGTGTCATTTTGATTGCCCCCTCTGATCCTCCTGTGTCATTTTAAGTGATCCCCCTCCACCCACCCCTGTGCCACTGAACACCTTCACCAGACATCCCCCCTACTCCTTTATCAGACATTTACCCCCTGGGGCCTGCCTGGGGACTGTCACTGGGCTTGCTGGGGCCTGGATCTGGGCTGGAGCAGGGTCTGCCACTGACTGAGAACCTTCAGTCATCATGAAGGCGGCCGCAAGCATCAGGTAGTGTCACCAGAGACAGACCAGCACTCACCACCTTCACCGTGTCCCGTCCGCTCTAATCCTCCTGTTCTTCTACACACATCTGCGAAAGTCTCCTCTCTCCCGCCCCCGCGCTCACGGCTCACTCCGACCTCCGCTCTGCCTCCACACAACAGTGACGTCAGGACTCTGCGTAACGTCACTGGTTGCTAGACGTCAGTCAGGGCGGCCCTAGCGACCAGTTTACGGTAAATTAATTTTCATTCTGAGACAGAGCCTGGGGGCCTTATTTCGGGGGATGCCTTATATTTCACTCAGAAGGAAACCTGTAAGTAGGTCTTATTTTCGGAGGATGTTTTATTTTCGGGGAAACATGGTATTATAAAACCCTCTATATGCCAAATTTATTAGTTAAGGGTTTTCAGAAATATCCTTAGATCGTATCAATCCATAAACAAGATGAGTTAAAAGATAGTCAATTTTCTATCTTATTGGTTTAAGGCAGAGAAGAACTTTTCTGAGAAATAATTATGTGCATGACATGCATCAGTATTCTAATTTGTCTGCCACTCTTTTATTAATATTAGATGAATATACCTGAGCTATTTTATACCTCAACGAAGTCTTATTAAACTGCATAATCAGGAGGGAGGGGGTAGAATATGAAGATTATAGAATAAAATAAAAATTTAGTTAACTATAAATAGAAGTTAAATGTAGGAAGAAAAGACTGCTTTTTCCTCACTTGGAAAACAATGAACTGCTCAGCATTATCCATTTGCACATGTCAAACCAAAGTAATGGGTCCCCCATAAAAGGATTCTATTTGAAGATGTAGCCTGTAATAGTAGTGTAAACTCTATAAAATGTGCAATACATGAAAAGGAGTGAACAGAACTTCTATAATGCGATTTTTTTGTCAATAGGAATCAAACAATCTGAACACCTAGTTTCAGAACATACTAGAAGAGCCCAGCTGGTGTTGCTCAGTGGTTAAGTGTTGAGCCATGAAGCAGGAGGTCACGGTTCAATTCCTGGTCAGGGCACATCGATGTTCTCTCTCTCTGTCTCTCTCCCTCCCTTTCACTCTCCCTAAAAATAAATAGAAAAATATCCTTGGGTGAGAATTAATAACAACAAAAATTAAGAAAACAATTTCATTTATAACTGTATCAAAAATAAAATACTTACGAATAAACTTAATAAAACTAATACAAGAGTTATACATTAAAAACTATAAAACATCATTGAAAGAACCTAAAGGAGACCTACTATGTTCATAATGGAAAGACATACTATGTTCATAAGTTGGAAGACTTAATATTAAGATGACAATGTTTTCCGAACTGATCTACAGATTCAGTACAATCTCTTTCAAAATTCCAGCTGCTTTTTTTGCATAAATTAGCAAGCTGATTTTAAAATTCACATGGAATTGCAAAAGACTGAAAATAGCCAAAACAATATTGAAAAAAAAGCAAAGTACTTGAAATCATACTTCCTGATTTCAAAAATTACTACAAAATTATATTAATCTATTACAAATAAACTTGTGGCCACTGGTGATGTCAATAAGCACATAGGTTTGCTCTTATATTTTGTATTCTAGAGAAAATGAATATCTCAGGATAAATAGTAATAAAAATAAATGTTCATGTGTGATACAAATAACACATTTTAGGTGACATTTTACAAAAAATAGTCTACCAAATATATTTCTAAAATAATAATATTTTATTTACCATTTACCCAATGAGTGAAGAAAACTTGATAGCCTGTTTTCAGAATGACTATTATGGCCCTGGTTTTGCTCCAGTCTCATAATGTTTCTCTACTGTAATTTATTATGCATATTTTAGTATACAATGTGGGATTGAACAAGTATAAGAAGTGAAAAGCCCTCCACCATTTCTACTGCCATAAATAAAATATACTTAGTTTTAAAAAAAGATAATGTGATACTGGCATAAAGTTAGACATATAGATCAATAGAATAGAATCCAGAAATACTAAACCCCTACATTTTCAGTCAATTTATTTTTGACAAGTGTGCCAAGAAAAGTAAATGAGAAAAGTATGGTCTTTTCAACAAATATGCTGAGACAACTGAATATCAACATGCAAAAAAAAATTGGATTTATCTCTCATACCATATGCAAAAATTGATTCAAAATGGATCAGAGCCCTAAGTATAAAAAGTAAAAGCATAAGACTCTTAGAAGAACACATAGGAGTAAACCTTTATTATCTTGGATTAGGCAATAGTTTCTTAGATATGGCACCAAATATACAAGTACCAAAAGAAAATATAGATAAATTAGACTTCATTAAAATAAAAACACTTGTGTTTCAAAGAACACAATCAAGAGAACAAAAACACAACTAACAGAATGGGGAAAATATTTGTAGATCACACAGTTATTTTAAAAACTTGTATCTAGAATATATAAGAACTCTTAAAACTTAACAAGAAAAAGACAAGTACCCCAATTTAAAAAAAATGGGCAAAGGACTATATACAAATGGCCAATAAGCATATGAAAAGATGTTCACCATAAGTCATTAGGAGATGCAATCAAAACTACAATGAGATACCACTTCAAACTTATTAAGGTGGTTGAAATAAAAAAGATAATAACAAGTATAAACAAAATGAAGAAACTTAAACTCTCATACATTGCTGGTGGTAATGTAAAACAAAGCAGCCACTTTGGAAAAGTTTGATTGTTCTTCAGAAGTTAAACAGAGTTACTATATGATCTAGAAATTTTATTCCTAGGTATATACTCAAGAGAATTGAAAATATAAGTTCTAAGAAAAAAACCTGTACATGAATGCTTTTAACAGCATTATTCATGAAAGCCAAAAAATGGAAATGATCTGTCAACTAAGTAAAGAATAAAGAAAGTTGTATATCTATGTAATAGAAATTATTTAGCAATAAAATGGAATGAATTGCTGATACATGCTACAACATGGATGGACCTTGAAAACATTAAGGTGGTAAAAGAACCAGATATAAAAGGTCACATTCTATATAACAAGAGAGGAATATGCTAATTATCTGTTATGCCATTAGGTGTAACGACCGACCGTAAGGACTGGATCATGGATCTGAGGAGGGTGGGGCAGTGAACTACAAGCACAGCAGAGAGCTACAGGAGGGGGCAGGGCAGAAAGCTGTGGGGGAGGGGCAGGGGGCGCTACAGGAGGTCAGGGCAGCAGGTGGAGAGCTACAGGAGGGCAGCAGAGACCTACTGGCGCATGGATTCATGCGCAAGGCTACTAGTATTATATAATTACCTTCATATGAAATAGGGAGAATAGACAAATCCATAGAAACAGAAAGTAGATTAGAGATTGCTAGCAGGAAGGAGATGGGAAGTGACTGCTAATGGTTTTGAGGTTCCTTTTGTGTAAAAAAAACTTCAAAATATGATGACAATGATGGAAGCACAACCCTGTGAATATACCAAAAACAATTTAACTGTATACTTTTTTTTAAAAAATTTCCAAGACATTTATTGAAAACCTGGGCATGTGGCCATTTCTGTGACTTTGGCATTGTATTATTCACCCTACTTTAGAAATGTGTCCCCATTTCTTTTCTTTTATTTTTTTTAATTTATTTTTATTTATTTTTATTTTTTAAAGTATTACATAAGTAGTACATATATGTCCTTTTGTTTCCCCATTGACCTTCCCCCAGCCTTCCCTACCCCCTGTCACATGCCCTCATCCCCCCCCACCCCAGTGTCTTGTGTCCATTAGTGTGCTTATATGCATGCATACAAGTCCTTTGGTTGATTTATTTCCCCGCTCTCCAACACGCCCCAGCCTTCTGCTGTAATTTGACAGTCAATTCGGTGCTTTACTGCCTCTGTATCTATCTTTTTATTCATCAGGATATAATGTTCTTTATTTTCCATAAATGAGTGAGATCATGTGGTATTTTTATTTCATTGCCTGGCTTATTTCACTTAACATAATGCTCTTTAGGTTCATCCATGCTGCTGCAAAAGGTAAAAGTTCCTTCTTTTTTATAGCAGCGTAGTATTCCATTGTGTAGATGTACCATAGTTTTCTAATCCACTCATCTGCTGATGGGCATTTAGGCTGTTTCCAAATCTTAGTTATGGTGAATTGTGCTGCTATGAACATAGGGGTGCATATATCCTTTCTGATTGGTGTTTCTAGTTTCTTGGAATATATTCCTAGAAGTGGGATTACTGGGTCAAATGGGAGCTCCATTTTTAGATTTTTGAGGAAACTCCATACTGTTCTCCACAGTGGCTGCACCAGTCTGCATTCCCACCAGCAGTGCACGAGGGTTCCTTTTTCTCTGCATCCTTGCCATCACTTGTCATTTGTTGATTTGTTGATGGTTGCCATTCTGACAGGTGTGAGAAGGTATCGCATTGTCGTTTGATTTGCATCTCTCTGATAATTAGTGACTTTGAGCAGGTTTTCATATGTCTCTTGGCCTTCCTTCTGTCTTCTTTCGAAAAGATTCTATTTAGTTCCGTTGCCCATTTTTTTTTTATTGGATCATTTATCTTCCTTTTATTAAGTTGTATAAGTTTTCTGTAGATGTTGGAGATTAAACCTTTATCAGTGATAACATTTGCAAATACGTTCTCCCATACAGTGGGGTTTCTTGTTGTTTTGTTGATGGTTTCTTTTGCGGTGCAAAAGCTTTTTATTTTCATGTAGTCCCATTTGTTTATTTTCTCTTTAGTTTCCATTGACCTAGGAGCAGTATTGGTGAAGAAATTGCTTCGGCATATATCTGAGATTTTTCTGCATGTGGATTCCTCTAGTATTGTTATGGTTTCCCGCCTTATGTTTATGTCCTTTATCTATTTTGAGTTTATTTTTGTATATGGTGTAAGTTGATGGTCTAGTTTCATTTTTTGCATGTATCTGTTCAATTTTCCCAACACCATTTATTGAAGAGACTGTCTTGACTCCATTGTATGTTCAATCCTCCTTTGTCAAAAATTAATTGAGCATAGTGGTTTGGGTCGATATCTGGATTCTCTATTCTATTCCATTGGTCTATATATCTGTTCTTGTGCCAATACCAGGCTGTTTTGAGAACAGTGGCTTTGTAATACAACTTGAAATCTGGTATTGAAATCCCACCTACTTTGTTCTTCTTTCTCAGGATTTCTGTGGCTATTTGGGGTCTTATTTTATTCCAGATGAATTTTTGGAGAGTTCTTTCTAGGTCTGTGAAATATGCCGTTGGTATTTTAATGGGGAGTGCATTGAATCTACAGATTGCTTTGGGTAGTATGGACATTTTAATGATGTTGACTCTACTAATCCATGAAAATGGTATGTTCTTCCATCTGTTTATGTCTTCCTCTATCTCTTTTTTCAGTGTCCTGTAGTTTTCCGCATATAGGTCTTTTACCTCCTTAGTTAAGTTTATTCCTAGGTATCTTAATTTTTTTGGTGCGATGGAAAATGGGATTGCTTTTTTAGTCTCTCTGTAAGTTCACTATTGGTGTATAGAAATGCCATAGATTTATTGGTGTTAATTTTGTATCCTGCTACCTTGCCGAATTCATTTATTAAGTCTATTAGTTTTTTGACGGAGTCTTTCGTGTTTTTTTATGTACAATATCATGTCATCTGCAAATAAGGACAGCTTTACATCTTCTTTTCCAATTTGGATGCCTTTTATTTCTTCTTCTTGTCTAATTGCAATGGCTAATACTTCCAGTGCTATGTCAAACAGGAGTGGTGAGAGTGGGCATCCTTGTCTTGTTCCTGTTCTTAGTGGAAATGGTTTTAGTTATTGTCCATTGAGTATGATGTTAGCTGTGGGATTATCATATATAGCTTTTATTATGTTGAGGTATGATCCTTCTATTCCCACCTTGTTGAGAGTTTTTATTAAGAAAGGGTGTTGGATTTTGTCAAATGCTTTTTCTGCATCAATTGATATGACTATGTGATTTTTATCTCTCAATTTGTTTATGTGATGTATCACGTTTATTGATTTGCGGATATTGTACCAACCTTGCATTCCTGGGATAAATCCTACTTGGTCATGGTGTATGATCTTTCTGATGTAGTGCTGGATTCGATTTGCTAGAATTTTGTTGAGGATTTTGACATCTATGTTCATGAGGGATATTGGCCTGTAATTCTCTTTCATTTTGTTGTCTTTATCTGGTTTTGGTATTAGGGTGATGCTGTCTTCATAGAATGAGCTTGGAAGTGTTCCTTCTCTTGAATTTTTTGGAATAGTCTGAGGAGGATAGGTTTTAGTTCTTCCATGAATGTTTGGTAAAACTCCCCTGTGAGGCCATCTGGCCCTGGGCTTTTGTTTGCTGGGAGCTTTTAATGACTGCTTCAATTTCTTCCATAGTTATTGGCCTATTGAGATGTTTAGATTCTTCCTGATTGAGTTTTGGAAGGTTATATTTTTCTAGGAATGTGTGCATTTCCTACAGGTTGTCCAGTTTGTTGGAATAGAGTTAATCATAGTATTTTTTAACAATCATTTGTATTTCGGTGGGGTCTGTTGTTATTTCTCCTCTTTCATTTCTGATTTTGTTTATTTGGGTACTCTCTTTTTGCTTCTTGGTGAGCCTGGCTAGAGGTTCATCAATCTTTTTTAAACTTTCAAAGAACCAGCTCTTGGTTTTGTTGATCTTTTGAATTTTTTTTTGGTCTCAATGTCGTTTATCTCCACTCTGATCTTTATTATTTCCTTTCTTCTGCTTACACTGGGCTTTTCTTGTTGCTCTCTTTCTAACTCTTTGAGTTGTAGGGTTAGGTAATTTATTACCATTGTTTCTCGTTTTTTTGCAGTAAGCTTGTAGAGCTATGAACTTCCCTCTCAAGACTGCTTTCGCTGTGTCTCATAGATTTTGGATTGTTGTGTTTTCATTGTCATTTGTTGCCATGATGTTTTTTATTTCTTCTTTGATCTCTCTGGTAACCCAGTCATTGTTTAATAGTATGCTGTTTAGTCTCCATGTGTTTAATTTTTTGAATTGTTTTTATTGTAGTTGATTTCCAGTTTTATGCCATGTGATCTGAGAAGATGCTTGATATAATTTCTATCTTCTTGAATTTGAAGAGACTTTGCCTATGACCCAACATATGGTCTACCTTTGAAAATGAGCCATGTGCACTTGAGAAGAATGTTTATTCTATGGCTTTGTGGTGAAGTGTTCTGAAGATGTCAATTAATTCCATCTGGTCTAGTGAGTCTTTTAGGATTAATGTTTCTTTGCTGATTTTTTGTTTAGAGGATTTGTCCAATGGTGATAGTGGGGTATTAAAGCCTCCTACTATGATTGTATTGCTGTCAATCTCTCCCTTGATATCCTCCAGGAGTTTTTTTATGTATTTGGGTGCTCCTGTATTGGGTGAGTAAATGTTTACCAGAGTTATTTCTTCCTGTTGGATTGCTCCCTTTAGTATTCTGAAGTGGCCTTCCTTATATTTGTTATGTCCTTCACTTTGAGATCTAATTTGTCAGAAATAAGTATTGCTACCCCAGCTTTTTTTTTTCAATTCCATTCGCCTGAAAAACCTTTTTCCATTTCTTCACCCTCAGTCTCTGTGCGTCTTTTTTTCTGAGGTGGGTTTCTTGTAGACAGCAGATATATGGGTCGTGTTTTCTTATCCAATATGTTACCCTATGCCTTTTGATTTGGGCATTTAATCCATTTACATTTAAAGTTATTATTGATAGGTACTTGTTTGTTGCCATTTTTATTCTTTACCCCTGTGTTCCCTCTTTGTTTCCTATTTCTGTTTTTTTTTTTGTGTGTATTTTTTACAAAAGACCCTTTAGTATTTCTTGCATTGCTGGTTTGGTAGTAATAAACTCCCTTAGTCCTTTTTTGTCTGTGAAGCTCCTGATTTCACCTTCAATTTTGATTGATAGCCTTGCTGGGTACAGTATTCTTGGATTCAGACCCTTCCTTGGCATGACTTTGTATATTTCATTCCATTCCCTTCTGGCATGATGTGTTTCTGTTGAGAAATCAGTTGCTAGCCTGATGGGGGATCCTTTGTTGGCAACGTTCTGTCTCTCTCTGGCCGCTTTTAAGATTCTCACTTTGTTGTTGGTGTTTGCCAATTTAATTATAATGTGCCTTGGCATCAGTCTTTTGGGTTCATTTTGCTTGGGACTCTGTGAGCTTCTTGGATTTGTGTGTATTTTTTTCTTCCCTATATCAGGGAAGTTTTCTGTCATTATTTCTTCAAACAGGTTTTCTATTCCTTGCTCAGTTTCCTCTCCTTCTGAAACCCCTATTATATGGATGTTGTTTTGTTTTGTGTTGTCCCAAAGTTTTCTTAGGCTCTCCTCCTGCTTTTTAATTTTTTTTTTGTTCTAGAAGCTGTTTTATTTTGGTATTTTTTCCTACCCTGTCTTCTACCTCACTGATGTGGTCCTCTGCTTCTTCTAGTCTACTCTTGATGCTTTCTATTGAGTTCTTTACAGCAGCGATGTCATTTTTCATTTCCTCTTGGTTCTTCTTCATTTCCTCTTGGTTCTTACACATATTGTTGAATTTGTATTCCATTCTTTTCATCCACATTATGACCATTTCTCTGAATTCTTTCTCTGCCAGTTTGCTTGCCTGAATTTTGTTTGCTTCCTTTTCTGGTGATGCCTGCTTTTCTTTCATATGCGGGCTGTTTCTTTGTCTCCCCATGGTCTCTCTTCTCCGGGTGTCTGGTTATGTAGTTCTCTCTCTCCTGCCTTGATTTAAAGGCACAAAATACAACACAACAAGGTCCAATGCACACAAATGTATTTGTGATATTAATAACCCCAAATAAAGGTGACCACCAGAGAAAGGTGAATTAGAGCATAGGAGAGAAAGAAGAAGAGAAAAAAAAAAAAAGAAAGAAAAAAAAAGGAGTGCAAAAATGAAATTGGGAAAAGGAAAAAAAAGTAAGAGAGAATAAGAAAGAAAAGGGGAACAAACTATATATATGGGAAGAAAACTCCAATAGAACAGCCACTAATCCCAACAAATGCCAGCTACAAGTACCTGGAGGTGAATGCAAATTACAAACAACAACTAATATCAAGTATGTTGAGGGAAAACAGAAGCAAAAAAAAAACAACAAACAAACACAAAACAAAAAAAAAACAAAAAGAATAAGCAAAACAATCTCACAAACAAGCATAAAAAATCAATATAATCAACAATCAAGCAAACAACAATAAAAGGACAGAGAGAAAAACAATTTTTTGGATAGTGAAGACAGAGAAGAGAGAGGTGTGTATGGACTTGGAGCAGGGGATTGGAAATTAGATATATAAATACGGTGAAATTTTAACAGGGAGTAAAAAGAAGGAATAGTGACAATCAAAATCAGGAATAGGGTAAGAAAAACAGGACAACAAGAGGGGGAAAGTGAGGAAGAAAGTGTTGGCATAAAGGTAAAGTTGAGATAGAGTAAAATGATGCTAAAGGAAAGATGAAAATAGAATGTAGAACACTATTCCCAAAGTAAAAGCAAGAGAAAATAAAATGACACTTAAAAAAAAAAGGTAAAATAGTAGTAGTAATAATACTAATTGAAAATAAAAATGTAATAATTAAAAAGGTAAAATCAAGTGAGGAAAAAAGAAAAAAATAGTTTCTTAAGTAAAAGATGAAAAAAATAAAAATAAAATGCGCAGTATTGAAGGTCATTCACTTCCTCTACTGTTCTGTTTGGCATGCCTGTTTCCTAGTCAGGACAGTTTTGAAGTTCCCTGCTTTCCACTGCTCCTCAGTGTTGTAAGCCAGTCCTGATTTTTAAGCAGGCAGTACATCTCTATTTCATATTTTCCTTGAGTTGTGTTTACATAGGAGTTAATTTGTGATTCAACCCCTGGGTGGCAGTGTTTCTGAATTGACCTCCAGGTCTATAGGTCCTCTCTAGCTAGTGTTTAGATTTGTTTTCCCTGTGGCACTTAATACGGGTTTGGTGGAGTGGGTTGCCTCAGAGCTGGTTCTCTGGTGGTTATTCCCCTCTCTGATCCCCAGGTTCCAGAAAAACAACTTTCCCCTGCAGTTTCTTAGAGCGACCCCAATTGGTTAATCCTATGTCTTGGGCTTAGTAATCAGAAGCAAGGATTTAAAGAGGAAAAGAAGAAAAAAAAGAGCCAGAGTAAGTGTGCAAAGTCCAAGGCTGAGCGCAAGTCTGTGCAGTCTTTTTTCCCCTTGGGTCTAAGCAGCCGGCACACTTTTAAAATTTATATGCTGTCCTTTTGTGCCCAGTTCAAAACGGGTTGCTTTTAAGAGTTCCCTTTTGTTAGCAGATCTGCAGACCCCCTTCCACATTCATGGATCACGCCAGCCCCAACAGCCACGGATTTTCCTAGGCGCAGACTTCCCCAGGTCTCCAGCTCCCACAGTGCGCGCGTTTCTCTCTCCTGCCAGGAGCACAGACCTCACCTTATCCCAAGCGAAATCTGACCTTTCTGTGGTGGAGTGTAGAGCTCCTCTGAATCTGTGAGCTTGTGCCACTCGGGGACCGATTTTTCTCAGGTTCACAGCTGTTTGGTGGGTGCCATAGTTGTAGATTTTCAGGCTTCCGATAACATCCACTTTCCCCTTCAAGATGGCATGTTCTCCGCATCAAGATCCAGTCGCTCTGGAAGGGAACCCAGCAGCAGTGGAGGCTGCCTGGTCAGGGGAGCCCTGTCCAGCAGTCCCCCACTGTCTCCTGGAGTATAGCTGTCCCTCAACTCACCAACAAACACTCCCCATGTGACCACTCACTCTCCCTTTGTTTTCTCACTCACACAGTATCTTGCAGTCTACCTTCCCGTCGGCAGCCATCTTCTTTCCCCCTTAACTGTATACTTTAAAGGGGTAAATTATATGGTATGTAAATTATGCCTCAATTAATCTGTTATTTAAAAAATATTATATTGAGAGAATGATACCCTTATGAGCATGTGCACTGTTTGGAAGGGATCCACTTGAGTTGTTGAGCACTGAATGGCAATCAGAATTTACAGCCTAAGATGACTCTTTTAAACAAACAAGTGAAAATATTTTACACAGAAGAATGTATTATCCCCACAGGCACCTGTATCAGTCAGGGGTCTCCAGAGAATTAGAACCAATAAGAGATAAATATATATCTATACATGTATTAAAACATTATTATGAGTAATTGGCTCATATAATTATGGATGCTGACTGGAGACCCAGGAAAGCCAGTGGTGTAATCCAGTCTTAGTCTGAAGACCAGGGAACCAGGGAGTCTGATGGTGCAAATTCAGGTACAAGAGCAGAAGACCAAAGTCCCACTCCAGTGGTCCAGCAGGAAGAGAATGAGCCCTCCCTTTCTCCACTTTTTGATCTATTTAAGCCTTCAATGAATTGAACGATGTCCACCCATGTTGGGAAGGGTGATCTACTTTACTGAGTTCACTGATTCAAATGTTAAACTCATCTGGAAATACCCTCACAGACACAGCCAGAATGACATTTAATCTGGGCACCTCATGGCCCAGTCAAGTTGACACTAAAAATTAACCATCATAGCATCATTTTGATAGTAAATGATGCTGATTTGAGTGAGGTTGCTATTACTGACATTTCTTAACCTCCTTTTTTGGCAGTTGCCGAGGAGGCAGTTGGACATTCTTTAGTCTTCATCAATACATTTCATTGATGGTAGACTGGTTTTTCTACAGCCAAGTTAAAATTTATATATAGCCAGTTTAATTAATAAGGTGAGAAATGAAAGTGATCAAGTTGAATAACACTATTTGGTGTTTAAAATGAAATTTAATGGCTATTTTTCTATATGTTTTATAACCTTACTTTTAAGGCATAGTAGATCAATCCCAGTCCTCAAACTCTGGTGAAAAGGAATGTAACTTTCATTAAAATATAGCATTAGGTGGTACTGACAGACTGCTTGGGTTCAATTCCTAGCTCTGCTTCTTCCTGCCTGGGATAAAAACAGTTGTTAGTATTTCTTAAATATTATCCTGCTACAAGGAAAATCCAAGTTAGAAATGTCAAAAATGTTTTGAGCATTGGTAGCATCATTGAGATAAGTGAATAACTTGCAATGGTGACTTCTCTGATCATAATTATTATCATACTTAACTTCTAGTATGTTTGTAAAAATAGTCTTTTTACTTTGTGGTCATGTTTTTTTTTTTATAGCAAAGGTGGAGATTTATTGAAAAACAAGTACAGACTCCAATGTAGGGAGGGGAAGAGCCCCACAGAATTGACTCCCACATGGGGAGGGGGAGAAGGGTCCCCTGTGGTCACATTTTTTATAGAACCACAGATTTTCAGATAGAATGGTTCTTATAAATCTTATTGTAAATGTGAGATATCTGACACTGAATCATTCCTTTATTCTCCCAAGGGTCACATAAGTAGTGTCAACACTTAATTGGAAAGGACAACTAGAGGTGAGATATGTGGGTAATAGGAGTCTTGCTCCCATTCACCATATAATACTTCCACTTAATATAGCTTTCCACTTAATATGATTTATCCAACATATTATTCAGCTTTTGGTTTTAGGATTTCCCATTTTCTTTTAGCACAATATTATAAAACATAATGCTTACAACTGGCTCACTGTATCTCTGCTCTATTAAACTGTGAATGGTATACTTAGCTTGTTTCGTTTGAGTATGACAATACACTTTTCCTAAAAGTATTTATAATAATAATATAAAACCTTTGTGTGACAGTCCAGGGTATCTTCAGTTAGCTCAAAATACCATTAAAATGGCAAAACTAAATTAACTTAATTTAAAAATAGAACATATGTAGTGTTTCTTATGATGACAATGCCAGGTACTGTTCTAACTTAGAGTTGCCAGATTTAGTAAATAAAAATATAGCATGCTCAGGTAAAATTAAATTTGCAAGGGACATACTTATACTAAAACAAATTATTCATTGTTTATCGTAAATTCAAATTGTGTTGGGTATCTTTTGTTTTATCTGGCAAATCCTAACTTAGGTGCTTAGAGTCCATCACTGAATAGAAGTTTCAGGCTCTTTCAGAGCTTATATTTTAGAGTGAAGAGTTGAATAAGACAATAAGCATAATTAATAAGTAAACTATGTAGTATGTTAGAAGATAAGTGCTTTAGAATAAAAGAAGAGAGTAGGACCCCTTAACATATGTGAGAGAATATATAGGGGGCAGGTTTTACATTAAAAGGATTGTTGGTGAGAGAAGGCTCATTGATGGGCAAGATTTAAACAAAGACTTGAAGCATCCCTCCAGAATTCAGGGCAAGACTGTCCCTGGCTGAGGGACAATGTCTACAATATTTGAGGAACAGCAAGGGATAGGAGAGAAATGGGAAGCCAGATCATAGGGCCTGCCTAGTAAGCCACTGTAAGAACGTTGGAGCCATTGCAGGATTTTGAACAGAGACGTGATATGACCAGACTTATCTTTTTAAAGGTTATAGTGTGATAAGTATAAAACCAGAGAGACTATTTGGTGGTGATTACAGTTATCTTGGTGAGGGGTAAAGAGGCTCAGACTATGGTGATGGCAGTAGAAATGGTGGAAAGTGTTGGGATTCCATTAAGGTCAAATTATTGAAGGTCAAACAAACAGAATTTTCTAAAATTGAATATGGGATATGACAGAAAGAAAGGACTTAAGGGTGATAGCAGGGAATTTACTCCAAGCAACTGCTTTATGAGCAGTATCATTATAGTGGCTTCTAAGAAACTAGCAATTTTATGAATTACAAAAAAGTTAAGCATTCATTTGGTGCTATTAATTGAGTTGCACCAGTTGTTTCCTGACAAAACGTTTTTTGCAGATACAACCAAATGTAGAAAATAGGCAAATAGAAAGCTCGCCCCATCTGCCCTTCCCACTGGAGTTTCCTTGTTGACGTATCTCTCACCTTTGCCACAGGTGGGAGTCGAAAGGCACAAACCTGTTCCTGTCATTAGGATTTCAGTAGACTTCACTGAACAAAAATAACATGCTAGCTGTGTCAGACTTCAGGTAATGACTAGCAGTGTCATGAAAAGCCCTGATCGTCAGGCTGGGGATATTTGTCAGGAGCTGTGTATTGAAAGCTCTAAGGATGGCTGGTGATTACCTTGAAGTGTCATTTAAATAATATATTAACATACATCTATGGACACAAATTAGAGCATGATCTACTACTTCTTTGGGGAAACTAAAGACAAGCACAGACTATCATGTACTATGAATAGATTTTTATGGAGACATTTCATTTTATTCCACCTGTCAGGATGAAGAGCTGGGCAGACAGCCTTCCAGCTTACCAAATGTTACCAAGCCCTGAATGCTTCAGCCTCAACGTAATTATATCCTTTTTATTTATTGATAAACACCATATGCCTGTCATGTCAGAGATCAGTGAATGTCAAGGAGTCGTTCATTAGAATCTACTACAAAGCCTCGTTCATTATGCTCCACTTCATTCATTCTTGTTAAGCCTTCACTTCTGAAGAGCTCTATCTCTAGGGCATTCACAACAGGGTATTCAACTCAAATAGCATGTCTTCGATAGGCGAGCCATTGGTGGTATCACTAAAATGCAACTCTGTTCTTTCAGTTATTTGCCCTGATATAGGGGAAGCCATGATTCAGATAATTAAAGATAGAGAGAGAGAGAGGATAAAAATTATTTGTTATTATCTCAGAAATAGATAAGTAACTGTTAAAACATTCTACTCTTCCTAATTTTAGTTTACATAGACTAAATTTAAAGTTGCTTTGCATCCTCTAAGCGGTCGGCAAACTCATTAGTCAACAGAGCCAAATGTCAACAGTACAACGATTGAAATTTCTTTTGAGAGCCAAATTTTTTAAACTTAAACTTCTTCTAACACCTCTTCTTCAAAATAGATTCACCCAGGCCGTGGTATTTTGTGAAAGAGCCACACTCAAGGGGCCAAAGAGCTGCATGTGGCTCTCGAGCCGCAGTTTGCCGACCACGGCTCTAAGCCTACATGAGCTAGAGTTGAAGGAGTCTTGTTTAGTGTGACAGATGGCAGGGTGATACTGTTTTGGGATTACAAAGAAAATATATTGTAGCATTTCCAGTAAAAAGGGGGGCCCTGTTTTGGGTATAAACAGATGGGAATACATGAGATGATCATAAGAAAAATAACAATAATAGCTAATAACTTATTGAACTTTTAGTATGTGCCACATGTTACTCTAGGCACTCTAATTATTTGAGCCACATAATCCTCATATGAGGTAGGTATTATTACTTACACTAGAGGCCTGGTGCATGAAATTCGTGCACGGGAGTGGGTGTGTCCTTCAGCCCAGCCTGCACCCTCTCCAATCTGGGACATCCCTCTCACAATCCAGGACTGCTGGCTCCCAACTACTCGCCTGCCTGCCTTCCTGATTGCCCCTAACCACTTCTGCCTGCCAGCCTGATCACGCCCTAACCACTCTCCTGCCAGCCTGATTGATGCCTAACTGCTCCCCTGCCAGCTTGTTTGCCCCTAACTGCCCTCCCCTGCAGGCCTGGGCCCCCTCAACTGCCCTTCCCTGAGGCCCGGTTGCCCCCAAATTCCCTTCTCTGCTGGCCTGGTCACCCCTAACTGCCCTCCCCTGATGGCCATCTTGTGGTGGCCATCTTGTGTCCACATGGGGGCAGCCATCTCTGACCACATGGGGCAGCCATCTTGTGTGTTGGAGTGATGGTCAATTTGCATATTACTCCTTTATTAGATAGGATAGAGGCCTGGTGCATGGGTGGGGGCCAGCTGGTTTGCCCATCTGGGTGTCCCGGATCAGGGTGGGGGTTCCCTTGGGGCATGGGACAGCCTGGGCGAGGGGCCTGTGGTGGTTTGCAGGCCAGCCATGCCCCCCCGGCAACCCAAGCAGAGGCCCTGGTATCTGGGATTTATTTATCTTCTACAATTGAAACTTTGTAGCCTGGAGTGGAGCCAAGCCTTCTGCTCGCTCTGTGGCAGCAGCCATTTTTGTTGGGATTTATTTATCTTCTATAATTGAAACTTTGTAGCCTTGAGTGGAGGCCTAGGCCAGCCAGGGTGTGTGGAAAGCTTGGCTTCCTCCATTGCCAGGGAAACCCAAGCCTCCTGCTCTCTCCATGGCTGCAGCCATCTTGGTTGGGTTAATTTGCATACTCGCTTCTGATTGGCTGGTGGGCGTGGCTTGTGGGTCTAGTGGAGTGATGTTAATTTGCATATTACTCTTTTATTAGATAGGATTTTACAAATGAGAAAACTGATGTCTAAAGAGGATAAGTAACTTTCTCAAGGTCACATAGCCAATAAGAGGCAGAGCTGGGATTTGAAGCCAGATGGCCTGATTTTACACTTTTAACTTCTGTATGATATTAAATTATATAAAATATCAATAATAAAATATAATACATGGCTTAGAATGATAGAAAGGAAAATGACTAGGTACCAGAACAGAGAAGAAACTCAAAATTGGAATCATAAGAAGAAACTAAAGAAGTAAAGCCCCAGGGAATATGAGACCCAAATATAGACCTTAAGAACTGGGCAGGATTTTAATGTCTACATGGGAACTGGATACATAAACTTGGACCTGTGCAGGGAGGGAGCTTGAAATGAATCTCCTTATTAAAGCTGGGAATGTTGGAGGTTTGCCTGGTGTGTAAAAGGCACCAGAAAAACTTTGTCCAACAACCCAGAAAGCTAAAGGAAAGGTTGTTGTCTTCTTAGAGCAATAGTGAACAAAGATATTTATAAATGAATGAAAAAATCCAAATAAAGGAAAAACAAAACAAAATTCCAAGCAGGCATGAAGTTCACATTTTTATTACCCACAGTATAAACAAACATGAAGTTTAGAAATAAACATAAAAATTAGTCCATAGTCAATGAAAACTCTTGGCTTTGACAGAAGGAAATACAAATGGCTCCACAGGGCTGTTCCTTCCTCAGGGTACCCTTAAGGGTAGGAGGGAAACTGAATGTGAAATACCAGTAAAAAATTACAGACTACAAAGAAATGAACTATGTGAGGATAACTCAGTAGATAAAACAAGTAGTACTCCAGGTATTGGCCATAAGAAATAATTGGAAAAATGCTATAAGTAGGTTTGAAATTATTAAAGGGACAAAAGAAAGAACAAAGAATACATTGAAAGGAAGGATACTATGAGTTAAAAAGTGGATTTTTAAAAGAACCAAATATAGCTTTAGGAAATGAAAAAATAAAAATTCAGTAGATAAGTAAACAGGAGGTTTAATATAGATGAATGGAAAGTAATGTACCAGTAGATAGAGGAGTTCATGTAAAGGGAACACAATTTTGAGGGGGAAAGTACTCCCAAAGGTAAAGATGAAAAATGCTAAGGTTATAAAACATGGAGGATTCCCCTAGCCTGTTTTGCTCAGTGGATAGAGCATTGGCCTGCAGACTGAAGGGTCCCAGGTTCGATTCTGGTCAAGGGCATATGCAGGCTTGATCTCTAGTAAGGGGAGTGCAGGAAGCAGCCGATCAGCGATTCTCTCTCATCATTGATGTTTCTTTCTCTTTCTCCCTCTCCGAAATCAATAAAAAACAACCAACCAAACAAACAAAACATGGAGGATTGAGTCAGAAGGCCCAACATATGCCCAATAGGAGTTCCAAATAGAAGTAGTGTTGTTTTGAAAAGAGGAAGTATTTGAAGAGATAATAAACATATTTCTTAAATCAAAGAACAACATGCAGATGCATACCAAGTTATGCACAGAACAAATACAAATAAGCCCACATTTTAACACATTGGAGTAAAGCTGCAGCACCCCAAAGAAAAACAGAAAATCTTAAAAACAGACAGACAGAAAGTATTTGTAATAAAATGTTCTAATGGGACTCTTTCTGTCTCAATTTCTGCAGAGGCCACTTAAGGCCAATAACAAAATAATAAGAAGCAAGTACTCCCTTATTGCAAAGAGAGGTACTAAACTACCTATGCAGGATGTAGGAAGGGAGTGTTAAAAACCATGACACAGCTCAAACCCACTTCAAGAATATAAAGGTTTGAGTCAAAGAAATCAGGAGAGCATTTCTCAGGAAAAGTTGGTGAAATGTGGTGACATTTTCCATTCCTTGCATTTGAGTGTGAGGAGAAGCACACTCGTCCAAGGTCTACTAAAGGGGCTTTGAGAGGGTCACTTGGAGAGTCCGATATTGTCCCCAAGAATTTGCAAAAATTAGTGTTTTGTTGTTATTTTTTTCATTCAATCTCAAGAAGCCTTGGTGCAGATGAAAGGCTTTGAATGTAACCACTTACAGGGCCAGATGAGGCAAAAAGGAAGTGGTAGTTGCAAGACTTTTTCATTTGGCTTGGGAAACACATATTTTTTCCTAGGGCTAATAGGTACTGTGGACTCTTGAACTGGAATTATTTTGAAGGGAACCTGCACAAGATGGGAACCTGCCAGTTGAGGGAAACACAGCAACAAAAGACTATGTGATAAGTTGCTAGGGGCAGCACACTAGGGCAGGTTGCAAGAAGTTAACTAGTGTATTGCCTCCATCAGGAGTCTCATTGGGGGGCTCAAAAATCCAAACTGCCCCCTAAAAGAATCACCATTGAAATTCAAAAATCCCAGAAAGCATGCAAACCAGATCATGACACAATAAAGTGAAACATTTCCTGCTAGCCCTTCTCCTTTCCCAGCAAACTAGCACTGGGCCCCCCACTCCACCCCAAGGATCTAGAAATCAAGAAGCAGGGACAAGAATTAGAGAATTATTAGGAAGAAAAATAGAATGGTCGCCCCATTCCTTTCCTTCTGCAAGCTTCGCCCTAGTTGAAGGGCTCTAACTTTTATAAAGTTCCAATCGTTTACTAGCACACATGAAAGGACATTTTATTTACTGAAATTGACTGTCTATTTTATTAATTGAGAGTAACCAGGAAATCTCATTAATTAAAAATGATGAAAAAAAGTCATGGTACCTTCTTGGGATTTCATCTGAGGAGTATGGAAAAAACTGGCTCCACAGAGTGGGTTTGAATGACCAAGAGGAGATTGATAAAGTAATTTTCTGCTTGTACCCTATCACTCTGTTCTCTCAATGTACTTGTTATGAAAAGACTCTTGAAAAAGATATAGTAATTAGACTAGTAGCGGACTCTTCATGAGCAAAAATAGAAGTTAGAAGACTGGGGGAAATAATAGAATTCTATTCCCAACTAAACTATTATCCAAAACCAAGGCTGAAATGAAGACATGTTCAGATACACACACAGAAAGACTGAGTGTACAGGCAGAGCTTAAATAACTACTGAAAATGTATTTCAGTAAGAATAAAATTGAATGCAAAAGGAAAATGTTTAATGCAAGAAGCAATTGTAAGCAAATAAATTTGTAACATTGATTTCTAAGTAAGCATTGATTCATTGGGGATTTGGCTGTTAGCAAGATGAAAACAACATACTAGATAACAATGTGGAAAATGGAAAGGACAAGAAGAATTCAGAATTTTAAGATCTTTGTGTGGTTCAGGAGTAGTATGAAGTTACTACATTTAATTAATTAAACTAGATTAATTAGTCATGATTAACTGCTCTTATTTCCTTTTTAATTAAATTTGAATTGTAAGTTATATTTTTCCTTCTATTTATATTGGTTTTACTCTCCTAATCTTTTTTCAAACTTTGTATGTTGAGTACTTAGGTTATTGAATATAAATCTTTTTTTCTTTTTTAATAAATGCATTTAAGATGATAAACTTCCCTCTAAGTTCCATCTTAATTGCATCATTCCCTTTGAAATATCTAATTTATGTTTGATTTCTTCTTGACCAATGAATTAAATATTTCTTTTTTCTCTTTTGTTACAAACATGTAGGGGGGAGGGAATGTTGTCTATCTTTTTATTCTTGAATTCTATTTATATTGCATTGTGATTAGAGAACCTGTCAGATAATCTGTTTATGTTAATTCTTTGGGATTTATTGAAGCTTCCTTTGTAGCCTAGAATGTTGAGTTTTTGGTAAATGTATTGTCTTTTTGCTGAATTCAGGGTGTGAAGTGTGAGTGTGTGTGTGTGTGTGTGTGTACTTCCAATGGTTATGAATGCATTTAACTAGGAGTTGTAAAGTGTGCCGTGCCAGCACAGCCAAGGGTTCGGCGAGCCTGAGGGAGGGCTGGCGAAGGATGAGGAAAAGACAGACAAAGAGAATAACCTGGGTCTAGGTGGATCTTCTGTGCCTGGCTGAGGCCACAGAACAGATCCAGATGGCAAGCTGAGCCTTTATTTTATAGTCAGAGGTAAACAAGGTAGTGGTCACCGTAGTTACAATGTTCTTGTGAGTTTCACTTGTTTTGGCAGCACTTGCTGCACCTCCCACAGCCCATTAGCTACCCAGGAAAGATCTAGGGGCTCACAAGATCAAGCTTAATTATGCTAAGAGGGCTGTGCCCTCTAAGCTGGGACTTGTTTGCAGCTTTGCCAGCAGGTCAGTCCGAGGCTTAACCCTATAACCACTCCCTATAGTAAAGTTTATATGTTTAGCTTTAGTAGACACTGCCAAGAAGTTTCCAGAGTGGTTGCACCAATCAACACTCCCACCAGCAGTATATAAGAGTTCTAGTAAGTCCACATCCTTACCAACATTGATATAATTAGTTTTTTAAAATAGCATCTATACTGGTGAGTAGATAGTGATAACTCTTTATGGCTTTTTAACTAAATTTTCTTGATTATTTATTGGCCACTGGAAATTCTCTTTTGAAAAATGTTTTATCCATTTTTTCCCATTCTTCTACTGGATTCACTTTTTCTTATTCATTTGTCGGAATATATATTAATTACTTATCGCTGCATAACAAATTTCCCCAAAACTTGCTAGTTTAAAACAATATTCATTATCTCATAGTTAATTACATGAGGGTCAAGAAGCTGGGTGCCACTTAGTTGGGTGTTTCTGGCTCATGATCTTTCCTGAGGTTGTAGTTAAGTTTTGGCCAGGGCCACAATCATCTCAAACTTGACTGATGGAAAATCTGCTTCCAAGCTCACTCATGTGATTGTTGGCAGATGTCAGTTCCTCATGGGCTGTTGATCTCTCCACAGTGTTGTTCACAATATGGCAGCTGGATTCTCTTCTAGTGAGTGAGCAAACACATGAGAGAGAGACAGACAGACAGAGGGAGGGAGATAGAGAGAACATAAGATGAAAACCACTATTTTTTTTAATTGCAAAAATGACATCCATTACTTCTTCCATATTCTGTTAGAAGTGAGCAATGAAAATGGTCCAGAATCCAGAATGGAAGATTACATGAGGCCATGAACACCAGGAGTGAGGGATTACGGGGAACCATCTTCGAGACTGCCTCCTAGGGAGTTCTTTACATCTACTAGGCACATGTCCTTTGCTGTATGTATGTATTATAAATATCTTCTCTAACTCTGTTTTCTCTTTTATTGATATCTTTTGATGAACAAAAGTTCTTAATTTTAATGTAAGCCAATTTATGGTTGGTATTTTTGTGTCCTCTTTAAGAAAAATTTGACTACTCCAAAGTTATGAAAATATTTTCTATGCAATCTTTTAAAACAGGGGTTGACACATTTTTACTGTAAAAGGCCAAATAGTAAATATTTTAGGCTTTGTGAGTCAGAGAGTCTCTGTTGCAACTATTCAATACTGCCATTATATAGTGAAAGCCACTATATACAATGTGTAAATGAATAAGCATGGCTGTGATCCAATAAAATTTTATTTGTAAAGCAGGTTTCAGCCTGCTTTGATCTGTGGGTTATAGTTTGCTGATCTTTGGCTTATGTGCTTCAATTGTTAATATTTTGACAATTTTTTTCAGTACACACTCTTTTTTCTTTCTTTCTTTCAGATAAATAAATAAATAAATATATGTATATATCTATATCTATATCTATATCTATATCTATATCTATATCTATATCTATATCTATATCTATATATACAGATAGATAAATAGATAGGTAGACAGATAATCCATGTGCATATATTTTGCTGAATCATTGGAGTTAAGTTGCATACATTATAACACTTCACCTCTAAATTCTTTAGAACAGTTTCCCAACCTTTTATTTTTCATTTTTCATGATGTTTGCAATTTTAAAGACCATTTGTTAAGCAGAATATCATTCAATATGGATTTATCTAATGTATTCCTGATGCTTATATTCAGAATCAACATTTTTGGCAGAATACTTTCATGTGATAACTAGAGGCCCGGTCACAGATTCATGCCGCAGTGGGATCCCTCGGCCTGGCCTGTGCCCTCTCACAATCTGGGACCCCTCAGGGGATGTCAGACTGCCGGTTTTGGCCCAATCCCTGCAGGCCAGGCTGCGGGACCCCACCGGTGCAAGAATCTGTGCACCGGACCTCTAGTATGCATATAAGATCTTTGGTTAATCCCTTCTCACTGTCCCCCCCTTCCCTCTTCCCTCTGAGATTCATCAGTCTGTTCTATGTTTCCATGCCTGTGTGTTGAGTGTCTGCCCCTGGTGATCAGTGTGCATCATAGCTCCCAGCTTTTATATACTAGTATATAGATATGTGTTGCTCAGGCATCACAACAGGAGGCACATGATGTCATTTTTACTTATTTTTGGTGGTATTAACTCTGATCACTTGGCTAAGGTGGTGTTTGCCAGATTTCTCCACTGTAAACTATTCCTTTTCTTTTATAATTAAGAAATGAATCTGTCAGTCAATGCTTTGACAATGTGTAATATTTTGTCTTCCAACAATCTTTTACCCAATGATTTTAACATCTATTAATACTTTTTGTTTGAATTGATTATCAGTGTGATAAATTAAACTCTTTCTTTCTTGCCTATTGCACTGGTTAGGAAACATAATACAATGATAAATAGGTGTTGCTAGAAGGAATCTGTGTCTCTATCCTGATCGCAGAGGAAACATATTCATTATTTTATTTAAGTATATATTTGCTGTGTTTTTTTTCTTGTTTTTGTAGTTTTTCTTTGTTATCTCAAGCAGATATTTTTTTGTTTTTGTTTATTTAAAGAATCCTGCATGGGTATTGAATTTTACTGATTTTTTTTCTGCAGCTATCAAGATAATTAAATCTTTTTCTCCCTTTTCTGTTAACATCATAAATTATATTGGTGGATTTTCAAACTTTGAAATTAATTTCCAATTATTGAAACATTTTAAGTCATATTTTTACCATCTCCTAGCTTAATTCCATTGTGGTAAGAGAAGGTACCCTGAATGATTAAGATCTCTGGATTTTGATGAGACCTGATTTATGAATCAGCAAATGGCTAATTTTAAAAAAATATATTTTTATTGATTTCAGAGAGGAAAGGAGAGGGAGAGAGAGATAGAAACATCAGTGATAAGAGAATCATCAAAAAGTTGCCTCCTGCATGACCCCCACTGGGGAGTGGTTAGGGGTGATCAGGCTGGCAGGCAGAAGCTGTTAGGGGCAATCAGGCAGGTAGGCAGGCGAGCGGTTGGGAGCCAGCAGTCCTGGATTGTGAGAGGGATGTCAGACTGCCTGTTTAGGCCCGATCCTGGTGGGTTGGGCCTAAACGGGCAGTCTGACATCCCTCGAGGGGTCCCAGATTGGAGAGGGTGCAGGCTGGGCTGAAGGACAACCCCCCCGTCCCCCGTGAACAAATTTCGTGCACTGGGCCTCTAGTTATTATATATTTTTGTTCCTGCTTATTTCTATCAATATTTCTTACCTTAAAGTCTACATTACCAGATACTGGTATAACTATACCAGCACTCTTTTGTTTTATGGTATTGCTTTCTACATATTTTACATCTAACTTCTCCTTGTTCTTATATTTAGAGTGTGTCACTTATAAGTAGCATATAGTTGGATTTCATTTATTTTAATCCAGTTTAAAAATATTTTTAATTGAGTAGTTGCTCTTCATTTCTACTTGCATTTATGTGTATCCATATCCTTTTCCTTCCACCTGAATAATTTTCTTTAGTATTCCTTTTATTTTTAAAATTGAGGTTTAATTGACATGTAACATTATAATAGTTTCATTATAACATAATGACTCAGTATTTGTATATATTGTGAAATAATCACTACTGTAAGTTTAATTAATAATTCTAAATTATGTATACATAATTACAACTTTTTCTTTCTCTTGTAGAGAGAATTAGTAAGATCTACTCTCTTAGCAACTTGAAATATACAACATAGTATTATTAACTACTAGAGGCCCTGTGCACGAAATTCGTGCACTTGGCAAGGGGAGGGTCCCTTAATCTGGCCTGCACTCTCTCACAGTCCAGGAGCCTTCAGGGGTTGTCCGACTGCCATGGAGGTGGGAGAGGATCCCACCACCACCACTGTGCTCACCAGCCGTGTGTCTGGCTCAGGGCTTCTGGCTGAGTGGTGCTCGCACTGTGGGAGTGCACTGACCACCAGGGGCAGCTCCTGCGTTGAGCATCTGGTGGTCAGTGCATGTCATAGCAATCAGTCATTCTGCCATTCGGTTGATTTGCATATTAGCCTTTTATTATATAGGATGGTCACTATACTGTTCGTTAAATCCTCATGACTTGTTTATTTTATAACTGGAAGTTTATACTTTTTGACACCCTTTACCCATTTTGCCCACCCCATCAATCTGTTCTCTGTGTATATGAGATCATACTGTATTTATCTTTCTCTGTCTGACTTATTTCATAATGCCCTCAGGGTTTATCCATGTTGTCACAAAAGGCAAAAAAAAAAAAAAAGATTTCTTTCTTTTATATGGTTGAATAATATTCATATATAAATAAATCACATTTTCTTTATCCATTCAAGCACTGATGAACACTTAGGTTCTTTCCCATATCTTGTGTATTATAAAGAATACTGTTATAAACATGGAAGTGTATGTTTCTCTTCAAGTTAGTGTTTTTGTTTTCTTTTTGTAAATAGCAGGAATGGAACTGCTGGATCTTAGTATTTCTTTTATTATGGGTTTTCTGGTGACAAATCACCTCCATTTACATTTATCTGGAAATCTATTTATTTAATTTTTCATTCTGAACAAAAAATTGTTTTACAGATATAAAACTTTAGGTTGGCAGTTATTTTCTTTTATTACTTGAAAAATGTCCCTCCATTGTTTTCTGGTTTTCAACATTTCTGAAACAGCTTAATATCCTTTCTGAGATAATTTTTCTCATTTTCTATCACTGAGTGAAAATACAAAATATTAGGAAGTCTGTTTGAAAACATAAGATAGATACCAAGACTTTGAAGAATTATAGGGCCAAAATCTGGAAGAAAAAGGAAACCCAGAGAGTTGAACTCAATATTCGTGACTACTTTGTCTTCAGGGTATCTGTTAATTGCTGAAGAGGCAGCTGAGAATCTGGGAAAAGCTCCCCAGTGACTCATAAATCTAAAAGGACAAAAAAAAATGGAGATATGGCCTGTCAAGAATGGGCAATAGCCTGCTTACTCTCAGGTAAGCTTTGTGTTGGCCCCTATACCTTAGGAGAATGCGTAAACCAGGAATAGACCAGCATTTGATTGGGCTAAGGTGATGTGGGATTGCTAATGCCTTAGCCTAGCCTGTTTGAAGTAAATATGAATCTCTCTGGAGGAATATAACATGATCTGAAACCTAAGATCATCTTTAACATTATTTAAATGTAATGTTCTGCACTTAATAAAAATTAACCAATCACGTAAGGAGACCATATAACATGCTAAAAACACAGAGAAGCAATAAAAATAGAAACATATCAGATAAAATGTTAAATAATATTCAGGAACTTTTTACAAAGCAGATGACAATTTTGACAGATGAAGTGAAAACATACAAAGAACAAAATGATAATTTCAGAAGTAAAAAGCATAATAACTGATATTAACAAATCGATGGATAATTTTATTATCAGGTTAGACTTAGATAAAAAGAGAATTAGTAAGTGGAAGATAAATCAAAAGAAAATATCCATTAAATCCCAGAGCAATATCACTTACAAAAGTGGAAAACACAAGAAGAATATGAGACATAGGGAGTTATAACATCAACATATGTATTATTGAAGTTATAGAAGAGAGACAATGGGCAGAAGCAATATATGAGGAGATAATGGCTGAGATTTTTTTTTTTTAATCACTGAGAGACATCAACCTATAAATTTAAAAAACACTTAAAAATTTCAGGAAGGATAAATATAAAGAAAACCATATCCAAGCATATCACAGAACACTGCAAAAAAGCAAGCAAGAAAAAAATATTACAAAGAACCAGAGGGAAACAATAACAGTAACAGTTGAATTTTCAACAAAAGAGTGAAAGCCAGGAGCCAGAGGATGGTATCTTCAAAGTTCTTAAATAAAGCAACCAATTGCTGGTTTAGACTGGACTCATGTAGAAATCTGGAGCTGACTGGGGTTGGCTGTATTCCAATGTTTCTCATCCTCTTGGGTTTAACAGGCTAAACTGAAAATGTTCTTCTCATGGTAATGGCAGAGGCACAAGAGAGCAAGCAGACACATGAGAGCACCTTTTAAGCTTCTGCTCATACCACATCTGTCAAGATCCATTGGCCAAAGCAAATCACATGACTAAACTCCTAATCAAAGAGCAGGGAAGTATGTTCTCCCACATGATAGGAAGGACTGTGAAGACATATGGAAAAGTGCACAGTTATAAGAAGGAATGAAGAATTTGAGCCATCACTGCAATACACCACAAGGTAACTGTGGAAAAAGACCTATACAAAAGACCTATACAGAAGAATTTTTGTAACCTATTTCTCTGGATAAAAATGAATCAGGAATACCTACCTAAATAATTCTAGCTGTTGCTCTGACTAAATATAAAGGGACTTGGTAAGAGGTAGAAAAAGTGTTCAAACACTCTCAGTTCATTCATACTTTCAGAAAGCAGATGCTTTATATCGAACAGACCGTCAAACCTCAGAGGAAGGCAGAGGAGGGTGGCAGGAGGCGGGGGGTGGGGGGGGGTAGTAAGAGATCAACCAAAGGACTTGTATGCATGCATATAAGCATAACCAATAGACACAGACAGTAGGGGGGGATGAGGGCATGTGCTGGGTGATGGGAGCGGCTGGGGAGAGGTCAATGGGGGAAAAAGGAGATGTATGTAATACTTTCAATAATAAAGAATTTAAATAAATAAATAAAAAGAAAAGAAAGCAGATGCTTCATACCACAGGTGCTTTAATTGAACTCTAAGAGCAAGTTCTTTGCAGGACAGGAGGTAATTAAGTGAAGGGGAAAAATAATGTTTACTTTTTAAAAATAGGAGCAATATTTAATTGGAATTAAAGAAAATAATTAGATATGGATTTGGGTAACACTTGGAGAGAGGGAGGAGAGAGAGAGAGAGAGAGAGAGAGAGAGAGAAGTTAATTCCTTCCCAGGTTTAACATTGCTACATTGGACCTATAGTTCAAAAAGAATTTGGCAGAAAAGACATAAAAATGATTCAAATTTCAATGTGTTAAGACCTTGAAACCATGTTTCCCCTTTTATCCAAGAAGGAAACAAGTAATTTTAGTATATATGGGATTGAGTCACTTGTACTTGCTAATGTAGAGATAGACCAGAGGAAATGTCCAGGACAAAAGAGAATTAGCCAAAGTGGTTCATGGAGGGATTTTCTGGGCATCAGAGACAGTGTGAGGTAAAGTAGCGCTTCTCAAACCAGTCCAAGAGGAACCTTCAGCAGTGGCGACACATAGACCTGGCTGCCCCGAGCATAAATTCCTTTGAGAATTTTGTTTTTTCCTGCATAATAAATAAATGTTTTTTTAAAATAAAAAATGTGTTTTAACTCACTTATCTTAAGGTAATATTCAAGATTCAGGAAGAAGAAGTATAGTTATGCTATGGTTTTGAGTATTTCTTGGCACATGAAGTTATATTTCCTAGGACTGGGTGGTTCTATTTAAGAACCTCAGGTTATAGAATCAATAGCAGGGGCCAGGAGGACTGGACTTTACCCTTGTCTTTTCCCCCTGTTCAGGTTAGTGTTGGCTATAGAAGAAGATTGACTAGATCAGCTCTAAGTTTTTATCTAGTTCTGAGCCTCCATGAATTTATTTCAGGTCCTTAGCTAAGTTAAGCCTAGGTATTCACATATGAGCAGACATTCTCCTTGAGCTCCTCTACCATCACTCAGGCATGTCTGGGCCTCATTTTAATGATCCATCCTAGAGAATGAGAGCCAATTTTCCCTTACAAGCTGATCATACAGATTGATAGAGTCCACTTTACACACAAGCAGGCTTATCATTATAAGACAATACAGAGGCAAACAAACAATGGTAGGATAGGAAAATATGGACCCTAAACAATCAAACTAGAGACAATGCCAAGAGAACTTTTTTCTTTTAATATACCAAAGTATCACACTTTTCCTGGGTATTCTGGGGGACTTTGGCCCAGTAACAGATGCAGGGTTTTTGTTTTTGTTTTTTTCCGATGCCATCAGCTTTGAAACTGAGAATGGAAATGAGACACCTGCATTAATAAAACAACAAGGTGGCGTTTGGACACAAACTCAACAAAAGAAATTGGACCTGGGAGTGAATTACTTATTTATAGGCATCTCCTGTCGAGCTACCTACGGAGCCTGCGACGCTCGCTTTCATGGTCCTTCAGGCAAATGAGGAGGGATCTGTGCTAGTTTGTGGTTTAGGTCAATACTGAACTGGTCATGGGGGGAGGAGGGGTGTCATTTGGTCTAAAGCTTCTTTACAAGGAAGTATGTTCCCTCTCCCTCTTCTCTTGAAGGCCTTTTGAAATCTATTTCATGACAAGCAGGAGATAACACTCAGGAATTTCATGTGGTGATATATCCAGAAGGCGGTGACAAAATTAAATCAAAGTGAAACAGAGGCAAAGGTCTTAGTCAACTCTGAAAAGGTGAAACTCCCAAGGAGCTTCTGGCAGCCTGATTTCTTGCATCTGGTATAACTGACCTGGGAAAAGCATAGGCAAGCACAGGCAATGGGCACACTGCTCTGCCAAGGAGCTTAAGTGCAGAATGACATCAATGGTCTCATCTATTTCTGGTTTCCACTATTGTCCCTCCAAACCTACAGCAGTTCTCATGGCACCTTGTTCAATGCCATTTAAATAAAGATCACCTTGAGCCTCATGCAATCTCATAGAACTGAGGTATTTCACAATCTCAAATGAATTCTTCATAGGCTTGTTAGGTATGTACATACATGCAGCTTGAAACAGGTCTTGTTATTGTCTCCGAGTTTACTTAAACACAAACTTGTTATTGTACTAGTATATGGGCACATCCCATATGAAAAGTATTTATATGGACACACACAATTTTGTCTTGGTATAAAATCAGTTCTGCCATAGAGCATTTCCTCCTCGTAACTAGGAAGAAAGGGTTCAGTGTTAAGAGGGATAGCAGCAGATGCCACAAAAGAAAGGCTAGGTTCCCCAGCAACATTTTACCAAGAAGTCATGCTTTCCCACTAGGATCTATAAAGGCATGGTAAGTAATCTCATAGTGCAACAACAGAGAATATGGGGCCCAACATTAAGGAAAGGTCAAAGGATCAATGAGACCTGAGAGTCAGAGGGTATTAGAGATGTAACTGTCAGACTCAAGCCCTGATGGGTCAGGGTGGCTACTGGCTTCTTAGGCAGGAGGGCAGGCAAAACCAGAAGGACTTGAGCCCTCACATCATTACTTGCTGCCAAGGCCCAAGATAGAATTCACCTCACTTCAGCAGCCACCTGATACGGCTGCCATTCCAAAGCTCTTTCATGTCCAGTAAAACCCTTCTTATTCTAGGCCCTTACAATTATCAAAGTTGACCAGCGCCACTCCTGGCTGTCCTTTCCTCCTTAGCTGTCCTAGGCTTCAAGATTAATTATTTCAAGCAAGTTCTCATCACCACCCACGGTTTTCCCTTTCTACATCAGCCAATTCAGTCAGTTCATTATCTAGGATGAGTACAGTACCATTCAGTTCTTTCTTTCCTGTCTCTGAGGTGAAAAATACTACTGGGGGGAAAATCCCAAACCAAAAGTGAGGACTAAACCAAAAACTAGATCAGGACTGGCACCACACCGTTGTATAATTTCAAGCTTCTACTTGTTTTCTTATCCCTGCCCAGCAAATTTACCCATTTCCCTAAAGAGTAATTTAGAACATCATTCCTACGTCAAACCTTGAGCCTGTTACTCTTAGCAGAAGGCTTAGACTCCTGCTTTACCAAGATAATAAAGGTCATGAATTCCTTCAAGTTTTCTCCCTTCACTCTCTCTACAGCCACCTTCTCTTTTTCCCCTCTGGAAGTTATTTCCCTGTCCCCGCCAATGCTCATCTTTACATGAACTCTCAATTCGAAAATGTCTCTCTTTCTTGGTACTTTTTAAAAAAATTCTCACCTTCAGACATTTTTTAAACCTCAGCTGGAGATCAAGCCTGCAACCAAGGTATGTGCCCTTGACCGGAAATCAAACCAGAGACCCTTAGGTCTGTGGGCAGACACTCCAACCACTGAGCAAAACTGGCTCTAGTGGTACTTTTTAAAAATCACTTATTTTCTTCTCTTGTATTTTCAATATCTTTATTTAATTCTTTCCTCATTCTACTAACACACTTTAATCCCAACTATTATTAAAAAAAAATCTGCATCTCTTCTTTCTTTTGTGGTCACTACCAGCTTTTCTCCTCTTCACTACCTTGCTTATCAAATTTTATATTTTCTGTCTTGCCTTCCTCATGTCCCATTTTTTCAACTCACTGTGGCCTGGCACTAACCTCATCATGGTGATGGAAAGGCATTGTTGCTCTGGCTGGCTGGCTCAGTTGGTTGGAGCATTGTCCCATACACCAAAAAGGTGGCAGGTTTGACTCCTGGTCAGGGCACATACCTAGGTTGAGGGTTCCATCCCTGATTGGGTTGGGGTGCAAGTGGGAGACAACCAACAGATGTTTCTCACGTTGATGTTTCTCTCTCTCTCACCCTTCCTCTCTCTCTCTATGTATATATCTCTATCTCTATTCTATCTCTGTCTCTTTCTCTCTCAAATCATTGTAAACATATTCTTTGGTGAGGATTAAAAAAGGAAAGGCATTGTCAATGGTCACATCCTGGATTAATGTCCATATCTTCCCCCTCGGTGATGTGGGAGGAAAATATATTTGCCCTTGCTGGACAGGTTGTAGTGGATACTGTTGTTACCATGCAGATTCCCCTCTCTCAGGACCCAGGCAGTTGTTCCCCAGATGCTGGGGGTGTTGCCTGTGAGAGTTACACCCGAGTTCTTCCCCCATGATTGATTCTGTCAATTGATGCTGTCAGCGGAAAGGAGCTGCCTCACCCACGGTTCCTCTCCTCTCCAGAGGCAGCCAGCATTCACTGACTTGTTGCTTTGGAGTCAGTACAGGCCACCCTTGCATAAGTGAGGGGCATCTTTGAAGAACCATTGAAGCTTCAGCGGTTCAATGAGATTGACCGGCACCTTTGTTTCAACTTCATTGCAAGGTTAATTTCTCCAGCGAGGGAAATTTCTGTCCATCTGGCTTTCTTCCCTTTCCCAACAGGTATTGTTTCTGAGAGCACGCACCAGTAAACTTCCTGCTAGCAAATGTCTACCTCAGAGTCTCTTTCCTGGGGAACTCGATGAATATACACAAGAGAGGCTAGTGATTTCCCCAGAAAAACTGGTACTAGTGTCAGGAATTCTTGACTCTTAATCCCAGCTTCTACCTATCAGGCTCATGGCTGGCACATACTGATCTAGAAAACATGGATCAACTGAATACAAAAATATCATTTTTCCCCAGACAACAAATGAAGTTGTCTCAAATTCTAGGGTAAGGTGTGTTTTTATTTTTGGTTCAATTTTTTAATTTTCTTGAATAAGTTATTTGGGACAATACTGGATCCAAGTCTCTTTTTTGGAACCACAGTCAAATTTCTAGGAATTACATTTTTAATGGCACCTCTGTCACAATGGTGTGGTCCCTTTTAGAAAAACTCGGCCCTTTTCTCTCTGCCTCCCCTTCTTTGGTTTCTGCCCCCATTAAATCCTCAAATATTTGCTCTATGATGATGGTGTCCTCAATTCCACCTTCATCTGGACTTCCAGAATTGATGGAAACACTGTGACTAAAAACGTGCCATTTATTAGAATCATAGAATATATTATCTCTTTTTTGCTAGATTTAAACTATTCTGATAAGTCAATTACATGTATTTGATGGTGGACAACTATTCCAATTGTGAGCAATTCTGCCCTCCCTACTTCCAAATATACTTCAAATACAAATCTTTCTCTCTCTCTCTCTTTCTTTCTCTCTCTCTCTCTCTCTCTCTCTCTCTCTCTTTCTCTTCCTCTCTCTCTCTCTCTCTCTCTCTCTCTCTCTCTTTCTCTCTTTCTCTCTTTCTCTCTTTCTCCCTTCCTTCCTTCCTTCCTTCCTTCCTTCCTTCCTTCCTTCCTTCCTTCCTTCCTTCCTTCCTTCCTTCCTTCCTTTCTTTCTTTCTTTCTTTCTTTCTTTCTTTCTTTCTTTCTTTCTTTCTTTCTTCCTTGGCATGTAGATTGGTTAACACCAAACAATAATGTCCCAATTATGCCCCAATTAATTAATTATCTGTCTAGACTTAGTTGGACAAACGTAGGTGACC
This sequence comes from Plecotus auritus, assembly GCF_963455305.1. Taxonomy (NCBI): domain Eukaryota; kingdom Metazoa; phylum Chordata; class Mammalia; order Chiroptera; family Vespertilionidae; genus Plecotus; species Plecotus auritus. The sequence goes on from NC_137771.1 coordinate 82,451,307, forward strand.
AGGAGTCAGCAATAACGGCCTATCTTCTGGTACTTCAATGTCTAACAGGGGTGGGCAAACTTTTTGACTCGAGGGCCACAATGGGTTCTTAAACTGGACCGGAGGGCCAGAACAAAAGCATGGATGGAGTGTTTGTGTGAACTAATATAAATTCAAAGTAAAGGAGCGGAGGGGAGAGCAAGAGAACCCTCCGCTCTTTCGGCTCCGTGGGCCGGATGGAACAGCCGAACGGGTCGGATCCGGCCCGCGGGCCGTAGTTTGCCCATGGCTGGTAGACAGCTGAGCCGAACTGGAACACATGACACACAAGACAGAATTAGTATGCAATCACACAGGGTTTATTTACCTATTCCTAGTGGGTCCTAGGCTCCAGCAAAGGCCACCCGGTGATGCACGCTGAAGGACAGACGAAAACAGAGACAGGCAGGCAGCCGCAGTTGGTTCAGGCTCACACAGCAGAGCAATCAGGGGCTTGTCTCTCGGAGCGACGTGGAGTCCTCCTCTTATCAGGCAGGAGACCTCAACTGAAGACGGTCTCAGGGTTATATAGACCGTGGTAAACAACTTGTGTCCTTATCAGTGTGGGCCAGACGGTGTGCCTTATGCTGGGAGCAGGGCGTTTACACTTAAGGGCTCAGAGCTTTACATCAAGACAGTGGGGTGTTCATTAATTTTGGAAGTTACAGAGTATTGGGGGTTTCCATACAGCAAACATTTCACACAATAATTATTTCATACATTAGAGGGGTTACATTATTATAACAAATAAGCACTGTAAAAATGTACAGTAGTGGCTTTAAGCAACAACCAGGTCTTATTTCTTACCTGTTCTTGGTTGCTCTGAACATTTCTACTGTCTGGACTGGGCTTCATTGAGCTCAGCTGGGCTTGCTCATGCATCTACACTAATGGTTAGGGACCGGCTTTCTTGGATGACCTCAGCTGGGACAATACACCTCTGCTCCATATGGTCTCTTCCCCTCCTGTAGGCACTTAGCCCTGGTCCATTCTCATGGCATAGCAGGGCTCCAAGAACAAGCAGGACTAATTGTGCTGGAGAGCAAGCCCTGTGCAAGCCTGTGCTTGCATCTCATTGCTCAAAGCCCAGAGTCAGAATGGAAGGGGATTATAAATTGTAGACCAAAGGGCTTGCCATTCCAGAAGGCTATTAATTGGAGCCATTCATGCAAAGACTCTACCACGCCAGCCTAGGCCAAGTCACTATCACACCCTGATTTGATGGCTCCTCACTCTGCTGTCCTCATTCTAACTGTTGTCCTTCTTCTACTCTTGATCCCTACAGTCCATTCTCCACCTCATAGCCTGAATCATCTTTTAAGAACATCAATCAGATCATATCATTCCTCTGCTCAGAACCCTTCAGTGGCTCCCTATTGTATTCAAACTAAAATCCAAATAGGTTACCATGGCTACTAGATTGTAAATGATCTGATGGCCCTATCTATTCACCTCGGTGCCCTTGTGCTGTAAGCACTCCCTTTGCCCTCTCTACTCACTCTGTTCTTCATTCTGCTCCTCCAGCCTCAGGGATCTTGTCCTTGGAGCTCTTTCCTCCAGACATGCTTTGCCCCAGGTGTCTGGATGGCTGACTTATTATCTTGCAGCTCATTCATTCTGTTCCACAGAGGCCTTTCCTGGTCATACAAGGTAACATAGCTGTGCCCCATTCCCCTATGCTACAAACTCTAACTTATTACCCTTTCATAGCATTTTTATATAGCAACGTAATCTGAAATTGTTGTTTTTTATCTTTTAATTTTTGTTCTCCTTCTGACTTGAATGTGAGCTTCACTGGATTAGGAACCATGTCTATCTTGAGACTTACTTTCTCCCTCACTGATGGTAAATACTTATTTATAGACAGTCAATAGACACTGAATAAATAGGTAAGTAATTTAAAATCTAAGCATATTGGCCTAACATGTAAAATACATATGTTCTACTTCACTGACTTAAGATACAAACTATGGCTACAGCTCTTTCAATACTCAAAGCAATGTGATTCTAGGCCAGGGGTGGGCAAACTTTTTGACTCGAGAGCCACAATGGGTTCTTAAACTGGACCGGAGGGCCAGAACAAAAGCATGGATGGAGTGTTTGTGTGAACTAATATAAATTCAAAGTAAAGGAGCTGAGGGGAGGGCAAGAGAACCCTCTGCTCTTTTGGCTCCGCAGGCCGGATAGAACAGCCAAATGGGCCAGATCCGGCCCGAGGGCCGTAGTTTGCCCACGGCTGTTCTAGACCCTTTTTCCCCTCCTTCATTACAAGGCTTTTTCAGTCAAGTATTCTGGTTAATTCTTTCCTTTTTTGTTGGCCCATTTCATATTTCTCACCCCTTTTATCACCCATGTACTAGTAATTGGGTGCTTCATGGCTGGCCCTCTGTCATTGCCCAATAGCTTTCAGGGGACACCAGATAAGTGGGGTCATTCTTTTTTCTATAAGCTTATTTTTTACTGGAGGCCCGGTGCATGAAATTTGTGCATGGGGGGGGGGGGGCATCCCCTCAGCCCAGCCTGGACCTGCTCCAATCCGGGACCCCTCGGGGGATGTCTAGCTGCTGGTTTAGGCCCTATCCCTGGGATCGGGCCGAAACCAGCAGCTGGACATCCCTCTCACAATCCAGGACCGCTGGCTCCTAACTGCTCACCTGCCTGCCTGCCTGCCTGATCACCCCTAACTGCCCCCACTGCTGGCCTGGTCACCACCAATTGCCCCCCTCTGCTGGCCCGGTTGCCCCTAACTGCCCTCCCCCACCAGCCTGGTCATCCCTTAGTGCCCCCCCTGCTGGTCTGATTGCCCCAACTGCCCCCCTTCCAGCCTGGTCACCCCCAACTGCCTCCCCCCCACTGCCTGGTTGCCCACAACTGCCCCCACGTCGGCCTGGTCACCCCCAACTGCCCTGCCCCACCAGCCTGGTTGCCCCTCACTGTCCCTCCTGCCAGCCTGTTTGCTCCTCACTGTCCCCCTCTGCCAACCTGGTCGCCCCTCACTGACGCCCCCCCCCCCCCCGCCGGCCTGGTCACCCCCAACTTCCCCACCCCCTCTGGCCTGGTCACCCCTCACTGCCCTCCTCCGCTGGCCTGGTCGCCCCTCACTGCCCTCCTCTGCCAGCCTGGTCAGCCACCCCCCCCCGCTGGCCTGGTCACCCCCAACTGCCCCCCTGCCAGCCTGGACGCTCCTCACTTCCCCCCCTGCCAGCCTGGTCACCCCCAACTGCCCTGCCCCACCAGCCTGGTTGCCCCTCACTGTCCCTCCTGCCAGCCTGGTTGCTCCTCACTGTCCCCCTCTGCCAACCTGGTCACCCCTCACTGCCCTCCTCCGCTGGCCTGGTTGCCCCTCACTGCCCTCCTCTGCCAGCCTGGTCAGCCACCCCCCCCCCCCCCCGCTGGCCTGGTCACCCCCAACTGCCCCCCTTGCTGGCCTGGTCGCCCCTCACTGTCCCCCCTGCCAGCCTGGTCACCCCATGCAGCCTGCTGGTCAGTCGTTTGGTCGTCCCTCGCTAACCCCCCTGCCGGCCTGGTCACCCCATGCAGCCTGCTGTTCGGTTGTTACTGTGAGGGTGTTGTGACCAATTTGCATATTACCCTTTTATTAGTATAGATTTTATTGATTTCAGAGAGGAATAGACAAATAGAAACATCAATGATGTGAAAGAATCATTAACTAGCTGCCTCTTACACACTCCCTCCCCCCCACTGGGGATCGAACCCACAACCTGGCCATGTGCCCTGAGCAGGAATCAAACCTTGACCTCCGGTTCATAGGTCTACATTTAACCACTGAGCCACACCGGCCTGGCAAGTGGGGACACTCTTGATGGCAGCTGGGAGAGATCTGAGTCTGAGACTGACTGGTTAGGGGAGCAGAGTATCTCTCTGGCATCTGTCATTTGCATCTTAACTTTTGAGGACAAGACAGTTTGTTGACTTAAAATCCCAGTTGGAGTAAGTGTCCCAAGAGGCCTGCTAAGAACAATTTTTCTATATTCCCCTGCGTTCGAGCCTAGTAGATTATTCTCCAGTTGCACATCATAAGAGCATTTTGACAGCATGACCTGTAATTTAGACCCACAGATGGCCTTAAACAACATATTTTCAGGAGTTAGAACTTCCCTAATCTATTATCTGGGCTCTTTTTGCTATACTGAGTTCTATCTCCTAATGAGATCTGCATGCTTTTCTTCGGGCTTTCACAAATAACTAAGGCTCAGTAGGTATTCATTCAAACTAATATTTTTAAATGCTTTCATGTTGTCTCTCTCTTGCCAAAAGCCTTTCACTCCTTGCTCTTTGTCTGCCCTTGAAGGTCCTCCAGAAATGGATCTCATAAGTCTATTGATAAAGACCCAGCTCATATCTGACTAGTTGCCCCAGAATCCCATCAGTCCTCTACATTTCTTTAGAGCCTTTGCTCATGTTCTCTTTCTCATCTGGAATAAAGTCTCTTTGCCCTAGATTGGAAAGAATCAAAATAATTTCAGTGAAGGTAATAAAATTTAGTTTCAGAACCCCTCGCATATACTGGTTCTTTCTAAGTCCCTGGGAGGAACCCTAGCAATGCATGCACATGGTCATTGCAACATTAGCAAAAATAAGATAGCCCAAGTACGATTGACAAGACAACTCTCTCTTTCCCCTAGTGTTGGGTGGTGATGGATGGCATTTTGGTGACCAGCTGAGAGAAAGTTAAGTTGGAAAGACATTTAGTTTACATTTAGAATATATTTATGTGGTAGGCAATCACTTCCATATATTGTTATTTCTGGCCATCCTGATACAGGAATGGTTCCTAGGAATCTGCCTAGTGGCTGTTCTGCTAACTCCCGGACAGAGCCAGGGGGTTATTTAGGGTATGCATGTCTCCTTGTGTACCTAGCACTAGAAACACATGCGAGGTGGAAGAGAAACAAGGTTTGAAATGCATGGAAACAGAAGGCAGTTTGTGGAAAATTCTTCCAGTCACCAAATGTAGAAATATGTAAGCCAAGTATTTGGTTTTTATGGATGCCTACTCAAAACAGAAGCTCTCTCTGGAAAATACTCTATTCATGTACACCAACCATGTCAAACTTGAGGCCAGCGGGCCACATGCGGCCCACAATGAATATTTTTGTGGCCCAGCCAATATAACGGTATGTAAGAAATGTTTTAATAAAAATTTCATAACTTAATTTTTACAATATCCTGTTATACATAATTAATAATGAACTACAACATTCGCTAATGATTGATTACTATAATCATGTTGCATTCATTTCCCTTACACACAGGCGCACCATTTCTTGCCACTAATACTAGCAGTGAATATTTTAGGAGCTGATTGCACGTCATTAGTCTTGGACTGACTTATTCGGTGTGTGCAACAGGAAATATTTCACTTTCAGAGAACAAGAAAAATAGGCTTATTTGTGTTGCACTTGTTAATTTGTGTGTCTGGTAGAAAAAATATTAATTTTTATTAAAATGTTCTATTATTTTATGTTAATGATGACTCATTTATTTCAGCCCTTTGTATTCAGCATGTCTCTATCAAAATAAACCTATGTTTCTAGAAAATTGAAGCTTTTATTTTTTTTGCAGCCCATGTTACCCTTTGAGTTTGACATGCTTGTTGTACACTATACATTTTTTTTCCTGTTTTATGGCAGTCACCTGAAATAGAATTTGTCAAAATTCCTGTTTTTTTTTTATTTTTTTATTGTTTAAAATATTACATATATTAGTACATATATCTCCTTTTTTCCCCCCCATTGACCTTCCCCCAGCCTCCGCTACACCCTTTTGCATGCCCTTATCCCACCCCCGCAGTGTCTTGTGTCCATTGGTGTGCTTATATGCATGCATACAAGTCTTTTGGTTGATCTATTTCCCCTCCTCTCCAGCACTCCCAGCGTTCCCGCTTTAATTTGACAGTCTGTTTGGTGCTTTAATGCCGCTGTATCTATCTTTTTGTTCATCAGGTTATAATGTTCTTCATTTTCCATAAATGAGTGAGATCATGTGGTATTTTTATTTCATTGCCTGGCTTATTTCACTTAACATAATGCTCTCCAGGTCCATCCATGCCGCTGCAAATGGTAAGAATTCCTTCTTTTTTACAGCAGCGTAGTATTCCATTGTGTAGATGTACCATAGTTTTCTAATACACTCATCTGCTGATGGGCACTTAGGCTATTTCCAAATCTTAGCTATGGTGAATTGTGCTGCTATGAACATAGGGGTGCATATATCTTTTCTGATTGGTGTTTCTGGTTTCTTGGGATATAATCCTAGAAGTGGGATTACTGGGTCAAATGGGAGCTCCATTTTTAGTTTTTTGAGGAAACTCCATACTGTTCTCCACAGTGGCTGCACCAGTCTGCATTCCCACCAGCAGTGCACGAGGGTTCCTTTTTCTCCGCATCCTCTCCAGCACTTGTCCTTTGTTGATTTGTTGATGGTTGCCATTCTGACTGGTGAGAGATTGTACAGCATTGTTGTTTGGATTTGCATCTCTCTGATAATTAGTGACTTTGAGCATGTTTTCATATGTCTCTTGGCCTTCCTTCTGTCTTCTTTCAAAAAGATTCTATTTAGGTCCGTTGCTCATTTTTTTATTGGATCATTTATCTTTCTTTTATTAAGTTGTATAAGTTCCCTGTAGATGTTGGAGATTAAACCTTTATCAATGATAACATTTGCAAATGTGTTCTCCCATACAGTAGACTTTCTTGTTGTTTTGTTAATGGTTTCTTTTGCTGTGCAAAAGCTTTTTATTTTCATGTAGTCCTATTTGTTTATTTTCTCTTTAGCTTCCATTGCCCTAGGAGCGGTATTGGTGAAGAAATTGCTTCGGCATATGTCTGAGATTTCTCTGCCTTTGGATTCCTCTAGTATTTTTATGGTTTCCCATCTTATGTTTAAGTCCTGTATCCATTTTGTGTTAATTTTTGTGTATGGTGTAAGTTGGTGGTCTACTTTCATTTTTTTGCATGTATCTGTCCAAGTTTCCCAACACCATTTACTGAAGGGACTGTCTTGACTCCATTGTATTTTCATGCCTCCTTTGTCAAATATTAATTGAGCATAGTGGTTTGGGTTGATATCTGGATTCTCTATTCTATTTCATTGGTCTATATGTCTGTTCTTGTGCCAGTACCAGGCTGTTTTGAGAACAGTGGCTTTGTAGTACAGTTTGAAATCTGGTATTGAGATCCCACCTACTTTGTTCTTTCTCAGGATTGCTGTGGCTATTCGGGGTCTTTTTTTATTCCAGATGAATTTTTGGAGAGTTCTTTCTAGGTCTGTGAAATATGCCGTTGGTATTTTAATGGGGAGTGCATTGAATCTATAGATTGCTTTGGGTAGTATGGACATTTTGATGATGTTGATTCTCCCAATCCATGAACATGGTATGTTCTTCTATCTGTTTATGTCTTCCTCTATCTCTTTTTTCAGTGTCCTGTAGTTTTCCATGGATAGGTCTTTTACCTCCTTAGTTAAGTTTATTCCTAGGTATCTTAATTTTTTTTTGATGCGATGGTAAATGGGATTGCTTTTTTAGTCTCTCTTTCTGTATGTTCACTATTGATGTATAGAAATGCCATAGATTTATTGGTGTTAATTTTGTAGCCTGCTACATTGCTGAATTCATTTGTTAAGTCTATTAGTTTTTTGATGGAATCTTTTGGGATTTTTATGTGCAATATCATGTCATCTGCAAATAAGGACAGCTTTACTTCTTTTTTTCCAATTTAGATGCCTTTTATTTCTTCTTCTTGTCTAATTGCAATGGCTAATACTTCCAGTACTATGTTGAACAGGAGTGGTGAGAGAGGGCATCCCTGTCTTGTTCCTGTTCTTAGGGGAAATGGTTTTAGTTTGAATTTTTTGGAATAGTCTGAGAAGGATAGGTTTTATTTATTTTTTATTTTTTAAAAAATATATTTTATTGATTTTTTACAGAGAGGAAGGAAAAGGGATAGAGAGTTAGAAACATCAATGAGAGAGAAACTCTGATCAGCTGCCTCTTGCACACCTTCTACTGGGGATGTGCCGGCAACCAAGTTACGTGTCCTTGACCGCAATCGAACCTGGGACCTTTCAGTCCACAGGCTGATGCTCTATCCACTGAACCAAACTGGTTTTGGCAAAGAAGGATAGGTTTTAGTTCTTCCTTGAATGTTTGGTAAAACTCTCCTGTGAAGCCGTCTGGCCCCAGGCTTTTGTTTGCTGGAAGCTTTTTGATTTCTGCTTCAATTTCTTCCATAGTTACTGGCATATTGATCTGTTTAGATTCTTCCTGATTGCGTTTTGGAAGGTTATATTTTTCTAGGAATATGTCCATTTCCTCCAGGTTGTCCAGTTTGTTGGAATAGAGTTGTTCATAGTATTTTTTTAACAATCCTTTGTATTTCTGTGGGGTCTGTTGTTATTTCTCCTCCTTCATTTCTGATTTTGTTTATTTGGGTACTCTCTTTGCTTCTTGGTGAGCCGGGCTAGAGGTTCATCAATCTTGTTTATCCTTTCAAAGAACCAGCTCTTGGTTTTGTTGATCTTTTGTATTTTTGTTTGTTTGTTTTGTTTTGTTTTTGGTCTCAATGTCGTTTATCTCCACTCTGATCTTTATTATTTCCTTCTTTCTGCTTACACTGGACTTTCATTGTTGCTCTCTTTCTAACTCTTTGAGTTGTAGGGTTAGGTAACTTATTACCATTGTTTCTTGATTTTTGCAGTAGGCTTGTAGAGCTATGAACTTCCCTCTCAAGACTGCTTTCGCTGTGTCCCATAGATTTTGGATTGTTGTGTTTTCATTGTCATTTGTTGCCATGATGTTTTTTATTTCTTCTTTGATCTCTCTGGTAACCCAGTCATTGTTTAATAGCATGCTGTTTAGTCTCCATGTGTTTGATTTTTTGGATTGTTTTTATTGTAATTGATTTCCAGTTTTATGCCATGTGATCTGAGAAGGTGCTTGATATGATTTCTATCTTCTTGAATTTGAAGAAAGTTTGCCTATGACCGAACATATGGTCTACCTTTGAAAATGAGCCATGTGCACTTGAGAAGAATGTTTATTCTATGGCTTTGTGGTGAAATGTTCTGAAGATGTCAATTAGTTCCATCTGGTCTAGTGAGTCCTTTAGGATTAATGTTTCTTTGCTGATTTTTTGTTTAGAGGATTTGTCCAATGGTGATAGTGGGGTATTAAAGTCTCCTACTATGATTGTATTGCTGTCAATCTCTCCCTTGATATCCTCCGGAGTTTTTTTTATGTATTTGGGTGCTCCTGTATTGGGTGCATATATGTTTACCAGAGTTATTTCTTCTTGTTGGATTGTTCCCTTTAGTATTCTGAAGTGGCCTTCCTTACCTCTTGTTATTTCCTTCACTTTGAGATCTAATTTGTCAGAAATAAGTATTGCTACCCCAGCTTTTATTTCATTTCCATTCGCCTGAAAACCTTTTTCCATCCCTTACCTTCAGTCTGTGTGCGTCTTTTTTCTGAGGTGGGTTTCTTGTAGACAGCAGATATATGGGTCGTGTTTTCTTATCCCGTCTGTTACCCTATGTCTTTTGATTGGGGCATTTAATCCATTTACATTTAAAGTTATTATTGATAGGTGCTTATTTGTCGCCATTTTTATTCTTTACCCCTGTGTTCCTTCTTTGCTTCCTTTTTTTTTTTTTTTTTTTTCAGCAGACCCTTTTGTATTTCTTGCATTGCTGGTTTGGTGGTAATAAATTCCCTTAGTCCCTTTTTGTCTGTGAAGCTCCTGATTTCACCTTCAATTTTGATTGATAGCCTTGCTGGGTACAGTATTCTTGGATTCAGACCCTTCCTTGGCATTACTTTGTATATCTCATTCCATTCCCTTCTGGCCTGATGAGTTTGTGTTGAGAAATCAGTCGCTAGTCTGATGGGGGTTCCTTTGTAGGTAACTTTCTGTCTCTCTCTGGCTGCTTTTTTTTTTTAAATATATTTTATTGATTTTTTACAGAGAGGAAGAGAGAGGGATAGAAAGTTAGAAACATCGATGAGAGAGAGACATCGATCAGCTGCCTCCTGCATGCCCCCTACTGGGGATGTGCCCGCAACCCAGGTACATGCCCTTGACCGGAATCGAACCTGGGACCCTGCAGTCCGCAGGTCGACGCTCTATCCACTGAGCCAAACCGGTTTCGGCAACTCTCTGGCTGCTTTTAAGATTCTTACTTTGTCGTTGGTGTTTGCCAATTTAATTATAATGTGGCTTGGCATCGGTCTTTTGGGGTTCATTTTGCTTGGGACTCTGTGAGCTTCTTGGATTTGTGTGGGTTTTTTCTTCCTTATATCAGGGAAGTTTTTTGTCATTATTTCTTCAAACAGGTTTTTTATTCCTTGCTCAGTTTCCTCTCCTTCTGGAAACCCTATTATGCGGATGTTGTTTTGTTTCGTGTTGTCCCAAACTTCCCTTAGGCTCTCCTCCTGCTTTTCAATGTTTTTTTCTAGAAGCTGCTCTACTTGGGTATTTTTTCCTACCTTGTCTTCTAGCTCACTGATGCAGTCCTCTGCTTCTTCTAGTCTACTCTTGATGCTTTCTATTGAATTCTTTACAGCAGCATTGTCATTTTTCATTTCTTCTTGGTTCTTCTTCATTTCTTCTTGGTTCTTACACATATTGTTGAATTTGTCTTCCACTTTTTTTCAGCCACCTTATGACCAGTTCTCTGAATTCTTTCTCTGGCAGGTTGCTTGCCTCCATTTCGTTTTCTTTCTTTTCTGGTGATGCCTGCTTTTCTTTCATATGCGAGCTGTTTCTTTGTCTCCCCATGGTCTCTCTTCTCCGGGTGTCTGGTTATGCAGTTCTCTCTCTCCTGCGTTGATTTAAAGGCCCAAAATACAACACAACCAGGTTCCATGCACAAGGCACTGAACAGAAATGTATTCATGATATTAATAACCCCAAATAAAGGTGACCACTTGAGAAAGGTGAATTAGAGAAGAGGAGGGAAAGGATAAGAGAAAAAAAAAAGAAAGAAGTTCAAAAATGAAATTGGGAAAAGGAAATAAAAGTAAGAGAGAAAAGAAAGAGAATATGAAAGAAGAGTGGAACAAACTATATATATGGGGAGAAAACTCCAATAGAACAGCCACTAATTCCAACAAATTCCAGCAACAAGTACCTGGAGATGAATGCAAACTACAAACAACAACTAATATCAAGCAAGGCGAGGGAAAACAAAAGCAAAAACAAACAAGAACAATACAAACAAAAAAAAAGAATAAGCAAAACAATCTCACAAACAAGCATAAAAAATCGATATAATTAACAATCAAGCAAACAACAACAAAAGGACAGAGAGAAAAACAATTTTTTGGATAGTGAAGACAGAGAAGAGAGAGGTGTGTATGGACTTGGAGCAGGGGATTGGAAATTAGATATATAAATACGGTGAAATTTTAACAGTGGGTAAAAAGAAAGAATAGGGAAAATCTCAAGTAGGAAAAGGGTAACAGAAACAGGACAACAAAAGGGGAAAAGTTAGGAAGAGAGTGATGGCATAAAGGTAAAGTTGAGATAGAGTAAAATTATGCTAAAGGAAAGATGAAAATAGAATGTAGAACACTAATCCCAAAGTAATATCAAGAGAAAATAAAATGACACTTAAAAAAAAAAGGTAAAATAGTATTAGTAATAATACTGATTGAAAATAAAAATGTAGTAATTAAAAAGGTAAAATCAAGTGAGGAAAAAAGAAAAAAAATTAGTTTCTTAAGTAAAAGATGAAAAAAAAATAAAAATGTGCAGTAGTGAAGGTCATTCACTTCCTCTACTGTTCTGTTTGTCACGCCTGTTTTATAGTCAGGACAGCTTTGAAGTTCCCTGCTTTCTACTGCTCCTCAGTGTTATAAGCCAGTCCTGATTTTTAAACAGGCAGTGTGTCTTAATTTCTTGTATTCCTTTATTTGTGTTTACACAAGAGTCAATTTGTGATTCAACCCCTGGGTGGCAGTGTTTCTGGATTGACCTCTGGGTCTATAGGTCCTCTCTAGCCAGTGCTTAGATTCTGCTTTCCCTGTGGCATTCAATACCGGTTTGTGGGAGTGGGTTGCCCCAGAGCTGGTTCTCTGGTGTTATTCCCCGCTCTGATCCCTGCAGTCTCTTAGGGTGTCCCCAACTGGGTGATCCTATGTATTGGGTTTAGTAATAAAAAGCAAGGATTTAAAGGAAAAAGAAAACAAACAAACAAACAAAAGAGCCAGTGTAAGTGTGCGAACTCCGGGGCTGTGCACAAGTCTGCACAGTCTGATTTTCCCCCTTGGGTCTAAGCATCTGGCACACTTTTTAAATTTTTAGGCTGTCCTTTGCATCAGATCAAAATGGGTTGCTTTTAAGAGTTCCTTTCTGTTAGCAGCTCTGAGGATCCCCTTCCACATTCACGGATGATGCCAGCCCCAACAGCCATGGATTTTTCTAGGCGCAGACTTCCCCTGGTCCTCCAGCTTCCGCAGTGTGAGCGTTTCTCTGTCCTGCCGGGAGCACAGACCTCACCTTATCCCAGGCAAAAGCTGACCTTTCTGTGGTGGAGTGTAGAGCTCCTCTGAATCCTTGTGTTTGCGCCAACTGGGGACCGGTGTTCTGGGGTTCGCAGCTGTTCGGTGGGTGCCACAGTTGTAGATTTTCAGGCTTCTGATAACATCCACATTCCCCTTCAAGATGGCACCATTTCCGTGGTCACTCCGGGAGGGAACCCAGCAGCAGTGGGGGCTGCCTGGTCAGGGGAGCCCCATCCAGCAGTCCCCCACTGTCTCCTGGAGTATAGCTGTCCCTCAACTCACCAACAAACACTCCCGTGCGACCCTCAGCTGTTCTTTCTATCTGCCCCCGGACAAGGCTCGGGACACATCTGTCTATTCTGCTGCCATTTTTTTCCTCCAAAATTCCTGTGTTTTTAGCAGTACTATAAACAGAAAATATATCTATATGTAAAATCATGTTTTATGCATCCCAGTTATCAATAATAATAAGCAAATTTTAATTAATTTTACTAAAAGAGTGACTGAGTTATCTTGTACTTGCTCTATAGAAAATGTTACAATGAAGAGGCAATCAAAGAGTATAGAGTCAAAAAGTGTAGTAAGAAATACTAAAGGCATGTATAGGGCAATTAAATAATGTTATCTTTTAAAATTTTGTCTACTTTTTAAGTTTTAAATTTATAGTGCTTCCTTATACTACCTGATTTTACATTCAGATGTTTTTATTATGCTCTTAAAACAGGGCCTAAAAATTGCCTAAGCTTCAAACTCCATAAAACCTGGGTCTTCTGCCCTAACTGGTTTGGCTCAGTGGATAGAGCGTCAGCCTGCGGACTGAAAGGTCCTGGGTTCGATTCCGGTCAAGGGCATGTACCTGGGTTGCGGGCACATCCCCAGTGGGAGGTGTGCAGGAGGCAGCTGGTCGATGTTTCTCTCTCATCGATGTTTCTAACTCTCTATCCCTCTCCCCTCCTCTCTGTTAAAAAATCAATAAAATATATTAAAAAAAAACCAAACCAAAAACAAACCTGGGTCTTCTCCTGGCCAAAAATAAAACACAATTTTTTATCTCAATAAATTATGTCAATGAAAAAATAATAATTCCCACTAATTGAGTACTTTGTATGGGCCTGACATTATTCTAGGCACTTTATATAATTCTCTTATTTAATCCTTAAAATAACTTTATGGACTGATATGGTTCTTATTTCAGTGAGTTACAGAAAAATAGTAATTTACTCAAGGCCATACAGTTCAAACTAGTTTTGTCTCTTTCTGCAGCCTGTGCTCTACCCAGAATATTTTGCTTCTGTAATCCTCTGTTTTGCAGAGTTTGGCATTTAACCACATTTTCTGTGTTGCCTGCCTGCTACTTTATGTCTGTGCTCTTGGACTCCAGCTATATGTTCCTTGAAGATAAAGAATAGAATCCAAATTTCTATCATATCACTTTCAACACGAGGCACAGAGCTGAACTTGAGGTAGAATCCCTTTGATTTTTGACAGTCAAAATTGATTAGAAGTCACTTCTGTCTGGAAAATTCCTTAAGAGAACTATAGAAATAAATGAAAAAACAAACAAACAAACAACTTTCTGCCTTAATACAATATGCTACCACATGGAAATGGTGTGGAGAAATCACTGATTCACAATTAAACACGTAAAAAGAGTATGTAGTTTGAAGCTATTGGTAGGCTTTGGGTGTCTGTTCTGAGCCATCACTGCTGGCTGGTGGGTACATGTGTGAAATGCTAGTTACCATAGCAACCAGCACAGCAAGGTTTTTTCCCCCCCATTTGGTTTATGAATCCAAATCAATAAATGTTTATAATGAACTCTCCAATTGGCCAAAGAAGTAAAAGCTTAAGCCAGAAAAATCCTTCTGTCTTGTGAATGTGAGTCATAGATATATTGGCCATATTCTGGGGACAGAAAAAGGCTATCCATGGAATAAACAATTGGCAACATCATTTTCTTTGCAAGAGCACTTAAGAAAAACCCACTGAGTGAAAATCTATTTCACATGCTTACTGACAACAAGAATACAAAGTGTACACATCTAAGGCAGAAAGACAAAATTGCACAAATCACAGATGCTGGGTCTCGAAGGAACATTGAAGTAATTGGACCTAAATGATGACACTGAAGTTCAAATAGAGTAGGCAGAGACATTATCCTTCATTTGTGGATATGTTTTCTATGATATACAAGCAGAATTCATACTAAAGTGGTTTTTAGTATGAAGAGTCCCAACAAAATCAAATCAGGCTACCAACTCTTGTAAGGATTTTTTCTACAGCATTTCAAACAGATGGTCAAATAGCCTCTCCTGGGATATTTTTAGTGAAAGAAAAAGTCATTTTCCTCTAATCTCCATCTAGTAGCTGTTAAATTGATTTCCTAAGCCAAAATCTTCTCCCACTCACATCCCTTAACTTCTACCCATTGGTCTTAGTTTGTTCTTTGGCACAGCAAAAAGCTAATGCATCCTGTTTCCTCTCGGAGACAGCCTTTCAAAATTTTGAAGACAGCCATTGAGTCTTTCTTTAGTCTTTTCTTATTACTATATCAGAGTGGCTTTAATCTCTCTCTTCCCTAGTTTCTTTCCTCAGAATGCTCTAAACTTGGCGTTCTTCTCAAAATGTGCTGTCAGGATGAGCTTTACAAATCTCCAGATGTGGGTTAAGATGTCAAAGAAATTACTTTCGATGCTTTCTCTACTATGGATGATGTGGCTAAGTCTGTGTGTGTGTGTGTGGGGGGGGGCGGTGTTTGCAGCCACATTGCACTGTTGGCACAGATTAAGCTTCTGGTTGGCTAAAACACACAGGGCACCCCATCCCAGAATAGGAACAAATTAAATAAATATTTTTCCCAGAGAGAACCGACTAGGGCAGGGATTCCCTAGCAAGCCACTAGACTAGTCTGAGAAGCAAAAAGAAACAGATGGTTTTGGCAGATATTTTAGCTGGCTGACATAGTGTGAGGAAGGAGTAATTGTCCACAAGATGTGGTTTGAAGGGTCCTAGAGAGTCTCCTACACATAAATGTCTCATTCATTCATTCATGTGCCAAATTGGCTGGAATTTCACCATTTGAAAATGTTAAACATCTCCTGGCTTTCTCTCCCGCCCCCCCCCCCCCCCCCCCCCCGCCCCACACACACACAAAGACATATGATATCACTAATCATATAGTGTAAGTTAGATTACCACATTTCTTTCTTTCCGGAAAGAGGATAAGCAGGAGCAGTAGGAAATCATGAACCTCCTGCCTTTGAAAGGGAGGGAAGAGGTGTTAAAATAGGAGGAAAGATTTTAGAAAGAAGTAGTGGGATGCTCTGAAAGTTTTGCAGCTTTGCTCAGGGCCAGTCCATGGTTAATTCTATGGCCAGTAGCGAGGTTACAATGTACACCAATGAAAGAAACAGGAGGGTAGAAGAGACTAAAGTTCCAGTGTAATAATAAACTGATCTGAGACAATGGGGAATGGTGGGGACATCGGAACCTGGAGGGGTGACCGTTGCTCAGCTCCAGGCATATACTACAAGGGAGGATGTAGCCCCTGTGGTGTCAGATCTTTCAAGTGTTTAGAAATCTGGAAATTTATGTAAAACCTAACTTGGGAATGCTGGCCAATGCTCTGAGAGTCAAACAAAATATCTCTTGTGTAATCTGAGAAAGATAAACTCAGAAACAAGGAAGAGAGTGGTAGTTGTCAGAAGATGGAGGCCGAGGGTGAGGGAGATGGGGGGATACTGGTTAAAGGGTATAAACTTCCATTATAAGATTAACAAGTTTGGGGATCTAATGTACAGTATGGTGTCTATAGCTAATAATATTGTATCATATACTTGAATGTTGCTAAGAGAGTAGTTCTCACCACAAAAAAAGAAGGGGACTATGTGACAGGAAGGATGTGGTAGGAAAAACTATGGTAGTGATCATTTTGCAATTTGTAAATGTGTCAAATCAACACATTTATGTAATGCTGTGTGTCATTTATATCTCAATAAAGCTGGAAAAATTTAAAAACAAAACAAACTTCTCTGCTGCCAGATATGGATGAGGCTACCAGTTTGTGGCCTCTGATATTAGGGTCTACATAGAAAGCACCTATCCTATAGTTACATTTCTTTCAATGAAGCAAGGAGCAGAGACTCCAGGAATAGTGACTTAAATAATATAGGAGCTTTTGCCTTACCACTTCTTAAACCTGAGGGCCTTCAAGGAGTTTATTTGGAGAGCTTACAGTGTGTTTTCTGGAGTTTGAGGGAAAATCAAGGATGATGCCTGAAGATTCATGTTTGAGCAACCCAAGGGCAAGGAGCTGGGGCCATCTGCCTGCAGTGATAGAGCAGGGAGAAAGAGTTACATTGGAAGCAAGTAGTGCTTTACTGTTCTATGTGCACATGTTTTCACATACATGTTTTCCAAACGTGTTTAGAAAAGTTATGAAGCTGTCCTTGATAGAAGCTGAACACAGAGCACATTTGAACATGTATAGGGAGATAAAACCCATCATGTCTCCAGCCTCTTCAATAAAGCAATTATCCATATACAGGCACACATGTATGTGCTTTTTCTTTCCTGAAGCTTTATAAAATCAAAGTATCTTGGTGATTTCTCCACATCAGTATCAGCCTTAGTCTTCCTTTTATTTGCGTATTCAATTATATGGATAATATATGTATATATAAATAGTGCCTTATTGAAGGATATTCATCTTGACTCTAATTTTTTGCTAATACTAATGATTCTGCAGTAAATTTTCTTCTTTGCATGTGCTTTTGCATATATGTTGTAGGATAATTACTAATATGGAATTGCTAACAACCAGAATGTGCCCTTTTTATTTTGAAAGATGTCACCAAATTGCCCTGCAGACAGGTAATATCAATTTGCATGCCCACCAATAACCTATTCTGCATGAAGTGTTGTCAGTGGGCCAGCAGCATAGATATCACTAGAGCTTGTCATCAGTGCAGATTCTCAGGCACCATCCCAGACCTTCTCAATCAAAATCTGCATCTTAATATCTCCAGGTGGTTTGTAAGCATGTGAGGTTTGAGAAGTTCTGTAGCCTCTTCACAGATAGCTGTCAATCTCATTGTCTTCTTACGGTTTTATTTTGTATTTCCTTCAGTTAAGTGAGGTTGGGTATCTTTTTACGCGTTTAAGAATCCTTTTTTTTTTTTAAATCCTTACCCGCGGATATGCTTCTACTGACTTTAAAGAGAGGAAGGGGGAGAGAGAGAGAAAAAAAAATCCATATGAGGGAGAAACATGGATTGGTTGCTTTCTGTACACACCTTGAACAGGGATCAAACCCATATGTGTCCTGACTGCAACCTTTTTTTTTTTGGTGTACAAGATGACTCCAAAAACTAAGCCATGCAGCCAGGGCAAGAGTCACTTTAAAGTCTTTATATATTAAGGGAATTATCTCAATATCTATGATATACATTGTAGATATCTTCCTGTTTATCAGTTTTCTTCAATTACTCATGTTTTTCCTTTGTTGTGCGAAATTTTTGTTTTTATATAGTAAAATTTATGTTTTTTATAGTTTCTGTGTTCTGAGTCAATACAAAACTCTTGCCCACTCTATAATTATTTTTAAATTTTTCATTTTTTATGCATACTTTATGGTTTTATTGTTTACATTTAAATATGTTTTCAATCTGGAATTTATTTTAGTTGAAGAAATATGATGTGAATTTATTTTTAAAATTTCCAGGTGACCACCTCCTTGTTCTAATGCCATTTTTTGAATAATTCACTTTTCCCTGTTTATTTCAAATGTCACTTATAATCAAATACTAAATTGTCCTTCATGAACTCTCTATTAAAATTACTTCCTTTTGATTAACCAAGATTGTCTACTGAACTGATGAGTATGTGCTCCCAGGTTTGTGCTCCTGATGATCAAAATAATCAAAATTTACTTGCCTGCATCCCATTGGATCAGAGTTCCTGTAGGTGACTATGCATCTGATAAAGAAATACAGGATAAAGGCTTACCAGGGTAAGGGCTCAGAACAGGACTCCACAAATGTGCAACTTTGGCAGGTGAATTATTTTGAGCCAAAGGCAATCAAGACCCTGTGGGCTAATGAGAAAATTCTTAAAGCACTTAAATTAGCAGCCTTAAAAACATTTAGCAGCCTTGCCCATCATAGGAATTATTACTATGATAACTTTTTTAATGACCTATCTACATGGCAAGGGTCTCTGACTCTCTCATGTATGTAGGGCTCATCTCTCTCTCTCTTTCTCATTCTATATCTAGCTCTAGCTTTAGCTATAGTTCTCTCTCTCTCTCTTCCTCTCTCTCTCTCTCTCTCTCTCTCTCTCTCTCTCTCTCTCTCTCTCCCCTCCCTCCTCCCCCTCCCCCTCTTCCCTCTCCTCCCCCTCCCCCTCCCCCTCCCCCTCCCCCTCCCCCTCCCCTCCCCCTCCCCTCCCCCTCCCCTCCCCCTCCACCTCCCCCTCCCCCTCCCCCTCCCTCCCCCTCCCCCTCCCCCTCCCCCTCCCCCTCTTCTTCTTCTTCTTCTTCTTCTTCTTCTTCTTCTTCTTCTTCTTCTTCTTCTTCTCTCTCTCTCTCTTAAATTTGATCATTTTCTCTTGTTAATCAGTCTCATGTCTACTTTATTATTAGACCAGCCAAGGAGCCTTGAAGTAGAAGAAAGTTTTTCCTCCCCCACAGCAGGGTCTGAAGGTGGGTTTTTTCTTTTCGTTTTATTTTTAATAATTCCTTTAAACAGAGACGTAACTGACAGGGATAAGGAATTCTAGAATAGAGCAGATTTTATAATTTAGTGTTTTATACCACAGAAGCAGCAGCTTACTGTGCTTTTCCAGTCCTGGTTCTAAATGAGGAAATTAGACTTCCAGTCTCCCCTCCCCCACTGGTTGGAATTTTCAGAACTATTCATTGATTATCTAGCATTCTTTCTATCACTGTCTCATCATCTTTATTGCATTCTCACCTGGTTCATTCATAGTTTTCTTGAATCAAAACTTAAAAGTATTTAAGGTTTTTTGACATATTTCTATTAACATCTCTCTCTTTTAAGAAGTTTGTGTATCAACTCTAATAGCAATTAAAAACAAGAATTGGAGGCATGGAAGGACCTGGAGAATATTATGCTAAATGAAATAAACCAGTCAGAAAAAGATTATCACATGGTTTCACTCATATGTGGAATGTAATGAACAATGTAAACTGATGTACAAAAATAAATCCAGACATATAAGCATGGAACAGACTTTTGAACCTTAGAGGGAAGGTGGGGGATGGTAGGTGGGTAGGAAGAGATCAGCCAAAGAATTTATGTGCATACTAGAGGCCTGGTGCAGGAATTCATGCACGGGTAGGGTCCCTCGGCCTGGTCAGCAAACGGGTTCGATCGGGGCCAACCGGCTGCAGGGAGGGACCACGGAAGGTTGGCCAGCCACGGGAGGTTGGGTGTGGGAGCGCACTGACCACCAGGGGGCAGCTCCTGCATTGAGAATCTGCCCCTGGTGGTCAGTGCACATCATAGCAACTGGTCAACTGGTCATTCAGTTGCTCAGTTGTTTGGTCACTTAGGCTTATATATATATAGATATGCATAACCCATGGACACAGAGAATAGAGTGGCAAAAGCCTGGGGTGGGGTTGGGGAGGAGAGGGCTAAGAGAAATCAATGGGGAGGGGAGCGGGCATATTTAATATTTTCAACAATAAAAATAAAAAAAATAAACAAGAATTGGAACTCAAATATATTGCTTAAAACTAGGAATATCTGCTTTTACTATATCCTAATATATAAAAACTCAGGGTCCGTAACGACTGATCAAAGGCTCAACTGAATACCGGATGTCAGTCCTGCAGTCAGTGCTGGGTTGCCGTGGTGACCCAACACTGACTGCCACCGGTGGGGGTGCAGTGACCCAGCACTGACTGCCGAGGGGGCTGCAGATCAGGCCCAGAGAGAGGCCCGAAGAGAGAGGCAGGGTCTGATCCGCAGCCTTCGTGGCAGGTGTTGATCAGCTATTGCCTCTCTTTTTCTCTCTGGGCTTCACCAGCAGCCACACTCTATTTCTCTCTGGGCCTCCACGGGGGCTGCTGATAAGCCCCGCCTCTCTGATCAGGCCCGGAGATAGGCCTGGAGATGCTGACTGGCATAGAAACTGACCAATCAGAACCAAATTGGCTGGCAGTGAGGGCAGGGTGAGATCAGGGTGGCAGGGGAGGGCAGTTAGGGGTGATCAGGCAGGCAGGCAGAGGCAGTTAGGGGAGAGATCAGGCCAGCAGGGGAGGGCAGTTAGGGACGATCAGGCAGGCAGGCAGAGAGGTTAGGGGCAATCAGGCAGGCAGGAAGAGGGGTTAAGGCCAATCAGGCAGGCAGGCAGAGGCAGTTAGGGGTGATCAGGCAGGCAGGCAGGTGAGTGGTTAGGAGCCAGCAGTCCCAGATTGCAAGAGGGATGTCCGACTGTCGGATTAGGCCCGATCCCAATTGGGCCTAAACCTGCAGTTGAACATCCCCCAAGGGGTCCCCGATTGGAGAGGGTGCAGGCTGGGCTGAGGGAAACCGCCCCCCCCCACCCCGCCCCGTGCACAAATTTCATGCACTGGGCCACTAGTATTTTCATAATATTCCTTTTAACTATATAGTTATTTTATCTGATGACATAAAATGAGGATATGTTATGACCAGAACAAGGCTGGTTTCTTGTGGGTCTCAAACTGTTCCTACACACACACTTGTACGAATGTTATCAAGTGAGTTCCTATGAAATGGAGGCAGTTTTCTACTACAAAGAATTATGGGAATTAAACTGAGGACTCTTTCTTAAGGTCACCACCCATTTTAATAACATTTTAGTTTGGAAAAAGAAACTTCATTAAACTCAATAATAAAAGGGATATGTTACATTTTCTCTCCCCTAATTACAGTAATTGTCTTCTTACCCATTTTGGAACTATTTTAAGTGTTCTCCTTTTGTCAGTTCACTTGAATTTTGCAAGCCTGCAATTTTCGGACACTCCGTTATTATTGATGCTGTTAGCAACCAGCACATATTAGCATATGTACAGTGTGTTGAAATCGGTTTCCCTCTTTAGGGGTTCTGTAATGTTAGTACTGGGCCTGGCTAAGGGCTATGGAAGTCACACCATGCTTTCCCAGGCATCCCTACTGGGTTTTCCTGGAAACACATGACCTGAGACTAGGTAGCCCTGCACCAGCTAGTATACTTAGGGAATTGAGCCCAAGAAACAGGAGTGGGGAGGAGCGGACTGGGGAGAATGAGACAGGGAAAGAAGGGAAGCCAATTCAAGAAAGCATAATTGAGCTGGTACTCTTGCTATCAATTGGGGAACTAGCCCACTGTGGGTCCTCTGAGAAACCTTCTAGAATGTACTTTGGGATTATCCACAGGAGAAAGAACAGGAGGCATTTACTCTTTGGCTCTAGTTCTCTTGTTCAAGGATTGTTCTAAAGTCAACACTCCCTCCCGTCCCAGACCTGTATAAGTGGCAGAGTAGTTGGGGTGGTCTCCCTCAGACCTCCAGGTGGGAAGACCCAGGCAGTCAGCAAGATAAAGGCCACCTTGCCGAAGCTAGTGTGTCAGGATCTACAGGAGGACACCTGGCTGCCACAGCAATAGGCAAAGCAAAAGGAGATGCTGAGAAGGAGTGATATAGGCATTACAGATGCCCCCTACACCTACACACCAGGAAAAATATTCCTGAATGGAACTGGGCTTCTGAATACACTTTATCACCTGCTGCTGGCATTTAATTTTGAGATAAATGTGGATGTGATGTTTTAAGATGGCCACAGCAAGGTAGTGAGTAACAGTGGACCACTCCTTGTGGTTCCATCCACATCTCTCAGTGGTCTGTGGCTGAATTTGCTGAGCCCCACTGTGGCCCTGCTACCCAACCAGTCTCTGCCACCTTGACCACTCAGGAAGTGTCCCTGGGCTTCTGTAACACCACAGGCCATGTCCACCTACTCATCCCTGCCAGGTCATGGTGCCAGTAAGAGAAATCAGAGCACAGGGAAACAAGTTCTGAGGTTTTGTGGTACCTGCTATTGTAAGGAGGATGGCTAACACTGCCGTGGGCATCTGCTAACCTCATCTGGGTTCATTGGACTGGCGCTAAATAGAGCAACATGGGCGTCACAGGGCTGGTTCTGTAGGCACAGGCACTAGTACAGGCTTTGCTGATGGTCAGCACCATTTCCAAAACTTTCTCCAGCACCTTCGAATCATTTCTAGAATAAAGTAGGAAATACATCCTTGCATATAGAGGTTCATGCATATATATAAACATATATATGCCAAGAGCAGTCATGGTACAAAGACAGAGAAAATTGTCTATAAAAGTCTTTTTGGTTTGCTCTGGAGACTCAAGTCAAAGGGATATCTGATGAGGGGACATAAGGCTATGTGGCCTTTCAGATGGAGATGAGTTTTAGTTCTCAGAGAGCTCTGAGAAAAGGACCTGGCCTAACCCGATACTCAGAGGAACAGCAGATGCAATGAGCAGGCCAGGGAGGATGAGCACATCTGCTCAGCAATGTGGGATGCAGGGATATAATTCTGACTTGGCTGAGTGGTTCCCTTTTCATTCCAGGCTTCCTTTCCCTCTATGTTCTATGTTGTCTGACAATCTCAGATAACATAGAACCAAACTTAGAAGCATCTATTATGTCTTCAAAGCCCTAATGGAATAACTTCACAAACATGCAGCTATTTAGTTCTCATAAAAATAGTTTGAAGTACATAGTATTACCACCCCCATTTTACAGATGAGAAAGCTGAGGCACCAGGGGCTATGTAATTTACTCAAGGTCGTGCAACAAGTGAGTGGTAGAGCTGAGATCTACAGTCTGTGTCCTTTTGTCTGCCAGTGGAGGTTGATTAATCACTGTACTCCCTTCCTGATCTCCCATTGGTGTGGTGCTTGATTCTAGTAGGTCCTGTATGATTCTCAATTGTTTTGCATGTTTGCTTTGTTTCCTCAACTAGATTATGAGAAACCTACAGTAACAGTGTGGGTGGAAGCTCTCCCAGTTACTGACATTGTCAGGCAGGATCTGAGGAGTATGACCTTCCAGAGAGTCCCCGTGTCATTATTCAGGGCTCATTGACGCCCCTCATGATCTTAGCCAACTTAGGTTATCCTATATAATAAAAGGCTAATATGCAAATTGACCTAACGGTGGAATGACTGGTCGCTATGACACGCACTGACCACCAGGGGGCAGACACTCAACACAGGAGCTGCCCCCTGGTGGTCAGTGCACTCCCATAGGGGGAGCGCCATTCAGCCACAAGCCAGGCTCATGGCTGGCGAAGGCAGCGGCAGTGGCAAGAGCCTCTCCTGCCTTCATGGCATCACTAAAGATGTCCAACTGCTGGCTTAGGTGGGGAGCAGACCTAAGCCATCAGCTAGACATCCCTCAAGGGCTCCTGGACTGTGAGAGGGGGCAGGCCAGGCTGAGGGCCCGCCCCCTCCCCCTGAGTGCACGATTGTTGTGCACTGGGCCTCTAGTTTCACATAAAGAACAGACCATAAGGAGCAAATCAGAACCAGGGACTTAGTAAGAGATACACACACACAGTGGCAGGGGGTGCAATGGAGAGACCAAGAGGCTGCAAGAGAGAGGCAGAAACTGCCAAGTGGCTGCATCATAAATGTCCACATTGTCCCTCAATGAAAACTTAAATGATGTTCTGTTTAGTAAGAAGGTAGCAAAGTCTTAGATTTTCTTTTTCGTAAAATGGTTCAAATAAAAATAACTATTGCAACTTTAAAAGGTAAGCTTAGTTACCTAAACATCTTATGGATTAGAGCAGTTCATTTTTGGCAATGCTGGGCAAATAGGAGGTGCCACTGCAGTTCTTGCCCCTTTAGTGCCAGTTTAGTGGCAAACCCTCTGTGGACCATTTCCTCCATTAAAAAAATAAAACTAACATCTGATGACTATGTTGCTAAAAAGATTAATACTATCTAGGCTGAATTCATTATTATAGTAATTGGGTGACTGTTATTCATATTCAAAACATAATGATAATATTGTATCCAATATTATTGTATTCAATTTTTTTCTTCTGACTTAAAAAAATTAATATTAAGAAATTGTTGTTAGGCCTAAGCCCTGTGTCCAGGTGCCCTGCTGAGCCTAAGGGATGTGGCCAGTAGTTAGAATGTCCATATTCCTCCCAAGAACTTAGCACACAGCATAACTTTTGAAAATATGTATTAAATATAAATGTGACTGGTAGTGATTTGCTACATATAGAAGTTAATTTTAAAAAGCAAAAGCCAAGTATTCTACATGTTTTCTCTTTTCTTTCTTTTTTTTCTTTCCTTTCCATTCTCTCACCCTTCTTTCCATTTTTAAAATTAAACGTTTAAATATATATATATATTTTAGAGAGAGGAAGGGATCGGGATAGAAAGATAGAAACATTGGTAAGAGAGAAACATCAATCAGCTGCTTCCTGCATGCCCACTACTGGGGACTGAGCCCACAACCTGGGCAAATAACCCCCTCCACCACTGGGATCAAACCTTGACTTCTTTTTTTGTTTGTTTGTTTGTTTGTTTTTGTTAATCCTTACCTGAGGATATTTTTCCATTGATTAAAAAAAAAAATCTTTATTGTTGAAGGTATTACATATGTCCCCCTTCTCCCCACATTGACCTCTCTAGCCCATCCCCTCCCCTTGCCCTAGGCCTTCACCACCCTATTGTCTGTGTCCATGAGTTATGCATATATGCATACAAGTTCTTTGGTTGATCTCTTCCCACCCACCCACTCTCCCCTGCCTTCCCTCTGAGATTCCATTGATTTTTTTAGAGAGAGTGGAAGGGAGGGGGAGAGACAGAAAGAGAGAAACATCAATGTGAAAGAGACATTGATTGGTTGCCTCCCAAACACCCTGACCCTGGCCTGGGATGGAGCCTGCAACCGAGGTATGTGCCCTTGACCAGAATCAAATCTGAAACTCTTCAGTCCACTGGCTGACACTCTATCCACTGAGCCAAACCGGTGAACTTTGACCTCTTAGTTTATGGGCCCACCCTCAAGCACTGAGCCACATTGGCTGGGCCTAAACTTTTCTCTTTTTTTTAGATCATTGTTGATGCAGTTGTAAGAAATAACACAGAAAGGTTCTGTAGGCCCTTCACTTAGTTTCACCCAATCTTCTGTCCTTTTAAACCGTGCAATCTTCCTGCTGGTGGCACAAAACCTTATCATTTATATCAAAATACAATGAGTAGTCTTTTCTAAGCAGCTAGTACAAAGTTTTACTTGTACTTAATAGTTTGCCCCTTGACACTACTCACAGTGTCAAGGGGCAAACTATTAGGTTCTGAAATGTTCTAGATTGCAGTTAAGTATAGATTCAATGCTATATAATGTCACTATTACTTTTCCAATTTTTAAACATTTTAGTACTTTTCTCTAAATGTTTGGAATACAATGTCAACACTTATTGCCCTTGTCTGTTTTGCTCAGTGGATAGAGTGTCAGCTCTCAGACTGAAGGGTCCCGGGTTCAATTTTGGTCAAGGGCATGTACCTGGCTGCAAGCTCAATCCCTGGCCCCAAATCAGGGTGTGTCCAGATGTGTTTCTGTCTCTCCCCCTCCTTTCCATTTTCTGTAAAAATCAATGGAAAAATATCCTTGGGTGAGGATTCGCAACAATAAAAATGTCAACATTTATTGCTTTTGAATGATCTTAACCTCCAATAGATGACATTGTATAGGTTGATTTGCTTTGGCTCTGAACTTAAAGCTTTGTGCAAGACAGTAGCGTAGGAAAAACAAGCACATGGGTTTCCTATCCCCTTCCTCCTGGGGGAGGGGGAAGGATAGGAAACGAAGGTAGTCTATAGGTATAGAGCAGGTGTTCTCAACCTCTGCAGTGTTATCACTACCTCGATAATTCTTTCTTGGGCAGAGAGGGGCGGCTGTCCTGTGCATTGCAGGATGTTTCGTAGCATCCCTGGCCTCTGCCCACCTAATCAGCAGTACTCAGCCCAACCTAACTCTTTCAGTTGTGACAATCAAAAATATCTCCATACATGGCCAAATGCAACTCAGCTCCTGACTGAGAACCCCTGGTTCAGAAGATCCAAAGGTTAGAGTGGAGTTGTGGGAATAAGACAATAAAGGCTATCAAAAGGTCTGCAGTGACTTTTGCATTCTCTTTTCCTGAAAAATCCCGTACGTCCTTATCTTAGCACTGACCTCTCTGAATCCCTGAGAAACAGGCCATAGAGTGCAGGCTCCAGAACGAGACTGCTTGGGCTCAAAGTTCAGCTTTGCCAGTTGCAAACTCGGCAGCTTTAGACAACCTAGGACCCTCAAGCCTTGGTTCCCTCCCCTGTAAAGTGCAGATGTAACAGAAGCTGCCTCACATAAGAGGATCCATGCATAGTGATCATAACACTGGTACGTTAGTAAATGGTAGGTGCACAAACACAGGCAGGCATGTACACACACCCTCATGCACACACAAGAGCAGTGGAGGCTTTCTGGCAGAAAATACTGCCATGTCTATCTTTTTTAGGGCATTGAAAAAGATCCTCCCTATTGTGAAACAGTCAAGACTACAGTAAAGAAATAGGGATTTTTAGGGGTAAAAAAGGCAGGTTTAGGGAATTTTTTAAATTAAGGGGGTCCATGGGAAGAAACACAGGGCTACAGAGCTACAAAGGTTACATTTCCATAAGACAAGGGAATTGGGGGAGGCAGAAGTTACATTTCCATAAGATAAGGGAACTGGGAGTAGCCAAAGATCTATATTTACAAAATAAAGGAGGGCCTCACATGTCCCATGTGAGGTTTGCCCTTTGAACTGAGGAGTTGCTATAGTGACCAAATCAAAGGGGAATAGTGGCCAATCAGAGGGGGGGGTCAAGGCACAAACACTGCAGCCTTTATAAATGGGGTAGGGGGGTAGGGGTGTGGGGGGCAAGAAACTCGGTGGGACTCTTTCCCCCTCCCCACGAGGGAGTCTGTCCTTGTTCTTCAATAAATTTTGACCTTTGCTGTACCATCTTCCCTCTGTGGAGTCATTCTTCAACTCTGACAGACAAAGAATCCAGGGAAGCCATCATGCCCAGGGGAACACCGCGTGTTCTAGTCCAAAAAATCCCGTGTCAGTAATAAAAAGACAAGGGAAATTAACTACCTTTTACAGAGAGAGGGGAGGTGGTGTTTAAGAACTAGACATGAGTGCATTTCTCTGCTTTGAGAAGCCAGGTTGAAGAATTTACTATAGGCCAGGCGTTATCTATTATTCCTAATCTTCCCGTCAGCCATCTGAGGTGGGTATTAGCTCTAATTTTATGGTGAAAAAAATAAAGTTCAGAGAGGTTAAGACCCTACTCAAGGTCACAGCCCTAATACGTTTCTAACGCAGAAGTCTGGCCCACATCTGATCTAATTCATTGCCTGCCGCAGAATAGTAGTATAATAGAAAGTGGACAGGTGACAGGCAGAGAGATGGGCTGATGAAATGATCCAGGGAACAGTTATGAAGCAGGTGTTTGGCTAGAGAGAGCGCCAACTGTGACCAACAAGAACTGTTCTTTTAGCCAAGAAAGCTGAGATTTCTTGATGGACAGTAAGGCTGGACTTGATTTGTCCTGCTTCCATATTTGTTTTGGGGAAATTGAGGAGAGAGAAGAGGCCGATGTCAAATATTCAGTGCGAGTGGGTGCACTGGGGAGAGTAGTCTGGTGCTATCTACAGTGATGAGCGCACTCAGGTTGCTCAGTGTGGAGACCTCATTGAGGCTGGCAGGGACGCAGCCAGGGAGTGTCTGATGGCGGGGTGGGGGTGGGGGTGGGGGGCGGGGCTAAAGGGGAAGGCCCACGGAGGAGAAAAGGGATTTTGAATTCAGCCTTGGCTGAGAAACCAAACAAGTATCGGGAAGCAAACAGGCATGACGATACGTAGGCTCAGCTGCTTGATCCTCCTGCTTGGCTCTGTTTTAGCTGAGCCACCAGGCAAAGCACTTCCAGGTGCGCTCCCTGGGTGCTGAAAAATGGGGACCAGCACAGCTTCAGCTCCTTAGAAACAAACATACCGACCTCTGACTCCAGGTCTTTAGAAGAGAAAATCTAGCACTTGGAAGATGAGCAGCTATTGATAAACTCGGGGTAAATCTTGTCTAACTGGCAAGGAGCACAATGGCTTGCAGGCTGGGGGTGGGGTGAGGCTGTGGCTGAGTATGTTTGGACCATATTCCTCTTTTCAAAGGCCCATGGGCCAGCTGGAGGCTTTACAAGGGCCCCCACTCAGGCCAGCCAGCAGGGAGTTGAAGTAATCTAATTTTAATTATGTGACAAAAGCATGAAGAATCATTTAAAGGTCTGTCAGAGGGAAAAATGGCTCCAGTCGGCCAGGACTCCTTAGATGGTAATAAAGAAACCCACGGGCTAAATGCTGGGTTTCAGTGTTTAAAAAAATAAAACTCACATAATTACCAGATTGCGCTCTATTGAAACAGAGATAGGCTGTGAGGGGGCATTCCCAGCTTTATCAGATAAAGACAAAGGCACCTATGAGGCAGCTGGCTGCATGACAATAATTCTAAATTGTTTCTGGGGTGAAATTGTCTTTTAAAAATAAGGAGAGTATTCTCCATTTTCTAAGACCAAGTAAGAGAGCATTTCTGTGGATAATAGCAAAAACAAATGGTTCATAAAGCATTTCAAATACATTATCCAACTGGGGTTTCAAAAATATTATCTCATGGATCTTTTTTTTTAAATCCTCACCTGAGGACACGCAGAGAAAAAGAGAGAGAGAGAGAGAGAGAGAGAGAGAGAGAGAGAGAGAGAGAGAGAAAGGAAGGAAGGAAGGAAGGAAGGAAGGAAGGAAGGAAGGAAGGAAGAAAGAAAGAAAGGAAGGAAGGAAGGAAGAAAGAGAGAGAGAAACAGATCCACTTAGCAACCTTTTGGTGCACAGATGATGCTCAACCAACTGAGCCACTCCAGCAGGGCTATCTCATTGGGTCTTTAAGAAAAGTTCTTAGTTTTAAGTAAGAAAGAAAGAGTTGATTTGGAAGTTCCACTTTGTTTTAATTTGTCACTGGTTTTTAGTTATGTAAAAATAAAAAAGAAATGTTATTTTGTCTAAATGCTAGAGCCTATAGAACTATTTTGAAGTTCTGAGAACCTAGAACCAAGAAGCCATGCTTTCTTTGTATCAGCTGGCCTTGAGCAAAAGATCCTTGGGAATGAAGGCAGCCAAGTGCTTTGGAAAGTCTTCAATGACTGTGATTAATTGAACAAGTGAAAAAGCAGTGTTGAAATCATTAAGCAGATTAAGACTAGTGGCTTCATCCAAGGTATTGCTTCCTTTTTCTCAAAGTCAGCCTGAAATTCTGCCCAGGCTCCACCCTAGGTAAAGATAATAAAGTTTATTGAAAAGTTGGTCATAAAAGGCATTCATCAGTAGATCAGAGGAGACCTCAGAATCTGGGCAAATTGATACAAGATTATCTTACCTCGCATTTATATCTCATGTGTCTTTGCAACTGACGCCATATGGGCAGATAGCCTTCATGAGTTGATTTCTAAAGTAGTAGCAATAGTCTTTCCTCAAACCACACAGTTTTCCAGTAAAAAAAGACAGCGGACTCTCTTTCTCATTTCCTCCAAGGACCATGTTTGTCAGGGTAAAGCCAGGTTGTGCTTCTGTATCAAATGAAGCTCTGATTCTCAGTGGCTTAACATAACAAAAATGTACTTGCTCATGCCCCAACCTGATGCAGGCATCCCTTAGCAGCATTCATCCAAGCAGTGACTTCCGCTTTTGGGCTGCTTCTGAGTTGTAGGTATGCCATCTGAATCATACAACTTCCAGGTTACTATAAAAAGAGGAGCAGAGGAATAGAGGAAATATACTGGCTTTGAAGTGCACAGGCTTGAAAGAGACAAACATCCCTTCTACTTGAACGTCATTGTCTAGAACTTCATGCAGCTTCCAACCCAACTGCAAGGAGGTGTGAAATGAAGAGGACCCACCAATATTTGAAGGATGTGAGTCATCTCTGTCCCCAATGGCTCTATTTAGCACCATTTCCCACTAACACACTTGTCTGGTTATTTTGAAGCAAATGAAAAGTAGTTCTTCCTCATGAAAGATGGGGCTTATACAAGATATCTAATAGTCTGGGTTATTACTGACCAGGGAGAAATCTTCCCTTGCTTCTCTCATATAACTATCAAGAAAATATTTTTGATTTGAGATTCCATCTGCAATAGAGTAATAAGAACACCTGTTTTGTTTTCCTCTCATGGTGCTGAAAAATCAACTAGTCATATATATATATAGTAACTCTTGGCAGTTGATTAACAAAAGTGTATATAAATACTGAGAAGATGGAATGTTGGCCCAGGAATTTTGCATCTAATTTAAAAAGGGAGCAGATAGTCCCTAGGGTAGCACCACAGCTCCCTAATCTAGGTTCATAATTATGCCATACTTACATATCTGGGACCAGTCCCATAGGGGTGATGTGTTCAAGGAGCAAGTGGAAGTACTTAAAAAGCAACTCCATCCTCTTATTTGGTTCTCAGAGAATATCTAAATAGATTCCTTTCATAATCCACAGCAACACGTAAGTATTGTCACATCTAATTCTCTCATACCTCAAAGGTGGTCCAGAGTAAAACTCTCTCAATAAACAACCAGTACACGTTTCTGGTATCTCTTCCTCTTCCCAGTTCCTCCATCTGGATTCCCTTCCATTTGAGGGGTGGGATGGGGCAGGGGGTAAGAGGGTTGAAATTAAGTGGAAAATACTAAATTATCATCGTGGGAAAAGGGAAAATTCATGAATATTCATGCATTAATAATTTGCACCTTTGCCTACTTTACAATCTATTGAAGATTTTGCATACTCCTGGTACTTACCAACTCTCCCACAGTCCCATTTCTTTAATAACTCACCTTGCCACTAAAATTCAGAGGCTCAGATATTGTCATTTTCAGCAGCTCCTTTAAATACCAAAAAGAGGGAGAGAAACCAAGATGGCAGCATAGGTAAACACCTAAACTGCTGCCCCGCACAACCATTTCAAAACTACAACTAAAAGACAGAACGGACACCATCCAGAACCACAGGAAAGCTGGCTGAGTGGAAATTCTACAATTAGAAGGGAAGAGGAAAGCTCATGGAGAAGGAGCGGCAAAGAGCTGAGTTACGGAGACAGGCGCATACAGAGAGGAAGGGCGGCGGAGTGCCTGCCTGGCTTTCTCTGGCGGGAGGGGGAAGGAAGCCTCCGACTGCACTGAACCCCGGTTCCGACTGCACTGAGCCTCAGTTCCGGAAGAAACCCTGTGGACCCAGGCTCATACAGGGGGAGTTTGGACTATCAGGTAGAGAGAAAGGCACATGGAGACTCGGAGACTCAGAGACTCAGGGGAGCCACGGCGGCAGAGGTCTGGAGGTGTGAGTGCCCACAAAGACTGACTGTGGAGCTTGCCGCAGGCATTCCCTAGCGGAAGGGAGTTGGAAGCTCCTGACTGCACTGAACCCCAGTTCCAACTGCACTGAACTGCAGTTTCAGGCGAGCCCCTGGGGACCCACACTCTTACGGGGGAAATCTGGACTATAAAGCGGAAACTCGGGAACCACTGAAGGCAGAGGTCTGGAAACTCACGCACAAGGGCAGGGCTGATGGGAAGCCAAGACTGTCTGCTCTGCCCTGTGACTCCACCCCTTCCAAGCTGAGCACAGAGGCCTTTGCAATCTGGCAAGGCTAATCCTATAAGGTTGTCTCCAATACCAAAAATCTCCCAGTGTAGACACAGCTGATCCTCACAGCCAACTGGCCTGCTGGTCAATTCCTCCCAGTGATACCAACAACAATCAAGACTTAACTACAACAAGGCTGTACACACAGTACACAAACGGGTGCACCAAGAGTGTCCACCTCAGGTTAACTGGGGAGGCCGACCCACTGGGCCATATAGGAAACTTAGCACACAAAGCTACCCTACCAACTCAGGGAAGAAGTGAAAAATGGGGAGATGAAGAAACAGATCACAAACGAAAGAAATGGAGGAAAACAAACGACTGGATATAGAATTCAAAACCACGGTTATAAGGCTTTTCAAGAATATCCTAGAAAAGGCCGATAAATATAACGAGACCCTCAAAGATATGAAAAAGGACCAACTAGAAATTAAACGTACACTAACTGAAATAAAAAATATTATACAGAGACCCAACAGAAGACTAGAGGAACGCAAGAATCAAGTCAAAGATTTGAAATACAAAGAAGCAAAAAACACTCAACCGGAAAAGCAATAAAAAGAAAAAAGAATCCATAAAGTTGAAGATAGTGTAAGAAGCCTCTGGGACAACTTCAAGCGTACCAACATCAGAATTATGGGGGTGCCAGAAGAAGAGAGAGAGCAAAATACTGAAAACCTATTGGAAGAAATAATGACAGAAAACTTCCCTGACCTGGTGAAAGAAATAGACTTACAAGTCCAGGAAGCGCACAGAACCCCAAACAAAAGGAATCCAAAGAGGACCACACCAAGACACATCATAATTAAAATGCCAAGAGCAAAAGACAAAGAGAGAATATTAAAAGCAGCAAGAGAAAAACAGTTAGTTACCTACAAGGGAGCACCCATACGATTGTCAGCTGATTTCTCAACAGAAACTATGCAGGCCAGACGGGAGTGGCAAGAAATATTCAAAGTGATGAATAGCAAGAACCTACAACCAAGATTACTCTACCCAGCAAAGCTATTATTCAGAATGGAAGGTCAGATAAAGAGCTTCACAGATAAGAAAAAGCTAAAGGAGTTCATCACCACCAAACCAGTATTATATGAAATGCTGAAAGGTATTCTTAAAGAAGAGGAAGAAGAAAAAGGTAAAGATAAAAATTATGAACAACAAATACATACCTATCAACAAGTGAACCTAAAAATCAAGTGAATTAAAAACCTGAGGAACAGAATAATCTGGTGAATATAATAGAATCAGGGGCATAGAAAGGGAGTGGACTGATCATCTCAGGGGGAAAGGGGTATGGGGGGGTGCAGGAAGAGACTGGGCAAAAATCGTACACCTATGGATGAGGACAGTGTGGGGGGAGGTAAGGGCAAAGGGTGGGGTGGGAACTGGGTGGAGGGGAGCTATGGGGGGAAAAAGGAGAAACAATTGTAATAATCTGAACAATAAAGATTTATTAAATTAAAAAACAAACAAACAAACAAAATAATAAATACCAAAAAGAAATAAAAACTTTAAAATGGGGGTAGAAATATCTTCGGAAAGGAAATTATAATCAGATGTTTTTTCTCAGTAGAAAAACATCTATTTTCTACTCAATCATGAAGAAAAACTTTAGTTTATGCTATGGAACCTTCATTTCCCATTACTTTAAAAGGATTAAAATAGAGTTTTGCTTTGATATTCTCCCAATTCCCAACCCATATTGGTGAATTTAGTCTTTGTCACCTTTGGGTTGGGCATGATAGAATGAAATAAGTCTCACAAAGAATTCCTATTGCTCTTTTGAATTACCCATCTTCATAAATGGCCTTCTTCAGCAGAATCTGCTTGCCTCCCAGTCTCTGTAGCCCTCTTCCCCACATAATGCTGGACACTGGGCATCATTTAGCACTGGTGGGTCTTGATCTGGCATCTAGAAGGGTTCAGCAATCTGGAGAAGGGGCTGTGCGTAAATTAATAAGAGTCCAGAGATGAAACATAATTTTGAAAGGCATATGGGGGAGGGGGAGTGCAGAGGAGCTTGGCCAAAGAAACCAAGTTCTCCTTGTCTCAGGACCCCTTGCTTTTTATTAACACAATTTGTCCTAAGGCAAGGTGGAGATATACACTTCAAAGGGTAGGGTTTCCTACAGAATCCATTGTCAGATTGGGGAATTTCTTGCAGCTGTTCAGGTGTTTGGCCAGTAGGAGGCAAAAACATGTAGATTAAGATGCCCTGAGCTGTCTAGCAGTAAACAATCAATTTATGCATCCCTTTCAGGTTTGGGGAAATGCCTTTAGCCACTGAAGATGATTCAGCCCTTGCTGACATGCTGGAATTGGCTTCGGCACCCACATACCTTGTACCAGCTGACTCCCTTGCAGCTCAAATGTGGTAAATTCTCAGATCCAAACCCTTTTGCTCAGTAGTTCTCAACCCTGGCTGCATACTGGGATTATCTGGAGAGCTTTCACAAATCCCAGTGCCAGGGTGCACCTCAGACTAAGTCAGTGACTCTGGGTGGGGGAGGGTGGAACTCAGGCACCAGAATTGTGTGCAGTGTAGCTGATTACTGTGTGAAGCCAAGGTTGAGAACCGCTGTTCTAACCCAGTGTCTCTCGGACTTTAAGAGAAATCAGAATTCACTGGCAGTGCCTGTGAAAAATGCATATTCCTTTTCTTTTCTGAGAATTCCTGACTCCTTGGATCTGAGGCTGGATCCATTTTACAAGCACCGCAGCGGAATGCTGATACAGACAGTTTCCAAAACACTCCTTGAGGAACACTGCCCTGCTAAGTCTCAAATACCAAGTCACACCATTCTGCTATGTCCTTCCACCCATTTAAAACATTTTTAATATAGAAATTTTCATACATACATTAAAAATAGAGGTAGTAATATAATAAATATTCTGATCCTCTGTCGCTGCATAACAAACTACCCCCAAATTCAGATGTTTAAAACAGCAACAATCATGCCTTATGCTTATAAATCTGTAATTTGGGTTGGGCTGTAATTCATTTGAGACAGCTAGTC
Organism: Plecotus auritus; assembly: GCF_963455305.1. Classification (NCBI taxonomy): domain Eukaryota; kingdom Metazoa; phylum Chordata; class Mammalia; order Chiroptera; family Vespertilionidae; genus Plecotus; species Plecotus auritus. The sequence goes on from NC_137771.1 coordinate 82,486,638, forward strand.
TCTGTTCCATCTGTCATCAGCTAGGGGCAGCTTAACTGGGGATGGAGGCCCCACTTCTAAGATGGCTCATTCGTTTCCACAGTGGCTCACTCATATGCCTATCAAGTTAGTGTGGGCTGTTGGGTGAAAGTCAGCTGGGATTGTCAGCTGGGGACCTTTTTTCTCTATATGTAGGTCTCTTTATAGGACTGCTTGGGCTTCCTCAAAACATGGCAGATGGTTTCCAAGAGTGTACCAAGAGACAGAAAGTGGAAGCTGCCAGTTGCTAAGAGACTGGGCCAAGAAACCAGCATAGCATCTTTTCCTTTCTATTCTCTTGGTCAAATAAATAAAAAAGCTTTCCCAGATTCAAGGATACAGAATATATAGTCTATTTCTTGGTAGAAGAAGTATCAGACTTGTAGCCATAATTAATTCACCACAATAGACTACCATGTACCCTCTACCCAGCTTAACTTATGTCTGTTTTTGAAAACTGGACTTTTCCCTTTCCTGGGGCCTGGAAGTCTACCTTGAACACAATTCTAAGCAGTTTCTATATTTTTAAATCTACCTCGGTCTCAGCCAACTTTTCTCATGCCACCTTCCCTGTTCTGCTTGGATATACAAAAATTCACAGTTCTTCGATTCTCTGTTCTCTGCCATTTGGGATTCACTGATCCTGGGTTGTAGATATCCACTTTGCATTGTCTGACCAGTCATATTTCAGTCTCTGCTTGCTTCTGCACCTCCTCCTAACTTCCGTAACGAGGTGTATTCTTTCAGGACCTTTCTCACCCAACAAAGAGCTTTTCTTTGGTCTTAGTCCCACCAGGTCAGCCTTGTACCACTGTTGTTAAGATGGAACATGACAATCATCTCTGGAGATAGCTCCAAACCTTTTGCTCGCTTATCTTTCTCCCTTACCACCTTTCTTCATTCAAATCACAGAATTTTGGAATTCTAGAGAAGAAGGGAACTTAGAGCCCACCTAGAACCTAGCCCAAGTTTTACTGACAAATAAATCCATGATCCTTCCCATATTTCCACCTTGGTGCCCATTTGAATTCTGAGAACAAGATTTCCCTTTATATTGGTAAAATGACTTTCCCATTCAAAACATCCCTTCTCTGGAAAAAGAAGAAGAAGAAGAAGAAGAAGAAGAAGAAGAAGAAGAAGAAGAAGAAGAAGAAGAAGAAGAAGAAGAAGAAGGAAGAAAGAAAGAATGAATTTTATATCCCAGAAATTGGTTAGTGGGTAAAATTGGGTTGGGCATGATAGAAAGAAATAACTCCCCATGTTCCACTTATATTAAAAGAAAAATAAAACTGTTTCAAAATTATTTGAACATATTCACATATTTATACTGAGCAGCACTGACACTGTAATAATGGCAAAACAACATCACAGTTTTTCTGCTACAATATTAGAAAGAGGGAGTGTGTTTCAGAGACAAGGATAATACAGGTGTAGGACTGTGTCTTCTAGAGCCTCATCTAGCATTTGTAACAATCTGAACAGGCAGCACATACTTGCTTCCAGATCGATGGTGGTACATAACAGGGAAGGTGGGGTGAGTAGGGAGAGGGGGGAGATAGGCACAGACAAGAGGTCTTTGCCTTTGACCTTGGTTTTCTAGCTCTGTAGGCCAGTGATGAGCTTCATGTGTAACTGGACAGACGGACAGGGGAGCTCTTTTGTTCACGGAGGAAAGAGTTTATTTAATTTGACTTTAAAATTATGACTTAAAATACTTTACACAAAGCCCAGTATCTTCACTTTACTTATGACAATGGGTGGTATGCCCTCAAAGGTCTCAGTCCCTTGAGCATCATGATATATACAGTGGTTACTCCATGAATGGGAACAATTCCTTATAATCACACGTGTGTATCAAAGCAGACACATATATCTCAATTCTTGAGATTGTCAGTTTATTAATTACAGTACAAATTAAGTTACTATTATAAGTGTGGCACTGTGTTAAATAGGCCCTGGAGATACAAAGTCATACACCCATGATCCTGAGCCTCAAAGGTACAAAAAAATAAATGTATAATTATATTAAAATATATTAAGTAGAATGATTAGTACCTTTTAAAATGTACTGTTTCAAATTCAGAAAGAGAATAATTATATCACTCAAGAGTTTTTATCAGTAACCTATTTTTGTTTGTTTGTTTGTTTGTTTTAAACATTTTCTTCTTTATTTCAGGCTTTTTCTTTAGAAAGTCAAAATGATTTTGTCAAAAGCAGCCTCTTCTATCATACCCCATGCTGACTCTTTTGTTATTTTTATGATATAGACTCAAGAAGCATAGCTGTTTGAAGCTGGAAGGAACATTGGATACTTATCCCTTTCCAGTTTTCTCTTTGAAACGTGTGTCATGTTACTTTCCATTCCGTTATATATATTGTGCAGCTGTTCAAGTTCTGCATGTGGGGAAGGTCACTGGTATAAATAGGACACCTCACCAAATGGGGATGTGCTCCTAGGAGTTTTTGGAGGGGAGGGAGCCCATGCTGTGAGCACTGGTCATGTCACTAGGATGGAGATTTACTGTTCTCCTTGCTCTTCAGGCATTGCGACTGGGAAGGGTAAAGGGATTACAAAGATGGAAGGAAGGCTGAGAGAGCACTCTGAGAAGTGAATTCCTTTGCCAAGGTATGTCCTAAGACTGCTTTGGTGTTTCTCAAGTCCAGGTCCTTGGAAGTGGCTTGGAAAAACAATTCTGAATAAGGAGATAGGTGTAGGCTCTTGGTGGTATGCAGGCACATCTCCCAGTATGATGAACTGACTTCAGGAGTGAAGGAAAACCTAACCCAGGTGCTGATCACACTCAGGGGGCTCTTCAGCCATGCAGTGCCTTCAGAGGCCTGGCGTGCAGTCACATTGGTTAAATAAAGTTAAGGTCTGTATTAATTTCACCTATATATTTAATGTATAAATGACAGGAATAACTTTTTAAACTTTGGAGCCTATAAATAGGACATTTCACAATGGAAAAGAGCAGCATATTGGGCCACATAATAATACAGAATATCATTTATTAAACAAACATTTAATGAAATCCCACTTTGTAACAGGCTCTGTGCTCAGTGCTTGAGGCTCTGCTATACTTAATAATTACATCTTCGTATGATGAAAAATAAAATTCAAACAGAACATATGGGAAAATTCTTCTATGGAATTGGCAAAGTGCTCTTGTATTTGCTATATACGGTTCAATAGAATATAATTTGTGATATGATACTATGGCAAGCTAGGTTATTAAAGCATGAAAAAGCTGACAAGATAATAATAAATTAACAGGTTAAAATCTAAATGGAAATGGAAACCAAGAGGACTAATGGGAATTCAATCATTTAAACCTCTTGTGCCCTGAAGGCATTTGCTGAGCCAGGTGAATGCAGGCTTAGGTTTTGACAGTTTCCTGATGTGAAGGGGACAGATACCAAAGATGGGTTCCCCCTAAGTGGGGAGTCGTCTAGGAGCCTCTCCTCTGTTATAGGCTGAATTTTATCACCTCAAAATTCATATGTTGAAGCCCTAACTCCTGGTTACTCAGAATAATACTATATCTGGAGATAGGTCCTTTAAAGAGATAACTAAATTAAAATGAGACTTTTAGAGTGTGGCTTAGTCCAATCTGATTAGTGTCATTTAAAAAAAAAAAGAGATGAAGACACACAGAGAGACACCAGCAGCCTGTAGACACAGAGAAAAGATCTTGTAAAGAGGCAGTAGGAAGGCAGCCTTCTGCAAGCCAGAGAGAGGGGCCTCAGAGGAAACCAACCCTACTGGCACCTTGAGTTTGGATTTCCAGCCTCCAGAACTGAGAAAATAAATTTCTGTTGTTTAAGCTCTGCCATTCTGGTACTTTCTTATGGTGGCCTTAGCAGACTAATGCATCCTCCATAAAGATGGAACCCCATTTGAGACAGCATGGAGGGACCTGGAGAGTATTATGCTAAGCAAAATAAGCCAGTCAGAGAAAGACAAGTATCACATGATCTCACTCATATGTAAAAAATCTAATGAACAAAATACACTGATGAACAAAAAAGAGACATTGAAGCATGAAACAGACTGACGAATCTCGGCGGGAAGGTGAGGAGGAGGAGGGGGAGACATTAACCAATGAACTTATATGCATATGTGCATAAACCACGGACAGACAAGAGTGCAGGGAAGGCCTGGGGAGGGGACCAGAGCTGGGTGGAGGGGATCAATGGGAGGGAAAAGGGAGACATCTGTAATACATTCAACAATAAAGATAAATTTCAAAACAAAACAAAACAAACAAATATGGATTCCCCAAAGTACCACAACATAGGGTTAGGGAGAGCCAGAGGTAGACCTCCTGCCTCAACCTCAGGGGAGAGCAAGGAAAGTTATGTTGGAGAAGAGCAGAGCAGGAGGGAACAAAGCCACCTCTGAGTTGTACCCGGACTCCAGGCTTCTCTGAATAAATGAAACTCAGATTCATATTACCTGAGAGGTTCTGAGACAGGCCAGTAAGCCAGGATGAGTAGAATAGGGAAGCTGACACAGGTAGCTAAACAAAATGACACCTGCAATGACAAAGACGCCACACAGACCAATCAGTAAAGACCACAACCCTAAAAGAACACACCTAGAAAACTGATGAATATTCTGCTGAAACCCTCCCCCTGAGACCTCCCCTAAGATTCTAGCCTGCAAGAGAGAAATAAAAGCCTCAACACAAAGGACCCAGCACCTACTCTCTCTCCCAGGTGCCATGTGTGTGCTCTCCCCTTTTTTCCCCCCACAGGCATGTATCTCCTAAACTCTAAAGGACCCCACAAAGCTTGCAACCAGGACAGCAATGGGCAGTGGCAGTTCATCCAGGGCAAACCCCCTAAGCCTGTCGCCATGGCCTCCTTTTCTCTGACTTCTTAGGGAGCTGAAGCAGACCAGCCTGGGCTCATTTCCCCAGGCCTTCCTTCTTTCATTGTCCCCATCTTTAATAAACATCCTCTAAAATTCACCTGGACTCACGTTGTAAACTTCTTCTGTGCGAAGTGAAGAACTCACACACTACTGGCTGGCCCCAGGCAGACCCAGGGCCATGTCCCCTTTCCAGTAACAGTTCAAGATCCTAAAATAGTGAATCTAATTTAAAGTGGCCCCACACTAATTTTGCTTCTAGGCACCTCGCAGAAGAAAACACAGACTCGCTCAGGAAAATGTGTCTTCATATTTGACAACACCAAACTCTTACAATACATGGAAGGGCCTTGAAAACATTATGCTTTTTAAAGTAATTCAGACACAGAAGGACAAATGTATAATTCTATCTATATGAGGTAAATGGGCAAATTCAAGTAACATAAAGTAGAATAGGGCTTTCCAGGGTCTGGGGAAAGGAAATGGGGAGTTGTTTAATGAGTTTATGTTCAGAATGATGAAAACATCTTGACTATAGACAATGGTGATGATTGCACAACATTATGATTGATTTTAATGCCACTGAATTGTGCACTTAAGAATAATTAAAATGGTAAAAATTAGGTTGTGTATATTTTATTACAATAAAAATGCAAATAAAAATTCCCATTAATAATTTCTCAAGGACAATGAAAACAAGTAGACAGCAAAATCTTTAGATATTGGAATTATTACTCATTTTTTGAATAAAAACTGCTTATTATGTTTAAAGAAAAAAGAAGATGGAATCCTAGGTAGATTTTTAAAAAACTAAATATTTATTCTAGAAATAAAATATATAATAATTGAATAAAGCACTCGAAGGATGGATTAAAAAACAAATTCAATAGAGCTGATTACTGCTGAATGACAGAAGAATTATCCAGAATTCAGAGAGATAAAGAAATATAAAAAATGAAAGCAAACTTCAGAGAAGAGACTTGGAGGATAGAGTGACAAGGTCTACCCTACGTTCAATCAGAGTTCTGCAAGGAGAACAAAAGAAGAATCAAGCACTGACAATATTGAAAGCGATAATGGCTGAGGGTTTTCCAGAAATTATTCTAGGCACAAATCCATACATTCAAGAAGTTGGATAAATATAAAACTGGATAAATAAAAATATACAACAATGAGACACATTATAAAAAAAACTGCAGAGGATCAAAGATAAGAAGAAATCTTTAAAGTAGCCAGAGAAAAAGGATAGATTATCCTTGTTTTTGGTTATCTATTGTGTAACAAACCACGCTAAAATTTATTTTCATAAAATAACAATGATTTATTATTTCTCACAATCCTGTGGGTTTGTAGGGCAATTCTACTGGTCTTGTGTGAACTCACTCATATACCTGTACTCTGCAATCCTACTGGGTTTATAAGGGACAAGATTTAACAGATGCCTGGGAGGGGTTGACCTCTCTCATTCTATGAGCTTTTTCATCTTCAAAAACACCAGACTGGGCTTCTATACATGGTGATAACAGCCCTCCAGGAGAGAGAAATCTCAAAACACAGATGTTTATGTATCCTCTGCTTGCATTATATTTGTTGGTGTTACACTGGACAAAGTAAATTATCTGACCAAGCTCAGAGTCAGTATAGGAAAGGACTGTAACAAGGGGATGAATATCAGGAGGCATGATTTATTGGGATTCATAGATGTAGCAATCAACCAGTCTGCTCTCTGTCCTCCATGATTCAGTTCGTTCCTCTGTGGAAAATACACTCACATTTTCTCAAGACCCAAAGTATCCTCCAGTAACAGTATCAGACTCAAAGTCCATCACCTTATGATCTGTATTTGGTCTATATGCAGAGGCGACTCCTTAGGTATAGCTATTCAGGAGTAACTCCTCGTGGCTTAGAGAAAAGAACTAAAAAGAAAAGTTTTATACCATCTTAGTCCATTTTAGCTATAATAAAATATCATAGACTGGATGGCTTATTTATTTCTCACGGTTCTGGAGGCTAGAAGTCCAAGATTAGGGTGGCAAGCATGGTCAAGTGAGGGCCAAATTTTGAGCTGCAGACTTCACATTACATCCTCTTATAGCAAAAGGGTCAAGATAGCTCTCTTGCATCTATACTAATAAAAGGGTAATATGCTAATTAGATTGGATAGACTGGATGTCTTCTGGACATCCTTCTGGACAAAGCCATGGTGGCAGGGGCTGAGGCAGAGGCAGTTAGGGGTAATCAGGCTGGCAGGGGAAAGCAGTTAGGGGGATCAGGCTGGCAGGGGAGAGCAGTTAGGGGTGATCAGGCAGGCAGACAGAGGCAGTTAGGGCTATCAGGCTGGCAGGGGAGCAGTTAGGGGCATTAGGCAGGCAGGCAGAGAGGTTAAGGGTGATCAGGCAGGCAGACAGAGGCAGTTAGGGGCAATCAGGTAGGCATGCAGAGTGGTTAGGGGTGATCAGGCAGTCAGGCAGGTGGGCAGTTATGAGGCAGTGGTCACGGATTGTGAGAGGGATGTCCAAATGCTGGTTTAGGCCCGATCCCTGCTAAAACAGCATTCGGACATCCCCCAAGGGGTCCCGGATTGGAGAGGGTGCAGGCTGGGCTGAGGGACCCCCACCCCCATGCATGAATTTTGTGCACCAAGCCTCTAGTCTCTTATGTAAGGGCACTAATCCCAGTCATGAGGGCTCTGCCCTCATGAGCCAATTGCCATCCAAAGGCTCCACTTATAATACTATCACCTTGGGCATTAAATTTTCAACATATTAATTTGGGGTGGGGAGAGGAATACCAAGCATACAATGGTAAGATGGATCAGAAAGACCATAATAGATACTGTCATTAAAAAGGAGGAAAATAATGTACTTATCAGTTACTGGTCCATAGCAATTCTGAAATCTAGTTGGCCTGATATTGTCATGTTGCTCTTGTCCTAAGGCAGAGAATGCTTCTTGATTAAGGACTGGATCATGGTTCGCTTCAGCTCTGGGTGTCCTTGCTTTACCCTTAGGCATCTTTCATTTTTTATAGTAAACGGCCCATGTTTGCATTTTGGCCTTCTTCTGCCTATAGATAATTGGGGGTATATGAACCTCTTTTCTTTTGAGCTAGCTCTATTCCTTTTAGTCCAAGATGACACAACTTCCTTTAAAAACTTTATAGGTTTCTTGTGAATCTGCACGGAGTATTCCATACTCCAAAAGCCATGAGGCCCAGAGAGACCAAAACAGAGTTCTGTCTACTTTGGGCATATTAAGCTATGGTGGGGTGCCACCCTTAATATTCTACTAAGCACTGACTTAATCTTTCAGAAGTCTTAATAGAGAAGTTTACTGCTACACTTGATTTGATCTTCATTTTACTTTGTAAATTTTGCTGGCTGCAGAGACTGAGAATGAGAAACAATTTTATTTTATAACCCAAATAAGTCCTGGAAACTATATTTCTTCTAAATTAGACTTGCAATCTAAACAGGTGGTTCCTTCTAGTTAATTTCTCTGTTCATATCTTATCATATGCAGCTAAAGGAAGCCAATTGATACTTTCAACATTCCATCTATACATCTTAGCCACAACTATAATTCATTTAGATACATGCATTTTTCCCTCTTTCAAGTTACTGCAGGCAACAATTTTTCCAGCTGCTTCGCTATATAAAACAATGATTATCTTTTAACAGCTTCCAATAAAAAAAATTTCTCCCTGTTTTTCCAGCCTCTGCTAATAGATTAGTCATCATACCATCAGGCTTAATCAACAGTTTGCTGACCGGCTTTTTAGCCTCCACCCATTGCCCAGTTCCACAGCCAATGAGGAACATTTTAGGTGTTTGTTATGGCAACAATCCATTTCTAGGCCTCAAGTTTTGTTTAAATTCTATGTTGCTGTATAACTAATCACCCCAAAGCTTAGTGAACCTAAAACAACAATGATTTATTATTATTATTTGTGGTTGTGTTTATGATTCTCCAGATTGGCGAAAAGATTCTTCTACTAGTGTCACTTGAGCTTACTTATTTGACTATTTAAGAGTGTTGGCTGGAAGCTGGGCTTTTGCCTTTGATTCTTGGAGCAGTGGGGGCTGATCTCTCCACGTGGCAGGAATACAGGAGCTGTGGATCAGACAAGGGCATCCACTATCACCAGTTGTATTTTATGTACTAGCTACAAATATTTAGAAAATGAAGTAAGAAAGAGAATACTTTAAATATGAACATCAAGGCTTACCTAGGAATAAACCTAACATCATATAAAATACCTTTATGGGGAAAATAGTAAAGCTTTATTGAACATTAAGAGAGACCTAAATCAACAAAGAGTTACACCATGTTGATGGATTGGAAGATTGATTACTACTTAAACATGCCTATGCTCCCTAAATTGAACTTTAGTCCTTTCAGCCCTAATAAAACTTAAATCAGATTATTTATTGAAGTTGAATTACTGCTTCTAGAGTGTAGGGAAATGCAAATGATAAAAAAAGTCAAAACACACTTGATGAAAATTTCAAGAGGTAAATTTGTCTTTCCATATCCTATAAAGCTACGGTATTGATTCAGGAATGGTAAACAGACGATAGAATAGAATAGACTCCAGGAACAGAAATATGCTCATAAAGAAAGTTATTGACCAGGATAGCTCAGTGGGAGGAAATAGACTTTTCAAATGGTACTGCTGGGACAAGTAGATATCCATAGAGGAAAAAGTAAAAGTGGACCCTTATCTCAAATCATACATAATAATTAATTCCAGGTAGATAAGATGACTACATGTGAAAGGCAAAGTTATAAAGCATATAGAAGATAGGAAGACTTCAATGACCCCAAAATAGTGAAGAATTTCTTAATCATGAAATAAAAGGTTGATCAACTTAACTTTAATAAAATTAACAATTCTGTTTATCAAAAGACATCATTAAGAGAGTGAAAAACAAATCACAGAATAGAAAAAAATAGTTGCAACATGTATTAGTACCAAACAAAGGCTACTATCTTTAATATATTAAAACGTCAAATCAATAAGGGAGGAACTGAGAACACAGGAAAAAATAAGGAAAATTCCCATATAAATAGGCACTTCACAAAAAAGAAAACGAAAACAGCCAATAGACATATGAGAGGGTACCCAACCTAATTGGTGGTCAGGGAAATGTCCTTAAAAGTCACCAAATAGAATCAACATTTTAAAATGTTCCCTAGAAAATTTTTTATTCATTTTAAAGTTTTAGAACTATCTTGTTGTAGTCCTTGAGTTAATAAAATCAATCCTACATATATGTTTTATTCCTTTTTAGGGTGATTTACTTATCAGAAATTTAAAAAAAGAAACGAAATTATTGCATCAAAGGTATATTAATCAAATAAGAACTAACTAAGTAAAGAGATATTCTATACTCATGGATAGGAAGACTCAATATTGTCAAGATATTAGTTCTTCCCAATGTGATCTAAAGATTCAAAGCAATCTTAATAAAATCCAGCAAGTTATATTGTGAATATCAACAAACATATTCTAAAATTTATATGAAGTGTCAAAAGACTCTTCGCAGTAGTGAAGGAGAAGAACAAAGCTGGAAGACTAACATTATCTGACTTCAAGACTTATTATACAGTTAGAAAAAGAATAGACAAAGAGACCAATGGAAAAAATGGAGAGCCCAGAAATAAACGCAGCAAATATAGTCAGCTGATGTTTGACAAAGGAGCAATAGATGATACAATGGAGCAAAAATAGTCTTTTCAACAAATGGTGCTGGAACAACTAACTAGACATTTACATACAAAAGAAAAATGAGTCTAGACACACCCCTCACAAAAATTAACTCCAAATGGATCATAGGCCTAAATGTGAAACACAAAGCTGTAAAATGTTTAGAAGGAGAAAAAATCTAGATGATCTTGAGATTGGCAATAACTCTTTAGATATAATACTAAAGACACGGTGTATGAAAGAAAGAATTAATAACCTGGACTTCATTGAATTTGTGATCTGCAAAAGACACTGTCAAGAGAATAAAAAGACAAGCTACAGACTAAGAGAAAATATTTGCAAAAGACATATTTGAAAAAGAACTCATCCAAAATATTCAAAGAACACTTAAAACTCAATAATTAAATAAATAGTCTGATTAGAAAATGAGCCAAAGTCCTTAACAGAAACCTCACCAAAGAAAATATACAGATGGCAATAAGCATATGAAAAAAATGCTCCATATCATATGTCATCTGGAAAATGCAAACTAAAATAATGAGATACCACTATCACCTATTTGAATGACCCCAATCCAGAATACTGACGACACCTAATAGTGGCAAGGATGTAGAGTAACAGGAACTCTCATTCATTGCTGCTGGGAATGCAAAATGGAAGTCACTTTGGAAGACAGTTTGACATTTTCTTTCACAACGAAACATATTCTTACCATACAATCCAGCAATTACATTCCTTGGTATTTTCCCAAAGGAACTGAAAAGTTTTGTTCACACAGAAATCTGTACACAGGTATTTATAGCAGCTTTATTCATGATTGCCAAAACTTGGAAACAATTAAGATGTCCTTCAGTAGGTGAAATGGATAAATAAAATGTGGCACATTGAGACAATGGAATATTATTCAGTGCTAAAAAGAAATACACGATCAAGCCACGAAAGATGTGAAAGAAACTTGAATGCATAATACCAAGTGAAAGAAGCCAATTTGAAAAGGCTACTTACTGTATGGTTCCAACTCTATGCAGGCAACACTATGCAGACAGTGAGAAATCAGTGGAGGCCAGGGGTTAGGGGGGAGAGAAGTAGGACTAGACAGAGCACAGAGGTCTTTTAGGGAAGTGAAGCTAGTCTATATAATGGTGGATAGATATCCTTATACATTTGTCCAAATCTATAGAATGTAAAACATCAAGAGTGAAACCCTAATGTAAACTATGGGCTTCGCGTGGTAATGTGTCAATATAGGTTCACTGATTGTAACAAATGTACCACTCTGGTGGGGGATGCTGGTAATGGGGAAGCTAATGCATAAATGGGGGCAGGAGTATGTGGAAATGCTCTGTATCTTCTGCTCAGTGTTGCTGTGAAACAAAGGGTTCTAGAAAATAAAGCCTATTTTTAAAAAAGTTTTTTAAGGGGTATGAACTTTTTTGGGGGGTCAATCTTGATTATATCTCCATGTATAGAGTAAAGATAACTATACCACCGATATCTGAAATTCGAAGGTTAGAAGGTAATGCTGGGCTAGCAAAGCATGGAGTGAGTGAGTGAGTAATAGAGGAACCTGGAGTCAGGGGGACTGAATGAAGGGAACATTGGGATAAAATTAAATGAGATATAAGAGCACGTGGTTGGCTTGGGAAGCACGATGTTCTCTCTGCGCCGGTCCTTTACCTCTGCCCTGGCTTGGTCTTCCCCAGACGACTCAGATCTGTATTCTGAAAGAGGGCCACACAACGAAAACTCTCCCAGGAGACTTAAACACAATAATTTTTTTTTTATTTATTTTACTTTATTTTATTTTATTTTATTTTATTTTATTTTATTTTATTTTATTTTATTTTATTTTATTTTATTTTATTTTATTTTATTTTATTTTATTTTTTTAATTGTTTGAAGTATTACAAATAGTAGTACATATGTCTCCTTTTTTTTTTTTCCTTCCCCATTGACCTTTCCCCGGCCTCCCCTTCCCCCCAGTACATGCCTTTACCTGCCCCCTCCCCCCAGTGTTTTTTATCCATTGGTTATGCTTAAATGCATGCGTACAAGTCCTTCGGTTGATCTCTTACAGCCCCCGCCCCCCCCCCCCCCCCCCCCCCGCAACCTCCTCTGCCTTCCCACTGTAGTTTGACAGTCTGTTCAATGCTTCTTTGCCTCTGTATCTATTTTTTCCCCATTTCATTCCTTTAAAAAATCTTGCCTCTGCAGACTAGAAATAAACATATAATAACAAAAAATGTTTGAGTCCCAATTTCCATGTCCAACAGTTCTGAGTCCCCATTTCAATGTCAAACAGTTCCTTATGTGTACATGTCAGCAATGATATCTGGATGGTGGGCACATGGTGGCAATGCAGGTCCGACCCTCTCTGGTTTGGTCCTAGGCAACTTGCTGCGTCGCACAGCTGCTGACTGCTAGCGTGGCAAGGCGTCATCAGCATCTTCCATTTCTGGACTGTTTCTCCTCTTGTCTTCGTGGTTGGAGCAGACTTGTCAATTCCTCTCTGTTGCAGGAATCCACATGGTCTTGGAGTTGTTTTCTGAAAATATACAAACATATTCTCGACCAAAAGTTAATAAAGGAATCTTTTCTATATAATTGATTTGGGATCCTTTTTATTTTTGCCTAAACGATTTTCCTTTGTCTTATTTAGACACCATGTGTGTTTTTCATGGGTGTCTTGCTGTTAGCATTATAAATGAAAACTAATTTTGTAAAGTAAAAATTTTCTAGATGTAATTTACTTATAGGATATTTTTCCTTACATGATATTACCCTTCTATCCCCCCTTTTTTGATTAATGGAGGCTTTTGTAACTTTTATAATGCAGTCTTGATGACTTTAAATTTTAATTTTTTGACAAAAATATGACTGCTTTAGTTTCATTGCATGTTCAGGAATTTTACCATGAGATGAACTACCAATAGAAATTTTAGTTACCACATTAGGAACAGCTTTTTGTCCAGTACAATTAAATTTTCTTGAATATTCACTTATTTCAATTAGCCTATTTAAATTAATCTGAAAACTTGATTATTATTTTACTGTCAAATTTAATACTCTACCAACAATCTTAATTTACCCTGTAAATATTAGTGGAAAGGATTATTTGCATTCTTGAGTAGGCCCTGAGCATTCCTGGTGCTAGGCTGGATTTAGATATAGGGCAGCTGCTGTCGGCCAAGTCTCTGTCTGTTACCTGGGTCCCAATCTGAGCTGGGCCAAGTCACTGTCTGTCACCTGTGTCCCGATCTGAGCTGGGCGTGGGAAGCAAAGCAGCCATGGGGGCAGGAGACCTCCCTCAGACGGGGTGAGGGTTCAGGCCCCTGCAAGGTTGGGGGGGTGAGGGTCTGTGCCCCACCTCTGTTGATCCCCAAGTTCTCTCCTGATGGCCCCTCTGCGACTGTGCCTGTCTTAGGTTGTTCCTTCCCTGAGGAATCTTACCCGTCTCTGGCTAACCAGTCATCCTCCGGGGCCAAGCAGGGTGATGTGAGGTTCAGTTCTGTCTCCTTGGTAGCCTATGCCCCCGTGGCCTCCACGCCTAGTACCTGCCTTGGGATCCCCTGGCCTGCTGGCGGGGCCTCAGCACTGATCACATATCTCGGGGAACTCAGGTTTCTTCTCCAGGGAGGGCCCAGCTCACACGATTGGGCGAGAGACAGATCCATGGTACCAGCCACCACAAGGCTTCATGCTCAGCATGAACAGAAAGCTCAGGCAACAGCTGAGAGCAATTGGATTGTGAGAAGAGGGTCCCTCTTGGCACAAAAGGCAAGAGGGGCCAATATAGAATGCTCAAGTGCCTTCCCAATGCCTTAATTCCTTCTGAAAGGGATTATATCCTTTCATGTCCTTTTTTTTTTTTTTAATTGCTGCCAAACATTCCAAGAATTAGTTTGTAAGTTTATTTGGGATAATTATACAATATGCTGTTGTAAAATATCTATAATTTTAATAACATTGTAGAATAATATCATGTAAGGATATTCTTTGCTCTAGGCCATGGCTATTAAATTTCAAACTGGCTGTCAATTTCTTTTTGTAACCTTATATAAATTTTGTCAGGAAGGCAAAAACACAAATTATTTCCCCATAACCCCCCACCCCCTACTTATGTCCCACCCCCTTGTTGTCTGTGTCCATTGATTAGGCTCATATGCATGCACACAAGTCCCTTGGTTGATCTCTCCCCCTTACCCCCACCCTCCCCTACCTTCCCTGTGGTATGACGTGCTGTTTGACGTTTCTCAGTCTCTGGATTTGTTCTTGTTCATCAGTTATGTCATTCATTATATTCCACAAATGAGTGAGATCATGTGATACTTATCTTTCTCTGCCTGGCTTATTTCACTTAACATAATACTCTCCATCTCCATCCATGTTGTTGCAAATGGTAGGAACTCCTTCTTTTTTACCGCCGCGTAGTATTCCATTGTGTAGATATACCACAGTTTTTTAATCCACTCATCTGCTGATGGGCATTTAGGCTGTTTCCAAATCTTAGCTATGGTGAATTGTGCTGCTATGAACATAGGGGTGCATATATCCTTTCTGATTCGTGTTTCTAGTTTCTTGGGATATATTCCTAGAAGTGGGATCACTGGGTCAAAAGGGAGTTCCATTTTTAGTTTTTTGAGGAAACTCCATACTGTTCTCCACAGTGGCTGCACCAGTCTGCATTCCCACCAGCAGTGCACGAGGGTTCCTTTTTCTCCACATCCGCGCCAGCACTTGTCGTTTGTTGATTTGTTGATGATAGCCATTCTGACAGGTGTGAGATGGTACCGCATTGTTGTTTTGATTTGCATCTCTCTGATGATTAGCGACTTTGAGCAGGTTTTCATATGTCTCTTGGCCTTCCTTCTGTCTTCTTTCGAAAAGTGTCTATTTAGATCAGTTGCCCATTTTTTGATTGGGTTGTTTATATTCTTTTTGTTGAATTGCATGAGTTCCCTGTAAATGTTGGAGATTAAACCCTTATCGTTGATATCATTGGCAAATATGTTCTCCCATGCAGTGGGCTTTCTTGTTGTTTTATTGATGGTTTCCTTTGCTGTGCAAAAGCTTTTTATTTTGATGTAGTCCCATTTGTTTATTTTCTCTTTGGCTTCCATTGCCCTAGGAGCAGTATCAGTGAAGAAGTTCCTTTGGCATATGTCTGAGATTTTTCTGCCTGTGAATTCCTCTAGTATTTTTATGGTTTCCCGTCTTATATTTAAGTCCTTTATCCATTTTGAGTTTATTTTTGTGTATGGTGTAAGTTGGTGATCTAGCTTCATTTTTTTGCATGTGTCTGTCCAATTTTCCCAGCACCATTTGTTGAAGAGACTATCTTGACTCCATTGTATGTTCGTGCCTCCTTTGTCAAAAATTAATTGAGCATAGAGATTTGGGTCAATTTCTGGGTTCTCTATTCTATTCCATTGATCTATATGTCTGTTCTTGTGCCAGTACCAGGCTGTTTTAAGAACAGTGGCTTTGTAATACAGCTTGATATCTGGTGTTGAGATCCCACCTACTTTGTTCTTCTTTCTCAGGATTGCTGCAGCTATTCGGGGTCTTTTTTTATTCCTGATAAATTTTTGGAAAGTTCGCTCTAGGTCTGTGAAATATGTCTTTGGTATTTTAATGGGCAGTGCATTGAATTTATAGATTGCTTTGGGTAGTATGGACATTTTGATGATGTTGATTCTACCAATCCATGAACATGGTATGTTCTTCCATCTGTTTATGTCTTCCTCTATCTCTTTTTTCAGTGTCCTGTAGTTTTCCACATATAGGTCTTTTACCTCCTTAGTTAAGTTTATTCCTAGGTATCTTAATTTTTTTGGTGCGATGGTAAATGGGATTGCTTTTTTAGTCTCTCTTTCTGTAAGATCATTATTGGTATATAGAAATGCCATAGATTTCTTGGCGTTAATTTTGTATCCTGCTACATGGCCGAATTCATTTATTAAGTCTAGTAATTTTTTGATGGAGTCTTTAGGGTTTTCTATGTACAGTATCATGTCATCTGCAAATAAGGACAGTTTTACTTCTTCTTTTCCAATTTGGATGCCTTTTATTTCTTCTTGTCTGATTGCAATGGCTAGTACTTCCAGCACTATATTGAACAGGAGTGGTGAGAGTGGGCATCCCTGTCTTGTTCCTGTTCTTAGGGGAAATGGTTTTAGTTTTTGCCCATTGAGTATGATGTTGGCTGTGGGTTTGTCATATATGGCTTTTATTATGTTCAGGTATGATCCTTCTATTCCCACCTTGCTTAGAGTTTTTATCAAGAAAGGGTGTTGGATTTTATCAAATGCTTTTTCTGCATCAATTGATATGACTATGTGGTTTTTATCTCTCAATTGTTTATGTGATGTATCACGTTTATTGATTTGCGAATATTGTACCATCCTTGCATCCCCGGGATAAATCCTACTTGGTCATGGTGTATGATCTTTCTGATGTACTGTTGGATTCAATTTGCTAGAATTTTGTTGAGGATTTTGGCATCTATATTCATGAGGGAAATTGGCCTGTAATTCTCTTTCATTGTGTTATCTTTATCTGGTTTTGGTATTAGGGTGATACTGGCTTCATAGAAGGAGCTTGGAAGTGTTCCTTCCTCTTGAATTTTTTGGAATAGTCTGAGGAGGATAGGTTTTAGTTCTTCCTTGAGTGTTTGGTAAAACTCCCCTGTTAAGCCATCTGGCCCCGGGCTTTTGTTTGCTGGGAGCTTTTTGATGACTGCTTCAATTTCTTCCATAGTTATCGGCCTATTGAGATTTTTAGAATCTTCCTGAGTGAGTTTTGGAAGGTTGTATTTTTCTAGGAATGTGTCCATTTCCTCCAGGTTGTCTAGTTTGTTAGAATAGAGTTGTTCATAGTATTTTTTAACAATCCTTTGTATTTCTCTGGGGTCTGTTGTTATTTCACCTCTTTCATTTCTGATTTTGTTTATTTGGGTCCTCTCTCTTTGCTTCTTGGTAAGCCTGGCTAGAGGTTCATCAATCTTGTTTATCCTTTCAAAGAACCAGCTCCTGGTTTTGTTGATCTTTTGTATTGTTTTTTTGGTCTCTATGTCGTTCATTTCTGCTCTGATCTTTATTATGTCCTTCCTTCTGCTCACTGTGGGCTAAACACAATAATTTAACTGTACGTCCCCAGTGAGATATATTTTAAGACAAACAACAAAAGAAAAATTTCTTAACATTGGTGACAGTATTTATTGTTGGTGAGTGGTGGCATTTTTTTCTCTAAGACTGCTATGTATGTATTGCGGGATAAAGCAAATAAATAATGATGTGATCATTGAATTCTATCATTTCCAGTGTCATTTACAACCAGTTTAATTGGTGTGGGAAAAAGGACATATTTACCATAGAAAAGGTTAAATAAACCTTTTACTCCTGACTTTGAATAGGAAGTATCAATATATTCTCATAATGTATTTCATCTTAAAATTTTAAAAAATATTTTTTAAAATTGTCTACTTCTGTTTACAAGACCACTTCCCACTGAAAGGAAAGAGCTCTTTGGAGAAATGACTAATTCTAGGTCTGAGGCAGGTAATGTCCAGGAAGATGCTGGAAATCTGTTTATGTTAGAAGTCAAAGAAGAGAGAGGATTTCACAGATGATTTAATAAAGACATGTCAGAAAGACACAGGACCAAACTGAAGGAGCTCTCCCTGCCTAAAGACTGAACAACTTCATGTTATTAAAAATAATCACTGCTATGGATTTGAGACAAATAAAACTTGAAAATTCACACATTTGTAATGTCACACACACACACACACACACAAATAGGATAAAACAAAAAAGCAACTCAGGCTAATTTCTAATTGGTCATCTTTGGAGAGCACTATTGAACTAACACATTAATTTGACACCAATAAACAAGAGGAAATAATCAAGCATTTATCCTGATATTCCTATATGAACAACCATACCACTTGATAACTGAACAGTAGACAGGGGAAGTTTCTCTTTATAGAATCATTCCAGCTAATGATGGAGCACCATCACTTTACATCACTTAATGAATTCATGGATCTACATATTAATCATCAGTAGCTGCCAACATCACACAGAAAAACAACTAGATAGTATATTCCTTCACATGGAAGAACACACTACCACTTACGAAACAGTTTTTTTTTTTTTGGTGATTAAGGTATTACATATGTGTCCTTATCTCCCCATTCCCCCTCCTCCCCCCCGACTCATGCCCTTTACCTCCCTGTTGTCTTTGTTCATTGGTTAGGCTTATATGCATGCATACAAGTCCTCGGTTGATCTCTCCCCCTTACCCCCACCCTCCTCTACCTTCCCTCTGAGGTTTGATGGTCTGATCGATGCTTCTCTGTCTCTGCATCTGTTTTTCTCATCAGTTTATGTTGTTCATTGTATTCCACAAATGAATGAGATCATGTGATATTTATCTTTCTCTGACTGGCTTATTTCACTTAGCGTAATGCTCTCCAGTTCAATCCATGCTGTTGCAAATGGTAAGAATTCCTTCTTTTTTACTGCAGCATAGTATTCCATTGTGTAGATGTACCAAAGTTTTTTAATCCACTCATTTGCTGATGGGCACTTAGGCTGTTTCCAAATCTTAGCTATGGTAAATTGTGCTGCTATGAACATAGGGGTGAATATATTCTTTCTGATTGATGTTTCTAGTTTGTTGGGATATATTCCTAGAAGTGGAATCACTGGGTCAAATGGGAGTTCCATTTTTAGTTTTTTGAGGAAACTCCATACTGTTCTCCACAGTGGCTGCACCAGTCTGCATTCCCACCAGCAGTGCACAAGGGTTCCTTTCCCCCTCATCCTCGCCAGCACTTGTGGTTTGTTGATTTGTTGATGATAGCCATTATGACAGGTGTGAGATGGTACTGCATTGTCGTTTTGATTTGCATCTCTTGGATGATTAGTGACTTTGAACATGTTTTCATATATCTCTTGGCTTTCCTTATGTCCTCTTTCAAAAAGTATCTATTTAGGTCTGTTGCCCATTTTTTGATTGGTTTGTTTATCTTCCTTTTGTTAAGTTGTATGAGTTCCCTTACTGTTTAATGTTGGAGATTAAACCCTTATCAGTGATAACATTGGCAAATATGTTGTCCCATGCAGTGGGCTTTCTTGTTGTTTAGTTGATGGTTTCTTTTGCTGTACAGAAGCTTTTTAAAACAATCAAAAAAATTCAAACACTTGGAAGCTGAATAGCATTCTATTAAACAATGACTGGGTTACCAAGAGAGGTCAAAGAAGAAATTAAAAACACCCTGGAAATGAATGACAATGAAAACACAACAATCCAAAATCTATGGGACACAGTGAAAGCAGTCCCGAGAGGGAATTTTATAGCTCTAAAGGCCTACCTAAAAACAAACAAACAAACGAAACAACAACAACAACAAGAAAAATAGTAATAAATCATCTAACTCTACAAATTAAAGAATTACAAAGAGAGCAACAAGAAAAGCCTTGAGTGAGCAGAAGGAATGAGATAATAAAGATCAGAGCAGAAATAAATGACATAGAGACCAAAAAGCAATACAGGAGATCAATGAAACCAAGAGCTGGTTCTTTGAAAGGATAAACATGATTGATGAACCTCTGGCCAGGCTCACCAAGAAGTAAAAAGAGAGGACCCAAATAAGCAAAATCAGAAATGAAATAACAACAGATCCCACAGAAATACAAAGGATTGTTAAAAAAAATACTATGAACAACTCTATTCCAACAAACTAGACAACCTAGGGGCTTAATCACAGGAACAACAACAGCCTGTAATTATTGGAATTGAGAGTCTAGGTCAGTGGTCAGCAAACTCATTAGTCAACAGAATGGCAAACCTCGGCTTGCGAGCCGCATGTGGCTCACGAGCTGCAGTTTGCCGACCACTGACCTAGAGGAAATGGACATATTCCTAGAAAAAATACAACCTTCCAAAACTCAATCAGGAAGAATCTAAACATCTCAATAAGCCAATAACTATAGAGGAAATTGAAGCAGTCATCAAAAAGCTTCCAGCAAACAAAAGCCTGGGGCCAGACGGCTTCACAGGGGAGTTTTACCAAACATTCAAGGAAGAACTAAAACCTATCCTCCTCAGACTATTCCAAAAAATTCAAGAGGAAGGAACACTTCCAAGCTCATTCTATGAAGCCAGCATCACCCTAATACCAAAACCAGATAAAGACAACACAATGAAAGAGAATTACAGGCCAATATCCCTCATGAACATAGATGCCAAAATCCTCAACAAAATTCTAGCAAATCCTATCCAGCAATACATCAGAAAGATCATACACCATGACCAAGTAGGATTTATCCTGGGGATGCAAGGATGGTATAATACCTGCAAATCAATAAACGTGATACATCATATAAACAAATTGAGAGATAAAAATCACATAGTCATATCAATTGATGCAGAAAAAGCATATGACAAAATCCAACACCCTTTCTTGATAAAAACCCTCAGAAAAATGGGAATAGAGGAATCATACCTCAACATAATAAAAGCCTTATATGATAAATCTACAGCCAACATCATACTCAATGGGCAAAAGCTAAAACCATTTCACCTAAGAACAGGAATGGTACAGGGATGCCCACTTTCACCACTCCTGTTCCACATAGTACTGGAAGTGCTAGCAATAGCAATTAGACAAGAAGAAGAAATAAAAGGCATCCAAGTTGGAAAAAAGACGTAAAACTGTCATTATTCGCAGATGACATGATACAGAAAACCCTAAAGACTCTATCAAAAAATTATTAGA
The DNA here is from genome assembly GCF_963455305.1 of Plecotus auritus. Classification (NCBI taxonomy): domain Eukaryota; kingdom Metazoa; phylum Chordata; class Mammalia; order Chiroptera; family Vespertilionidae; genus Plecotus; species Plecotus auritus. Next base: position 82,508,024 of record NC_137771.1, read on the forward strand.
CTTAATAAATGAATTCATCAATGTAGCAGGATACAAAATTAACGCCAATAAATCTATGGCATTTATATATATATATATATATATATATATATATATATATATATATATTTTTTTTTTTTTTTAAATAAATCTTTATTGTTCAGATTATTACAGGTGTTCCTCTTTTTTTCCCCCATAGCTCCCCTCCACCTGATTCCCCACCCCACCCCACCCCACCCCATGCCCTTACCCCCCGCCACTGTCTTCATCCATAGGTGTAAGATTTTGTCCAATCTCTTCCCTCACCCTTCACACCCCCTTCCCCCTGAGAATTGTCAGTCCACACCCTTTCTATGTCCCTGATTCTATTATATTCACCAGTCCATTCTGTTCTTCAGATTTTTTATTCCCTTGATTTTTAGATTCACTTGTTGGTAGGTATGTATTTGATGTCATTTTGTTGTTCATAATTTTTATCTTTACCTGTTTCTTCTTCTTCCTCTTCTTAAAGAATACCCTTCAGCATTTCATGTAATCCTGGTTTGATGGTGATGAACTCCTTTAGCTTTTTCTTATCTGTGAAGCTCTATCTGACCTTCAACTCTGAATGATAGCTTTGCTGGGTAGAGTAATCTTGGTTGTAGGTTCTTGCTGTTCATCACTTTGAATATTTCTTGCCACTCTCTTCTGGCCCGCATAGTTTCTGTTGAGAAATCAGCTGGAAGTCATATGAGTACTCCCTTGTAGGTTACTAACTGTTTTTCTCTTGCTGCTTTCAAGATTCTCTCTTTGTCTTTTGCCCTTGGCATTTTAATTATGATGTGTCTTGGTGTGGTCCTCTTTGGATTCCTTTTGTTTGGGGTTCTGTGCACTTTCTGGACTTGTAAGTCTATTTCTTTCACCAGGTAGGGAAAGTTTTCTGTCATTATTTCTTCTAATAGGTTTTCAATATTTTGCTCTCTCTCTTCTTCTGGCACCCCAAAAATTCAGAGGTTGGTACGCTTAAAGTTGTCCCAGAGGCTCCTTACACTATCTTCATATTTTTGGATTCTTTTTTCTTTTTGTTTTTCTGTTTGGGTGTTTTTTGTTTCCTCATTTTTCAGATCTTTGGTTTGATTCTTGGGGTCCTTTGATCTACAGTTGAATTTCTGTATATTCTTTATTTCAGACAGTCTATGCTTAATTTCTGACTGGTCCTTTCCATTTTTTTGGCATTCTCATTAAGGTCCTTGAAGGTCTCACTAAGCTCCTTGGAGGTCTCATCAAGTTTCTCAGTGGTTTCTAGAAGATTCTTGAGTAACCTTATAAATGTGGTTCTGAACTCTATGTCGTCCAGTAGTTTGCTTTCCTCCATTTCTTTCATTCATGACATGTTTCTTTGTCTCTGCATTTTGCTGCTTCCCTGTGTTGATGGAGTGGCTTTGTGTGGTAGGTGACCTGTAGGGGCCAGTAGCTCAGCCTCCCCAATCACCTGAGGTGGACGGTCTTGGTACACCCCTTTGTGGGCTGAGTGCAAAGTCTTGGTGTGGTTAAGCCTTGATTGCTGTTGGTACACTGGGAGGAATTGACCTCCAGGCCAATTGGCTGTGAGGACCCGCTGTGTCTATAATGGAAGAACTGCTGAGCTGGAGACACGCTTATGTTTCACTGGGGCTTTGGTGCTCACTGAGTCTGCCTCTTGAATGTGTCACTTATGGATGTGAGGAGTTGAAATCTGGTGTCTCACACTGACCACTAGGTACACTGGCTTCTGGATCTTCAATGGGGTGCAGGTCAGCTACTGTCTGAGGCCACCCAGCAGGAGCTACAGTGAGAACTACAGTTTTTCTCCTCTTTGCTTGGGGTTTGGAGGTTTTGGAGCTGTCTGACCCAGGCTGCAAGTTTGCTATGTTAAGCTGCGATAGGGCAGGCCATTCATATGCTAAAGCCGCTGCTTGGAGCTTGGGTGGGTTTGTAGGTTGTGCAGGGCAGGGTCTCAGAGCATCACTAGGCTAGGGCGTGGGAAACAGCGATGGCTGCCAGTAAGCCAGCTCTGTATCTCCGACCACGTCCCAGCGTCCTGCGCCCCAGAGCAGTAAATAATTATTCCTGCGCGCAGCCCTGCAAGCAAGCCACCCTCACTTTCTGACCCATTGGCAGACAGTCCAGCTTCTCCCCGTAGGAGTTTGGGTCCCCCGCGTCTCCCCAGAAACTGGAGTTCGGAGTAATCAGGAGCTTGTCTCCCTTCGGGTTGAAAAAAGCAGCGCTCCCAGTCGACCGCCACCAGCCCAGTACGTGCGCCTCCGTACCTCAGCTTTTCAGCGCTTGTGCATGTCTCAATGCTCTTTTCTCTTTCCTTCTAGTTGTAGAACTTCCACTCAGCCAGCTTTCCCGTGGTTCTGGGTGATAGACGTTTTGTCTTTTAGTTGTAGTTTTGAAATTGTTGTGCGAGGCAGCAGTTTAGGTGCTTACCTACGCCGCCATCTTGGATCCTCTCCTCTATGACATTTTTATACACCAACAGTGAACTTACAGAAAGAGAGATTAAAAAAACAATCCCATTTACCATTGCACCAAAAAAATTAAGATACCTAGGAATAAACTTAACTAAGCAGGTAAAAGACATATATTCAGAAAACTATAGGACACCGAAAAAAGAGATAGAGGAAGACATAAACAGGTGGAAGAACATACCATGTTCATGGATTGGTAGGATCAACATCATTAAAATGTCCATACTACCCAAAGCAATCTATAGATTCAATGCACTCCCCATTAAAATACCAATGGCATATTTCACAGACCTAGAACGAACTCTCCAAAAATTCATCTGGAATAAAAAAAGACCCCGAATAGCTACAGCAATCCTGAGAAAGAAGAATAAAATAGGAAGAATCTCAATACCAGATATCAAGCTGTATTACAAAGTCACTGTTCTCAAAACTGCCTGGTACTGGCACAAGAACAGACATATAGACCAATGGAATAAAATAGAGAACCCAGAAATTGACCCGAACCAATATGCTCAATTAATATTTGACAAAGGAGGCAAGAGCATACAATGGAGTCAAGACAGTCTCTTCAATAAATGGTGTTGGAAAATTGGACAGATACATGTAAAAAAATGAAACTAGACCACCAACTTACACCATACACAAAAATAAACTCAAAATGGATAAAGGACTTAAACGTAAGATGGGAAACTATAAATATATTAGAGGAATCCATAGGCAGCAAAATCTCAGGCACATGGCGAAGCAATATCTTCACCGATCCAGATCCTAGGGCAATGGAAACTAAAGAGAAAATAAACAAATGGTACTACATGAATCAGTTTTTAAGGAAATTCATCCTGACTCTGACGAGGCCTCTAGGTCCAACTAGGCATTCACAGGAAATTACAAAGGCGAGAGTAATGTGTTAAAATGCCATGAAAATCCAAACAGGGAAACTATAGGACAAATTATTTGACAACAGCAATAACAAAAAACTTCAAGAAAATAAAATGATGAAAGAGGATTCTATAGATTATAAGAAACTTAAGCAACATAGTAACCACTGCCATTGATGGGCCTTATTTGGATTTGATTTAATTAAACAATTTGTAAAAATAAAAATGCACACATTAGTGCATTCATGAAACAATTGGAAATATGAATACTAGATACCAGACAGTTGTGAATATTGAGGGATTATTGTTAATTTTGAGGGATGTAATAATTATGGCTAATTTTGAAGAATTCTTATATTTTATAGATTATATACTAAAAATTTTAATGGGTGGAATTTTAAAAGAAAGAAATCATTCTAGAAATAATAGAGAATTCACAGATGTGAAAGAGATATAATTCTTTTCAGGAAAGTTTCATTCCTTCCCCACCCCACTCTCTGAAGCTAGAGTTTATTATGCCATTGATTAATGGATGAATAAGCAGACCCTACATGGGAGGTGGGGTTTGAGTTACAGGCTGGGAGGAGGCTGGATGGGAAAGTGGTTTCATATTGTTTTAGTCTTGTCTCTCATCCTTAGGCTCTGACACTATGCCCCTTTGTATTAGTCAGCTCAGGCTGCCATAATAAAATATCATGACCTGGGTGGCTTAAACAACAGAAATTAATTTCCTCACAGTCCTAGAATCTGGAAGTCTGTACCAAGATCAAGGTACTGGCTGATTCAACTTGCAGACAGTTATCTTCTTGATATGTCCTCACATGGTAAGGGTGAGAGGAGTCGAGAGAGAGAGAGAGAGAGAGAGAGAGAGAGAGAGAGAGATTGGATTAGGGTCCTACCTTTATGACTTCATTTAACCTTAATTATTTTGTAAAAACCCCATCTCCAAGTACAGTAATCTTGGGAGGGGGGTAGGACTTCAACATATCAGACTTGGGAGACACAATTCAGTCTCTACCACCCCATGCAGGACTCTCTTCCTCAGTGCTGGGTGCCAGCCAGATCTCTGTGTTGGTAGCCAAGTACCCAAGAGGATCCAGCTACATGAATATTTGCTGGGCTTCATGACAGCCCATATGGCTTTGCACTGTCTGCCAGAGCTTGGCTGAGTTGATTAGATAAAGTAAAGAAGAGAGCCTAATAGGATATTGCTTTTTGCTAGTTCTTTCCCTCAGCAGACCAAATACCGAATGTAATTGATTAGTCATGTGAGAAAAGTGGGAGAAAATTTTTATTTTGCTTTCATTTAGTTTAGTTTAATTTTGTGAAAGCTTTTTCTGCAAAGGGGATGCCCAACACTTAATTCACCTGCTTTTAAAAGTAAGAATAATGAACAGGAAACAAATCTAATGAAACAACAGATCCTGTCAGAAATACTTCAGTATTAGGAGAAGTTGAAAGGCAGGGAGGAGCAAGAAAGACAAAATAAATAAAGAGAAAAAGAACACTAACAGAGGAGAAGGGCAAGTTTGGAAGAAGAAGAGGAAAGTGTGTGAGGGAGAGAGATGAGGAGAGCTAGAGAGCTCCGAGGAGGATGGGCCGACACAGTATTCAAGAAGAGAACCAGTAATCCAAAATGAGAGGAGATGGCTCCGGAGCCCCTGAGGCTGGCATTTCTTAAAATAAATAGCACTTGTTTCTCTGTGAGGTTGCTTTGTGCTGAGAGCATAAATGATTAAATCATAATCTTTTCTAATTATAAGGTTAGTTAAGAATCGTTCACACAAAGTTCTTCTTTAGCCTTAAATCATGGGGTAGCCTATTCTAAATGGAAAAGCACCAAATGAATGAAATTAGTTTTGGGATTTTAGAACAATGTCAACACGACTGTAGAATGAAATCAAATCCAGGACCAGAATGTCTTTATCCTGCAGTGTGTGCTTTTTAATTAGTAGGGCAGCGACAGTGGTTGCCTCCCGCACAACAGCCGTTTTCCCTGCTTCTTCGCCAATGGAACAATGGTGTGTGGTTTGAATGACTAAGTGCCCCACCCCAGGAATAAGTGACCATAGGCTATACCAGTTTGGCGCTCTCACTTCCCTTTGTAGTGACTGAACTAGGGGTGAGCAACAAGGTATAAATCTGCTTGTGGGTTTATGGGGAAGATTTTCTACCTGATAAAGGAGAGAGCTCCTTTCTCTGGATGCTGTTGTGTGAGGAGCTGCGGCAGCCAGACTGTGAACATGTAGCAGGCCATGATTACCAGAGAAACTGCCCTAAGATCCTGGTGGTGTTGAACCACAGAACTGTTCAGCAATAAAATTCAACGGAGTTCATTTAAGATCTAATTGGCTTTATTAAGCTGTTCATGAATCAGGCAGCATCTTGTCTAGCAACTAGAAGGGGCTTTGAGGGGTTGCACAAAATGGGAGGTTTTTATTAGAAGAAGAGTGGGGCAAGGGAGCTATTAACAAAAGAGAAGAAAAAATTATTTGGGGGCCAGAACATCTTTTCTTTGGGGGAAGAGAACGGAAGGGTCTTCATTATGAAGGTTGCCTCTTCTTTTTATGGGAGATGGAGAGGGCCCCCAGATTACCTTCCTGATGGGTGACCAGAAATTCTGGACTAGTTGATTAAGATTATGTTTCTGGGAGAAGTTGAAACTACAATTATATCAGATATTAAATCTAGGTTTGGTAGCATGGACTTTTAGCAGAATTATGCCATTTGGGGCCTGTGATTTTTTTCTTTAACAAACTCTGAAACTCCCTACCTTAAGACTTCTTGTAATGGGGGACAGGTAAATGTCTTATTGCTCAAATTCCCAATAGCCGGCTGTTCTGTCACTTGCACTAAGCACACTTAACTGAGAATATTAAGTACAAGCAAAGCTAACGAATATTAGTAGGATTTGGTTTACTATAAGGTACAAACCCAACATAGCAGTGGTTCAAAGGAGATAGAAATTTATTTCTTTCATATAAGCATCTGGAAGCAAGCAGTTCAATTGGTATAGTATCCTATGGCATCAGAAACACAGGTCCTTCTGGCTTAATGATCAGCAATCCATCACCTCATTTTCTGTCACCTATGGCCTATGTTTGTTGGTTCATTTGCAGCCACTAAGTCTATTTTCAAACAAGCAGGAAGGAATAAAGGGTGAGGAAGGCATGGACATATAGTTTATATCCAAGTCCTCAACAAATGAAAGTCTTTAGGTAATAACCCCAAATAACTGATCTATGCAAAGGTATCTGTGTAATGCATTGAAGGAGACTCTACCTATTTCAGAGGCACCCACAAATTTTATTGATCGATTTGAGAGAGAGAGAGGAGATGAGAGAAACATCAATTTGTTGTTCCACTCATTCATGCATTCATTAGTTGATTCTTGTATGTGCCCTGATTGGAGATGGAACCTAAAACTTTGGTGTATCGGGATGACCTCTAACCAACTGAGCTACCAGGCCAGGCCCACAGCATGATTCTTTTGGAGGCTAATGGCACGATTCTCTCTCATCATTGATGTTTCTCTCTCTCTCTCCCTCTCCATTCCTCTCTGAAATCAATACAAAAAAAATATTTTTAAGAAGTTTTGGTACATATCTATATATACAAAAGGCTAAGTGACCATCTCATCCAAAACAACTGAAAGGACAACAAAACAGGCTGTGTGGGGTGACCAGGCCAGCAGGGGAGTTAGTGGGTGCGACCAAATGACCAAGCAGCAGGCTGCGTGGGGCAACCAGGCTGGCATGGGGGGCAGTTGGGGGCAACCAGGTTGGCGGGGGGGGGGCAGTTGGGCATGACCACGCTGGCAGGGGGTGCAGTAAGGGGTGACCAGACCGACAGGGGAGGTCAGTTGGGGGCGACTATGCCTGCAGGGTGGGCAGTTGGGGGTGACCAGGCCAGCAGGGGGCAGTTAGGTGTGATCAGGCAGGCAGGCAGGTGAGCAGTTAGGAGCCAGTGGTCCCAGATTGTGAGAGGGATGTCCGACTACTGGTTTAGGCCCGATCCCACAGGGCCTAAATATATAATAAAAGCCAAATATGCAAATTGTCCCCTTGGGAGTTTGACTGCTCACTATGATATGCGCTGACCACCAGGGGGAGCTCAGAACATGGCAGGTGTTAGCAATGCTGTGCTGGCAGTGGAGGTGCTGCCGGCCCTATGGGCCCCGAGGAGAGCAGGACCTTGGCAGGATGGTGGAGCAGGTGAGTGGGCGGTGCCAGGCTAAGGTGGGTGTGAGCCGGGGCCCAATCGCCCGCCGATTGCCCTGCAGACAGTGACCAGCGCCTGGTGACAGATGGTGACAGACGGAGCCGGGGGTGGGGGGGGTGGGGGAGGGGGGAGGGGCTGGCCCCTGACCAATCGCCCTGCAGGTGGGACAGTGGAGCAAGTGAGGGGGTGGCGCCAGGCCATGGCGGGGTACCAGGTGGGTCTGTGGGGCTGTGAGCCTGGGGCATGAGCTGAGGCCCAATCCCCACAGGCCACCCTGAGGGACCCCACTCGTGCACAAGTTCGTGACTGGGCCTCTTGTATAAAATAAAATATTAATAGAAAAGAATAAAAATTAATAAAAAAGAATGAAATCTTACTATGGATGGACCTAGAGGGTATTATACTAAGTGAAATAAGTCAGACAGAGAAAGACAAATACCATATGATTTTACTTAAATGTGGAATTTAAAGAACAGAATAAATGAAAAAACAAAATTGAATCAAACTCATAGACAGAGAACAAATTGGTGGTTTCCAGAGGGGCTGGGGTTTGGGAGATTGAGTGAAAGAGGTAAAGGGACTGAGAAGTACAAATTGGTAGTTACAAAAAAATACAGCATAGGGAATATAGATAATAACTTTGCAATAACTATGTATGGTGCCAGGTGAGTACCTGAAATATCGGGGGAACACTTTGTAAAGTATATGATTGTCTAACCACTATGCTAAACACCTGAAACTAATACAAAATAATATGGACTGTAAACTGTAGTTGAAAAATAAAATTAAAAAAAGGCACTCTTCCAATTAAATTTTGAAAGCTGTGTTCTTTTTATTTCTCCTTGCCTGAAACAATAGTGCAATGAATCTATCATTGGTTTGGAGTATGTTAGATCATATTTGCTTATTAAGAGACAGTAGCCCCTATGCTACTGTCTTGTGAAATGTGTATAGTTCCTGCAGTGAACCTGTGTTAAATGAAACAGTGGCAAAAACAAACTCAGTCTCTGAGCACCATTTTGCCACCCCAAACAAACACAGGCCTCATTTTCCCTCCAGGCCAGTGTGAACTGGGAAATGTAAGCTACGCAATTGCATATCTGAGTCATACATGTGAAGGCAAACATGAGCCTTCCCTACAATGCCATGGACATAAGCAGTGGAAGATATAAACAGTGGTGACTCTCCAGCTCCTCAGAGCTCATGCCACTTCCAAAACTTACCCTTTTCCTTAGGTGAGTCCCAGCAAGGGCATGACTGAGGCTGAGGTGGCTTCCACGGGCATTAGGAGAGAGCTAAGGGAACAGAGGCCTAGAACCGAGCTCTCTGGAGAATTACAGTTCAGCTCCCCAGAGAACAAATGAGGCAAAGCAGATAGAGACAGAGCTGGATTTGAAGCTAACCCCTTGACTTATTTCTTGGCCAATTACTTCACCTCACTCAGCTTCAGACTATGTGCCCCTATCTGTGGCAAGGTGAAGGGGCTTTGTTGTTTATTTGTTTTTTTTGTCTTCCTTCTCTTTCATCCCCAATCTCAGTGCTGAGTGGGTCCAAGTAAGGAAGAAGGAAAAGCAAAGCTTTGTGTGGATAACTGCACAGTCCTGATGTTTTGCTGTGAGCGTGGTCATGTCGGCAAACAGAGGGTTTCTCCTATACATGTCCCACAATGAGAGTGCTCCTCTTTGGACCTAGTAAAGGTCTTTGCAAGCCCTTCCCAGGATAAACAGGACTGAGACTCAGAACACTGAGGATCCCACAATGCCCGCCCCAGAGGCAATCAAACTGTTGGGGAAGTACAAGGGTGGAAAAGGAAGAGGATTCTGAGTGAAGGAGACCAGAGTTAGACCTGAAAAGAAGGACCCCTCAGATGCCTCTGAGCCAGTGGGCTGAAAAGTTCTCAATGAGAAAAGAAATATTTTACACCATCTTCTTCCTGTTTTTTTTTTTTTTGTAATGAACATTGTGACTTTAATCTCTTATTTCAGAGGGAATTAAATACTCCAGTGTATCCAAAGCACTGAGCACAACACCTTGTACATGGTCAGCACTCAATGCAAGCCAGTGCCTATGTCAGAATAGAAGAAACCTTGGTTCTTGTCTGAGTCCTACCACTGGTGAGCTGTGTGACATCAGCACTGATTTGGGCTTGATCAATAAAACGAGAAGCTCTCTAAGGTCTGTTTTAGCTCTCATGTCTTTCTGGGCCTGGGGTGCCATCAACAAGATTACATCAACAAGATTAGAGAAAACTTTTTTGTATGATCTTGGCTGATGGGAATCAATTAGTTCCTGCTCTGAGGTTCCTCTAAAGGCATCCAAATTCTGAACCTGGAAAACCCCAGGGGTGAGCTTTTCTTCTTCTTCAGTAAATAAGTGGGCCTATTCCTCAAATATCCCCTCCATATAACAATTCTACCAATTAAAGATTTGTTTTTAAGAATCCTCTCTAAAAATGGAAATGTTCTAGGAAAATGGTGATATTGTATATTCTTGTATATTCTGATGAGAATTAACTCAATCACATTGACTTTTTTTGAATTTTTACCTGACATAAGCCACATTTAGGAAATGGAGCCTTTGATACTGGGATAGAAAAGTGGAGGGGAAATGTAGTAGGATGAGGGAAGGAGAAAAGAGGTCTGCATGGGTACTGTGGTACTTGGCATGAGGAAGGAGACCTAGAGACTTCCTAAAGGGCTATATTAAAGTCCTGTGACTGCTATAACAAATTACTACAACCTGGGTGGCTTAAAACAAAAGGAATTTGTTCTGGAGGCTAGAAGTCAAAAATCAAGGTGTCAGAAGGGCCATAGGCCTCCTCTGAAGGCCCTAGAGGTAAGGATCCTTCCATACCTCTTCCAGCTTCTGGGGGCTCCTGCCATTCCTTGGCTTGTGGCAGCATCACTCCAACCTCTTTCTCCACTATCACATGGCCTTTCTTGTGTGTGTCTCTGTGAGTTCTCTCTTCTTATAAGGACAGCAGTCATTGGATTTAGGACCCACCCTAAATCCAGGATTATTTCATTTTAAGATTCTCAACTAATTGCATCCACAAAGACCCTATTTCAAACAAGGTCACATTCTGAGGTCTTAGTTGGACATGAACTTGGAGTGAGACACTCTTTGACCACTAAATGGGCATTGTAGAGTGGGAGAGAGCGGCAGGGGGGCCTTATGGGTAGGTGGTGCTAGATAGGAGACAGAACAAGCTACAAAGTTAAATGTTTTCTCTAGAACTGGTCCTTTCTCTTATTCTTTTGCCTGGTGAGATGTATCTTATTCTTTTAGAAAATTAGGCCCAAGGGAGCAGGAGGTGGTACCTGCTATGGGGTTGAGCTCTCTTCCATTCCTTAGACCTGCAGTGTAACTGGAGAACATTCTCTCCTCAGTTTGCCTCTTCCCCTCTACCCTCCCTCCACCCCCAGATCCTCCCTACAGAGGGACCTGATTTTCAGGAGCTTGGGAAGGCTTCACAGAGATTGGGCTATAGATTATTTTGAATGTGGTAGCCTGGTGTTTGAAGTTCTGTCCAGGAAAAAAATCATTAGTGGTGTTAACTCATATAAATGGCATCCTCTAATTGTTTAAGTGTTCTTGTTAATTACTGGCATAACTTCAGTGCAATTGGACCCCTCAGCATCTGTACTGAGTGCTGTTTTGAAATTTTCATCTTTACATTCAAAAGCTTGGGTCTTACAGGCTCATCAGTGCAGCTCCTTTGTGGGCAGCGGACAAGCCCAGGGTTGGCATGTCAGATTATGAGCATGTTCCACCAGCCAGGCTGAGGGCTCCTATGCAGAGGAGCTGAGTGCTCTCCTTTATGTAAATGTCTGATCCACACGAGGATGTCCTCTGACTACCTTTTTCTTGCTCAGATCTTACAGGGCCCTTTTAATATAGAGCCCAGCTCTATCAAAGAAGTTAGCTGCCTTACATCAAAAGTTAAAATTCTGATAGAATCCTGAAATTTTTTGAGACAAAAAAATTTCCTAGTTGGTCCCAGCCATACTCTGACCTCAGTTTGATTGTAGTTTAGTCTTGAGGTTTTTTTCTTTCAGCATGATAAAAGATAGGCTTAAATACAAAGAGGTATTTTATAGGATACTGGGGTTTCTTTTATAATAAAAGGAAACCAACAGCCCAACGGCAAGACAGCCAGGATGCAGCTTCACTTGAAAAACTACTTATCACAAGGATCTGTGCTTTGTCTATGCTTTTCCCTGTTGACCTCATTTTCACTAGAAATTTTGTGCGAAATTTTACATCTTGCTGTTTCCACAACTAGAACGGAACTAACTCACTCTCTCTCTGGTCCCAAGGTAAACTCAAATGCCAGGAAAGGGCTGTGATTGGCTCATCTTGGGCAAGGGCATCACTCCTGCATCCAAGAGCCCTCAGCTATCTGGAAAAGTCACTTCCTGCAGATAGTCTCTGAAATTATATTGAGGTCTTTCACTGTCGCCAAGTCATCTCCTCCTTTATGTAGTGCAAATCTTGGAAATTGATGCTTTGAATACGGTGTTTGTTTCCTTTGACAGAACCTTTCTGGAATAAGTGGAAATCTCCATCTGCTATGCCAAGTTTATTAAAATGGGTCATATTCTGTGTAAGATCCTGTGTTAAGTGCTATTGCATAAAGAATATTTAGTGAATGGATAATCTACACATTTAATAAGCACTGTAATATTGTGTCTACCAAGAAAATCTCTGTTCTATTTTAAATATACCTTTTATTTGTTGAGGAACTAAGGCTGAGGTTTTGGGGAGGAAGTTGATAAAAGTAGTTCTGGGCTATGTCCCCATATTTTAAAAATAAGAGTAAGTACTTGCAGTACATGTAACCATCTTTAAAAAGACAAAGTATTGGCAGCTACAGAAAACAGACCAAGTTCTACCACTAGGCTCAACTTTGTTACACTAACTCATCACTGAACAGAACAAAATTCTTTCCTTATCCTGCTCTTTCTCCATTCCTGGTTCCTTGCGGGTAACTATACTTCATTCAGGAATACTTCTTTGAAGGGTAAGGACAAAGGCTGGAAAACTAAGGTGAAAACCTGGACTTCTTGCTGGGATAGAATGCAGAGGGTGAGACTTGGAGATAGATAGGCCTGGATTCAAATTGGATTTAGACTTGACCACTTACTGTGTGATATTTTAAAGTTTTGATGTTCTCATTTGTAATATTGGAATGATATCACACAGGGTTGTTTTGAGTATAAAGGAGACTATGTGAAATGCTGGGTGTATGATTACTTGGCAAGAGTCCTATTTGGTCCCAACCAGACTCTGACCTAATTTTTGTTTCTAGGTCATCCAAGTCTCTCTTCTGGCTGCCCTCTGCCCCCTCCCCCCAGCCCAAGGAGGGTAGATGGGTATTTAGGAAGAGCCACTCTTCTAGTGGCATCACTTTCCCCACAGCTTCCCTTCTGCTTTGTTGTTTTTATATGAACACCTGGTCATTTCAGGTTGGCTGGCCTCCCACAGAGAGAGCATCATCTGATACAGAGTGTCCACCTATCCTACATGTCCTGGTTCCCCATCGAGGTGAGAACAGAATATTGTTCTCTTTTAAAAGCTATAACGTGGTTGGTGCTTAAGTTTTCCTTTCTCTCATCTTCCACATTTGCTGAGCGTTCATTCCATACCCCATGTTCTTTGGAGAACACTTCTTAGGAGGAGGCAGCAGTGTTCATGTGAAAGCACCAGCAAATATGGAGGGGCACTGCTCTGTGAAGTGAGGGGACTGGCTAATCCTACCCAGGGCTGGCTTGGTCCCTGGAGGGTGACAGGAAAGAGAGTCAACTGTTGATCAGAAATAGTTCCACATAAACACGCAGGCAACAATATCCTCATCCAAGAAATTGCTATGAATGTCAAGTGCATCATATTTTCTGAGGCAAGATTAGAGACCAGCCAAACTCTAGGCCATGCCAATAGAAGGATGAAATATTACTGTTGTTTTTCCTGCTCATTAATAGCCAGTTTTTGTAAGACAGTATTTCTTCTAATGCTAGAAGGAAGCAAACATGTCTTTGGCCTTTGCTGGCTCTTGCAACAGAAGAGCCCAAACTCACTCCAAACTCATCTCCCTGATTTTCGATCAGTGAGCTGCAAGAATTTTTAAAACATGCAATACCTCACTATTTAGTCAGGGGCACTGACCTGTTGACAGCAGCTAACACAACAGTACCCATCCGGTGTGAATGAATTACAAGTATACCTATTTTTTTTTGTTCAGATCAGTGGAAAATATATTTGTAATATATTTTAGTAATAAAATATTTTAATAATTGGTTTACCTGTGCCATGAGATGAAGGTTGAAAATTGCTGGGCTATCTATATCAACATAGATGCCAGAAAGAATGCACAAGGCAGGACCTGGGTTAGATGAAGATGAACTCTGGATATAATGTGGTGTTTGGGCCTCCTGGATGGTCAAGAATCCTGCCCTTTCCAGGGTAGCTGAAGGACTGGCAGTGACCAGCTGCCTCTGGAAATTCTGATCAAGCTTCCTGAGAATTTGCCCGACTTCTATGGGCAGCCACTCTACCCCCAGTGATGCTTCTGAGCCTGGCCTCTCATTTGCCGAACAGTATTTTATTCCAGCCAAGGACTCAACCGGGCCCAGGGCCAGGGATGGTCCTACCTCTGTTGAGAAGAGTCAGGAATGCTTTCCATTTAATCCTGTCTCAGATAACATTCAGATGCGTTAAGCCATAAACATAAATCCAATTTTCCAGGTCTAAGTGTGTTTGGGTTTTTATATAGAGAATGAGAGCTATATTTCATTATTGGCTTCATCAGAAAAAGTAGGCATTAATATAAGACAAAGCCTGTGAAGCCATTTCAAAGCCTATAATTGTCTTGATAATTGGGGGGAGATGCAGTAGAATTCAATAAAATGAATTTTTAAATTCTAAGGACAATTTAGAATTGATAGTTGTAAATACTGTTCGCCTTTATTTCTCAATTAGCAAAAGGGAAGAAAACCATTTCTGATTCCTTCAGATCTGGACCATGAATGAACAGCCATTTCTGCCACAGAATGAGACTTGTTTCTCTAAAGGGACATTAATTGTGGCAAACTGGACCACTTACGACTTTGTCCAGAGCACCACCTACTGAACAGACAGGCACTACTGCAGAAACCTGAGGGATGATGGATATACATGGGTCTAAATTTCTTGTTAAGAGAAATAAAGTGAAAACCCATTTTTGTCTCTAGTCTTTAAATGACTTTTTCTAACATATTTTCTAACATATATTTTGCCTTAGTAAATACATCATAGTGAACATCACCAACCATTTCTCAGGCAAGTCAGAAGCCGATGGTGCTGTAAGGCCTTCCTCTTGAGAAACGGTATTGTAGGTTAGTAGTGACAGAAAGTGTAGAGATCGTCACAAACTATTTCAGCCTTTGTGTGTTTTGAACAAGTCTCTTTGTTTTTATACATTTTACCTCTTAATGACAAAAACTGGGTGCAGAAAAGTTCCATTAAGTTAATGCCACTGGTTTTTTAAGTTATAGGTAGTTGTTAATAAAGTGGCAGATATATAGGGTGTCCCCCCAAAAATGTATACGCACACTTTGAATAATTATAAAGGCAGTATTTATTAAAATACATTTGTTTTAAAATTGAGCTATCAGCTGTAAGTGTGTATACATTTTTTGGGACACCCTCTATGTGTATGTACATGTTTCTCTGTGTGTGTCCATATACGTATACACATACACATAACATTCAGAGTGTATGTTGCTACCCAAACCTCCCAGCTGTGAGCTCCCTGGGGGCAGAGGCCTCTGCAAACAGGCATTTGTCCCCTCAGTGCAGGCACAGTGCTCCTACAACTGTGGATTTAAAGCAGTGGTTTTCAACCTTGGCTGCACTTTGGAATCCTCAGGTGAGCTTTCAAAAACACTGATGCCACGATCCACATCCAGAGACTGATTCAATTGGTGTGTAGAATGTGCTTAGTATTGGGAATTTTAAAAGTTCCCCAGATGATTCTAACATTCAGTCAATGTTGGGAACCACTGATTTCAGGAATGAATTCTCCAGTTGCAGAAATAGCAATATCCCTTCTCATAGGAGGTAAAGGGCAGCCAGAAGAAGGAAGTGGGTAACACAGAGGCTCCTGGGGATTGGCCTGGAACCACATGGCAATGTGAATGTTCCAACCGAGTTGCCTAGTATAAGAGTAGAGCATTGTGGGAATTTTCCTGGCCTGCAATCACAGGTAGTTGAGATGAGTGAAAGAGGTTGAAGGCGTTAGGAAGTTCCAGGAATAAACCTCATCTCTGCTATTGGTTTACAAACTATCCCATAAACAAACAATTTGCAAAAAGGGCAATATATTAGTAAAGAACATGTGAAAAATATTTATTTTCAGTAGTAATCATGAGTGATAATGA
The DNA here is from genome assembly GCF_963455305.1 of Plecotus auritus. Taxonomy (NCBI): domain Eukaryota; kingdom Metazoa; phylum Chordata; class Mammalia; order Chiroptera; family Vespertilionidae; genus Plecotus; species Plecotus auritus. The sequence goes on from NC_137771.1 coordinate 82,524,011, forward strand.
ACATTTCCTCCCTCTTAATTACAATAACAATTATTTTAATTATAGTCAGTGTTAACAGGGAGAAAGTGAGACTAATCTTTAATTGAATAATTTATTTTGCATCTCAGTTAGGCACCATGAATCTAGGACAATAAAAATTTTCTTACACCTTTTTAAAAATTCTCACCAGAAGATAAATTTTTCATTGAGTTTGGAGAGAGACAGTGTGTGTGTGTGTGTGTGTGTGTGTGTGTGTGTGTGAGAGAGAGGGGGGGGAGGGGAGGGGGAGAGACATCAATGTGAGAGAGAAACATTGATTGGTTGCCTCCCATATGCATCCCAAATGGGGATCAAACCTTTAATCTGGGTATATGCCTTGACCCAGAATTGAACCCACCACCTTTTGGTGTGCAGTATGACATTCCAACCAACTGAGTCATACTGGCCAAAGTTGTCCTTACCCTTTAACCCCATAATGTCTTTTCTGAGAATCTGGTTTAAGGAAATAATTCACAAGTTGGGAAAATCTACATGGACAAAGATGTTCACCATGGTTATATCCAATAGTGCAATATCAGGAACAGCCAAAGTACTAAATAACACAAGAAATGTTAGAAAGGTTATATAGGCTATATATATGGGTAGAATATTGTGTAATCATTATAAGAATGGATGCAACTGAAAATGCTGCACTTAAAAATATTTATGCTCTAGTGCTAAATAAATGATGCCATAATGCTCTTTGTAAACTATAATTTCAACTGAGTTTTAAAAAAGTCACCTGGGATATCTTCAGTTCTAAAATATTCCTCTCCTAGAGAGCTGTTATTCTGACACACCAGACACTTGTTTCCTATATTGATTGGTCTATAATGGCTCAGTTTTGTTTTCAGCTCTTTGATATAAACTATCTTTTAAAAATATATATATTTTTTTATTGATTTCAGAGAGGAAGGGAGAGAAAGAGAGAGATAGAAACACCAATGATGAGAGAGTCATTGATCGGCTGCCTCCTCCATGACCCCCACTAGGAATCAAGCCTGCAACCCGGGCATGTGCCCTGACCAGGAATTGAACCTAGGACCCTTCAGTTCAGAGGTCAACGCTCTATCCATTGAGCCAACCTGGCTAGGGCTACACTCTCTATCTTTTGCAATAGCTCTTGGTCATTCTCATTAGAGGATGCTATAACTACAGACACTTTTTTAATGTTTAACTATCTATCTTGTACTTCCTCATAAGAGCCAGAGATCAATGAAAGAAGAGGCAATTAAAGCCAACAAAAGTTTTCTCCTCATATTGCATGAGGAGAAATTAGAAACTCATTCCATTCATCTTTTATGTGATCTATTCTTTGGGTCCTTCCCCCCTCAAGTTGACATTTCTGGGTGATTTAAAATTAAAGACCCTTGCTGATTACCTTAAAAAACAGTATGGGGCCTGGTTCATTACGGGTAGAGCAGGATCTCCAACTTGAGTAAAGATAAAAATAATAAAATAGGAAACTGGATTCATGGAAGGGGAATTGCTACAAAATGAATAAGAATTATCTCACAAATCCATCTGTGAGAATTCCAGAACTTATATGGATATTGGAGCATGGGAGTCAACTTGAAACAGTTTTGTATGAGAAAGCAAAGCTGTTGCTTAACACAGAGGCCACAGTTCATTTTTCTGCTAATGAACCCAGCCAGAGCTCTTAGATTGTACAGAAAATGTGCCATAGCCAATCTCCAAGCAATTAATTAACACATAGTGAACTAAATGAAGATTAAGTTGTGGTCGAGTACTTGTAATCTATTATTAACTTATTATGAAAAGTTATTAACCTATTATTTAAAAATGAGTTAGTCCAAGTTATTTCCTACATTGTGGTCTGAAGGATATAATTAAAGTCAGGCTAGATCTGATAGCATTCCTTTTTTTTTTTTTTTTTTTTTTTTTTTAAGGGAAAAAAGGAGTTTTGTTTTTTCTCCTAACTGAAAATTCCCAAGGTTTATTGTTTCTGGTATAACTTGACCAAGAGGCTAAAAGGATGCCTCTAAATTTCAGTCTTTCTCTGTCTTTTGGATTTTTGTCTCTTCTGTGTTGAATAAGAATTCCTTTCCGTTAGGGAGGATGGAAAGCTCTCTAACCAGATGAGCAGCCACCCTCAAAGCAAGGTGATGAAAGGTGGCAATTTGGACTCTAAGAATATTTATTTATTATTAATTAACTAGTAATTGTGGTGGCAAGAAACACATAACATAAAATTTACCACCTTAACCATTTTAAGTGCACAGTAGTGTTAGGTATATTTACACGGCTGTGTAGAGTTCTCTAGAACTCGCTCATCTTGCAAAACTGAAGCTCTACACCTATCAAATAACTCCCCATCCCCCACCCCCACCCAAGCCCCTGGCCACCACCACTCTGCTTTCAGGTTCTGAGTCTGACTACTCTAGGTACCTCCTGTAAGTGGAACCACACAGCATTTGTCTTATTGGGACCGGCTTAATTCATTCAGCATAATGTCCTTAAGGTTCATCCATGGTGCAGCATGTGCCAGGATCTCCTCTTTTAAGACTAAATCTCTGTATTTTTTATTATTTTTTTAGCATATAAATATGTTCAGTGATTCCAACTCATAACAATAAAAAATAATCATAATTTCCTGTCTTTCCTCAGATAAACCCTCACACTTCTGGTATTTCTCTTTTCACTCATCATCATTATAATAAAGCCCTACTACCTACCCCTTGCTCCCTCCTTTACCCTTTAGGATCTGATTCCTAACTCACCACTCCTTTAAAACTATTTCCTTGAACAGTATTAGAATCCTCTTGAATAAACACTAAATATTTTTTTCCAAAAACAGAATCTGCTATAGTAGGGTATACTCATGGGAAATCTACCTCTATTCCTTGGTTTATATTTTCTTCCAGACTGGTTCTTTTGCATGTTCTCTTCTTTTCACTTTCTTTGAGTTTAGTATTGTTTTTGTTGAAGAACTCCTGTAGAGCAGATAGAAATTATGCATACTTTAAATAGACAACTCTGCTCAAATGCCTAATTGCTCTTATACAGTGTAATGGATTCTATTTGACATGTTCCCTACCTTATTTTGAGAGAAGCTTATTGTGCCTTTCCAGATTTAAGGCTCGCTGTTGCTTTTAACTCAGTTTTCTGTTGTCTGGAGGTCTGAAGAGGGTGGAAATAGAGCCAAGCTTGGGCTGAAGTCTGAGCCCAGGATACATGAATTCTAAGTGTTTTGAGATTCTATCAAATGTAACAGGGCCCACTCCACCCAACAAGGGATACATCCAACTCCCGTGAGGTTTGGCTCATTCCTCCTCTCCCCCCAGTTCAACACGATGTCTTGAAGGGTGGGAAGCCATGTAGTCTTTCTAACATCTTTCAAGGACTCCAGGGAAGAGAAGGACTTCTGATCTGGAAGTCTACGATTTTTTTCTAAGATTTCCCGCCCTGGATTCCAATCCAAACTCTTGGTTTACTTCTCTGCAAATCAAAAGGCACCAATGAGAAGACTCAAGATTTTGTTGATTCATTCCCATCTCCCCATCAGTGCTTTGGGGGAGCAGAAAGCAGGTGGGAGTCACACCAGACAGTCCCACTCCAGAATCACCTGCTCCTTTCCTTGCTTCTCTATCAAAGTGTGTGACATGGAGGTTGTTCCTTTCTTTCTTTCTTTTTGTTTGGTAAGTTTTTATTGTTTCCTTTTGGCTTTTACCTTTGTTTTCAATTTCTTTTTTGTTGCTTTAATTATCGGGGAGAGTCTAATAATTGCCTTTGTTTGGCCATCTGTGCCTGGAAGTTCTACAGTATTGTCCTCATTATGAAACATAATGATATTTTCTCAGTACTTACCCCCCTCCACTTTTACGCATTTTAATACAGTGGCTTATGCCCTTCATGGTCCTAGGGTCTTTCTTTTTCTGACACTACACACTAAAATGAAGATAATGGACTACTTTGCAGTTCTTAACGCTAGTTGCTCATTTGAATCACCTAGGGAACATTTTAGAAATTCTTCACTCTCAGGAATTCTAATTTCATTTGCTTGAGGTGGATCATGAGCATTAGTATTAAAAATAAACAAACAAAACTCATCTATAGCAGATTTAATAAGTGGCCAGAATTGAGAACCATGGGTCTCTGGGTAGTGACAGCCCCTCGCAGCTCTGATGCCATAAGGCTCCCTTCCAATATAAAGAAGGCAGGTGGTACTTACCAGAAATCCCTCAAAAGTGCAAGTAGTTGAAGGACCTTAGCAAGATGGAAGATTCCAAGAACAGAAAACACAAAATGTAATGAAGATATAAGAATAGTAGAAGAAGAAGAGCCTAAAACAGGAAACTGATTCTGTTTGGTATGTCATAATAGGGCCCCAATATTATATATATACTAGAGGCCCGGTGCACAAAATTTGTGCATGGGAGGTGGGGAGTACCTCAGCCCGGCCTGCACCCTCTCCAATCCAGGACCCCTGGGGGATGCCCGACTGCCTCTCCTAGTCCAGGACCGCTGGCTCCTAACTGCTCGTCTGCCTGCCTGCTTGATTGCCTCTAACCCCTCTGCCTGCCTGCCCGATTGCCCCTAACCCCTCTGCCTGCCTGCCTGATCGCCCCTCACTGCTCCCCTACCAGCCTGATGGCCCCTAACTGCTCCCCTGCTGGCCTGATCGCCCCTAACTGCTTCTGCCTCGCCCCACTCCCAGGATTCCCTCCTCCAGCCAGTTGCAGGCACCCAGGACCAGGGCCAGCTTCACCTGGGCGGGCCGCAGCTGCAGGGGACCATAGGCCGGCAGCTTCGCCCGGGCCACAGCCACAGGCATCTGGGATTGCGGGGTGGGCAGCTTATCTCTCCCCCAGGCCGCAGCCTGGCTGGTCCCCATTCCTCTCTCAGGAGCTCATTTATGACTGGCTGGTCCCCATTCTTCTCTCCCCAGTGTTGACTATCTGAGCTGTTACAGCCTGAGGGTGTGACAGTGTGAGGGCTTGACGACCATTTCATATTAGCTCTTTATTATATAGGATTTTTAAAACACCCAGAAAATTGTGGTAACCAGTGAGATTTGAGAACTGGTACTCTAGATATTCTATGCTTCTCTTCTGCCAAAAAGGTGCCAGAAAGTTCTCTCTAATACATCCTGTACTGCCCAAACTCTTGCCCCTGGCTTTTTGTGTGTGTTTTTTTCTTTCCTCAGGGCTGAACTCTTTGGAACAAGCTCTGAAGCTTCCATCTGCCTTTACTCCACTACACCTTCCACGCTGTTACTAGAACAGAGGTTCTCAAACTTGAGGAGCCTCAGAATCAGCTGTAAAATTGATGTGACCAGATTCATGACCAGAATTTCTGATTCTGAAGTCTGGGGTTAGGACTATAATTTGGATGTCTGTCAGGTTTCCAGATGAGGCTGCTATTGCTGGTCTGGAACCACATCTTGAGAAGCACTCTGCCAGAGTAATCATCCTCAGACAGATTGGCGCATTCCTCCATTGGCTAAAGCCCTTTCATGTTTAGAGGACAAAGCCCAAAGTTGAGCAGGGGGAATAGCAGGTCAGATTTTCCTCCACTTTTTATCTCCAGTTCAGGAGAACCAAACACTTGCCCATTCTACCATCACACTGTGTTCTTTCACACTTTCAGTCTTTGCCTATGCAATCCTCACCCGGAGTCTTTTTCTCCTGTTCTATATTGGGGTAGACTCCCACTCATCAGTCAAGATTCTGCTTCAATGTCACTTTCTTAATGAAACTATCACAGAATCCTTCAGAAATAGTTTCTTTCTCCTCTCCTCTCTGCTCTAATTTGGGATGCTTTGCAGTGCATTTTGATGATCTGTTTGCATATCTCTCTAATGTATCATGAGCTGCTATAAATAAAACTAAAGGTTTTTCTCTTTACCCCATAGTCTCTGTTTTTCTAAGACCTAGCACAGTGTCCAGCACAAAATACATGATAAATTAACACTTCTTGCATGAAAGACTAGATAGTCAAGGGTAAATTATATAAGCAAAAATTTCATTGACTTTTTCGTTCTTTTTTCTATCTTTTTAATTCTTCATTGTTTAAAGTATTACATATGTCTCCTTTTTCCCCCATTGACTCTCCCCAGCCATTCCCACCCCCCAGCACCTGCCCTCACCCCTCTACTGACTGTGTCCATGGGTTATGCTTATACATACAACTCCTTTGGTTGATCTCTTATCCCTCCACCCCATAACCCGCCTTCCCTCTGAGGTTGGACAGTCTGATCTATTTTTGTTCATCAGTTTATGTTGTTCATTATATTCCACAAATGAGTGAGATCATGTGCTATTTATCTTTCTCTGACTGGCTTATTTCGATTAGCATAATGCTCTCCAGGTCCATCCATGCAGTTGCAAATGGAAAGAACTCCTTTTTTACCATAGCGTAGTATTCCATTGTGTAGATGTACCACTGTTTTTTAATCCACTCATCAGCTGATGGGCACTGAGGCTGTTTCCTAATCTTAGCTATGGTGAATTTTGCTGCTATGTTCATATAGGTGCATATATCCTTTCTGATTGGTATATCTGTTTTCTTGGGATATATTCCTAGAAGTGGGATCACTGGGTCAAATGGGAGTTCCATTTTTAGTTTTTTGAGGAAACTCCATACTGTTCTCCATAGTGGCTGCACCACTCTGCATTCCCACCAACAGTGCACGAGGGTTGCTTTTCCTCCACATCCTCACCAGCACTTGTCCTTTGTTGATTTGTTGATGGTAGCCATTCTGACAGGTGTGAGATGGTACCGCATTGTCGTTTTGATTTTCATCTCTTGGATGATTAGTGACTTTGAGCATGTTTTCATATGTCTTTTGGCCTTCTGTATGTCCTCTTTCAAAAAGTGTCGATTTAGGTTCTTTGTTCATTTTTTGATTGGATTGTTTGTCTTCCTTTTGTTAAGTTGTATGAGGTCTCTGTAAATTTTGGAGATTAAACTGATGCAGTGGGCTCTCTTGCTGTTTTGTTGATGATTTCTTTTGCTGTGCAGAAGCTTTTTATTTTGATGTAGTCCCATTTGTTTATTTTCTCCTTAGTTTTCATTGTCCTAGGAGCTGTATTGGTAAAGATATTGCTATGAGATATGTCTGATATTTTGCTGCCTATGGATTATTCTAAGTTTTTTATGGTTTCCCATCTATGTTTAAGTCCTTTATCCATTTTGAGTTTATTTTTGAATATGGTGTAAGTTGGTGGTCGAGTTTCATTTTTTTTTTTGCATGTATCTGTCCAATTTTCCCAATACCATTTATTGAGGAGACTGTCTTGACTCCATTGTATGCTCTTGCCTCCTTTGTCAAATATTAGTTGTGCATAATGGGTTGACTTTTGGGTTCTCTGTTCTGTTCACTTTTTCTGTAAAGCATAAAAATACTTGAAGTGAACAGACAGAGTCAGACTTTAGATGGAGGATGGGCATATAAGTTAGCTGGATCTGTCAACTGTTTTCAGGAAATAAACTATGGAAATATGCAAAATTCCAAAAGAATTTCCTTAGACCACCATATTCTATGCACAGGAATTAATACCCTGTTCACCATTTCTTACTCCAACCTCCCCAAAAGGCTTTAACATTTTAGATTTGATTGGTATGAAAGAGTTTGGGTGTGATCTCACTCTTTTGAGGAAATAAACTGATTATTTCACCTGACAAATATCTAGAGAAATGACTTAATAATACCCTTCACATTTGAAATTTAAGATACACTGTAATTTGGAGGATGGAGACCCAAAATCCTTTTTTTTAAAAAAAAATGAAATTAATGCAAGTATCTTAGGGTTTATAGACATTTAAGTGGCCATAGGAAAAATTTGATGTGGTTCAAAAAAATAAATTACACTCATCCGTTCTCAGGATTCTAAAACATTGGCTAAGCTTGGAAACTTAAATTTATAAGGTGTGGATGTTTTCTGGCACTGACTGGTATTTTATAAAATATGTCATTGGGTTCAGCCTTGTAGAATGCATGCCATTGGGAGTTGTACATTCAGATAAAAGCTGGATCAAGGAAAGGGGATTGTTGGCAGAGCACATGTAGGTAATTGATTTGCAAAAGCATGTGAGTTGGTTTGTTCTGAGTTTTAATCTTTCCTTTCAATAAAACCTCAGCCAATGGCTTGTAGATCTGATTATACTTGTAGTTCAGAAGGGCAAAATAACTGTACATTACGAGTGTTTTGAGGTATTTATGTGCAGAGAAATATTCTGGGATTCAATCACTACTTCAATGCAGAGTAATCATTCATATATTCACTCATCTGACAAGTTTGTATTGAGGGTCAAACATGTGTCAAGCATTCTTGTTGGCCTTGGGAATGCAACAGTGAACAAAATAGACACAGTTCTCCATATGCATGGATCTTGTACGCTAGTTGGGGAGAAACAGGCAATAAACCAAATATGTATGTCTCTCTGTATGTAATCACTATGGAGAAGAATAAAGCTAGCGTTAGGCTAGAAAATTATGAGAATGATGAGACTGTGCAGGGAAGAGCTCATTGGCCTGGAGGAGGTGGAAGAGCGAGGTGCAGCTGTCTGGGCGAGGAGCGTCCCAAGCAGAGGGAACACAAAGCACAAAGGCTCTGAGATTGGAGCACACTTAGCATGTCTGAGCAACAGAGAGGAACTAGTGTGGCTGGAGCAAAGCAAATGAGGAAGTGTATCAGGAGATGAGGTCCAAGAGATTACAGGATGGGGGAGGGAGCTGGTCATATATGGCCTGGTAGGCGATTGTAATTAGTTGGCTTCTACTTAGTGTGAGATGAGAAATCTTTGTAATGTTGATTAGAAAAGTGATAAGATCTCTTTTTATGTTTTAACAGGGTCAATCTGGCTGCTGTTTTCTAAACAGCCTGAAGAGAGATGGTGCAGAAGCAGGGAGATGAATAATCCAGGTGAGAGATAGTTGTGACTTGGACTAGAATTTTAGGGCACAGGTGGTGAGCAGTGGTAAGACTCTGTAGGTATTTGGAAGAAGAGCTGACAGCATCTGCTAAAGGACTGGATAAAAAATGTGAAAGAGCCCTGGCCAGTGTGGCTTAGTTGATTGAGCATTGTCCCATGCACCAAAATGTCACTGGTTTGATTCCCAGACAGGGCACATACCCAGGTGGCGGCTTTGATACCCATCAGGGTGTGTACAGAAGGCAACCAATTGATGTTTCTCTCTCTCCCCTCTCTTCCTCTCTTTAAAAAAGAACAACAAACCAACAAAATAAAAAAACCCCAAACCCCCAAAACAATAAAAACATGTAAAAAATTGTGAAAGATATGTCAAAAATGACTATCAAGTTTGGGACCTGAGCAATGGGGAGTGGAGGTGCCATTCATTGAGATGGGAAAGGCCTTGGGAGAAGTAGAGCGCTGTATTTGGAGCAGGTATGTTAAGATGCTGATGGGACATCCAAGGGGAGCCTGGACTTAGGGAAGATGTCTGTGTTGGAGATATAAATTTGTTTGGTAGTTATCGCACATGGACAATATTTGAAGCCATCACACTGGATGAGATCACCAAAGATGAGAATCTAGATAGAAAAGAGAAGAAGTTAGAAGAAAAACATTCTGGGGAGAGATTAATGGGAAGAGATTAGGGATATGAAGAAGTCAAGGAACTGAGAAGTAAGGATGTGGGAAGATGTTGAGATCATCAAGAATTAAGGCAAAAAGAGTGTTAAAGAATTCAATAGGGACCCAGGTGCTAAAATATTCAAAAGATAAGCCATCCAAAGTTTTTCTTATTATGCAATCAAGTAGAATGACTCAACTGGTATAAAATCCAACAGATTTTTATTCTACAATTGTCTCATATTAACTTCTTTTAACTATCCTTTATCGCCACCTGCTGGACATAGACCAAAGCAAATAAATATAGAAGGATGAGGCCTCCAAGTAAAGTCCCTGTGATTTTCATAAATTTCAGGAGGGTGGAAAAAAATAGAAAAACTCTCAGGGTACTGTGATTAATTAGATAATCACTTTGGAATGTAACCAGAGGCAATAAATTTCACAAATCTTGGCTTCTGAAATATCTAGGAAAGAAATAGAAGGATAAAGAAAGATGTATAAGAAAGAAGCAGAGTTTGGGGAAGACTAAAAATAGGCACACAATGGGAAAAGAGGAAAGGATGTAGGAGACTGAAGAATTGTTTAATTATTATGTAATTTGTCTTTTGGGAAATATACTATCTATTTTTTTAATTTTTCATGTATACATGTGTTTCCCCTCCCCCAATAGGTTAAAATTTTTTGTAATCAGCTACCCCATTTTAAACATTGCTTGTGACATGCCCACCTTACCTCTATCTATTCCAAGACCAGGAAAAGAATAGGTGCTTAAATTTTACCAAAGACTGGAGAATGAAGAAGAAACAACCAAAAGTAAAGATAGTTGTACAACAGTGTGAATATGCTTAGCATAACTGAACTATACAATTAAAAATGTTAAGATAGTAAATTTTGTTATGTGTTTTTTAACCACAATTAAAAATTAAAAATAAATAATTTTCAAAAGGCAACATGAAGGATCCTCCTGGTAATGGAACTATCCATATCTTGACTGCATCAATGTCAATACCCTGATTGTACTACAGTTTTGTGGGATGATACCACTGAGGAAAACTAGCTAAAGGGCCCATGAGATCTCTCTGTATTATTTCTTATGATTACAAAATAAAAAGTTTACTTAAAAAAAGAATGAAAATATAATAAAATGTGATTTAGTATAAAAAAACTGATCAAAGACAAGAACAAGAATAAATTGGATTATGGAACAATTGAATGGGCAGTCTAAAGCTCATCAGTGTACCTTTCTCAAATTCTGTAAAGTTGAAGCAAATTAGTCACATCTCTTGGTGGTAAATGGTTGGCAGGAACAATATCAGGAGATAATCAGACCCAAATCCAGTAGAGTGAGAGGATAAAGGACTGTGCACCTTTGGGTTAATTCCTAAGAACTTCTTGTGAGAAATACCATAATGAAGAAAACAACAACAACAAAAAACAATGTGAAAAATTCAAAATAAGATACTAGTAAAATGAACCCACCATTGAATTAAAATAATAACACTTTCTGATCCGTGATTTACATTATCTCTTGCCTATCTAGCATCCATTTGCTCTTCTCTCTTCTGAGTGAAATCCAATTTTACTCACGTATCCAACCCTTTCCAACTTGCCTCAGGGGAAGTGATCCTATTCCCCAACTCCAAGGGAGGATTTGCTTGGTCTAAAGGTAACTCCTGCTCCGTTGACAGTGGCTCAGGAATTGGCATGGTCACAATCCAGGTATATGAAATGCAAGGAGACACTTTTAGGGTTCTTTAGGAAATTTCCTCATGTTTTTGCAGGAGAACTTCTAGAAGCAAGTCTTTTCTGCCAAAGTTAAGTAAGGAGACATGTAGCCCCAATTGCCACTGAAAACCATCCAATGACTATAGGAATATTAATCTTAGAATAAAGCTGATGGTTGTGGGTAGAAGAGCAGAGAGACAGAAAAATCTGGCTCTGAGGTGACAGCTGAGCATTGGATCAAACAACTATGGACTTACCATATCTTTTGTGCTCCGGTTATTGTGAACAAAAATGTGTAACAGTGGGAAATTATAACCCATCCCACCATTCTTTTGACATTGTTTTTGTAAATGCTGACTCTGACTAATATGTAGCTTGTTTATAAGTAGCATGTTTGTATAAGAATCCTAGGAACTGACTTCAAAAGCTGCCGACTCTGACCTTCAGGCATTCCAGCTCTAGGAGATTTGTTGACCTTCAATCATAGAACCAGGATGATTTAAAGCCAGGATGATGCACACCAACCATCACTTGACCAGTTTTGAGGTCCTTCTTGGAATGGACTGTACCGGTTTTCATGTAGAGAACTTTTTAACCCCTTCCCCTTGATCTCCTTGTTCTGCTTTCCCTCTTCCTCCTTATAAAAATTTCTATCTGCACAGAGATGTTAAGATGGGCTTTGTGACAAGAGTCCCCATCTGTTCAAGTGACCAGCACTTGAATAAACCTCTTTCCTTTCTTACCAGCACCTGTCTCATGAATTTGGCTCTCACAGCAGCAGATAGCCCAGCCATGGGCAAACTACGGCCGTCGGGCCGGATCCTGCCCGTTCGGCTGTTCTATCCGGCCCGCAGAGCCGAAAGAGCGGAGGGTTCTCTTGCTCTCCCCTCTGCTCCTTCACCAGCAGCAGTGTTAACATGGCAACGCCGGGAAACACGGCCGCAGCTCCTTCTTCTGAATACTTCCTTTCAGATCCCTCATTGGTTGTTCAGTAGAAGGAACAACCTCTCAATCTTCCAGAGGCTCCTTGTAATGCCTGCGGACGCATCCCCCGACATCACCCTGGGAATGCGTAGACACGTTATCATGGTGATGTAGGGAAACATGCCCCTGGAGAGCACAGTATCAGAGAATTAGCTAAAAAGGAGACCAACAACACTGTTCCCACTGAAGTTGATGTTTTAAAGACCAAAAACCTTTCAACCCAGTCTACATTGCCATCTACATCTACGTCCCAGGCATAATTTGGAAGTTGCACTAAAGAAAATATTTAATTTACTGTTTACACATTTTGTTCTTTTCTATTTGTTTTAGTTTTAAATTATTTTATTATATTTAAGTTTAATTTGAAAGGCTTTTGTACCTTTCCTTTGTTAGGCAATTTTATTTTGCCTTTGCCATCTTCAATATAAGGTATGTTATTGTGCTATGATTCCTCCATTTTTTGAAGTTTCAAATTATAATAATTAGTGTTTACATTCTTCTTGTTAAAATGTTTGAAATGAATAAAACTATTGAAAAAAAAAAAAAGACCATACCCTTTTATGTAATGATGTTTACTTTGAATTTATATTAGTTCACACAAACACTCCATCCATGCTTTTGTTCCGGCCCTCTGGTCCAGTTTAAGAACCCATTGTGGCCCTTGAGTCAAAAAGTTTGCCCACCCCTGAGATAGCCGAACCTTGGTTTTGGATACAGAAGGATTTCTATGGGAAGTAACCTCACAGGATGATCTTATCACAAATTCCTAACTGACAAGTCATGGTGAGTAGTCACGCCCCACACTTCTTTAGTAAAAGGCTTCTCTTTCCTTAATCAAGCCCTGTCCATTGTTTCTGTCCATCTAGGTTAACAAACCTTTGAAATACTTCCTTTCAGATCCCTCATTCTAAAGCATGAGAGCACATAATCTTAACTAGCTTGTAATCCCATCCCTGCCTTGCTTTCTCCTGCCTTCATTAATCTTCATGCTTCCCCCTTCATTTCAAATGCATAAAAGAAACTGCATAACTCATTCTCTGGAGCATTTGAGATCTTGCTCCCCAGCATATGTCATCAATTTGGCTCAAACCAACTATTACAAAAATTCTCTACAGGTTTGGTCGTTTTTTACGTGGACATTATATATCTCAGTACATTTCTTTATTGTTTAAATTGGTGTGAGTTGGGCTTTTTACAATTTTTAGGTGAAAACATCTAACTGATTAAGTGACTTGGTTGGGGGTTTATTCCAGCTGTGACAGTGTTGGTTTGAATTGACAACAATGTTGATACAGTCCATTCCATCCATGGGGCAGAGGAGAAAAACAGCAGAACCATTTTGAGATATACTGAAAAAACATTGGGAAAAATCCAAAACATATCTGTGGGTAAGAAACTTTTCACTTGTTAAGCAATAAGTAGAAAAATACTCATAAGCCCTCTCAGAGGACACAGAAGCATCTTAGAAATGTAGCCATCTGAATGTTGCCATGTCCTTCCCTTTACTCCCAGCTCCAATCTATATGGGTCTCCTGAACCAAACAACTGCTGGGGTCTACAGGAAGTCAGATGAAAGCACCTCTCCAGTTGGACTCCAGCAGAGAAAGCCAGCATAGGGCTTTCTTTCCTAGGGGCAGGATGATTGCCTGGAGACCCATTTCAGGGAGCTCAAAATTGGCAATAGTAGATTTAAGAAGAACACAGCTTTCAGAGATAAAAGAAGCTCCTGGAAAAAATCACCATCCACATGGTAAAATGTACCTGGTTACTGGGCTCCAAAACCTTAAGAAGCGGAATGGTTTAGCTTAGCCCTCCCTGCCCATGAGGATTGGTAAAGTACCAGCAGACCAGTGTCAGGGCACCTTCCTCCACACACATAATAAAGGGTGTGGCCGCAATCAGACTTCTACAAGTGAAACTCCTAGAGTGGAGATTGGTTTGCCTCCCTCTTCTTGTAACTGCTGCCTTTTGGGGTAAACAATCTTCCCTGGGTGCTCCACTCAGACGCGCAACAGCAACAACAACAACAACAACAACTCCCACCTAAGGAAGGTCATCAGTTAAAGACAGGATAACAAGTTGTAACAAACAGCAAATGTGCCCAAGGACATGAAGCTGCTGGAGGAGACAGAAAACAATTTATTGGGGGTGGGGGTAAGGGGACAATAAGATCAAATAAAGGGAGAATTTATAAAGTAAAAAGATGGAACTTAGCAATTAGGCAGTCCCAAAGATAAAAACAAAAAAGTTTACTGTTATGGCCCAAATTACTAGGCTTGGAAAAGTAAGTCCAGGAAATATCTCAATGACTAGAGAAAAAAAGCATATCAAAAGAGAAGAGAAGACATTTGGAGACTAGGCTTAAACATTTAATTCTGTAATAGAGTTCTAGAAAAAGAGGCAATACTACCAAAAAAAGTAAGTAAATTAGCAAGAATTTTTGTAAGTTAAATGAATAATGGTGGCCTGCAAATCCAAAGGGTATACTGACTTCCAGACTGCATGAATGAGAAAAGATAAACTTTTCAGAAAATCCCAATAAAATTCCTTGATCCAAAAAAGAAAGAGAAAATCATAAAGAGCATGTCACTACCCAAAGGAAAAAAAACTAGACTGGCATTAGACTTTTCATAAGTAACACTAGAAGCAAAAAGAGTAGAATCAAACCTACAGATTTGTGAAAGAAAATAACTATAAGCCACAGTCCTATACCCAACCAAGAGATCCCATCTCACATGTTCAAGAAATTTGAAGGTATGCATGAATTCAGACATTATATCACCTAAGTGGCCCTAAATGAGGACTTTTCTCAAGGAAATGCTCTAACAAAACCACAAAGCCAAACAGACATTAAGTTAGGGCAAGATGAAGATGACCAAACAGCCATGAGCAAGGAAACTGGAGATAGTTACATCTGTAATATATCCACATCGATCTGCCTAAATGAGTAAGGGTAGACTGTCAGGGAATCTGTATGTAAGTGCAAATGTGGACTCCTGAAACAAGAGATTAGTTTATAGATAATTGACCACTATTAAATCAAAAGTGCTAAAATATCCTATCTAATAAAAGAGTAATATGCAAATTGACCATCACTCCAACACACAAGATGGCTGCCCCCATGTGGACACAAGATGGCCGCCACAAGATGGCCAGCAGGGGAGGGCAGTTGGGAGGGACCAGGCCTGCAAAGGAGGGCAGTTGGGGGCGATCAAGCCTGCAGGGGAGGGCAGTTAGGGGTGACCAGGCTGGCAGAGGAGGGGCTGACCCAGACCTGCAGGGGAGAGCAGTTGTGGGGGGACCAGGCCTGCAGGGGAGGGCAATTAGGGGCAATCAGACTGGCAGGGGAGCAGTTAGGCATCAATCAGGCTGGCAGGGGAGTGGTTAGGGGGTGATCAGGCTGGCAGGCAGAAGCGGTTAGGGGCAATCAGGAAGGCAGGCAGGTGAGCAGTTGGGAGCCAGCAGTCCTGGATTGTGAGAGGGATGTCCGACTGCCCATTTAGGCCCGATCCTATTGGGATTGGGGCCTAAATGGGCAGTCGGACATCCCTCGAGGGGTCCCAGATTAGAGAGGGTGCAGGCTGGGCTGAGGGACACACCCCCATGCACGAATTTCATGCACTGGGCCTCTAGTCTCAGGAATAAAACAGGAATTGGAGAGAATAGTAAGTATAATTATTCTAAAAGTTTTAACTTAAGACCAGTTGAAGAAGGAGAAAGGGCATATTGAAAAATATTCACTGATCTTATGGAGGCGATGTGGAATGTAACAGTTAGTTAACTGTTTCTCTGGGCAGGCAGCCACCTCTGGGAGGGCTCGAACTGTCCGGTTGTTGGGAGGTTCCAGGGGGCATTGTGAGGATCCTGATGACTCCTCATTTCCTGCACTTGCCAAGGGGAGTGCTGCCTACGCAGGCCCTGAGTGCTCCTTGATCATATGAAATAGCAGGCTTTTATCAGGCCAAGTAACACGAAATTGCCATGAATTGGACCATATTTAACCTACTATTTTTATATTACAGAGTGTGGAATGCAATATTTTAGTCCAGCCAGTATCCAAGGCCATCTGCCACGGACATCACTTTTTTCTGTTGCTGTACTGTATGTTACACGTGAGATGTTAGTTTTTCTAGTTACTGATTTTCAGGCCAGCAATTATTCACCTTGGGTTGAGGACTTCAGTCCAAATGAGTTTGTCTGCCTCAGCTGCTATAGCTGGTGAGTACTTGTTTTTCTGTTGTGAATTTCCAGCATTCAAGCTGCACAGATTTCAACAAGTTTGGAAGGACAAAAAAAAAAAAGCATTCCCTCCTTGAAGAATTAAAAAATGGTTCCAAGTTGTCAAGCAGTCACCCATTGTCACAATATTTCTGTGAAAATAGCAATTCCCTACATTGTCAAATTCTCACAATGGTAGACACAAGATACAAAATGAAATTTTCCATTTACAGAACTTATGAGATGAAATTTAAAACTAATTTAATAAAGTAGTATTTGTATGTTGACTATAGGATTATTTTCAATAACTTATAATATTGATAAATTAAAAAGAATCAAAGCCTCCAACAACAGGGATTGGTTAAATAATAGCATCTTCCAACTTTTTTAGAATTGCAAATCCTCTTAAGTGGTATTTCCAGCAATTTTGAATGGCATGTGAGAAATATCTAATTTAAGTAAAAATACTTTAAAATATTTAATGGATATAGTAAAGATTTTGTTATAAAATTTCTTTAAATACAGAAGATGCAATCAGGTCTGGCAGATTATTAATTAAAAATAGTCAAGCAGACAGGAAGTCTTATGAAACAACGCATATATACCTTAAATGTTTTATTTTAACCTAAAACATTGACCTATACTTTCATTTGAAAATACTTTCGTATAATGCCAAGGCATGATCAACATTCTTACCTAAATCACATCCACAAAGCCTTACCAACAGTTTTAGTTTCCTTAAATTAGAGGGTGGAATTTGTACATTTTATGTGTAGAACCTTCGAAGATTTTTAAAACTATCTTGTTTATTCCTTTACAGATTACTTTAAAAAAATATTTAAAATTAAATATAGTAGCCAGTATAAATGATATTAGTAGGTTTTAGAATAAACATAGCTGACTTGGTAAATATCAACTGGACCCCTGGGGCAGGGGAACTTGAGCCTGCTGAGAAGGTGGCAGCTTACTGTGGGCATGCCTACAGAGTGTACACCTGAGAGCGAGCGCATCAGAGCCACCTGGAGGGCTTGTTAAAACCGGGATAGGTGGGTCCACAGTCTGAATCAGAAGGTCTGGGGCGAGGCCTGGGAACTTGCATTTATTGTAAGTTCTCAGGGATTGCTGATGTTGCTGGTGGGGAGCCACATTCTGAAAACCACCAGCAGAGACCAATCCCACAAATTAGTAAATGAAGTTTGGTTAAGTGACAATCCTCTGTCAGTCTTGCTCCCATCTAACAAAGATGCACTGCTGTTTAAGCAGGAAAAGCATAAATTGTTATGCATTTTTAAATGGAATATTGTGTTTAATTTAAGGATTGAATTGTATTACAAAGAAGAAATTTATGTATTAATTACTGGGAATTAAATTGCTGCTTTCACTACTCTGGTGTTTAGAATGGCTGCATTTTGTGCTTAAAATAGCTGATTATTTTTCTGACTATAATTTCTTGCGTGTGTTTTTAAAAAATGTGTTTCTAAATAACAAGAGAAAAGCTTTCACATCCTCAACTGCAAACACTTTTCTGTTAATAACACTTTGCAAATATGGTTAGCCTTTATTTCTGATCAATAAGAGACCAACTCAGACATCAGATGTAAGATCACTCTATTTCTCTTTATTACGTGGGCTTTTGAAGCACACCTGAGATCACAGTGTAATAAGGTGAGATCCAAGTGAGAGGAGATCAATTCCACTTCTTGAAAGGGAAGAGTCTGCAAGTGGATTTGCAAAAACGGGTTGCCTCTGATCTCCAGTGTCATTTGCACTAATGGTCTGCCATGGTTTTAAAGACAAAAATGTAAACAGTGTTATGTCTTTAACTATGGGAACTCCCTTCTAACACAATAGGGAAACTAAACATCATTATAACATTATACTGTGGAAATAGATTTGTTAACATAGAAAGATACATCGTTGAGGGGAAAAGCTAGCTACAAAACAGCTTATGTAGTAAGAGTCCATTTTTGTGAGGAAAATTTGAAGTACGCATAACAAAATGTTCCGAGCAGTTATCTTGGTGGGAGGGAAAGATGGATTCCTGGTGGGTTTTTTTGCTCATGTTTTTCAGTATTGCTTTTTACATACTAGTTATGTAATTTGCCAAAAGGCAGCTATTATTTTTAAAAAGCAAATACGAGTGACACAGAAAGACCATAACTGTCATTTCCTACAGTTTATTTTAAAGTAATGCCCTTATTTACCTGCCTGAGACGTAAATTGCACCGTCCTAAAAGAAAGTGGTATAGACAGGTTATGTGGGTGCAAAAGTGATTTATCTGCTGACACACCATAGCATTATACACCTTTAGAATATAGCCTTTATCGTATAATTACTTCTTCAAATACTAGCTGTTTACTGATAATGGAATAACAAACACAGAAATAAGTACAGTCATAAATTACTAGTAGTTACTATAGCAACACTTTATGATAAATTCTATATTTGTCTCTGTGATTGCAAAATTACTCTGGCTGACATAAAAATCTTCCAATGTGTATTATTTTTAATATATGTGAAATATTTTAATATAACTTTAAAATATTATTGTAAATATAAATTAGTTATTCATAAGCCCCACTTCCCCCCCAAAAAACCCCACAACACTGGAGGATTTACTATAAATCAAATTATCCTCTATTGACACAGCAAGACCATCTTTCATGAGGAAATCTATACAGGCATTTTTTCAGTTGCCTAATTAAAATGATTATAGAGACATTTACCCAATCTTGTCTTCCTGATTCACAACTTCCTGAAGGCTGTGGTTTGATTTTAGTTGAAATACTCAGGTGGTTGTTCAAAACTTTATTTTTTATTTTAAGAATGAGAAAACCAATATTGTTATTTTAACAAAAAATTAAGATGATCCTAGAGCCTCTTTGTTAACTTGTATTCGCATATGCATGACCAGCGGACACAGACAATGGGATGATGACTGCCTAGGGGGTGGGGAGATGGGAGTGGACTGGAAGAGGTTAACGGAAAAAAGAGAACCTATGTAATACTTTCAACAATAAAGATTTTTTAAAAATCTCAATCTTTCTTTTCCATTGCAATCAACAGAAATCACCTTCAAAAAAAGATAAAAGAAAGATGATAATGGCAGTCACATTTACATTTGAAGTGTTTTTGTTGTTGTTGTTGTTTTGTGTGGTTGATAGTTCAGTTGGAGGCAGAACAGGTTCAAACACAAGCTTTTTTAATTTTTTAAATATATTTCTTTATTGACTTCAGAGAGGAAGGGAGGAGAGAGAGATAGAAACATCAATGATGAGAGAGAATCATTGATTGGCTGCCTCCTGCACATCCCCAGTGCCCCCTACTGGGGATCAAGCCTGCAACCCAGGCATGTGCCCTTGGCCGGAATCAAACTTGGGACCCTTCAGTCTGCAGGCTGATGCTCTGTCCACTGAACCAAGACGGCTAGGACAAGCTTCATCTCTTCTTGACGCTGGTGTTTTGTGAAGGTGGGGATGCTTAGTCTCTGAGCCTGTGTTTCTCTGTCCCTAGCCCTCTGTCGGTTTCGTACTATACTTAGAGCTTTACAGCAGTTCTCACTACCCAAGTGTCATACATTTTCATTGTCTCACTTCCCCTCCTGTTAAAGTGGACAATCTCGCTAAGAAAATACAATTGTCATTTAGAGTGTTACTCGTTATCATGTTTAGTTCTATACATGTACAGAGGTTATCAAGCCAGAGGACAATGCTTACATCTATATTTTAATTCAACAAACATGTCATCCAAACCACCATAAATAATCAGGCAAGAGCATAAGATTTCCAGAAAAAGTATTTGGATATTTATCAATTTTAGAAATTTCATTTACAACAATTATTATAAGTTTGAATTTAATGTATTTTGATCATGTAATTTTATCATTTACAGTGATTTAAATGATATCCAAATCTTTCCCTATGTCCTAGTATAATCATTTTAGCTACTTAATATTTTATAAGATTGGCACATACCATCACAAGATAATCTTTATAGAAAAACCTCAGGACAGATGAAAAACATCATGTTGTTCACATAAGATTTTATATGAATAATATTCTATAAATATTATGACATAGTCTAGTTTACACAGAACTTTTAAACACATTATTTGATTTGGTACAACTCCATGAAGGTGGCTATCCCAAATTAACAAAAAAGGTAATGGATACATAGAGAACATACAGGATTTTCCAGCTCACACTGTAAAAGTAACTCTGGACTCTCAGTTCTGTTCCATTGGTCTGTGTGTTTGTTTTTCTGCCAATACCATGCTGTAATGGGACTATATCAAACTAAAAAGCTTCTCTGCACAGCAAAGGAAACCGCCAATGAAACAAAAAGACAACCAACCTAATGGGAAAAGATTATTTGCAAACAACAGCTCTGACAAGGGGTTAATATCCAAAATATATAAAGAACTCATACAAATCAACACCAAACAAACAAATAAACAACCCAATTATAAAATGCGTAGAGAACCTGAACAGACACTTCTCCCAAGAAGACATACAAATGGGAAACAGATATATGAAAAGATGCTCGACTTCACTAGCCATTAGGGAAATGCAAATCAAAACTAGAATGAGATACCACCCAACACCTGTTAGAATGGCTATTATCAACAAGACAAGTAATAAAAAGTGTTGGAGACATTGTGGAGAAAAAGGAAGCCTCATTCACTGCTGGTGGGAATGAAAACTGGTACAGCCACTATGGAAAACAGTATGGAGGTTCCTCAAAAAATTAAGAATAGAGTTACCATATGACCCAGCAATCCCTCTTCTGGCTGTCTACCTGAAAAATTAGAAAATATTTATTCGCAAAGACATATGCACCCTTATGTACATTGCAGCATTACTCATGGTGGCCAAAACATGGAAATAAACTGAAGTTTCTTTCAACAGATCATTGGATAAAGAAGATGTGGAATATATATGCAATGGAATTCTATTCAACCATAAGAAAAGATGAAATACTGCCTTTGAGACAACATGTATGGATCTTGAGAAATAAGTCAGACAGAAAACACTAAGGACCATATGATTTTGCTCATATATGGGATATAAAACTGAAAACAACAAATGAACAAACAAGAAAAAATACACAAAAACTCATAGACACACCCAGTAGTATGGTGGTTACCAGAGGGAAGGGGGTGGGAGGTAGTAAAGGGTAAAGGGGTTTAAATATGTGGTAATGGAAGATGATTTTACTTTGGGTGGTAGGCACACAATACAATATACAGATCATGTATCATAGAAATGCACACTTGAAACCTATATGATCTTATTAACCAGTCACTCCAATAAATTTAATTAAAAAAAAGTAAAGGCTTTGGTTCTAAAATGAGTTTTGAAAGAATCCCCATCCACCACCTCCATCATACTTCACTGGCTGCAGGAGTCCTAAGTCCTATGGACTATAGAAGCCCAACCCAAAGGGAACGTGTAAACAGGAGGTGCTAAGAGGTCTTCGAGTCAAATCGGCATGCTCTCCCCTCTCCCAGCAACTTGTTCCCAGAAAAACACCTGTTCTCCTGGGGCTGTCCTCCTGCTTCTGGAAGATGTATGGGTACATTGATTCATCCACCAAAGAAATATTTATATAGCACTTATGATGTGTCATTCACTTTCTGAGCCACAAAAAATGCAGCCATAAATAAGACAGACTCACCTCCTGCCCTGATAGACCTGAAATATCTAGTGGTGAGGATGAAAATGTATCAGGCAATTCCACCAGGGTGGGAAGCGCAGAGATGAGCAGTCCAGGGTGCTAAATGGAAACTATGAGAGACGGGCACTGACCCCGACAGTGGGGTTGGAGGAAGTAGTCTGAGTGGTCTGAGTGGAGACATAAACATCAAGAAGGCATTAGTCAACTAAAATAGTGAGTTGGGAAGAGGGGGAAGAGGCAGCCACATGTGCAAAGACCCAGAGGCTAGGGATAGTGTGGTGAATTTGAGGAATTGGAAGTTTAGTATGGTTGAATTATGAAAGCTCAGATCATTACCAGTCACAAAAAGAAGTCTGGACTTTATCTTGACAATGAAAGGAGCCCAAAAGGGTTATAAACAGAGGACTGTTATATAAAATCAAGGAAACTGTTGAAGTAATCTAGCTGAATGATAATAGGGGGGTCTAACTAGGTAGTGACAGGGGAAAAGTATGAAAATGGATGCAAGTGAGCCTTAGAATGTAGACTCATAGACCTGATAATTAATTGGATGTGGACGGTAAAAGAGAGGAAAGAATCAAGGTATAATTACAATAGAATGAGGGCCCCCAAGTTCTTCAGCCTGGAGTGCCTGCAGGGAAGTAAGGCACTGGCCAGGTATAAGAAGTATACAGATCATTAAAATACATAATATAGATTGTGAACCCTGAGAAAGAAGACACCTACTAAGAAGGGCTTCTGGTGGCTAATGGGCTCAAATTTTACAAAAGATTTCTAGCAGCCATTTCTATACAAGGGCCTCTCACACAAACTGCACTTCAGGGAGAAGTGCAGGCACTGAACTGCCTGTCTCTGCATTGAACTGCCTGCTTGCACTGTATTTCTGCTATCAGAGCCAGCCCTTATAAAAAAAAAATTTCTGGAATCTTATTTCAACCAACAGAGGCCTGGTGCACAACATTCATGCACTGGGGGGGGGGGGTTGGGAGGGGAAGGAGTCCCTCATCCTGGTCTGTGCCCTCTCGCAGTCTGGGACCCCTTGGGGGATGTCCGCCTGCTGGCTTAGGCCCACTCCCTACACTGTCCTTAGCACTGCCTTGGAGGCGCTTACCAGCTGTGAGTCTGGCTTCTGACTAAGTGGCGTTCCCCCTGCGGGAGTGCACTGGCCACCAGGGGCAGCTCTGTGTTGAGCATCTGCCCCCTGGTGGTCAGTGCGCATCATAGCAACTGGTCGTTGGGCCGTTTGGTCAATTTGCATATTAGCCTTTTATTATATAGGATAGGACTGAAGCTTTCCCCAACAAATTGGAGGTGTGCAGCTCTGACCAACCAGAGTGGCCCTATTCTGCCCAAGTAGGACAGTGCCTTTTGGATCAATCAAACTGCAAGGATGTGGCATTCTCGTTTGCACGAGGACAAACCAATCAGAGACTAGGGGCGGAGACTTCTGTCCTTATAAGCCAGATCCTCTGTGGCTCTGAAAGTCACTTTCTCTTTCCACCAAAGACTGAAGACAGGGTAGAAACCGAATTAGCCAGAGCAAACCAAAGCACAGTGGAGCAGACCAGCGAGGAGCAGAGCAGAGCTGTCTAGCTGGAGAGAGGCCTGGCTCCAGGGCTGCCTCAGAGCCCTGTATTCTCACAGCCGTGCTGTATCACAGTTGAGCCCTTTTGCACTGAATAAAGTTTCCTTCTTCACTGCACCCCAAA
Organism: Plecotus auritus; assembly: GCF_963455305.1. Lineage (NCBI taxonomy): Eukaryota > Metazoa > Chordata > Mammalia > Chiroptera > Vespertilionidae > Plecotus > Plecotus auritus. The sequence goes on from NC_137771.1 coordinate 82,547,900, forward strand.
TTTGGGATTCCTGTTGGAACTGAATTGGTGCCAATGGCCATCAGTTGACAAGATCCATGCAATTTGTCTTAAAGGAGCCTCAGAGGGTGGACACAGCCAAGGGGCAGGAACAAAAAGGAAGGGTTTCATTGGGCACAAACGCATTAATGTAAGCTGGAGGGACTAATAAAGACATCTTCACAATGTCTGAAGCCAACTTTTAATATTGAAAGTAGTCGAATCTTCCTTTTTGTGAAGCTAGCATAACCATTAGCCATTTAATTCACTCAGCTAACAAGCCCATGCAGCCAGGCAGTCAAAGAAAAGGATAAGACATACAAAGCATGACGTGACGGGGGGAATGGATGCTTTTTCACAGAATTCACATCAATGGCTCATTAGAATATGTCATCTTCTTGGTTGTAGGACATGTCTGACTCCACACCGCCAATGCCTTCATAACTGTAGTCTCTATCATTTGAGGTCACATCACTTTTGCTCTTCTTTCTTTTCAACGGCTTTCCTCCCTGCAGGTCCCATGGCTCAAACACGGCAGAACTTACAGGGTTAAGTCCTTTGGCAAATGGAACCTCAGCCCCACCCGGGTCAGCTGAATCTGAATGATTGGTGGGGGGCAAAAGTCGGTCATTCCGTAGTCTCTTTCTCATTTCTTTTTCTTTTGTCTGAAAGGCAGTATTGAAGAATGAAAAGGAGTCCAAATAATGTTCTTTATGTTTTCATTAATATTGCCTGTAGTTAACGTTTATGGCTTCCCAATCTCATTATTTAGTCATTTAATAAACGTATGTTAAGGAATTACTGTTGAAGAAGACAGACACACTCCCTATTCTCATGGAGCTCCTGGTCTAGTTGGAAAGTCCCACGAGAGAGATGGAAATGAAGACTGTGGGAGGGATATGGGGGCCACTTGTGCAGGGGCTGCAGGAGCTCTGGGACAGTCTGTCAGGCCTCCTCTCACCTCTCATCCTCCATCTCCACACCTCCCCTCACCCCCAGCACCAACTAAAGTTTTTCTTTTCTCATATGAAGAAAAGTTCTGAGAACTGGATATTGCTTCCTTAGGCTATATAGATGAAACTAATTCAACCATTTTCAAGATATTGCCTTATTCCTTCACCACACACATGAAAAAATTAAACATACAGCATAAGAAGCATACAGATAATGAAGATAATACAAATCCACACAATCTGTCTAAACGCTGCTGAAAGGAAAGGCTCATATCACAGGCAGCACCGCCCCGCCTCAGCCCAGGTACCTTCCTGCGCTCAGCCACCGCCTGCATCTTCTCCTCTATGTCCTTCATTGTAAAATCTGTTACTTCCTTTTTGATCTTGAGTTTTTTCAGCCTTGCTGGTGGCTTTCTCAGTGGCTTCTCAGTCGTGTTCACCTGGAGGAAGACACTTTTTAAAATGGAGGATCAAATGTACTTATTGGCAAAGAGAGGCTGAAGGTAAAATAAACAGTTTAAAATGTGAAACCTAAAAATCTAAACTTTACAGTGTCCAATTTAAGAAACAACATGAAAACTGGTAACAACAAAACTGAGTCCTAAAGAAAAAAAAATCTATTGGTGCCTAGAAAAAAACAACAGGTTATTACCAAAAAAAATATGAAAGAATGCACTATTGTCCTGAAATTGGGTGAGGACGTAGGAGAAGGAGAAAAAACAACAACTTAAGAACAAACACAAGATAGAAAAAGGTGGTGGATGAGTGATGAATTTGTGATGCAAGGTATAAAGTTAAACCCGATGATTTTATAATATGCATGAACTACAAATGACTTCCATTTGGGATGGAGATTAGTTCCCAGTACTTCTGGTCAAGGGGAGGGGAGAATTAACAATTACTGGGCAGCAACTCTGTGCTGGGCTTTGCTGTTGGTACTTTACAACTGTTACATCGACAGCAGAAAAAACCATCCCATCTATACTAATAAAAGGGTAATATGCTAATTAGACCGGATAGACCGGAAGTCATTCCGGATGTCCTTCCTGACAAAGCAGGGGGCGTGGCTGGCCTGCAAAATGCCCACAGCCCCTCGCCCAGTCCACCCTGCCCCCCAGCGGAGACCCCCACCCTGATTGGGGGTGTGGACGGCCTGCAAACCTCCGGCGGCCCCTCACCCAGGCCGGCCCCACCCCCCAGTGGGGACCCCCACCTTGACTGGGGGCATGGCTGGCCTGCAAACCGCTGGCAGCCCCTCGCCCCGGCTGGCCCCACCCCCAGCGGGATCTCCCACCCTGATCCGGGACCCCCTTCAAGGCAGACCAACTGGTCCCCACCAGTGCACCAGGCCTCAATCCTATATAATAAAAGGATAATATGCAAATTGACCCTAACAGCAGAACAACCAGAACAACCTCTGGGCCAGTCACTATGAAGTGCACTGACCACCTCTTGGTCTCTTTCCCCGGCTGGCAGACTCCAATTGCCTGATGGCCACCTGTGGTGGGGGCGGGGCTGGTGAGCTGGTGGGAACAGCCGACCTCTCAGTCCCTTCCCCCAGCATCAGGCACTGATCACCTGATGGCGAATGGGGAACCGGGGTTGGGTGGCGGTGGGGTGTGGGGCCGGTGGTGGGCAGCTGGGGAAGATGGCCCTGATCACAGGCCAGGCTTAGGGACTGTACCCACACTTGAATTTCATGCGCTGGGCCTCTAGTTTCATATGAATGACAAAACTTTAAACAGTTCAAAGCAGCAATAATGGCTTTCCAATGATAATTTATAGTTTCAAAAAAAGTAACATTGTTGTAAAGAGTTTATAAAGAAAGTTTTCACATTTATTCTTTTAAAAATTGGGTTAAAATAACATACATTAATTATAAAAAATTAAAATGATACATAAATAATCTCCTAATACTCTGTTTGGCCACGTGGTCTCTGATCATGACCTCTTTAAAGTACATTTGTAATGTTTAGTCAACCATAAATGGGATTATACCACAGACATTGCTCTGCAATTTGCTTTCCTCACTTAATATGAATGTCTTTTTAGTTCACTATATATGGATTTATTACGACTGAGGGAGGTCTTAATGAACTCCAAGGCTTCATTATAAAGTGAACCGAATAGATAATTTCTCTAAAGATGTTTAAAGACAAAAGAGATATTGATATCCATTGTAATATCTAAAACACTGTCTCGTCAGACTGCAATACTGTAAGTACCGAGAAAATAAATCAAAGAGAGACAATTTAGCATAGCAGAAAAGGCACCAGAAAGACCTGGGTTTGAATCCTGGCTAAGCCATGGTGTGGCTTGGCATTAAATTCTGTAACACTTGCCTTCCTCATTTGTAAAATAGGTTTAATAATACTTTTTCATGGTATTATTTTTTTAAGGAGGGGAGAAGTAGATCTTATCCACTCAGTAAATGGAAATTATTTTTGCCCGGCCAGGGTTGCTCAGTGGTTGAATGTCAACCTATGAACCAGGAGGTCACAGTTTGATTCCTGGTCAGGGCACATGCGGGCTCAATCCCTAGTGTGGGGCGTGCAGGAGGCAGACGATCAGTGATTCTCATCATTGATGTTTCTATCTCTCTCCCTCTCAGAAATCAATAAAAATATATTTTTAAAAAATGCAAATTACTTTTCATTTGGTGGAAACAGTGATTTTTTTTTTCCCAATAACCACATGGAATCATAACCAAGATGTAGCATTTGTCACAAAAGGGAGGAATGAGAGTTGGAATCGCAGGGCCAACAGGCAGGGGGCTGAGCTTTAACCCCTGGCCTACCACTAATACTTACTGTGTGACCTGAGACAAGGCACCTTTGCTTTTTGTGCTCAGTTTTCTCAAATGTAAAAATAACGAGGGGACCAGGATGGCTAAGCTTCCTTCCAGCCTTAAGATCTATGATTCTCAGAAAGCCTTTTAAAGGGGAAATATTTGTCTAAGTTTTGGCTCGGTTACAGCCTTGAGGCAGTTTTATGTGGTGAGTTGTTCATTACAAATAACTGGGATGGTCCTAGCTGGCTTGCTCAGTGGTTAGAGCGTTGGCCTGCAGACTGAGGGTCAAGGGTTTGATTCCACATATCTCAGTCCCCCTCGTGCGGGAGACAACCAGTCAATGTGTCTCTCTCACATTGATATTTCTCTCTCTCTGTCTCTTCCCCTCCCTTCCATTCTCTCTCAAAAAAAAAAAAAAAAATCAATGGAAAAAATATCCTCAGATGAGACTTAACAAAACAAACGAACAAACAAAAGCGCACATAAAAAAATTGGAATGTCTGTCAAAGCAACTTCCCCTCCCCCATCACAGTATTATTTTTATGACAATTGGCTTGTGGGCTTCCTACGGGCAAAAGCCATCGGCTGAAAAAGGGACCTATTTGCTAGGGAGGTTCAACTAGAGATGCCGTGAAATCAGTAAGAAAACAGGTTTTTTGGGGAGTTCAGTCATAGAGGCTAAAAGAACATGAGATAGTCACCAGGATCCTATAAAGGAAGCTTCAACTAGGGCTTACATAGGACTCTGAACCTTGACTAAAATAATCAGATCAGGAGTTCTGAGAGAATGTAGGATTTCCTGCGTGGGTGGACTTTTCCTGTGCCTCTATCCCAAAATGATGCTTATAAAATCATGTACTTCCTCCCCATTTTGGAAGTTAATCCTACCTGTGCAGCCCAAGTCCTTTCCTGAGCTTGACATTTTAAGTGAAAGTATTGAAAGACCTGAGGAAAAATATCTGTATTCTTTACCACTGAATGTTACGAAGTCAGAATTTATCAACTGTTGGCACTTAAAAATGATAACAAAGATCACACTGTACTTAGAGAGTTGCTTCCCATAGAAACAATTTAAAAAACCAACTTCAGAACGTATAGAGCCCTGCCTGCTGTGGCTCAGTTGGTTGAGCATCCTCCCATGCACGGAGAGGTCGCAGGGCAGGCTTGATTCCTGGTCAAGGCACATGTCTGGATTGCAGGCTCGATCCCCAGTAGGGGCATGCAGGAGGCAGCCGATTGATGTTTCTCTCTCATTGATGTTTTTCTCTCTCCCCGGCCCTCTCTCTCTCTCTCTTTAAAATCAATAAAAATGCATTTAAAAAAAAATCCCTATAGAGGTTACTAGTTCCATAATTTTAAGAACACCATTGGAGGACTGCCATGTCCTAAGATGCTGTGATAAGATTTGGGTCTTTTCCCAGCCAATCTAACTGTATAATATTACTTCTTGCATCCACTGTGTATTCCTCAGAGCTTCCTTAATTAACTATTGACCTACAGATGAACCTACCTTGGCTATGGCCCCATACTGGAGCCTGTGCATAAAATAGGCCAAAGCTTCTGGAAAGAGATATATCATTCCTGCTCTGTCACTGCTAGACCTCCTGGGGAAGGCCAGTCTGAGCTGTAACTGGCATTATTAGTCTTTACCCAGTGACTTCCTCCTCAACAAAGTCCCCCTGAGGTTCAGCAAATAATGTTAGAGACTCTGATGCAATGTGGACAAACACCCTAACTGCACTAAAGGTTACCAAGTACAGAAGTTGCTGAGAAGGGAATAAACTCTGACCAGGGACAGGAGGAGTCGATAGAAAATTCAGAATCTTATGTAGGGAGACTCAGGGTGCTCTAAGAGATAGGGAGAAAAAAGTATGGTATGAAAGACACCTAAAGTGTTTAATAGCTATGTGAATAAATGAGAACCAATCACATCTCTCTAAAGCGATCCATCCCAATCCATACACATCTGTAATAATAAAAGTGTAATATGCTAATTAGACCAGATGTCCTTCTGGACGACCTTCCAGATGAAGCTGGGGCTGCAAGGGAAGCCCGGGTCCCGGGTGCCAGAGGGAAGCTGGTGCCGGCAGCTGGGGGAAGGAAGGGCCTACTCTTGCACGAATTTCGTGCATCTGGCCTCTAGTATTTACATGTGTGCATAACACCAATGCACATAATACAGCCAGTTATGTCTCATTAGAATGTTTTAAAATATACTGATTCACTTAGTCTGATATTTAGCTTCTAAATATTATATTTCTTACATATCATTATATTTTCTCTGAGTGAACATAACATCTATTAGTATGAATATGTCCAAAAGCAGGTTATCCAGAGGGCAATATGGAATTGCTGTAGTAGATGCCAACAAGCAAAAGATGAAAATGAAGATAGAAAAAAAAAAGGCAAAAAGGGGCTCTGTGGTGGACTTCTGGGGAGAGACTGGCTCACAAGGGAGTCCTCTGATTCAGAAGATGAACGAAGGACCCTCATTTTTCAGCATCTTTTATTATATGTTACTCTAAATGATAAATGAATTAAAGATAACCTGGCTATGTCTAAAATGCCCTTGTATTTAAGTATACTATTGGTGTACATAAGTCTTGTTTCTAAAGTATTCTCATATCTATTACTCTTCCCCCCCCCCATAATATTAAAAAAAATTTTTTAAGCAATAAAGAAATAGTGTTTACATGTCTGACTGGATTTATCACACTGCCGTAACTGAAGACATTAACATCCCCTTTTGACCATCTTCTTTGTTTCCCTTACTCTGGTTTGTTTTTTAGCCAATTTTTATCATTTGTTTCCCCACCGCCCTAAAAATATTATTAAATATTAGATAGTTAAAGGTATTAGCTATCTAATAATATTTCTATCCCTAATATGGTTCCCCTTTCAGTCCTTCAAGTTTAATTCTCATCTTTTCACAGTGGCCTTAAACCTTTCCTTAAACTATACAAGGCACCTGGTGCCTGACACACTTCTGTTCTTAACCACACATGAATTGGAGATTTTCCCTTGACCATGAGCAATTATACCTCTCCTTCATTTCCATATGCTTCCTGGGTATAATCTTAGTGTTATAACTGCTAATATGTTATATTGTTAGGAATACTTCAGAATTCTCTTCACAGCGACTGGGGGATTTCAATTTCAAAAGCTTCAACCCTTCCCAGCTCTAGGATGAAGTGGAAGGCTGTGTGCATGTTTGTTGAAACTGCAGGGCATGGTTCTCAGCCTGGGCTGCCCATGGGAATCACCGGAGCTTCCAGCCCAGCCAGTGGTCCCAGGTGGAGCCTGGGCACTGGGATTTTGAAAGCTTCCTTAGTGGTTTGAGTGTGCAGCCAGGTTAAGAACCACTGCACTAGGCAATAAAAGGCCAGCTATGGATTACTGCCGGCCTGTTGTAAATCTTAGGTCAGGGCATCTTGGCCCAATTCCAAAGCAAAATTAAAACAAAACACCACCCCCCAAAACACACACACACACACACACACACACAAAACAGGCACACACACACACACACAAAACAGACACACACACACACACACACACACACACACAGAGCTGTATTATTCTTGCCTACCTCTGCAGTCCCATCACATTTAAATCCTGAGAACACTCCAGCTATGCTCCTGACAACCATTCCATCTCTATAGAATATGAAAACAGCCTTCATCTTTGGCTCACTTAGTGATGTTATTGCAAGTCAAGTGCATAGTTTTCTTTTTTTAAAAAGAGACATCTTTTCATGATGTAGCTCATATTAATTAACTCTGTTGGTGCCTTTGCAAGGTCTGAGTCTGAACTCATTCATCTCTGGCGTTTGAATCACTGGAAAATGTTTTAATGCCATTCCTGTTGGCATTAACATCAAGGTTCCATAGCATTTCCCTTAAGAAGGCATCGCTTAGCTACTCAACATTTCCATAGTCTATCCGCCTCCAGATTGCTCTCCTGTCTTTTTCTTTTAACACACCTTCATTTTTTTCTTACTCCCACCCTCGAGACTCATCTACAGTTAGAAAAAAAATCTGTCCTCTCTCTTTCTGTATTAAAGATGCATTGTTTTTGGTACTTTCAAACAAGGTACTCCAAAATGCCTTGTATCATGCCACTGTACAAATGTAAATTGTCATTATGTTGACATTATCTTTTCCATTTTATGGTTCATTTTTACCTTCCCCTTTCCCCACATCTTCTTGTTATTGGCAGCCTGATAATATCATTTATAAGATTTAGCAATCTCCTTATCCCCCCCCCCCCAATACTTTCTACAGGGCTTATTTTCCTTCTTCAAAAGAAAATGTCACTTTAGATTTTATTCATGAGTACTCAGCATTTCCTAAACGGAAGAGAAAATTACCTTCATTCAAACACTTAGTGACTTGGCCTAGGTGCAAACTCTATTTAAATAATGTATCTTTTTATTCCCAGCTGACTGTTTTCTCTACAACACAAGCCATTGATATGATTTCTGGGCTCTGTTGCCACCATTTCTGTCTCTTTTTTTCTTTCCCATCCATTTCCCCCCACTCAGGCTTCTTTTCCTTGTTATTTCTTCTTTTATCTTCTTTCTTTTGCCTATGCATTAGGACTATTGGTGCTGCCTCAGAGCATTGGCTTAAAAAACAAACAAGAAAACAAAACAAAATAAAAAAGCAACAGCAAAACCTGTTATCCTCTTCACAGATTTGCACAGAACTTATTAAAAAATTAAGACCTCAAGACTTTAGCCACAATAAGTTAAAATCAGAGTAAACATATTACTCATACTAAGGGAAAAACAATGATAGATTAGTCAAGATGAATCAACAAAGAAAAATAAGAGGAAACCCATTTCTATAACTGCATTTTCTCATATTTGACACCTTAGACTGTGTATATAAATATATAAGCTTATCTGGTTTAGCTTTGGTATTAAGGCTTATTTTCTTATTGGATAAGTCAGAATTCAATTTTATATTCACAGTTCCTAGTACATAGGCAATGCTTAATAAAAATTGCTGAAAGAATGAGGCATGTTATTCAATGGGGCTTATTGTGTCTCAGATTTAGTAAAACCCAAGGTATGTTTTATTGAATTCATTAAACATTAATGATTAGGGCAATTCTGAATCCATAGAGAAGGATAGTGTGCAGAAAGGTGAGCGAATTTATGGGAGAAAAAAGAGTTTAGATAAATGCTGTCTGTACTGTGACTATGAGATGCATATACTGGAAGTAACTTGTGATCAATCTTATTGTATTGTTATTTTTAACTATAAGCTAATGTTAATTATAAAATTACTTGCCATGACATCGTATGATTCTCCATTTCTAGATACTCTGCTGTGGCTTTGTATTATTCCTTGAACAATTAATTCCTCCAGGATGTCTGATGACTTTTGTCGCTCTCCATTCTCTAGGGGTTTCGGTTTATGGATTAATCCATTGGTTGTTAAGTCTTCCAAGGGAAAAAAAATAGCAAAATTTAAGCTTGAAGAGATTATCAATCAAATGCTAATGAATGCCATACAAGTCATGCTACTTAATTAAATCTTCACTCAATACTCTTAGCTAAATATCTGTTTGTATTATAAATCTTTGAATCCTTTGAAGTTCAAATTCTTACTGTTCTAACAGAGGATACACATCAACATAATATACTATTTACTGAGCAGATCCCATATTCACATAACAAAAAGTCTTTCATGTGCTGCTATGTACAAGCTTTTTGTTGTAACAACACTTGTACATTTGGGTACAGCTACATGGGTTCGCTGCACTAATTATGAAGCTAAGCCACAGCTAAGAATGAGATGTTCTTTGGGTGACTCTTCCGAGCTGCAGTTGGTTTCTATGCTTTGTATACAAAAGATAAACAGCACGATGTCGCCAAGAGACTTCTAGTTCTGCAACTCTGAGTTTACAATTACACCATCTGCTAAGTCTACATAAGTAAAAATATGCCTTTTTGAAAAGAGTCTTTGAACTTTATCAGAATTGGAGTCAAGTGGTATCAGCTAAATTTTTATTAGTAATTCTAAAAATGGCACTGAAACAGTTTATAGGGGAGCTTTTATAAACTGCGGGGAGACAACCCCCATTACAAATCACTCAATTATAGAAATAAACAAGCAAGCATCCATTTTTACAACCTCACATTGTAAAACAAACAGGCAAAGGGAGTCTTCAGAAATGAGCTATCTTCTATTTTGTAACCATCAGGAAGTCTGGATAGTAACCAAGTCCATTCATCTAGTGGATGGAGTCCTTTCATGAAAATGTCTAACCTGGGACTATATTAAGTACTTTCTTTGTTTTATAACATCTAAATCAAACATCAACTCTATACCAGAGATATTATTAACTATATTTTATTAAAAAACTGATATGAGAGAGGTTAATTAACTTGCTCAAGGTGACAAGGGTAGTAAGTAAATTAACTAGGATTTAAACTCAAGTCTGTTCGACTTCATCAGTCATGTTCTTCACCACCCCACTGTACTCTTCCCAAACATGCCAAGTACACAGCACCCATTTGTCACGATTCCCTTCTCTTTCAGGATATTTCTAAAAAGAATGTCATCGTGGACACCTGTCACTAACACAATGAAATTATCTTAATCATTTCAATCCATTCTTTTCTGAATCCACTGAAGTATTTGGCTTGACATTTACAGTCGTTAACCTATATAAAAATCCTTGGACTATGTCAAGTCATTCTGAACAGTTTTCATTATTTCTTGGGATACTGAAGAATTTTGGGGAAATATTTAAAAATAGCATTGTACTTCTTTGTGATTATAAAAATAATACATCATAAAATTGGAAAATGTAGAAAATAATAAAAAAAGATTATAAAAATGTCCATTCTGTCACCATTCAGAGATCACAATTGTTAATATGTAAAATTTTAGTTTAGAAATGTGCCATCACACATTGTGTTTCCTATGCAGTGGGACACGAGCATTTTCTCTGGCCACTAGAAATTCTTCATGAGCATAAGTATAAAAAGTGAAGTCATACAAGAAAACATGGGCAAGTTTGTTTTTGACCTTGGTGTAGGGAAAGGCTTTCTAACCAACTCAAAATCCAGATTCAATAAAAGAAAAGACTGATGAATTTTGCTGCATTAAAAAATTTTGCAAGGCCCCCAAAAACACAACCTATAACAAAAGTCAAATACAGATATCACATACCTCCTGATTTGATGTACTAAGCAGGATACAATATAATTTTTGATATTCTTGCTAAAAATGTATAACCTGGACCTAATCATGAGGAAATATATGACAAACACAAACTGAGGACATCGTACAAAATAAATGGTCTCTATCTCCAAATATATCAGGGTTATAAAGGACAAAGAAAAGCCGAGGGATTGTTCCAGATTAAAGGAGACTAAAACGACATGACAACTAAATTAAACATGTGATTCTGAAATAGCTCTTGAACCAGACTCTTATAAAGGAGGTTTGTAAGACAATTGACAAATCTGAATATGGTCTGTAGATGAGATAGCAGTGCTGTGTCAATGGCAGTTTCCTGACTCAGAACCTTGTACTGGGATTTTGCAAAGAATGTCCTTGTTTTTAGAAAATACTGGTTAGTGTATTTAGGAGTAAATTATCTTTAAGTCTGTAACTTATTCTCAGAAAAAATATACTAGTATATGAGATGGGGAGAGAGGGAAGAAGGAACGGAGGGCGGAGAGGACTATGAAAACGCAAATGTGGTACAATGTTAACATTTGTGGAATTTGGATGAAAGAATATAGGCATTCTTTGTTTTCTGCAACTATTCTTCAATCTGAAATTATTCAAAATAACAAAGTGCTTTTTTCCCCCCATGGGAAATACTTGGGAAATGTTAGTGCGAAACTTGAAATTTTTGCCCTGGCAGGTTTCTCAGTGGTTAGAGCATCTGACCACAGACCAAAGGCTCGCCAGATGGATGATTCCTGGTCAAAGGCACTACCTCAGTTGCAGGTTTGATCCACAGCCTCAGTTGGGGCTCATGTAGAAGGCAACCAATCAATCTCTCTCTCTCTCTCTCTCCCTCCCTTCCATTCTCTAAAAATCAATAGAAAAAATATCCTTGGGTGAGGATTAAAAAAAAATTTTTAAAGAAATTTTTAACAAATATACCCTGTAGATATGAAGAGCAGGGATGCAGAAAGCGGGGAGCGGGGGTGGGGCGGGGAGGGGGGAGTGGGTAGAGAAAGAATATAAAGCTTAGGGCAACAACATGGATGGAGCTGGAGAGCATTATGCTAAGTGAAATAAGCCAGGCAGAGAAAGATGAATATCACATGATCTCACTCATTTATGGAATATAATGAACAACATAAACTGATGAACAAAAACAGATCCAGAGACAGAGAAACATCGATCAGAACGTCAAACCTCAGGGAAGGTAGGGGAGGGTGGGGGTAAGGGGAAGAGATCAACCAAAGGACTTATATGCATGCATATAAGCCTAATCAATGGACACAGACAACAGGGGGGTAAGGGCATGAATGGGGGGGTTGGGGCATAATGAGGGAATAAGGACACATATGCAATACCTTAATCAATGAAGAAATAAAAAAAAAATAAAGCTTAGGGCACAGTTCCTACTCATTTTGTGGTAAGAGCTTTCTTGAGACCTAATTTATGCTACATTTTGGAAACATCTGCTTTGGTAGTTCACGCCCTTCCATGCTGGTCCCTTGTGGCACTGTCCTGCTCACCTGTGGTCCTCCCCATCCTGCTTCAACAGTGTAGGGCTGGCAGGCTGACTGTTCGAGGCCACACCCAGGTTCCTGTTAATCTCTAGTCTGTTAACACCATAGATACTGAGCATTCATGTTGCAGTGTAGGAGGGATTCCCATCAACAGAATTTTCAGAGAGAAAAAAAATACGTGCTGGTGCAACGCTCGGGGGGTGGGGGGGCCTGGTGGGTGGGGGTTGAGGAGTGGGGTGGGGAAGGGCTGCCCCTACACTGCATCCCCTGTCTCCGACCTCCTTCTCAGAGGTCATGTCTGCACAATCAGAAACACAAGTTGAGGGCAAATGTGAAATTTGTAATAACCTGAGTGTGCACGAACATCCAAGAAAAAGAATCTCATTTATAACCTACCTATTTTCTAATTCTAACTTGTACCTAGGGAAGAATCTGTAGCAATGAAGAATGAAATGAAAGCTTTCGCCCCAAGTAAAAGAGAGTACTTTTCCTTGAGGCCTGTTAAGTTCAATTTGTTTCAAAGGCTGATAAAATATAAATAAGAGCTCTCATCTCAACATCAGGGGGTAACTGAAGTAAAGTGAAAACACTCCATAAGAAAAATATTTAGAAACAAACAGTTTCAAAGGGCACACGAGGTCATAATTACTTCTTTATATTTTGAAAGTTTCTTTCATTGTAGATTTGCTGGTACTTTGGATGGGGAGACAGCTGATGCAGGTTTTATTTATTTTTTCAAATGTAGAACTTTCCCTTGAAAAAGTGGTAGCACAGTGGAGTTTAAAAGAATTTAACCAAAGCTCATGCAACTTCTATTCCTAAGGCCTATTACCAACCACCGATAAGCCTCTTAGTTAAGGAAAAAAAAAAAAAAGGTGGTTTAATTACTCCCTGACTGGAAGATTCATAGTTAGCATTATTTACTCACATAATGAAGATTTCAGGCTAAATTCTAACGTCTTAGAGAGGGGGACCTTGACATTTAGAGCACTCCCTGGCCCACAACGCTGTGATAAAGGGGCCACCAAACACATACCAGGAAATACATTTAGAGAAACAGTATTTTATGGAGATTAACATGAATGGGGGCTTTTACCTAAATTTATTCTTCTGTTCCTTCCAGTAGGAGATGGGGAACTTTCCGGAATGGTTCCAGGTAAGCTTTCCAACTGGACCTGTTTATCCAGGCCTTCGGGGCCACCCACAGTGTCCTTGTGCAGGGCAGCCTCCAGCTGGGGTCTGCAGTTCTCCCCAGAATGAGCCACACCCACATCAGCCTGGGAAAAGGGGAAAGGGGGAAAAGGGAATCATTTTGTGAAAGTCAAGATTTCTTAGAAAATGGTTTATTGGAAAACGAAAACAAAGTAGCAAGACTTGATTTGTGGATGTTTAGCTAACTAGTACCTGAACAGTACCCAGCGCCCTGCAGACGCTACCTTAAACGGCAGAAGGGACTTTGCGGATATGATTAAATTAGACCTTGGGATGGCAAGATTATCCTGGACTGTCCAGGTGGACTCAAAATGTAATCACCAGGTCCTTATAAGAGATCTGACTATGGAGGAGAAGGTGATGTGACGACGGAAGCAGAGAACACTTTACAAGGTGCTGTAGGCCGGGCAATGAAGATGGGAAGGGCCACTAGGCAGGGGATGTAGGGGTGCAGCCCTAGATGCCGGAAGAGGCAGGGGAAAGTTCCCTCCTCAGATCCTCTGAAAGAAACCAGCCCTGCTAACCTCCTGACTTTAGCAAGTGGAACTGATTTTGTGCTTCTGACCTCCGGTACTGTGAAAATAAAATTATATTGTTTTAAGCCACTAGATGTATGTTAATTTGTTATATCAGTAATAGAAAACTAATATACAGTTGACCCTTGAATAACAATGGTTTGAACTGTGTGCATCCACTTATACACAGAATTTTTTTCTTTTTTTTTTTTTAATATATTTTATTGATTTTTTACAGAGAGGAAGAGAGAGGGATAGAGAGTTAGAAACATCGATGAGAGAGAGACATCGATCAGCTGCCTCCTGCACGCCCCCTACTGGGGATGTGCCCGCAACCCAGGTACATGCCCTTGACCGGAATCGAACCCGGGACCCTTCAGTCCGCAGGCCGACGCTCTATCCACTGAGCCAAACCGGTTAGGGCTACACAGAATTTTTTTCAATAAATATGGTCAGCCCTCTCTGTATCTGCAGGTTTCGCATTCGTGGATTCAACCAACTATGGATCGAAAACGGTATTTTCAACACTCCGCTGGGATGAGCAGATTCAGAAAGCCAGCTCTATGCGTTGTTCTGCATCATTTTATCAAGGGACTTGAGCATCCTCAGATTTTAATATGGGGGTGGGGAAATGTCCTGGAACCAATCTCTCACGTATAACAAGGGATGACTGTAATTAAGTTTTGGGGGAATTAAAAATTATACATGAATTTTCCACTGTAGGGGCATTGATGGGCTCCCCTAACCTCCTGTGTTGTTTGAGGGTCAACTGTAATAACTAAAATGAATCTATCAGGTACAAGCTGTTATGCTGGGCATTCTGAAAGATACAAAAAGTAACAAGTTCATAAGCATCAAATGGGAAAAGTAAAGATACTGCTGTGTAAAATTTAAAAAATGAAACTAGCTTCCTTGTTTTTACTGATTAAAAAAGTATTACAGCCCTGGCCAGGTAGCTCAGTAGGTTGTAGCATCCTCCTGATACATCAAGGTCATGGGTTCCGTCCTCAGTCAAGGCACATACAAGAATCAATCAATGAGTGCAGAAATAAGGGGAACAACAAATGTCTCTCTTCCTCTCTCTTTCTCTAAAAATCAATCAATAAAATTAAAAAAATTAAAAAGTAACACAGAGTCATAAGAGTAATTGATAACATTTAATGGTAGAAAGTAATCATTTATCTGATTGCATTGTAGAACATTATGTAACTACTAGAGGCCCGGTGCACGAAATTCATGTGGGGTGCGTGTGTCCCTCAGCCCAGCCTGCATCCTCTCCAATCTGGGACCCCTCAAGGGATGTCTGACTGCCAGGATTGGGCCTAAATGGGCAGTCGGACATCCGTCTCACAATCCAGGACTGCTGGCTCCCAAATGCTCGCCTGCCTGCCTTCCTGATTGCCCCAAACCATTTCTGCCTGCCAGGCTGATTACCTCCTAACCACTCCCTGCCAGCCTGATCGGTGCCTAACTGCTCTCCTGCTGGCCCGATTGCCCCTAACTGCCCTCCTCTGCTGACCTGGTCACACCTAACTACCCTCCCCTATAGGCCTGGTTGCCCCTAACTGTCTTACCCTGCAGGCCTGGTTGCCCCCAACTGCCCTCCCCTGCTGGCCTGGTCACCCCTAACTGCCCTCCCCTGCCAGCCTGGTCACCCCCAACTATCCTCCCCTGCAGGCCTGGTCGCCCCCAACTGCCCTCCTCTGCCGGCCTGGTCACCTCTAACTGCCCTCCCCTGCAGGCCTGATCCCCCACAACTGCTCTTCCCTGCTGGCCTGATCACCCACAACTGCCCTCTCCTGCTGGCCTGATTGCCCACAACTGCCATCCTCTGCTGGCCTGATTGCCCACAACTGCCCACCCCTGCCGGCCATCTTGTGGCAGTCATCTTCTGTCCACATGGGGGTGGCCATCTTGTGTGTTGGAGTGATGGTCAATTTTCATATCACCTCTTTATTATATAGGATATCATAATGTACTTAACAAAATCCTACTGAAGGACACCTAGGTTGTTTCTAACTGTCTAACGCGATGGTTGGCAAACTGCGGCTCGCGAGCCTCATGCAGCTCACGAGCTGCGGTTTGCCGCTCTGTTGACTAATAAGTTTGCCGACCACTGGTCTAACGAACAGTGCTGCCATATCTGTGCATATGTATCAGCCTGAATTCACCCAACCATCCCATAAGGATAAACTCCTAGATGTGGACATGCCGGATCAAATAATATGCACATTTTATATCAATACATGTTTCCAGAGGGCCCTCTATAAACCCTGTGCTGATTTACAGTCCTACCTTCTCCTTTTAAGGATGCCTATTTCTTCCTACCGCAGTTCCACTGCTTGTAAATAGGTCAAAGCACAGTGTGAAAAAGGGCTAAATGTGACTTAGTACACCACTGATTCCCAAGTGCTGGTTGGTGTCAAGTGTTTCATAGTTCTACAGCCAAGGAAGGAAAATAAGGGAAACGCTCAATTAATTCAATTTAAAGAACTGGCATTTATTTTTAGAAGAGGCATATTTTAAACACTAAATCTGTTCAGGAAAACACTTCTCGTATTTCCTCTCACACTGTGACCCCTCTCTCCCAGTGCTGGCTCTTCTGGCATTGCTTGGTTTGCAACTTTCCCACTTCTCCTCTAATAGAAGCTTTTAGATGTTATCAGCCAACCTATTCTCTCATCTAAGACACATCCTGAAGAGAGGAAGTCTCTTCATTATCCAAAGAAGTAGCAATATAAACATCTTCTATAGAATAGTGTCTTCTCGTTATTCTTCTTTATGTCTGTGATTTCACTTTGACCCAAGGACTGCTCTTCTCCCCAAGTCTTCACAGGGCCTCAGGACCCTGCCCTCCCTCCCCTGCCCTCTGTAGCACAACCCTATTATACCGACACAAATTTGTACCTGTTCAGGTGTAGCTGAAGGTGTTAAAGGGGAGAATGCTTGAATTGGGTATTAATGAATGGATTTCTAGTGAGCAAAGAGAAAAGGACACTTTAGACAGAAGAAAAAGCACACACAAAGACATGGCATGAAACAATATTGTGTGTTCACTATAGCAGAAACAAATTGAAGCAGAAAGCGGTAGGTGCTGAAGTGTGGAAGGGAAATCCTTTGTGACAAGTAAAGGAGTTTGATTTTATTTTGAGTGCAAGCGTAACCCCTTGCAGGGCTGTCATATAGGAAAGGAAAGTAAATGATCACTTGTGTTTTTTAGAAAGCTCACTCTTTAGTTAGTGCAATGGCAAGAATTGAAGGAAGGAAGAAACAAAAGAGGGAAGCCAATACAACTATTAGTAACCAGGTGAGATTTGACTAAATACCAGCTAAGACAGTGACAGTAAAAATGGGGACAATAGGTGGGCCCAGAAATATTAGAAAGGTAGGTGATAGGCCTCCACAGGCTTCAGTGTGAAGGAGGGAGGTCCCTCCTGGCTCTAAATTAGGACTCTAGGAACTAAACAGAAAACATTTCTCTTTAAAACAGGAAAAGTAAATAAAAAGCAAGGACACTGGCATGAAACTTGGTATTTCTACAATAAAAATCAGACAACATTTTTTACACTTGAGGACATTTGACCACTTTCTAGAAGTACTCCAACATTCGAAGCCCCTCAGAGGCTACGTAGAAATCACGAGGTTCTGGTGGCCCCATCACCCTCAGGTCCTCACAGTTCAGTGAGGGGTTCTCCCTGACTCACAGCTCCTACCACCCTGTTTACATAACATGATCACTCCAGCTAAGCTAACATCAGTTTGTCGTGTTGAGGATTAATGAGTTCTGTGGCTCAGAACTGCATGGGAAGATAGGAAAAACCAACCAACTGAACAAACAAAGTAAGCAAACAAAAGCTCTACGGATCTGAAATATGAATCGGCACCAGGAGAAAGCCTGAGAGTAGCTATGTACTTTCTCTCTCTTTGTCTGTCTTTCCTTATAGACACAGTTACTGCCATGCAGTCCCTGTAGAGTAAGGCCACTCAGGAAAAGTCATTACAGATAACATATTATACGTTACTATATTACTAAGGGCCTGGTGCACAAAATTCGTGCACTTGCGGGGGGGGTCCCCTCAGCCCGGGCTCCGCTCTCTCACAGTCTTGGGGGTCTCCGGGGATGTCTGACTGATGGCTTAGGCCCGCTCCCTGCCAGGAGCAGGCCTACGCCGATAGTTGGACATCCTTAGCACTGCCGTGGAGGCAGGAGAGGCTCCCGCCACCACCACTGTGCTCACCAGCCATGAGCCTGACTTCTGGCTGAGCAGCACTCCCCCTGTGGGATTGCACTGACCCCACCAGAGCATGAATCTGTGCACCGGGCCTCTAGTTATATAATAATGGTCATTATATCAGACAGAATCTCCTTTTCCCTTTGTTATGTATAACATATACAGGATGGGGCATAAATAGGTTAACAGTTGTGAGCACATGAAACAGAGTTTATTCTTGTACTAAAGGCCCAACACACAAAATTCATGCAAGAGTAGGTCTTCCTTCCCCTGGCTGCTGGCACTAGCTTCCCTCTGGCCCCTGGGACCCAGGCTTCCCTCACAGCCCTGGCTTCGTCCAGAAGGTCGTTAGGAAGGACATCCAGTCTAATTAGCATATTATGCTTTTATTATTATTGATTATTTATTAACTAGAGGCCCGGTGCACAAATTTGTACAATGGTGGGGTCCCTTGGGGTGGCCTGCGGAGATCAGGCCCCAGCTCACGCCCCCAGCTTTGCAGCCCACTGCCCCACCTGACACCCCACCTTGGCCTGGTGCCGCCCCCTCACCTGCTCCACCATCTTGCCTGCGGGTCGATCGGTCGGGCCGGCATCCCCGCCTGGCTCCCTCAGTGCCTGGGAGCCAGGCAGCAGCCCCACTCCCCACCGCCGCTGCTGGTTGGCATCTGTGGGGTGATCAGCAGGGTGATTGGGTCCCCTGCTCGCACCTGCCTTGTCCTGGTACTGCCCGCTCACCTGCTCCACCATCCTGCCGCAGTCCCACTCTCATCAGGGACCATCAGGGCCAGCAGCACCTCCACTGCTGCCTGCTACCAGTGCCGCGTCGCTGACGTCCACCATGTTCTGCGCCACCCCCTGGTGGTCAGCGCACATCATAACGAGTGGTCGAACTCCCCGTCTAACTCCCGGTTGAACGACCGCCCGAGGGGACAATTTGCATATTAAGCTTTTATTATACAGGATTATTGTATTATTTTCCATAGGAACAACTGTCAACCTACTTTTGCCCCACTCTGTGTGTTGCTGTTACACATAACAAAGGAAAAGGAGAGCCTATCTGATGCTTATCTTTCAGGGGCTCACAGTTCCTATGGGAATTAAAGACCATGCTGTGTTTCTTTCCCCTCTTCCCAAATAAACTACCAAAAACCAGTGATAGTGCTATGGGACAGGGACCAGGCCTCAAATGGGTCTGCCTCCAGCCAGCCTATAGTGGGGTTCTTGACTTTGTGTAGGAAAGATTTCAGAATATGAGTCCAGGCGATTTTGAGAGGACGTTTATTAAAGTTGGGGACAGTGAAACAAGGAAGGGCTTAGGATAGAAGCAGCAGAAGTGAGCCCAGGTGGGGCTGCTTTGGCTCACTGGGAAGTCAGAGAAAAGGGGGCCTTGGAGACAGGTTCAGAGGTCCAGGACAAGCTGCTGCTGCCCATTGCTCTCCTGGTGCAAGTCTCATGGGGTTCCTTAGAGGTTAGGGGATGCACACCTGTCAGGGAAGGAGAGGGAGAAGGGAAAGGTGGGAGGGAGAGCAAGCCCTGGGTCCTTTGCCTTGAGGGTTTTAAAGGTTGAGAGTTTAGGGGAGGTTTTAAGGGAGGATCTCAATAGAATATTCATTATCTTTATGCTGATGCACCAACATGAGATTAATCCCCTTAACTTTATCTGTTCTTGAGTGTGGTTGGTACAAACGACACTAGTTGGATTTCTTGCTATCTATCTCCGTGAGTAGGATGATTTAAGCTATTTACCCTCTGGTTCTCTTAAGTGTCCTTGGTTAGGGAAGACAGGATTTTTTGATTTACTAGATGGTTATAAACTGCTTGACCATTTAACTATCTGTCTCGGCTTCCCTATTCCACTTGTCCTGGCTTACTAGCCTGTCTCAATTCACAAGTTAATTTTGTTTTGCAGATCTATATTTTCTTGAACCTAGTGAAGCACTAAATAACACACAGAAATTAATTTTGCCAGTTTACATTACCCAGTGGAGATCTTGAAAAATTTACTTGTTTAACAACAATAAACAAAATGCCCGTATTGGAGCTGAGAGCAAATCTGAATATTTTCATTCTACAAGGTGTCTTTTCGCAAACATATTCAGTCGACTACAAATTGGAATAGAGTTAAATGTCGCCATCCTGCATGAACTCCTAACCACTCACCTGCCTGCCTGCCTGATCACCCCTAATTGCCTCTGCCTGCCTGCCTGATCATCCCTAACTGCCCTCCCCTGCTGGCCTGATCGCCCTTAACTGCCTCTGCCTGGGCCTCCACCACCTTGGCTTTGTCCGAAAGGAAGCCAGACGTTTGGTAAATGGCCGGTCGACCCAGTCTAATTAGCATATTACCCTTTTATTAGTATAGATAGATTATATAGGATAGGTTGCTTAAATGGGGGGGGGGAGCCTTTTTCAGGAGGAGATGCTATTGGCAGACAAAAATACATAATCCCTATATCTGGACTGATAGCCAGCCATATGCACTATACTGCCAAACTGGTCATTAAAAAATTGAATCACTTTCTTACACCTTACACCAAACAGCTGTTGCCCTTAAAACCCCTCCTCAGCCCCCACCTTAGGTTCTGCCTTCACAGTTCACCCAGATTTGGTTCTGATTGGTCGGTTTCTATGCCAGTCAGCATCTCTGGGCCTATCTCCAGGCCTGATCATAGAGGTGGGGCTGATTAACAGCTGCCCCAGGCTGCTGGCACGTGCCTGAACTGCTGACCTCTGGGAAAAAGAGAGAGAGGCTTGGCTGCTAGCGAGGCTGGGAGGGTTTTAAAGGTTGAGAGTTTAGGGGCTGATCAGCCACGCCTCTCTCTCTCTCTGAGTGGTCAGCAGTTCAGCCCGCTCGCCTGCTGCACGTGCAGCCTGGTGTTTGGTCAAGCCTCCAATCGTTGTGGATATTACGACCCTGGCTCTTTATATATATAGATAATCTGCCTTCAAGCTCTGTTAGTGGCCAAAACTTAAACTGTAGCAGATGAAACACAATTTTCAGCATAAAATAACACATACCAGCCTTCAGGTTGCAGAGCGGAAATTTAAGTGTTTTTTTTCTCTTTTGTACACTAAGAATGTCTTTCAAATATCTTATCTATGTGCAACACATTCTGGAAATTTTAACCCAATTTCATAATTTAGACTTGGGAATAGACATAGTTCAAAGACTGGAGATATTTACAAACTAGTTAGACCTAGGCCTCTTGGGGATATGTGAAGACAGTTTTCCTGTTCTGTCTGTGCATGCAGAGTTTATAGTTTCACACCAGTAAGCATCTATCTGCACTGATCCTGGGGGGAGGGCTGAGAGGGAGAGGGAGGTTTCATTTTCTCCCTGAGATGAAGTTGTAGCAGAAGCACAGACTCAGTGTGTTTCTACATTTTTGTAACAGTTTTATTTTATACTTCATTGTCTTGATCAATTTTAGACAAAACTGAAAAGCTGGGAAATCTAAGCTAACAGCTATACATAAGAATCATCATCATTCCCAAAAAAGGCATTGATTTTAACTATAGGCAGGATTTTGTTTTGTTTGGTCTGCAAGTACTACATGTATTCTAAAGCTTTTGGGAAACAACTTTTTCAAACAGCTTGGAGGGAGTAATTTGTCAAGGTTCCCTGGAGCTTAAACCTTCTAAAACCAAATTATTGGCAGATACATTTTATAAATATATTTGTCCACAGACATATAGAAAGAGTTTGTTCTTCAACATTTATTTTTTTCTACTTTAATTCTAATGAATAACAAATAGCAACTCTCAAAAAAACAGTCAGAAACATGCCCTTGTAAAAATTGTACTTTAAGAAGTATTAAAGTATTAAGTCCTTCTAACTGACAATCAACAAGAATTTTCTTGTCAAATATAGAAGATTTCCCCAATGAGGAAAAGTTTCCCATCCTTTCTTATTATGCATTATTTTAGTGCGGCGACTTCTCACCACTTAGATTAAGGTAAGGTGAAGAGAACGTCTGCAGGCAGGTCTCGAGAAGTTTGATTCAGAAAATTTTAAAGTCATGCCACCAAGAAACATAAATATTTCATGTAAGCAAACATATTCATCTCATTTTAAAGATATTACCGAACTAGTGAACTCTCAGCCCTATGAATTTATGAAGGAAACAGTACAGTTCTGATAGCTAATATTTAATTAATAATCATATCTTTCCCAGATTCTATATCCAAAGTCAAGTGCTCAGGGTGGGGAAAGAGAGGTATATATGTGAGTTGACTCTGAGTCTACTTTCAGGTTATTTTAATATTGGATTTCCTCCTTGCAGTCACACAAGAAACAGTCATCAGTGCCTGTTCTGCATCAGGCACTGTAGTGAGCATAGAGATACAAAGATAAAATACAGTTCCTGGCCTCAAGCAGGTGATTGCTCAGGGTGGGAAGCAAACATGGAAACACATACAATAAAGATGTTTTGAAACGTGACAGGAGAAGGTATAAGGTCAACTCTGTCAGCATGGTAACTGGGGAAATGGAGAAGAATGTGCCTGAGTCAACTTGAAAGATGGGTACATATTTGCATGTGGGCCAAGAAAAGGGAGAAGGTAAAGTCTGAAAGGAGAGAAAACAGTGGGTGCAAAGGCCTGGAGACTGAAACAGAATGGATTTGGGAACAATGAGTAGTAAGTAAGGTGTGATTAGAATGAATGTGGAGAGTTTGACACAGCTTGAGGAAGGCTAGGAAGGCATGCTAAGGATTCAGAATTTGATCTTACATAAATAAACCCTATCTAATAAAGAGGGAATATGCTAATTGACCCTCTCACAGTCACAAAGATGGCGGCGCCCACAGCCAATAAGGAGGGAATATGCTAATTGACTGCCCCGCCCTCAAAGATGGCAGTGCCCAGTCACCTCAGCCCCGCTGGGGCAGCAGGTCCACAGCAAGGCCAGGCCCGCCCCCAGGCAGGCCCCGCCACTCCATGCGCTTGCCTCCGGAGTCCCCCAGTCCCCTCAGCGCCCCCAGCCACCCAGGGCAGGCCCAAGGTGTAGGCAAGCCTCAGATGACAGCTGCCCAGCCACCCAGGGCCACCCAAGGCTCAGGTAACCAAGGCTGGCTGAGGCTTGTGCTGCTGGCAGTGGCAACAGCAGAGGTGTGATGGGGCATCACCTTCCCCTGATCGCTGGGTCACCTCCCGTCCCTGAGGGCTCCTGGACTGTGAGAGGGGGAAGGCCAGGCTGAGAGACCCCCTCTCCAGTGCATGAATTTTCATGCACCAGGCCTCTAGTGTAATAATAATAATAATTGTAATAACTAATATTAAGCACTTTTTCTGTGCCAGGCATTGGTATCAGCACTTTACATGAATTGAAGTAATTTAATCTTCACAACAACTCTATAAAATCATTATTATTAATTATTCTCTTATTACAGATAAGGAAACTTAGGCAAGAGGAGGTTAAATACTTGACCAAAGTCACACAACAAGTAGTGAATCCAGAAGTCCAACCTAGGTAGTCACATTCTTGATCACTGGTTTGTGTGCCTACTTAATGCGCTGGTAATTTTTTTTCAGCAGAGGATGATATTATCAGATCTTATTTTGGAATGATCACTCTCAAGGTCATGTAGAAGACTGAAGATGGAGGGCAGGTGGGGGTGGTTAGTGGAAAAAGAATCTAGATAGACCAATTTGGAGATTGTTCAAAGATCCAAATAAGAGACAATGACTACCTCAGCCAAGAAATTCTCAAAGAAACCCAGAAACCCTACCAGGTCTTGGGGAGGCTTGGCCAAGGAGGAACTAGTGTATTTGGCACTCAGAGAACTTGCTTTTTAGTGTGCCCTCCAGCTCTATACAAAAAATATGTTCAATTAAAAACCATATAATGGAACAAATGACAATGACCAGAAAAGAAACATACATACTGAACATTTCTTCTATTGAAGTCTTATATGTAATTATGCCAGAAAAATTACAAATTAAATAGAACTTTGTACAAAAAAGGGAAAACAAAAAAGGATTAATACTTTAAATTACTGTAATATATTTTTTGAAAAAAGAGAAAGAAGTATTCCCTTATGTAGGAATATAGTCCAAAGCGATACTGAGTAACAACAAAGATGAGCAAATTGTTCTCACGAACCCATGGATCTAAGAGAGAGAAAAAGCTTATACAAACATTTGTTTGGGTTCAGTCCTGGAGGATAAGTAGAATTCATCAGGTAGCCAGGAATGGGGCCAAGGAAGGGCACTCCAGGAAGGAGGAATGGCATAGGGAAAGACATGCATGGTGATGAGGCTGGAAGAAGAAGCTCTGCACATTCTTGGCTTGAATCAACCTTGAGGGGTTGGGGTGGGGAAGTCCATGAGTGAGAAGGACTGGAGAGGAGAGGATAACATTAGAGAGATTGGTGGGACCAAATGCCAAGGTTTTTGCACACTCCAGAAAGTTTTTCCTTAGGAAGATAGGTGGCAGTGTGGGAGACAGACTGGCTAGGGTGGTGACAGGAGAGGCAGAAAGATCCAGGAAGAGGTAATCGGGCCCTACACGCAGCAGCCGGTGGTAGTTGGGGTGGAAAGCAGATACGCCTCAGCCTTCACTAGACCCCGGTTTGTTTTTTACTCCAATAGCCCAGTAGATGTGCCTCACACAGACTAGGTGCTGTAACTCGCACTGAATAGTGTCTTCCACAGTGCCCGTGGATTAGGAAGTGTGTGCTCTTTAACCTGTAGTTCCAAATATGCCCTTTAGGAAAGGTGACAGTATGGGCTTAAATCAGACTGGGCAAATTTATTATTAGTGTTCCCTTTCACTTGTAAAAGTATCCTGCTTTTGGTGATAAATTATATGGTAACAGTATCTTTGGGTAACCCCTCTCAAAGGGACCCTTGTGGGTTTCTAGTTTGTGGAATCTTAATGGTGGTGAGGATGGGAAGAAATCATGGACCTCATTTCTGTCTGGACCAACCTATCCTTACATTCCGCACCCTGGAAAAATTCCCCTGCCTGTCTCCAGAAGAATTAAAGGGGATTCAACCTCGAGGGAGAGTGGAAAGAGTTTTGGAATGAGACTTTAGAATACTAGATTCTGTCTCCAACTCTGCCCCCAAACAAGCGGTGCAACCTTGGGCAAGTTGTCCACCGCTCTGGGCCTCAGGGTCCTCAGGAGGCAAGCGAGATCTCTTCCAGCGCTAAGTAATTCCCAAAGGACCCACTTTCCGGAAGCTAGCAAACTATGCAGCTCTAGGCACTCTCTCCTGCGCCTGAGATTCACCTCCAACCCCAGCTCTGTGCACAACGTACCACACATCCCCTTTTTCCTGTCTCTGCCCTGGGGTGTGATCGCCTTCGCTAGCTCTTGAAATACAAAACTCTCTCAAAGCTGGTCCTATAGCAGCAAGAATCCCGATTAAGACTGCAGTTAAACACTGGCCGAATACAGTTGGTCCCAACCCGCCCACCCTACTGCGCATTCCCTGTGAGCCCCAGCAGGCCCTGCTCCAGCCCACTTCAGCTCCCCCCAGGCGTGGCAAAAGCTCTATGCCGTTTTTTTCCTGTTTTACCTTGGATCCCTCTTCCCAGCCCTTCCTCGGCGCAGGGACAAATCTCTGTTCCTCAGCAGGCTGGGAAGGTCCACAGCCCATGCTGCGCTCCGCGCGCTCCTCCGGCGGGGCCCCGCCGTGCGCCCCCGCGCGCTCCCGGCTCTGTTCCTGCGCCCCAGTTCCCGGTGCCTTGCGCCCCAGCAACTCGCGCCCTACACCTCGGTCCCTGCTCCCAGCGCCTCAGCCTTTTCCACCTCCAGCACTTAAAGGCTCGGCAGGAGGCGCTGGGCACCTGAGCAGTTGCCGGGAACTGTTGCCACAATAAACCGAATCACCGGAACCTGGGAACTGGGCGGCGATGGGACTTCTGTAACTGAAAATTGGAAGATAGGAGGCGTCTGAATCACAACTGGGATGCAAATCGCGGCCCTCTCCAAAGCGAACTGAGGGAAGGGCCAGCTGCTGGCCGAGTTAGTGTTTAAAGTACTGTAGTCATAAGCATCCTGCGTGGACTTTATTTTTTCTCTCTAAGGTACCTGGGCATACGCCCCCACCGGTGCTTAGACCACGCCCTCGAGTTGTTGGCTCTGTGCTTCAGATTCTGTGGGGACTGTGCAGAGAGACGATTGTGAGGATGGAGACACTGGAGTCCGATTGGTGGAAGCAGCTCTTGAGGACCCGCGAAGGCGGCCTGGATAGCACCAAACGTCAGTATCACAGGGTGGCCACGGGAGAGGTCGGCCACGCTAACAGAGATCCAGATATTTAGAATCATAAACAGCTCAGCAGCCGAGAAATGGGTCATGCAAATCATTTTTATGGAAAAGGTACTTAATGAGCTGTTAGGAAATAGCACGGATATGCCTATTTCTCTCAGAGAATTAAATTAAAACGGTGTAATGCATCAAAAAGGCAGACCAGGCACACTGGTCAAATGAGCAACAAGTTGTTCCTTCCTGGATTTTTTTCTTTCTTTTTATTCTATTTTCAAAAATTAAAACAAAAAAGGGGCTAAAAGGGATTTTACAGATCATGGACCAAACTTAGGCTCAGCGAGACTGAGTGACTTAGATTCGTGTGTGTGTGTGTGTGTGTGTGTGTGTGTGTGTGTGTGTGTGTGTGTCTCGTCGGGGGCGGGGGCAGGGGGGCTAGTTAATGAAGGATCTGGGATGAGGAACCTGGTGGCCTGACTCAGACCCTCTAGGCATCCACCTAGGAAAATACTAGCAAGGATTCTTAGAAATGTAATACTGTTGGATCCTTCCAAGGAAATTGATGGTCAACTCTGTTATAAGAAGCTGATTGTTTACTTTATAGCATTTAAACTCATTCTACTATTTCTCCTTACTGATTGGATGATGTTGTCTGTCAACTTTTCTTTCTAAAATTAAAGATGAGGAAAGATAAAATCCAAATCAAAGCATTATAGTTATTGAGCAACAAGCATTACAAAATTGTGAATCAAGAGTGGAAACAAGGCTAAATAGTATTTGGGGAACATCTCTGAAAATCAAAACAAAACTCATGGTATAAGTCACATGAAATGCTCCAATTGGAATCTGGAAAATTGTCAACTAGAATAATCCAGCACAGGGAACACCTGTAAAATGTTCTTGAGAAAGTTTAATGTAAGTTTGTAGGGTGAACTATATGCGTGAAATACTGCAGACAGTGTTTTCCCCTCTCTTTTAAGGCAATCTGTGAACAGAGGTTTGCTGGGACATCCATGTGAATAAAAGGGGTGGTACCCAAATATATTGTACAGGTGTCTTTTAAGGCATCCTATGACTACAGTCCGAAGTTGTGAAAAAGCCTTTTACCGGGGATGGGCTAGAGCCTGCTCATGCTGTCTCATGAAAGCTGATTGTCAGGAATATTTGGACCTGGTCATTAAACACAACCATCATTAAAATTTAGGTTATATAAACTTACAATTAAATTAGTTCTAGTAAAAACAAAGGTAACCAGTACAACTCATTAGTTGCTAATCATTTTATTGCAGCTTACTACTATTATGTTTCTGAGTTTATTTACGTCTGTTGTACCTGTATAGTGCAGCTGTCATATAATGGTGGGCTGGGACGTGCCTCTTCCCAAGTCCTCATTCAGCGACATCACATTGGTAGTTTGAAATCAACCAAGGTGGGAATACTGGTATATGCACTATGAAAATCAGGGCTTCTGCCCTGCCTTCCCCAAGCTGCTAATTAAACATCTACCAACTCACACTACCTTTTCCCCCTGCATTCCAGAATGCCAAGGAATGACTGCTCTGTTCACCTTCTCCTATGCAGATCTCTCTCTGCAGGGAAGAGGCGTTGGTGACCCCAGCCCTCCATAGGGGACAAGTGTGTATCATACCCACATCTCCCTCCACCCTAGAGCTGGGCACTATACCAAGGCTCGGTGCTCTGGATCCTGAACTAGCGTGCCCTGGTCCTGGATAACCTGTCCACCCTGAACACTGCTAGGGGAAAAAGTGCTTAGAGTTTCCCAAAGCGGAACCACTACTTGCTCATTTTAAAGTTTGACTCCAATCCTCCTTTTTCTCTGCAATTCTGAACCATCTTGAGAAGGTTAATTCTCTGCTTCCCTCCAGGATGTTTATTTAAGCCTGAGGTTTGTCTTGAGCATTTTTCTCTGGAATGATAAGGATATTATAAAGAAAGGTGCCTCTCAAACTCTAATGTGCACACCCTGGGATCTTGTTAAAATGCAGATTCTGAATGGTTTGGGTGGGGTGTGTGTGTGTGTGAAAATACCACATTTCTAAGAAGCTGTCATCACTGTTAGTACAGGCTCACACTTGAAGTAGGAAGAGTATAGAACACATGTGAACATTAAAGTATTACTTCAAACGACAGAAAGGAAAGGGGGAATATGGAAGGAAGAATAAAAAAGTGAGGAGGAAAATGATGGGGGAGAATTAAAATAAAGTCTATTGCCTGGCCTGTGTGGCCCAGTGGTTGAGCATCAACCTATGAACCAGGAGGTCACTGTTCGATTTCCCGTCAGGGCACATGCCTGGGTTACAGGCTGGATTTCCATCAGAGGGCAGCCCATCAGTGATTCTCTCTCATCATTGATGTTTCTATTTCTCTCTCCCTCTTCCTTCCTCTCTGAAGTAAATAAAAAAGATATTTTAAAAAAAAGTAAAATAAAGTCGATTAGGCAATCAAGTATAGAAGAGACACTAACTTCATTTTATCAAGGTATTCTCAGTCTAGGAGCACCTTGATGCATCAAATTACAACTAGGAGTGTAATAAACCTGAGTGTCACACCAGTTCCTGTCCCTCTACCTGGTGGAGAAGGGATCTTTGTGAATTAGTGAGTCAGGGTGAAGAAGAAAAAAAACACCTTTCTTGCCATCACCCAAGCTCTGGAGTCACTTCCCCCTCTTCTCTCTGGTCTGAGAGAGAGTTGCCCTTCTGGAGTTGGCTAATAAACCAGAGAGCAGAGAGGTTTCCCTGCAGGCATTGGTATATCCAGGCAGGGTCGGTGCCACACCAATGAAGGGTTTTAAACGTCACATTGAAGACTTTCAATTTCACTTCAGACCCTGATCTTTTCTAGGAAATGGGGAATCACACAAAGAAATCAGTTCTGAGCCCAATTCACTGAGTTTACTAGCATTTTTCCAATGAATAGAAATATTATATGCTGACCTTTATTCCCAAACTTATCTCAACTGACTAATTATTATAGTAACAGCTGACATTTTCAATGCTCGCTAACATTTAGATAAATGAGGGAAGCTGATGGCTACGTTGGTATTCTTCATCGTCAAGAATGAAGAATACTCCCCCCCCCCCCCCCCCGCCCGCCCCAACCCCCTGGCCAAACTCTGCTCACTGCCTGTCTCTGTCTGACACATGAGTTAAGAATGGATTTTATATTTTTTTAATGGTTGGAAAAAAAAAAAGGAAGAACATTATCAGTGTTTCATGAAAATGATATGAAATTCAAAGGTCAGTGTTCACAAAGTTTTATTGGAACACAGACATTCGTTTGTTTACACTTTATCTATGGCTGCTTTTGTGCTACAGGAGCAGAGCTGAGTAGCTGAGACAGAGACCATATGGCCCACAGAGCCAAAAATATTTATTATCTAGCCTTTTACGAAAAATGTTTGCTGATCTCCGATTTAAGATGACAGAAAAGTAATTCCCACAAGGGTATTAAATTACTACGCGGAGTCCTAATGGGCTGAAAGAGCTTGTAAGGCTTCCAGACAGGCAAGGAAACCTCCTAGGGAACAGCTGCCACCCAGGGGAATGTCTCTCATTAGCTAACTAAACTCCAGGTCTGTAAGACATTTTAAGCAGCTTCATTCAGCTGCTAAGACCCTCCCAGGCGTTGCTTGGTGCACCGTGTTCACAGGAGGGCTGCTGAGTGGGGACAAAACGTCTCTGTGTTGCTCTGCTGCTTTGCAATCCGAGTCGCGGTGCAGAGAGCTTCGTAGCTCCTGAAAAAAGAAAAGACAGAGCCGATTGTAAGAAATGGGTGGCATTTCAAGAGTCATCTTCCATTTAAAGGCCTCGTTTTAAAACCCCATTTGTTCTGGTTCTTCGTGTTCCTTTGTCAGACACTTCAACCCAAACATTGTATTTCTGGAAAGCAGTCCTCTGCTGCGCACACACACACTGAGTGGCTCAGACGTGAGGGGCCTCCAACGTTTTTATTCCCGGAATCCACTGGGGCAGGTGCACTTAGAAAGCTCAGGAATCTGTCTACAAACCGTTGTGTGCTAAAGAAAACTCTTATTATAAAGGAAAACTGTACCAGGATATTGTCATTAAACACACACACACAACAACACATTTGCATAATCAAGATTTTTGCAACCCATGTGCGAACGTTTGTAATAGCATCAGCAATGAATTAATGGAGTTGCCTCAACATGTAGCGTGCAAGCACTACCCTTTCAGGGACTTGATATGACAGATTTTTGCAGAGAACAACCAGAAATAAATAAATAAGCCCACAAACAGGGGAACAATTGTTTGCCAAACTTTGGCATGAAGCCAACAATCTCAATGTTTGCTCATTCAACACAAACTGGGTAAATACAGAGAGAAAATGCCAACCTCGGGGGAAATAGCTCAGAGAGTGGCAGCTTAACAGTAAATTCAGCCATAATAATCTCATAGAATTATAAGACTCCCATTTACATCTACCCTTAAGAACCTGTTCTGAAGCACGCTTAGATATTATATGGGTCTAATTCTGTGCTGAGTGCTTAATGGGAATGTGTAAAAGGAGAAACAATACTTGCTGAATGGCAGTTGTAAAGGCGAGCTTGATTTTTAGAAAGCTGTAACAACTCTTAAGGTTACACATGGCAATTTTCACACACTGATATTCTCGCAGTTAAAGAAAAGTAATATTTAAATGATTTTCACTGCTTCCAATTTTGGCAGTACGTGGGCACAAAGCTCTGAGACTTTTCAAATTAGTGGTGTGATTTTTCCATGCTGGCCTTGAACATATTGTTTGACGCTCCAGGGGAGTTTGGCTGCTTGCAGGACTGAAAGACGAGGGGAAGAACAAAACTCTCTAAGAGCCTTGCATTTTTTTCTCTGTTGGAATGTGGTGGAAAGAAGGCTGGGCCAGCTGGCTGGACTCCGATTCCAGTCCTGCTCTCAGCCCTTCTTCCCTCTGTCTTCAGCTAATGGAGCAGCCCCTCACTCTTCTAATGAAGGGGCTGGACTGGGAGATGCTGAGTGCTCAGCAGCCTCTGGAGCACCGGTTCTTAAAGGGAGGGATTGTAGCATCTGTTTCAGAATAATCTCTGCTGTTTGTCATAAGTGCTGGTTCCCAGCAATGTGAACAAACTTATTGGATCAGAATCTTTGAGATTGGTGCCCCAGAATCTGTATTTCCAAGAATTGTCTCAAGTTATTCACATGCACAGGAATGCTGGAGGAGTTGCAGGGCAGAGAGAACCAGGGCTTCAGAGGGAGACTGGCCTCAGTTCACCTTTGACCTGGGCAATTATTTCACCTACCTAAGTCTCAGTTAATTTATCTTTAAAACAGGACACAACTACAACTTAAACTAATACAAAATAACATCAACTGTAAAACTTATAAATACTTT
Source organism: Plecotus auritus (assembly GCF_963455305.1). Lineage (NCBI taxonomy): Eukaryota > Metazoa > Chordata > Mammalia > Chiroptera > Vespertilionidae > Plecotus > Plecotus auritus. The sequence continues at coordinate 82,579,919 of NC_137771.1, forward strand.
TGGTAAAAAATAAAATAAAATAGGGCATAGCAATATTACAAGCTATTTTATAGTACCTAGGGTTAGTGGGAGGGTTAAATATTTTTTAAAAAGGCATAGAAAGTGCTTCACTCGCTGTAATTATGTACTACATGGCAGCTAAGATGATTTTGACTATGTTTTGACATTTAGAGTCAACCTATTTTTTTATTGCAGATACAATTTTGAAATCTGACTTAAAGTCCATAACCATATCAAATTAACAGCACTGAGAGGAAAAAAAGACAATATTTGTTGACTAATCTGGCTTTTGAACAAGATTTACAGTTAAAAAAATTTTTAAGCCATGAACTTGATTACATCTCTATTTTATACCAACATAGGTCAACTGCCCTCTAGCCTGATGTATCAGGCCCCAAATCTCTAGGAAATTAAAGAAAAGAAGTGCAAGTATCATGTGTCATATACAACCAACCAGACTCAGGCATTGCCCTTTCACAGGGGCACTGCTCTTTCTTCTGGAGCATGGGGCACGGGTGAGGACATGGCCCCATGATTCCCTGCCCTGCCCTCCTTCCCTCTGTCTTCTCTTTCATTTATAGCAGTTACAGTGAGCTGCCTGTTCTTTTTCAGAACAAGCTGCAGTGAGGGCCTGCTATCAGAATTACTTGGAGGGAAATTATAGCTCTCCTCTCCTAGAAAGTCCGTTGAGTCTTGCCAGGAGAATCATCACAGGCTGCCACTTATTTTTTCTGTGTGTAGACTGACACTCAGGTACAGGTACTGTTGTTGGATATTGGAGATGAGGGAGGGAGAGTAGGGGAGAGAGAGACAGAGAGGGGGAGAGAGAGATTGAGAGAGAGAGAGAGAGAGAGAGAGAGAGAGAGAGAGAGAGAATAAGGGGGAAGGGTTGGGACAACTTTCCCATCCTTACATATGGATATGTATGGATGCTCAGGACCAGACTCCAGTGGGAAAGAGGAATTCAATTCTTCACCTTCTCTGTGCATCCACACACCAGGGGGCACCGGTGTCATTGCCTGCAGAAATGGCCCAATTTCATTTAATTCCTCAAACATGGACTGGCACCTACTAAGTGTCAGGTGCTCTGTTGGGCCCATGCTAACTCTGCGTCAGACTCACCTTTCAGCTGTGTGAAGGGGGGTGGAACTCTCAGAGTGACAGTCATTAAAATAGTAAAGGAGTCAGGCAGACATTGTGGATGTAGAACGAGAAAATGTCTTTCATTCTTCAAAAGAGAAATAGGTGGAACTCTTACCTTTTGTGACAGCATGGATGGACCTGGAGATTATTATGCCAAGTGAAATAAGCCACTTAGAGAAATACAAATACTATATGATCTCACTTATATGTGGAATCTGATAAACAAAATAAACTGATGAACAAAATAGAAATAGAGGCATGGATACTTGGAACAGACTGACAGATGTCAGAGGGAAGAGGGTGCAGGGGGACTGGATAAAAGAAGGTGAAGGGATTAGCCAAAGAACATATATGCATGACCCATAGACACAAACAAAAGTGTGGTGATGGCCAGAGGGAAGGAAAGGTGGGTGGAGGTGGGCAAAGGGAAAGGGGAATGGGGACATCTTGCAAGTGTCAACAATAAAAATAAAGGAAAAAGAATGAAACATTACAAAAGAAGGAAGAGGAGGAGGAGGAGGGGGACGAGGGGGACGAGGGGGAGGAGGAATAGGTCTGTATGAGAGATGCCAGCTCAGAAGGGGAATGTGCTAATATAAAACACCAGCTCAGTTTGGATTTACAAAACTGAGCGGGTGTTTTGTATTAGCATGTGTGGGTGTGCAGGCAGAGCCTAGAGGCCAGTGTGACCGTACAGCGGATAGGAAAATGCAGGGATGATGTCAGAGAAGTAGCTAATGTTAACACCATTGCTGTTAGGACTAGGTGGGACCCCAAGAGAAGTAGCAGCATCTAGTTCTTGTTCTTTTTTTGTTGTTGTTAATCCTCACCCGAGGATATTTCTCCATTGATGTTTTGGAGTGGAAGGGAGGAAGAGAGAGAGAGAGAGAGAGAGAGAGAGAGAGAGAGAGAGAGAGAGAGAGATTGATGTGAGAGACACTTCAATTGATTGCCTCATGCACACACCCTGATCAGGGCCAGGAATCGAACCTGTAATCCAGGTACATGCCCTTGACCATTCAGTGTGCTGGCCGATGCTCTAACCACTGGGAATACCGACCAGGGCTAGTTCTTGTTTTTGATGAGGTCATGTGTCATTATATACATCATAGGAGTTGCCTGAGGATCAGAAAGGGGATAATACATCAAGCTATGGATCTAGGATGCGGTTGCACCTAAAGGTCCCAATTCCACCTTGCCCACACGGGTCCTGCTATTTCCTATTTCCTTAGTATAGTTTCTCTAGCACTCGGCAGAGAAACTCTACTAAGGAATTTCATGAAAAATTCCTCCATTTCCCCCCCAAATGTCTTTTACTTCACAAACAGGTGGTGTGAGCAGCGATGGGGAACGCGGATGTTGCTCAGACAGTGATGTGCTCCAGCGAGGACTGCAACGGGAACATTCTTCTCCCAACAGGTTTCATAGCTGACAGCACCACCAGTCCCTTGTAGTACAGTATTTCAAGACTTAAAAGGAATAATTGAAGAACCGTCTATAGTGGGCCAGCCTAAAAGTTTCCTGCTGAGTTTATTCTTTTTTTTTTAATGAATTTATTGGGGTGACATTAGTTGATAAAACAATACAGGTTTCAAGTGTACAATTCTATAGCTCATCATCTCCTGAGTTTATTCTCCTCTAGAGTTAATCCCAACTGACTATTAATTACACTTTTTACCAGCTCAGTGCTAAACGGGAAACAGTGCTATTTGCAATGATATTGGCAGTGGTTTTCACCTGGCAAGGAGAATCCAACTTTCAAATGATACTGTACCATGTAGTAAAACTGTACTTTGAATTGTTCAGAGCAGATGTGTTATCGTTTCAAACTGCTGGAGGGAAACAGTCGGCTTGTTATCCTCTTATACATTTAGCTTGGGTTGAATTAAATTTAAAAAATTCTTTTATTTCCCATTCTGTTTGGGAAAGAAAGCAAGGTATGCTTCAAAGTTGCCCCCAGAGAAATAAAGAGGCATGTCACCTGTCCTCTTTCCTCAATCTGTTGTATAAAGGAAATAGAGGGTGCAATAGAAAACAACCTGAATTTATGATTATCATATATCCAGACGGCTTCAAGAAATTCAATGCAATGATGCCTCCAACCTTCTTTTCTTTCCCTCGATGTAACATGGTCCGGTGACCTTCTGCTTCCAGTCAAAGTGGAGTGATAAGGACCAGAGATGGTCTCTTCCACTAGAAACAATTGAAAACAAACAAAGTATGTGCCTCCATGGTTTTCAAGGCATTGGACATCAGACAATGAAAAACAGCCATCTCTGAGAGATGGAAAGCAAATAGAGTGAGCCTGTTATCGCCAGCTGACTGCCTTGAGCAAGTTTCCAGACGATGCTGCAGCAAGGGAGAACCCCAGAGGAGCCCAGTGAGCTCCTTTAATTGAGGAGAAGATGCTGAGAATTCTGAGAGGAAAAGGGTGGCTAGTGTTTGCAGTGTAAAGTGACTGAGATGAGACAGAAAAACTCTGGAGATCTCAGAGGGCGCTTTGAGTACGCAGCAGAGGACTGATCAGCACAGGCATATGAGAAAGCTACCCAGGCTGGGGAAAGAACCACACAGAAAGATTAGAGGGACTGACTCACAGTTCTTACTGTGCCTGTTCTTACCAGCCAGCCTAGAAAACCTCAGCAGGCATAGGTTAGAGTTGTCAGAAGGTACTAAATACTTGTCATTAGCCGTGAGGAAAAATGATCCCTTCTCTAAGCATCACTGTGGTCCTACCTAACAATTCATAAAAGCAATACCTGGAACTGTGTCCACGTAATGGAACTGTACTCCAAAACAAAGTTCAGGAATATTTATATATGGGAACACAAAACTCCAGAACCCAACAATGTAAAATTGATAATGTCAGACATTAAATAAAATGGATCTTATCAGACATACAAAAAACAAACAAGCCACTAAACAAACAGGAAAATATGGTCCACAATTAGGAGGAAAATAAGTAAACCAAAACTGACCCCAAATTAACACAGATATGAGAGTGAGCAGACAAGGGCATTCCTTTTTATTATTGCATTCTATGTGTTCAAAGAGCTCGAGGGAATATTGAGCATGTTACGGTAAGTAGAGGATGAAAGATGTACAAAAAACCCAAACTGAATTTTTGGAGATATAATGTCTGAGATTTACAAAGATATACTGAATGTGATTAATGATGGTCTTAGTCCATTCAGACTGCTGTTAACAAAGTCCCACAGACTGGATGGCTTATACACCAGAAGGTTATAACTCCCAGTTCCGGAGGTCCGAGAGCAAGGTGCCCGAGTGGTTGGAAGCCGGTAGGAGCTCTCCTCCAGGGGACAGACTTCTTGTATTCTCATGTGGTGGAAAGAGGGTTAGAGAGCTCTCTGGGGTCTTTTTGATGAGGAAGGGCACAGATTCCATTTATGAAAGCTCCATCCTCATGACCTAATCACCTTCCAAGTTTCCACCTCCTTAAAGAGAAGATGCAGGTGGGGTCGACAAAGCGGTTTCATTAAGAAAATGCTCTCATGCTTTTGTCTCTAGTTTCATTGGAGAGAAGTGAATACCACAATCTCCAGGGAAAATCTGTGGACCCCCTGCTTAAACAGGGTCTTCAAATGTACAGGGCGAAGTAATTAATGTCACCACCAGGTGGCAATAATACCACAGCGATGCTGGAATAGTAATAGGCTTGTCTTTATTGCCTCCAAATCATCTACACAAATAACCTTAGGTGAATTTTGTGCTACTCGTGGTCTACTATCCAATTATGTGGTAATGCACTAATTACATTTCTGCTCTAAAGTAACAATAGTAATCAGCCTATGCAGCCTTTACAGTGGGAAGGCTTTGTGGGGAAAGCTTTTATTCCCCTCTGCTACCTTCCCACTTAGAAGGAAATTAGTTTTAAAGGGATTGAGAATCACAAAGTGGGGAGTGGGCATGTACAGGAGCAGGAAACCATTCAGATAAGGAAGATGAGGCCAGAGACATGAAGAGTGAATTTCCTCAAAATCCTCCTCCTAGAAACATGATCACAGCCCAGAGATCCTGAGTCTCCTACCAGGAATCCCACAAGACTATGCAGGCTTCTCATCAAGGAGAGGGGATCATCTCCTTCGTGTGCTCTCAGTATTACACAGGCTTATTGAGTTCCTAATATGGAAAAGGCACTGTGCCTGGGGTGTACTGGGGCAATAATCCTATATAATAAAAGCCTAATAAGCTAAGTGTCTGGTCATCTAGTTGTCTGTTCAACCAATCAAAGCATAATATGCTAATGAGATGCTAAGGCCGCTCAACCACTTGCTATGACATGCACTGACCACCAGGGGGCAGACAGTCAACTGGTAGGTTAGCTTGCTGCTGGGGTCTGGCTGATCGGGACTGAGCGAGATGGGCCAGACACACCCTGGAGCCCTGCCGTGGTCCCTCCCAGCCTGGCCAACCTCCTGCATCCTTCCTTGACCCCGATAGTGCACCAGTGGGGTCCCTCAGCCTGACGGCAGAATGACCAGTTGCTATGATTTGCACCGACCACCAGGGTGCAGATGCTTAATGCAGGAGCTGCCTTCTGGTGGTCAGAGCACTCCCACAGGGGGAGTGCTGCTCAGCCAGAAGCTGGGCTCACAGCTGGCGAGCACAGCAGCAGTGGATAGGAGCCTCTCCCACCTCTGTGGCAACGCTAAGGATGTCCGACTGATGGCTTAAATCCACGGACCTAAGCCATCAGTCGGACATCCCCCAAGGGCTCCCAGATTGCAAGAGGACGTGGGCCGGGCTGAGGGACGCCCCCCTCCCCGAGTGCATGAATTTCATGCACTGGGCCTCTAGTAATAATAATCCTATCTAATAAAAGAGTAATATGCATATTGATCATCACTCCAAGACACAAGATGGCCGCCCCCATGTGGTCAAAGATGGCTGCACCCATGTGGACACAGGATGGCTGCCATAAGATGGCCTGCAGGGGAGGGCAGTTGTGGCAGTTAGGGGTGACCAAGCCAGCAGAGGAGGGCAGTTGGGGGGGACCAGGCCTGCAAGGGAGGGCAGATGGGGGGCAACCAGGCCTGCAGTGGAGGTCAGTTGGGGGAGACCAGCCCTGCAGGGGAGGGCAGTTGTGGGAGACCAGCCCTGCAGGGGAGGGCAGTTGGGGGGGACCAGACCTGCAGGGGGGACAGTTAGGGGGTCCAGGACATCGGGGGAGAGCAGTGGGGGGGGACCAGGCCTGCAGGAGAGGACAGTTGGGGGGGACCCAGGCCTGAAGGAAGGCAGTGGGGGGTGATCAGGCCAGCAGGGAGGGCAGTTAGGGGTGACTGGACCGGCAGAGGAGGTCAGTTGGGGGAAACCAGGTCTGCAGGGGAGAGCAGTTGTGGGCAATCAGGCCAGCCAGGGAGGGCAGTTAGGGGTGACTGGGCCAGCAGAAGAGGGCAGTTGGGGGGGGATCAGGCCAGCAGGGAGGGCAGTTGGGGGTGACCAGGCCTGCAGGGGAGGACAGTTAGGGGCAATCGGGCTGGCCAGGGAGCAGTTAGGCATCGATCAGGCTGGCAGGGGAGTGGTTAGGGGGCGATCAGGCTGGAAGGCAGAGTGGTTAGGGGCAATCAGGCAGTTGAGTGGTTGGGAGCCAGCAGTCCTAGATTGTGAGAGGGATGTCCAACTGCCCCCTAAATGAGCAGTTGTACATCCCTTAAGGGGTCCCAAGTGGAGAGGGTTCAGGCTGGGCTGAGGGACACCCCCCCTTGCATGATTTTCATGCACCAGGCCTCTAGTAACAGTAATAATCATACTGATATAAATCCTTGCCCCCAGTAACTTGGGGTACAGCTAATGAGTTAATGGTCAAGCATGTAATCACAAATTCCCTTAGATAATGTAAAGCAGTGATTTTCAACCTTTTTTATCTCATGGCACACATAAACTAATTACTAAAATTCTGTGACACACCAAAAAAATATTATATATATATTTAATCCTCACCTGAGGATATTTTTCCATTGATTTTTAGAGAGGGGGAAGATAGAGATAAATATGAATGTATGAGAAACATCGATTGGTTGCCTCCTGCCCATGACCCCAACCAGGGTCTGAAACCAAAGTATGTACCCTTGACCAGAATTGAACTCATGACCCTTTGGTCTGCAAGCCAATGCTCTATCCACTGAGCCAAATATGCTAGGGCAAGTGTGTTATATACTTTTTTTCTGATCTGACAAAAAAAAAAAAAGGGCAAAAGTTTGATTCACTCACACCAATGACCATTGATGTGCTGGCTATTGTCATTTTTTTATATTCAGGTATTGCATGTTTTTTTTTAATGCATTTATTGATGAGAGAGAGAGAGAGAGAGAGAGAGAGAGAGAGAGATTCATTGGTTGCTTCTTGTATGTGCCCTGACCAAAGATCGAATGAGCAACCTTGGCATATTGGGATGATGCTCAAATCAACTGAGTATTGCATGTTGTAAAACTTCTTGCAGTACACCAGTGTATCTGCTGCAGCACACTGATTGAAAATCACTGATATAAGGGAAAGTACAATTTAGTGTGACATCACAACTGACCCTGAACCTGAGGCTTGAGGCAAACAAAAAAGTTGAGAGTATTCCAGGCTGACCCTCAGGTATACTGGATCATAGAGAGAGGTTGGTGCCATTTAATACAAAGTATCCTCTAACCATGTCAAGGGGTTGGGATTTCACCCAAGAACAAATGTTGAAAGGTTTTGTACAGAGAATTGACATAGATCTACTGATATTTTTGAAAGATCAGTCTGTCTTCTATTTGGCAAAAAAAATATTGAAAAGGAATAAGTGATAAAGCAGAAACTACTATCAGGAAGCTGTTATAGTCATCGGGTAATAAACAATGAATGCTTAGTAGTAAAGATGAAGAGAGGTAAACAAATTCCAGATATATTTGAGCAAGACTAGGTAAGACCTGTTGTCTTAGATGTTAGGGTTAAGGAAGAAGAAGGGATATGAAAAAGTGGGTGGGTGACATTTACTGAAACGGGGAAGGCAGGAAGAGGAACAGAAGATCAAGCATTCAGTTTTAGACATAGTAATTTGAAATGTCAGGGAGACATCTAACTAGGGATATAAGGTTGGAGCTCAGGAGGAAGGTGTAGGCTAGACATTCAATTTTAAGGATCATCAATATAAAATCCTGAGAGTAGATGAGATTGCCTAAGAAAATGACATAGAAAGAGAAGAGGGCCAAGAATTGATCCCAGGAGGATACCAACATTTAGAGTTCAGGCCAGAAATGGATACATACAAAAGTGACAGAAGACCCCCAGAGATGTGTTTAGAAAAACTATGAGCCTGGCTGGTGTGCTCAGTGGTTGACTATGGACCTATGAATCAGGAGATCACAGTTCAATTCCTGGTCAGGGCATATACCCAGGTTTTGGACTTGATTCCCATTGTGGGATGTGCAGGAGGCAGCCAATCAATGATTCTCTCTCATCATTGATGTTTCTATCACTCTCTCCCTCTCCTTTCCTCTCTGAAATCAATGAAAAATATATATACTTAAACAAAAACACACACACAAAAAAACAGCTTAGGAGAATGTGGTATCATGAAAAGAGCATCCTTCAAGGAGGAGTAATCTCCTGTATCAAATGCTGCTGAGTGATTAAGCAAAGTAAGGCCTGAAAAGGAAAACTGGATTAAACAATATAAAAACCCTTGATTACCTTCCCTAGAGCACATTCAGTTAAGTGATAGAAAAGGAAGCCAGATTAGAGGACTTGAAGAGGAAATGGGCACACAATACTAAAAATAAATCATAGATTACTTAGATGAGAAAGGAGAAACTAAAACTCTGAAGAAAACATGGAAGAATATTTTCATGGTTTTAGAATAAGAAACAACATTGTGAACAATACATAAAAAGAACAAATCATAGAAGTGAAGACTGCTAAATATGACTACATGAATATTAATTTAATATTAAGAACTTCTGTTTAATAAAGAATGTAAAAGAAGTTTAATACCCATGATCTTCCTATTCCATATCTTTTTTTATTTTTAAAACGATCTTTAATAAGACTTTTTTTTTTATTAAGGTATTATATGTGTACATATCTTACCATTGCCCCCCCACCCCACTCCCATACATGCCTCACCCCCCAATGTTTTGAATCCATTGGTTACTCTTATATACATGCATATAAGTCCTTCAGTTGATCTCTTATTTCCCCCACCTCTCCCTAACCTTACTGCTGTAATTTGACAGTCTGTTTGATGCTTTACTGCCTCTGTATCTATCTTTTTGTTCATCAGTTTATAATGTTTTTCATTATCCCCAAATGAGTGAGATCATGTGGTATTTTTCTTTCATTGACTGGCTTATTTCACTTAGCATAATGTTCTCTAATTCCATCCAGGTGCCTACAAATGGTAGTAATTCCTCCTATTCCATATTTAGAAAGTAGAGAAAACTTTTGCCCATGTGCCTATCTATAATAATAAAAGGGTAATATGCTAATTTGACCAGACAGCCAAACGACAACCTTCCAGTCGTCCTTGCTGACAAAGCCGGGGCTGCAAGGTCTGAGCCCCTTGCACGAATTTTATGCATCAGGCCACTGGTATATATATAAGAATGTTTATAGTAACATTGTCTATAATAGCAAAAACCTTAAAAAAGTTCAGATGACCGATCTCAAATGAACTCATACAGTAATGTGGTATACTTATTGAACAGAATGGTATATAACACAACATTTAATGAAAGTATTTGAACTACATGGGTGCCTCTCACACACGAAACATTGAGCAAAAAAATTTGATGTGCACAAGATTATGTATTGTGTCCGGTTATACAAGAATAAGTTCAAGAATATTATTTAGAAACATGAAAATAAATACCCAAAGAAAAAGCTAAAAGAATTACAAGTATTTGTCCTTGGTCAGCAGACTTGGGCACAGAGAGCAGGGCAGAGGCTACATTTTCAATATATTTTGTAGTAATATTTGAATTTTTAAAACTATGTATATGTATTATTTTAATAAAAATGTAAAATAATTTTAAAAGTGAAGGAGAGGTGAGGAAATGGAAACTATATCAATGTTGGTTCTGAATGGAAATATGGAGAGGGTGGTTAGCTGACACAGGAGAACAGGAGATGAGATAAGGGGTCGTGTTGTTTTGACTTTTTTTTAATAGAAATATTTGGTATCAATGTAAAGAATCAAGAAGGGGAGATAAAGGATGCAGAAGATTAGGGAGGTAAGCCAGAGTATGGTCTCTGAGAAGGCAAGAGGAATTAAGGACCACAACACCTTTGATTTGAGGACATTTTGTGTGTGATAAGGAGGAAGGAGAAGACCGATGTAGATGCAGGAAGGTGGGTGAGTTTTGTAGAGGTGATACGAGAAAGTTCCTATCTCTAGGTTTACTTTTCTCTTTCTTGGGTGAGAAAGGATGATTTTTTTTTTCAGAAGGATGGTTAGGGAGGGAGAGTAAGAGCTTTGAGAGTGGGGACATTGTAGAGCTGGGTGTCCACTTGAGGCCGGGGACCATGAGCTCATAGTGATATAAATTCCCTCATTTTTATACTCACTTTGGCCAGAATTTTTTAAATCAGAGAATATACATCCCCTTATCCCCACCCTGAGATATATAGCAGTGTCCAAGTGGCTACTCAAGGCCACAGGATAGCATGGCACAGCTTCTGGAAGATAAATTTTACATGACAAGGATTAATTTTTAAAAACTTATTTAAAAACCAAGAACTCATAAAATTTGAACATAAGTCCAAATAGATTTTTACAGCAAATCAGAGTATTTTAAATGGGAAGTTATGGTTATAAGAGGTGGCTCCAGGCTCTCCTTCAAATTCCTGGGCAAGTGACTTATTTGCTCCCCTTTGCAGATAGTGGTACCTATGTAAAAAAGTTTGAGAACCAATGACAGGCTGTAGTGGGTGTTGGAGTCACACAGATGCTAGTGGAGATCAGGAACCATATTTTTGGAATCCAAAGCATGTGCCTTTTCTACCTTCCCACATAACATCTAAAGATTCTTCTTCAAGGTTGCTCATTTCTGTGTTTGAATATTCTATTAAGCCATATTCTAAATGGTGCATACAATAATCTTGTATTTCTTTTCTTTAACAGACAGTTGTGAAAGTAACTCCAGAATTCTGGCTATAAATAAAATTTTATTAAAACCCATGGCAATGTCTGCCTGCCATTTGGCTGGTGGACTGCTCAACTATTTTGGGCCTTGCTTTAGGTAAAATTCAGAGCTGTGCAAATTGGGCTCAAAATTGTACTAATTCTGGACTCTGTTTAGGAAAGTACATTTGCATCTCCATCATCCTTGCTGTTTGACAGATGAGTACAAGGAGTCATGGAGGTGTTGTTTGCAAGAGATCCCAAAACTCTTAGCAGAAGCTGCTCGCTTCTTATGCTGTCAGGATAAATGGTGCTACTATTTTTGGTTTGGTGTTCTTTTCCATTTCTGGGTTCGTGATCAGAGAGAGGGGGTGGGGGGAGAGAGAGAGAGAGATTCTTTGTTTCTAAGATACTCCCTGATCTCTTTCGGGAACTCACAAGCCATGTATTATCACGGAATCTCTTATATAGTAAGGTCCTTGGGTACAGGTGGCAGATGGAGAGGACTATATGCTAAAGCTCATGTAACAAAATAAATACAAAATATTACCTCAAACTCTATGCCAGGAATTACAATGAAACCTGTGAGCTTACCCCTTTTTTAAAAAACTTGTCAAAACCTGTTATCTCCTTAATGCTGTGCTTTTTGTAAAGAGCCAGAGGTGAATACATCTCACCAGTAATGAGTAACATTCATTGAAAAAGCAGTGTTTAAAGGGATAAAAATTATTTTAAGCATTTAGGAAAACTAAAAATTCTATCTATATGCTAAAAAGTGTAATATGATAATGGAGTCTAATAATATAGTAGTGATCAGATTAGGGAGAAATCTGCCACTGACAGGAAATAGGATACGGGGGGGGGGGGGGGCGGGGGGGCGGGGAGGGAACGGCGGGGTTGGGGGGGGAAACAGTGCCTTAGTGCCATTGTCATCCCAGGAAGGGGCATGGTTTCATGGGTACAACAGAGGTGTACCGATTCCTTGCAGTGACTGAGAAGATAGAAGAAGAGTAAACTAGGAGACTGTTGTAGATTCAGCCAGACTCTTCATCATGCTTTTCAGTTGGGGAGGGTACTTTACAATCAATGCAGGGCATATGGGTAGAAGGCTTCCAATCTCCTTTCCCCACCACCTACCACTGACCTGTTACCAACTATCCCTAAGTGGGAATAAGAGGAAAATGATAGAAATACAATCTTCAAAATAACACCTTAGAGCTTTATGTGGAGCTGCCTTCCTGTGGCAGGTAGACTCTAAGGTGCCCTCCCCATCCCCAAATCTCCACCTTCTGGTATACATGGCTTTGTGTAATCTTCTCTCCTTGAGTGTGGCCAGCCTAGTAACCTGCTCTAATCAATGAAATTCAGCAAAATGATGGGTGTCACTTCTGTGATTAAACTACATAAAATTCTAATTTCCAAGTTGCTAGCAGACTCTCTCCATTGTTACCTTTGGTGAAGCAAGCTGCTCTGTTGGAGAGGCCCACGTGCAAGGGACATGGCCAACAGTCAGCAAGAAACTGAGGCCCTCAGACCAACAGTCTGCAAGGAACTGAATTCTGCCAACATCTACATGAGCTTGGAAGTGGATCCTCCCCAGTAAAGCCTTGAAATCAGACCACGATGCAGGCCAACACTTTGATTATGGCTCCGTGAGAGACCCTGAAGCAGAGAACCCAATTAAACTATGCTCAGACTCCTGATTCAGAGAAACTGTGAGATGGTAAACGTGTGCTGTTTCAGCTGGGGAATATCATCTTATAAGTGCATGAGTTCATCATGCTGTCTCCGATTTCCGTACTTTTGCCCCGCTGTCCCTTCTGCCAGGAATGTCCTTCCTCATTCTTGCCTTCCATCTGGCTGACTCCAATTATTACAAAAGTTGGCCATGCATGCTCTCCCTGAAATCTTCTTGATTAGTCAGGCTTTCTCCCTCTATGTCTTTTTGGCACCTTATACCCACACTTGCTGCATTGTCATCGATCACACATAGACTGTGAGATTCTGGAGGACAGTCCCTGTACCTCTCCATCTCTTTCCCCAGCACCAGAGTGTCTATCCCAAAATATTTACATTATTAATATCTGATAGATATCTGAAAGAAAAACACCCAGGCCATGCCTTTGTGAACATGCCAAAGACTGCAAACTCACCCTGGTCAAATCCCATTGTCAGAACAGTTTAAATAAGCAAAAAATTTAATGGTTAGTGCTGTTGGCCCACCAGTTTTGAAACCGCACTCATTGTAGTCCATTTCATGAATATTTTAACATAAAAAAAAAAGACCTGAGATACTGGGAAGATTTGTTGCCAGGAAATTTTGTTTGGATGAAACAGAATGAGCCTTGGATGCCTAAGATACTGCCTTGGATTCCAATCTATTCTTGCTGTCCCACTTCCACATCCTGCCTTCTGCCATCATTTTTTGTTTCTCTGTTGCTCAACCTATCCACACTAGACTATATCTAGGACATCTAGATGGTAAAGGTGAAATTTCAGTCTGTGGATACCATCTGCATAATATCTCTTGCTGCACTTCTGTCTAGGAAACCTTTATCCTGGTTCTTCCTTTGCTTGGCAATACCAGTCAATGGCAAAGCCTCACAACGGTGTGCTGAGGGATTTATTGCCTTAAAGGTTGGAGGTTAGGTGCATGGGTTCCAGTTAGGCTATCTTGATTCAAATCTACCACTTCCATTTACTAGGATGGATACTTTGGACCAGCTATTTCTCTTTCACTTACTTGCCTCTCTCCCACTTTCTTGCCATTTCTATTTGGTTGACAGGATGATTTCCTTCCTTCAGATATCTCTGCACACTGGTACCTCATCCCAATGATCTTAGTAATTATCCCTTACAAGGTATCACGGGACAAGTGTTACCTCAATTTTTTTTTCCAAATGTGAAAACTAAGGCACTAAGAGATATAATATGAACTGATGGATACACTTTGGCCTACACTTGCCTAAATCCCTTTAGGTGAAAACTTTCCTGTCAAATCTTCATTAATAATAATAGTCTACATTAATTTCTCCTTTATCCAAAGCCTATGACATACTCATTGCTCAATTTTACACTTTTTTTTTGGTTGTTCTCTCTTTCATGCATATTAGTTACGTTTCATCAAGGATACTGACACTTACTAAGGCTGGGGACTATATCTTGCACATTTATTTTCATTCTTTATATAAAACACCTGCTGTTGAGCTCTGAGAAATAGATTATAGGGACATGGAAGGTAATGGATAGAAGACAACCCAGCGGTCTGTGCCAGTCTCTAGGAGAAGGGAGGTGCCTGCATGTCAGTAGGCAGGTGGCTTATCCCAGGATACACTATTGACTAAACATAAACTTCAACATAACTGGGCCCTGGTCAATTTTTGCATGGAAGTTAATAGTGATCCCATACACTTTGAAGACACACACACTTTGATTAGTTCTGAGCCCAATAATTATTGCCAATCTGTGGCCAATAGAAATCTGCTTTGTCCACTCAAGAATTTTTTGGTATTCCATTCTACAAAATGCTTTATTGCTCTAGTTGACCCTGGCTCAAAAAAAGTTACAATAAATCTTTAAAAAAATTTTCTCTTTCATATCCCAAAATGATAGTATTAACCTAGTGAGTATTTAATGTAGTTGAAATTGGATATGCTTGTAAACAATGATTAGTATATATATTTTTCTAACTACTGATGCCCACCAATAATTCAGAAATGTCTTTCTCCTTATCGAATGTTCTCTGTTTATTTGGCTATTTATAGTGATTGTTGGTAGACCTTACTTGCCTTTACTTTATCTGACAATTGATGCTTATTTTGAAGTGTGAATTCAGATTTACTTCTAAATTTCCTTTCCCACATAGGTCACAATGAACTTAAGCCCATAAAATATTAATGTTCAACTTCCTTTTTTCATTACTTATTTTGCCTGTTGACCCTTACTTCAACTTTCCCTTCCCATACAAATGTCACATTTTTAGGACAGATGACCTCTGTAAATAACAACCTCTGGTCTTTACACTGAGATTATGGAGTGTAGGAGGCAAGAATGAAACTTCAGGTGTCTGACATTGGTTTAAGATTATGGTTCTACTCCCCTTTGGTCAAGTGACTCATCTCCTTTAAGCTTCACTTGCCTCATCTATAAAAAGGTAATAATATTTCTCTTGTAGGGTCATTGTGAGGATTAAAAGAATTAAAACATTTCCAATCCTTAGTATAGAGCTTGGGACATAGCAAGTGTTCAGTAGGTGTTCATTATGATTATCCACCTTCCTCTTGTCACTGTCAGCTCTATCCTCTGTTTCCTCAATAAGCTAGCCTATTATCATCTCATCAAGTTGGCATATGCTAGAATAAATGTAGTGCTAATAGAAGACTCATGGATGGATTGCCAATGATATTTCTGTCATAAATAATGTTAGTCCATATTGTCTCAAAGGGAGCAATTATAACTGCTTCAATATGCCCTATGTCCATGTGTCTCCCTCCCTCCCTCCCTCCTACCCTCCCTCCCTCCTCCCTCCTTCCCTCCCTCCCTCCCTCTCGCCCTCCACCCCTCTCACTTCTCCTTCCCATATTCCATGCTCTGAACTTGATTGTTAATCCTGCTAGTAAACTCCTGACCTTGACTTGGTATCAATTTCCCTTTGAAACCAATCTCTATGGCTTCTGCAATCTCAAGCAACTCTAGACTTCCTCTTCCCAGATGCTAGAACTCTGCGAGGCTTCCTAGGATTGCTAAATCATCAGCACCCTGCCCCTACCTTTTTCAGAAAGTCTGGTCTCATTGCTGTGACAGGAAATCTATGATCTGTCTTCCCCACACCCACTCCTCCAGGGAGCCTATCAGGCTTGATCAGAGGAGTCAGAGTTCCTCAATGTTGTTTAGGAACTCAGCTCCCCCTCCTCTTCCTCCCCCCCCCTCCTCCTCCTCCTCCTCCTCCTCCTCCTCCTCCTTCATGTTTGTCCTCACCCAAGGATTTTTCCCATTGATTTTTTTAGAGAGAGTGGAAGCAGGGGACGGAGGGGCGGCAGCGGGAGAGAAACATCAATGTGAGAGACACATCAATTGGTTGTATCCTGCTCATGCCCTTACCAAGACAGGGGATTGAGCCTACAACCTAGGCATGTGCTGTTGACCAGGAATTGAACCTCCAACCTTTGGTGCATAGGTGATGCTCTAACCACTAAGCAAGCAATACTGGCCAAGGCAAGAACTCAGTGTCTTAATCCTCAAATACAGCCTATCCCCCAAAAATGTATACACACTTTGAGATTATAAAGACAGTGTTTATTAACATACAGATCATTTTCAATATTTAAAAGAATCTACAAAAATAAGTGTGTATACATTTTTTAGGAACATTAATGTTTTGGAAGGGGCAGAGATTACCTGTTACACTCTATGGTAAATCTGAAGTACAAGCAGGCAAAACCCCTATATCAGGCAATTTCTTGCTTTCTCCAGAATTGGACCATCTCTCCTTGTGTAGTTATGAATCACTTCTCTGTGCTCTTTTTTCCTGGATTTTTTGTTTGTTTGTTAATTGTCACTGAGGGTATTTTTTCCATTGATTTTTAGAGAGCATGGAATGTGGGAAAGAGGAGTGGGGAGGGATGGAGGGAGGGATAAAGAGAGAGAGATGTCTATGTGAGAGAGACACATTGATAAATTGTCTCAGGAACGCACCCTACCGGGGATCTTGCCCACAACCTGGGCATGTGCCCTGACCCATAATTGAATGGAGACCTCTGTTTCATGGGTTGACACTCAACCACTGAGCTACACTGGTTGGGCTAGATTTTAAAAAAACAACACTATTTGATATATAACTTGGGTTCAGTATTTATTTCAGATTTCTTACCTTAAAGGCCTAGTCAGTCTTATTTTCCTGCCTAATCTTTTCTTATTAATCACTGCTTTATTGAGATATAATCCACAGACCATTAAGTTCACCCTTCTAAAGTATACAATTTTTAGCAGATGCACAAAGCTGTGCATCAATCACCACTATCTAATTCCAGAACATTTTCATCAACCATAACCATTATCAGTTACTCCCCATTCTTCCCTGTTCCATACCCTGGCACCCACTAATCTACCTTCTGTCTCTATGGATTTTCATCTTCTGGGATTTCATATAAATGGAATCATATAATATGTAGCTTTTGTGCTGGCTTCTTTCACTTAGCATAATATTTTCAAGGTTCACCCATGTTGTAGATTTATTAGAACTGCATTCCTTTTTGTGGCTAAATAATATTCCATTATATGAATATGCCATGTTTTCCTTATCCATTCATCAGTTGAAAGATGTTTGGATTGCCTCCACTTTTTGGATAGTATGAGTAATGCTGCTATGAACATCTGATACAAGTTTTTGTGTACACCTTGAGACTTCCTAAGTATATATTTTTAAATTTATATTAAGAGAAGTTTCAGGTGGGAGCAGGCTAGAAAGGGTCAATGGGGGGAAAATGGGAACATTTATAATACTTTCAACAAGAAAGATTTTTTTTTTTAAAAAAAGAGAAATTTCAAACATATAGTAAAGTTGAGGAAATAGTGTATTCATACCACAACTTTGAGAACAATTATTAATTCATATCCAACCTTACTTTATTTTTACTGCCACCCTCTTCCCACTGCTTCTGGATTAATTTGTGACAGAATCCTGATAGCATATTATTTTATTCATAAATATTTCCGTTGTTATTTGTACTTTAAAAATAGCTTTATTGAGATTAAAATTAATATACCACAAAATTCACCTGTTTAAAGTGCATTTTAGTATTTCCCTAATTCTAATAATGTTGAATATTTTTCATGGACATCTGTATCTTCTTTGGAGCAGTCTAAATCACATCCTTTGCTGCCTACTTTTTAATTGGGTTGTCCTTTCATTATTGAGTTGTAAGTGTTCTTTATATATTCCAGATACAAGCCCCCTTTTTAGAAGAAAATAATGGATTTGCAATTATTTTCTTCCATTCTGTGGATTGTCTTCTCACTTCCTTGATGGTATCTTTTAAAGTACAAAAGTTTTTAATTTTAGTGAAATCTAATTCACCATTTTTCTCTTGTTGCTTGTGCTTTTGGTTTCATATCTAAGAAAGTGCTGCCAATGCCAAGGCCACAAAAATTTACTTCTAGACTTTCTCCTAAATATTTCATAATTTTAACCCTTACACTTAGGTCTATGGAGAATTTTGAGTTAATTTTATGTATGGTGTAAGAAAAAGGTCCAACTTGATTTTTTTAGACATGGATATTCAATTAACCTAGCATATGAAGGGATGATTCTTTGCCTGCTAAAAGGTCTTGGGATTCTTGTCTAAAATCAGTTGATCATAAATATGAAAGTTTATTTCTGGACTCTCAATTTTATTCCAATATTAATCTATATATCTGTTCTTATGCCAAGACCAATTTCTTATAGCTTTGTAATAAGTTTTAAAATTGAAAAGTGAGAGTCCTTTCGGTAAGAATTTCAGCTTATTTTCTACAAAGAAACCAACTGATAAGGATGATGAGGATTGATAAGGATTTTGTTGATTTTATAGACCAATTTGGGAAGTATTGCCACCCTAATCAACAAGTCTTCTTATCAACAAACATAGGACTTCTTTTCATTTATTTAGGTCTTTAATTTCTTTCAACAATATTTTGCAGTTTGCAGCATACAACTCTTGTAAATTTTGGCAAAACTTAGTACTAAGTATTTTATTCTTTTTGATGCAATTGTATTGGAATTCTTTATTTTATTTTCAAATTGTTCATTGTTGTTGTATAGAAATTCAATTAATTTGTGTATATTGCTCTCGTCCTGCATTCTTGGTGAATTCATTTTTATTTTTTATTTTATTTATATTTCATTTTTAATTTGGTTAATCTTATCACTTTATCTTAGACTTGATTTTGGAATTTATAGTCTTTTCTAAGATCTTGAGAGAGCCCCATCAATCCATTCATGTGTTATATATTTAAAATTTATGTATAATTTATATGCAACACAGTGCATTAATCTTAAATGTACAGCATTATGGGTTTTTACATATGTATACACCAACATAACCACTACCCATATCAAGATATAAAACACTTCCATAACCTCAGTAAGTTTTCTCAGTTAATAGTCTACCCTTCACCAAATAAACAATTCTTTTCCAGTTAATAGTCTACCTTTCACCAAATAAACAATTCTGCTGAGTTTCATTCATTTAAATTACTTTTTCCTGTTTTGAACTCCATATAAATGACATATTCAGTTGGAATCTTTTGAATCTGTTTTTATTAACTCCACATAATATTTTTGAGTACCGTGCATATTGCATGCACCAGAAGTTTATCTCTTTTTTGCTTAATAATATTCTACGTGATGAATATAGCACAATTTGCTTATTCATTCTCCTGTACATGGACATGTGGTCTTTTCAGTTTGGGGTTATATGGTTACAAAAACAATGAACATTCTTGTACTAGACTTTTAGTGTTGCCCACTTATTTATTTTAAATATATACAGATCACTAGTTCATATTTAACTTTACTAGAAATGGCCAGTTTTCAAATTGGTTGTATCGCACACATTTAACATTGATGTATAAGAATTACAGTTACTCCACATTCCTGCTAACACTTGATATTATTAGTCTTTTTTTACTTCTAGTAATTCTTATGGGTATTTAGTAGTATCTCCGTTTAGTTTTAAGCAGTTTTTTCCTGACACTTAGTGATGTTCATCAATTTTTCATGTGTTTATGGGCCATATTGATAATGCTTTTAGTTAGTTGACCATTGAAGTCATTTGCCCACTTTTAATTGGATTGTCTTCTTATTATTGATTTAAAGGAATTCTGTATATATTTTGGTTGGTAGTCCTTTATCAGATATACATATGTCTTATGAACATTTTCTATAATTTTGTGGCTTACTCTTCATTTTGTTAATAGTGTCTTAATAGTGATTTCAAAATACATTGTAATTTCCCTTTGATTTCTTCTTTGACCCATAGGTTATTTAAGTGTGTGATTTGGTTTCCAAGCATTTTGACATTTGCAAGATATTTTCCTGTAATTGATTTCTAATTTAATTCCATTGCCAAAGAATAGTTTGGATGATTTGAATCCCTTTAAATTTCTTGTGTATTATTTTATGACCCAAAATATGATTTATCTTGGTAAATACTCCATGTGCACTTTAAAGAAATGCATATTATGCTGTTATTGAGTGGAGTGTTCTAAAATATAGTTAGGCCATGTTGGTTGATAGTGTTGTTCATGTTTTCTCTGTCCTTATTGATTTTCTGTCTACTTTTATCAATGATTAAGAGGGTGGTTAAAATCTATACTGTAACTGTGGATTTGTCTATTTTTCCTTGAAGTTCTACCAGTTTCTGCTTCATGTATTTTGAAATTCTGTTATATGCATAAATGTTCAGGAATGTTACATCTTCTTGATTAAGTTACCTTTTTATCGTTCTGAAATGACCCTCTTTATCCTTAATAAAATTCTTTGCACTGAATTCAACTCTTGTGTGATATTAAGATAGTCATTCCAGTTTTATTGTGATCAGTGGTCTTATTTTTTAATCCAAATCGAGCATTTCTGCTTTGTAAGTGGGGTATTTATTTATCTATTTTTTTGTTAATCCTCACCCGAGGATATTTTTTCATTGATTTTTAGGGATAGTGGAAGAAAGAGGGAAAGTCAGAGAGAAACATCGATGTGAGAGAGACACACTGATTGGTTGCCTCCTGCATGTGCCCTAACCAGGGCCCAGCCAGGGAGGACCCTGCAACCAAGGTACGTGCCCTTGACTGGAACAGAACCTGGGACCCTTCAGTCCACAGTCTGAAGCGGTATCCGCTGAGCCAAACCGACTAGGGTCTAAGTGGGGTATTTAAACCATCTATATTTATATTATTATCACTATGGTCTGAATGTGTTCTTCCAAAGTTCATATGTTGAAATACGGATGCCCACTGTGGTGGTATTAGGAAGTGGGGCCTTTGGGAGGTTATTCAGTCATGAGGGCAGACACATCATGAATAAAATTAATGCCCTTATAAAAGAGGCCCATGAGAGCTTTCTTGCCCTCTTCAGTTGTGTCAGAACATAGCCAGAAGATGCAGCTACAAACCAGAAGCAAGGCCTTCACCAGAACTCAACCGTGCTGGTACCTTAATCTTGGACTTCCAGCCTCCAGAACCGTAAGAAATAAATTTGTTGTTTATAAGCCACCAAGTCAATGGTATTTTGTTAAAGCAGCCAAAATGGACTAAGACAGATTATTGATATGGATGGACTTTTAATCTATCACATTTCTGTATGTTTTATTTTTTGTCCTATCTGTTCTTATTCTTTATTTTTTTCCAAATATATTTTTATTGATTTCAGAGAGGGAGAGGGAGAGATAGAAACATCAATGATGAGAGAGAATCATTGATCGGCTGCCTCCTGCATGCCCCTACTGCGGATCAAGCCTGCAATCTGGGCATGTACCCTGACCAGGAATCGAACTGTCACCTCCTGGTTCATAGCTTGATGCTCAACCCATGAGCCATACCAGACGGGTTCTTATTCTTAATTTTCTACCTTCTTTTGGATTTATTGTTTTTTTATTTTGTTTTATCCCCATTGTTAACTTAAGAGTTATAACTTTTGTGTGAGTTATGTTTAGTGGTTACTTTAGAGTTTATATTTTGTATCTTTAACTTCTTATAATCTCTATGCTAGCAATATTATACTACATGTATAGCAAAGGAACTTTAGAGCAGTTATTTCAATTTCCTTTCTCTTGGCCTTTGTACTACTGTTGTCATACATTTTATATAACACTAGGGGCCCAGTACTAGAATTTGTGTACCTTGAAAGGAACTGCGGTGGGCACAGGGGCGGGTCTCAGCCCATCCTCCAAGCCCCCAGCTGGCCCCTCCCACTGCGGCCCCCCAGTCCCCTGTATGTTGGCAGCCCCACTCCTGCTGCCACCGCCACTGCCAGACGCTGATGGCACAGAGCTATTGGGGCCAGCGCCAGCAGCAGATGCAAGCAGTGGCTGCTGCCCTGATAGTCCCTCAGGAGCAGGGGGAGGTGGAGAAGCCCTCAGGGGCGATCAGGACTGGCACTGGGTGCTGGCATTGGGTGTGAGCGGTGACCAGCACTGGCAGCAGGTGAGAGCGCTGGGTGGGACCACGCGCACAGGAGCAAAGACCTTTTTTTTTTTTTTTTTTAATATATTTTATTGATATTTCACAGAGAGGAAGGGAGAGGGATAGAGAGCTAGAAACATCAATGAGAGAGAAACATCGATCAGCTGCCTCCTGCACACCTCCCGCTGGGGATGTGCCCGCAACCAAGGTACATGCCCTTGACCGGAATCGAACCCTGGACCTTTCAGTCCGCAGGCCGATGCTCTATCCACTGAGCCAAACTGGTTTCGGCAGAGCAAAGACTTTTTAGTAACCACCAGAGGCTTGCCCCGGTGACAGCGCCCAGCGCCCTGCCTTGGTCTGGCGTCCCCGCTCACCTGCTCCACCATCCCACTGCGGCTGACGCCTGCCATGTTCTGTGTGCCCCTGGGTAGTCACGCACCTCATAGCAACCAGTTGTTTGGTTGTTCTGTTGTTTGGTCTATTTGCATATTAGGGTTATATATATATATATATATATATACATACATATATATATATATATATATATATATATAAATTTTTTTAAAGACATTAAACATAAGAAAAAGTCTTTTACATTTCTGCATTACATTGCTGGTGCTCTACATCCCTCTGTGTAGATCCCTATTTCCATCTGATATCATATACCCTTTTCTTGAGGCACTTCCTTTAATATCTCTTGTAGTGTAGATATGTTGGTGATGAATTATTTTGACTTCACATCCCTACACCTTGGGGTTAGTGGATTCGAAGATCCTAATCCACAATAGAGGAATGCCTTAATCAGGGAACAGAGTAATGTTTCCATGAAATTGAATGCTTAAAACTGTTCCCTGATCATTTGGGGCTCCACATGCCACTCAAGTCATAGAGAAGGGAGTCACTGCTTTTTCTAGAATCATCAGTATTGATGCATAATGGGAAATGGGTTTGCTGCTACACAATGTGGGCAAGAAACACTATGTTTAGAACCTAGGAGATTTGCCAGAGTGCCCCTTAGACTGCCCATTTTCTAGTGGCCCTGCTCAATGGAAAACGAGCAGCCCTGTAAAGTCAGGACCACCGAGGACTCATCTTACAGATTAAAGGCTTGAGTCATCCCACCACATAAAGAACTCTTACTGGCTGGCATGCTGCTAGAGGGTTAGGGAAATGTGGGATGGATGGAGGAAGGAAGCTATGAATATGGGCCTTATGACTAGCTACTGAAACCAGAAATGTAGCAGCTAGAATTTATGTTAATTACTTTCTAATTTTCTCCTGCTGCCTTTCATGAGGATCATCGATGATAGCTAATTATATATATGTAGTGCTTGGATAGCATTGCTAATGGAACTGTGTGCATCTGTTGTTATTTTAAGACTCTCTTTTCCCACTTCTTCCTCCATCAACTGTGACCTGGAAATCCCCACCTGCATATTTCTTCCAGACTTGATACTTCTTTATTCACAGCCATGTTTAGATTATGATTTATTTGTGGACAAAGACCATCTCTTTTTAATTCTTACTATGTTACTCTCAGTATGTATCAACATTTTAGATCAGTTGAGCTATTTCTATTGTCCTTGCATTTAATTTCCCTCTTTTTTTAGATATTTACTTCTCCTCTGCAGAACAAAGAATACAGAAAAAATAATTTCTATTATATATTAGTATGTAAATATAAATGTTTCTATGCAATTCACTCTCAAATATACCTCGGTACTAGATGAACTACGAATACTCACTATTTCTGAAGACAAGTATCTTCTTTGTGAATGTATTCCCGAAAAATTTCCCAATATTTTTTATTACATCATTTCTACTCCTTAATCTAAATCCATTTCTCCTAAAATTAAAAAAAAAAAAAAGTCTGGAAGAGCCAAGCAGAGCTGTGTCACATCACACAGTAAATCTCCACCTTGCTATTTAATCAAGGTATCAACTCTCAAGCTCATTTTTGTAACTTCTCACCTGGGTTTCAAATGTTATTGATATTTACCAGAGGGTATGTAGGTTAGAAATAACAAAATGGAGGCCTCAGGGAAGAAAAAAAGGAGGAAGGCACATGTGTAGATTTTCCCCATCAGTCATAATTATTCTTCTTATTCCTACTGATATATAAACTTCTTCAATCAATAGTTTGTTTTCTTGCCAAAAACTGATCTTTGACAATGGGAGCTCTGAGCCCAGTTACATTTACCAAAACTTGGGTATCTATAATATAAAAGCCTAAGGGACCGAATGACCAAACGATTGGTTGACTGGTCGCTATGATGCACACTGACCACCAGGGGCCAGACACTCAATGCAGGAGCTGCCTCCTGGTGGTCAGTGTGCTCCCACAGCCAAACTCCCACGACCCTCCCCCCTGGACTGGCCGGCCAACCTCCCACAGCCCCTCCCCCTGCTGGCCAACCTCCTGTGGCCCCAATAGGCCCTGATCTCTGGCCAGGTTGAGGGACTCCACCCGTGCATGAATTCATGCACCAGGCTTCTAGTCTATATATATAAAAGCCTAAGCAACCGTCCGACAGTTTGACTGGTAGCTATGACATGCACTGACCACCAGGGGGCAGACACTCAATGCAGGAGCTGCCGAGCTGCAATGACTTGGCATCTGCAGTTCTTGGGTGATGCACCCAGAACCAGAGAGGAGGGAGCCCGATTCTGGGGCGCATCACCCAAGAACCACTCTCTTGCAATCCAGGACCCCTCAGGCCAGGCTGAGGGACCCCAATGGTACACAAATTCGTGCACTGTGCTGCTAGCAACATAATAAAAGGTAAAACTGTACCCCTCCCTCTTGAGATTGCTTCAAGGAGTAAAGTAGTTCATACATGTAAAGTGCTTAGAAGATTGCCCTACTGGTCACATGTTCAATAAATGTTAGCTTCTATCATTGTTATTATTATTATTGTTAACATTTAACTCTGCATCCTAAAGTAGCAGAGTTCAATATTAGGAAAAGAGGAGTTGAAGTTGGCCCTGGGGAGAAAGTATTATTTCACTATAACAGTGATATTTTATCAGCCATTATAACTACCTGTAAAATCCTATTTTTGAAAGACAAATCCAGTCTGCCCATAATATTCAAAGTGATCTTCTGTACATGGTAGCTCGTGTTCTCTCTCCCTATCTCCATAAATAAATAAATAAATAAATACATAAATACATAAACACATAAACAAATAAATAGTTCATAAAGTTAGTTTGCACAGAGCAGAGTTCTTTTTGGAGTATCAAGAAACCCTCTCTACTCATAATTGCTGATAAATTTTAACTACCAATTATTTATTAACCACATTACTTATTGAGAACATGATACTCTTTGCATTTCCTTCTAAATTGCCCTCAGAAGTTATTTTTTATTAGAAATTTTCTTTTTTATTTATTTTGCTTTTAACTTAGAAAAAGAAATACATTGGACAAAATGATTTATTTCAAAGAAAGTTTTTAAAGTTTGAAAAAAGAGATTTATGGTGAAGATATACTTTCCTTTATGTATCAGTAAAATAGGTTTGGTCTAAAAGAAGGCAGTGCCTCATTATTTATCAGACGAGTCTCAGCTCAATTTAGATATGAAAGATTAAGGTCACCATATTTTCTGCATTTGGAAGGATAGAACTAATGTTTTAATTCACCACAAAAACTGGGTTTTGAGTGGGCTGCTATGATTTGAAGAGACTTTGGGATAACACTTCATAAATATATAAAAGTATTGGTTAGCCAAAGGGGTGGACTGTGGCAGTCAGCACTTGTTGCTTACCCAATATCCCTCCTCTCTTTCTTTTTAAATATCAGAATCACAACTTTGTGTGAAATGGCATGATCTGCTAAAAATATGCATTCCCCAGCCTCCCTTCTAGTGAGAAATAGCTGTGGGAAGCAGTTTTGGTCAATGACATATAAGTAGAAGTTGCTGGATGTATTCTAGGAAAGCTCTTGAAAAGGTGAAAGATTCAGATTGCAGATACCTGTTCTCCTTTTTTGGCCTGGAATGCAAACACTATGCAGGAGATGTCAGCCTCTAGTGACCATGAAGCAATAAGCAAGAGGCTGGAAGTCACATTTTAAGGATGACTGAGAAGAAAAATACCACTGTGGAGCTGCCCTACAAGCCCTGGACTTCTACCTTTGAAATAGCTGATATATTAGAACATATAATGATATTAGGTTAAACCATTGTAAGTTTGACTTTCTTTTGGTTTGCCAAAGCTTTAAGCATAGGCAAATGTATTACTGTCTGTATGAAATTGAGAAAGTATGAACAGATAATTTTGGATAAAACAAAATAATCTTTTCTACTTCTTTGAGGATTCCTGAGATAGTCCAATAAGCAATCATTCTTTATGTGTTTTGTTTTGTTTTTGTTTTTGTTTTTGTTTTTGTTTTGCCTACAAAGTTTTGGAAATAACTGCATCAGCTAGAATATGTATTAACTATTTTTCTTGTTTTCTGTATTCTTTCTTAAAATATGTTTTTATTGATTTTAGAGAGAAAGGAGGGGAGAGGGAGAGAAACATCTATCGCCGCCTCCAGCATTCCCCCTACAGCCTGCAACCTGGCTTGTACCTTTATAGGGAATGAAACCCTGAAGAACCCTGGGAATACACTCAATCAATTGAGACACACCAGCTGGGGAGGGACTGCCTGTTTCAGGGGTAGCTACTTCCTAAAGATAGTAATTGACTTGTTGAGTAGCCCTTGATATACAAACCAATGAATCCAGAACCTATACCCACAACCATCTCCTTTAATCTGTTCTCATACTTTGGGCCACTATCCCCCTGCCCTAATCACCCCAGGGCCAGATACCATGCAACTAGGGACAAACAGCCTCTATGCCCCTGGGCCCACTGAAATTATTCAAACCAGCCAATCCTAAAACTGCTTAGCCTCCTTCCTTGGCCTACTCATTAGTCAACAGAGCCAAATATCAACAGTACAACGATTGAAATTTCTTTTGAGAGCCAAATTTTTTAAACTTAAACTTCTAATGCCACTTCTTCAAAATAGACTCGCCCAGGCCATGGTATTTTGTGGAAGAGCCACACTCAAGGGGCCAAAGAGCCGCATGTGGTTCATGAGCCGCAGTTTGCCAACCACGGGCCTAGCCTATTGCTTTCCTCAAGAACCACAATAAAGGCTCCTGCATGTGGTTCTATATCCCCTCCTCCCAGCCTCACCTGCCCACTCATCCTGCCTCAGTGTTTCCCTGTGTGGCCCTGCATTGCCCACTGTTTCTAGGGGACTGTGAGTACAGTACAAACTTTTCCTCATGGCAATCATTTCCATGTTTCTGTGTCTTAACATACCTGATTAAAAAAATCCTAGGTACCATCAAAATCGAATATCACTCAAATGCCTTAGACATTAATGAGATATTTCACATAACAAGACATTCTTGGATAGAGCAGATCTAGTGTTTTGTTAACTCAGTAGTGAAATTATGCCAGTAAGGCCCAGATTCTTTCTGCCTTTGTGCTTGGATTTCCTCAGAAGGTCCACCTTATCTTTGGTTAGCCTCTTCATGGTCAGAAGATAGTTGTTTCTGTTCAAGGTACTTATATCCAGATACTGTTATAAAATAAATCAGAAGGGGCACTGTTTTTTCCTAGGTAATTAAATATTTTCCCAGAAGTCCTCGCCCTGTAATATATTACTTCCCACGTCTCATTTAGCTAGAACCGAGTGACATGCACACCTTAAATCAATCGTTGGCAAGGGGGAATGAGACCACCATAATTGTCTGAGGCTAATGAAGATTTACTCCTGAGTCACAAAGAAGAGGGATGGACACCCAAAGAAAAATAACTGTCTGCCAATAAGGGAGAAGATTCAATGGGCAGCTAGCAGTGTCTGCTTCAATACACTTCCATAGTAATTTATCCTTCAATCTTAAGAAAATTCTTATTTCCATATGAAGGCGTTTGAGAGCATAAAGTACAGAATAAGGAGTTACTATTTCTGAGTTAATATATTAAAGTACATTTTCTGAAACAACAATACTCCTTATTTTTTAATTTTGCCTGCAGATGGGTTGATTGATGTTGAGTTTCTCTTGGTGAGTGTCCATGGCTGCTAAATATTCCTCTTTAGCATATTCTGTGCAGCTGTGGGCAAACTACGGCCCGCAGGCCGGATCCGGCCCATTCGGCTGTTCTATCCGGCCCGCGGAGCCGAAAGAGCAGAGGGTTCTCTTGCTCTCCCCTCTGCTCCTTTACTTTGAATTTATATTAGTTCACACAAACACTCCATCCATGCTTTTGTTCCGGCCCTCTGGTCCAGTTTAAGAACCCATTGTGGCCCTCGAGTCAAAAAGTTTGCCCACCCCTGGTTAGGGTCTTATCTTTTTTCCACTCTCTCTTGACTTCTCTTATCTCTCTCTTTGGTCTGCTAAAATTACCAAATTTGCTAAAACACTTCTCTCTTCCTTTCTTACAGTTCTGCTTTCCAAGAGAAGTTCATGGCTGTCCCAGCACATCTCTCCTCCTTGTGCTGGGACAGGCAGAACTAAGGTTTTGATTTACTTCAGAAACTGAGCTTTGAACTTGTTGCCATAATTTGATGAGACCTCAGGGTCATCTCCATGGAGACAGGATGAATGCACACTATGGGTGCATAAAAATACTGGTTAGCCCACAGGTTGGAGAGTGTCAGACAGCTCTTATTGCTATTGTTTAGGTCCTCTTCTTGAAATCTCTTTTCTACTGAATATTCCTAGGGTCATCAATATTCCAGTCTCCTCAATCTTAATCCTACTAATTCTGTTATTGAATGGCAACTAAAGGGAAATGTTGGCCAACTGTGCCCTCCTGCATGACAATGTCTGTGACCTAGTCACTCTCTCTTAGAGGACTGAAATATTTGATCATCCAAATGAAGTCAGGGAAGTGCAGAGTCTTGCAGTTACTCCAGGCTTATCCCCAGTTGGAGACCTAAATGAGCTATGGTGTGGGTGTGAGTGACATTTACCTAGCTCTTTTTCACCATCTTGAAAGTAGACAAGGATGTCATGATGCCAAGCACTATCATAAAGTCAGATGGGTTGCAGATGACATGGTGAAAGGAGAGCCTGGAGCCAGGCTGAACTGGGCTTGAAGTCTGACCTTCCTGAAACACCGTGAGCAGGGCCCATAACATCCCTCACCTCCATTCCCTCTTCTCTAAGTTGGAGATAATAATAGGATTACTGTAACAGGCAAATGTATATAAAGCCCCTGCTTACTACAGTGTTTGATATGGACTATGTGCTTAATCAAGGAAGCTGCTACTATTATCATGAAAGTGCATGTAATATAAGTCACCACTTCCTGGTCTTGATTAATTGGGTAAATAAGTGTTCCTTACTTCTAAGCTTCCTCATTCTCCCCTAGGGCCGTGGTCAGCAAACTGAGGCTCACGAGCCACATGCGGCTCTTTGGCCCCTTGAGTGTGGCTCTTCCAAAATACCACGGCCTGGGCGAATCTATTTTGAAGAAGTGGCGTTAGAAGTTTAAGTTAAAAAAATTTGGCTCTCAAAAGAAATTTCAATCGTTGTACTGTTGATATTTGGCTCTGTTGACTAATGGGTTTGCCGACCACTGCCCTAGGGTGAATTTGCCCAGGGGACAGAATTACCTAGAATGCCTCCATCAATACTTTTTCATTTTCAGACTAATATAAGGCTATATCATTCTGCTTTGCATTACTTGTGAACATGAACAAAATTCCTAGCCATTTAAATGAAAGCAGTAGCATCTATACTTAAATATCTATATAGCATGGGTTAAAATATTAGACATAGACAGCTGGAGTAAGAATGAGGCTTTGATGATATCTTAATGGTGTGCTAAGAAAATTCCAAAATGCTTGCTTTTATCCCCAACCTGGAGCCATCAGAGTAGGCGCTTGAAGGATTTTTATTAATAATACATGGGACACCATATCAGACAGGCAACAGAAAGCAGCTGCCTAAAATTCTTCCTGGGGCAGGGCAAATACGGTATAAACAAACCAACCAATAAAAAATGGTAACCAGGGAGACTTTCTCCATGGGAATACAGGGGGAAAATTCTTATACACCAGTTTAATAAACTATTTTAAGTCTTTTCTTATGGCATAAAGGCAATTTTTGTACTACTTTACATCTAAATTGCCTGTGCTGAGCATGGACCTCCTAATAGGCGAAGATATTTTACCACTCTCCATAAAGTCTAGGTGAAGCACTGATAAATGCCCTAATATGAATGACCTGGGTAATTTTAGTTTGCCTTGATTATTTTTTTCCATTTAAATGTGATAAGATCACAATATGAGAGAGCAAGACATCTGAGAGATTTTAGCCACACAAACACTATATGAATTAAAACCCTGGAAAACCCACTGCACAAAGACAAATGACCTGAGTAGGGCTGCAGTGCAGGCTTTGGAGTGCTTCTCTTCTCATTCTGAAGCTGCTTAATATGTATAAAAAATTGTCACAATTTCAATGTAGTTAAATAGCCTGCCTTACTGCAAATATGTGTTGTAAAGAGATATATCTCTCTGCTGGAATCTCATGAAATTATTGTATCAAAGTGACGTGAATGACTCAGAAATAAATGTGAAATGAAAAGGTTCATACATGAGAAAATAATGATATATATTGAATCTTATCCTATCTAATAAAAGAGTAATATGCAAATTAACCATCACTCTGCTACACCCACAAGCCAAGCCCACCAGCCAATTAGGAGCAAGTATGCAAATTAACCTAACTAAGATGACTGCGGCCACAGAGAGCAGGAGGGAGGCTTGGGTTTCCCTGGCGATGGAGGAAGCCAAGCTTTCCGCACATCCTGGCCAGCCCAGGCCTCCACTCCAGGCTACAAAGTTTCAATTATAGAAGATAAATAAATCCCAACAAAAATGGTGGCAGCCACAGAGCTGGAGAGAGCAGGAGGCTAGGGTTGCCCCCGGCGATGGAGGAAGCCAAGCTTCTGCAGCCCTGGCCTGCTTGGCCTCTGCTTAAGGCTACAAAGTTTCAATTATAGAAGATAAATAAATCCCAACAGAAATGGCTGCCGCCATGGAGCAAGCAGAAGGCTTGGCTCCACTCCAGGCTACAAAGTTTCAATTGTAAAAGATAAGTAAATTCCAGATACCAGGGCCTCCTCTTGGGTCACCGGAGGGCATGGCCTGCCTGCAAACCACCACAGGCCCCTCGCCCAGGCTGCCCCATGCCCCAAGGGAACCCCCACCCTGATCTGGGACACCCTTCAGGGCAAACCAGCTGGCCCCCACCTGTGCACCAGGCCTCTATCCTATCTAATAAAAGTAATATGCAGATTGACCATCACTCCAACACACAAGATGGCTGCCCCCATGTGGTCAAAGATCCTGCCCCCATGTGGACACAAGATGGCCACCATAAGATGGCCATCAGGGGAGGGCAGTTGGGAGGGACCAAGCCTGCAAGGGAGTGCAGTTGGGGGTGATCAAGCCTGCAGGGAAGGGCAGTTAGGGGTTACCAGGCCAGCAGAGGAGGGAAGTTGGGGGTGACTGGGCCTGCAGAGAAGGGCAGTTGGGGGGGACTCAGGCCTGCAGGGGAGAGCAGTTGGGAGGGACCAGGCCTCAGGGGAGGGCAGTTAGCGGCAAACAGGCTGGCAGGGGAGCAGTTAGGCATCCATCAGGCTGGCAGGGGAGTGGTTAGGGGGTGATCAGACTGGCAGGCAGAAGCGGTTAGGAGCAATCAGGAAGGCAGGCAGGCGAGCAGTTGGGAGCCAGCAGTCCTGGATTGTGAGAGGGATGTCGGACTGCCCATTTAGGCCCGATCCCGGTGGGACCAGGGCCTAAACGGGCAGTCGGACATCCCTTGAGGGGTCCTAGATTGGAGAGGGTGCAGGCTGGGCTGAGGGACACCCCCATCCCATGCATGAATTTCGTGCACCGGGCTTCTAGTGTAAATATATTTTAAAACCTGTATTTTTGTGTTGTTTTCTTGTCAGAGGAAAGCTCTCCACTGGGCCAATGTTACTCGGTGGCTGAGCATCAACCTATGAACCAGGCGGTCATGGTTCAATTCCCAGTCAGGGCACATGTCTCAGTTGCAGGCTCGATTCCCAATAGGGGGCATGCAGGCAGCAGTCAATCAATGATTCTCTCTCATCATTGGTGTTTCTATCTCTCTCTCCCTCTCCCTTGCTCTCTGAAATCAATAAGATATATTTAAAAAAAAAAGAAAAGCTCTTCAAGGTCCATCTTTCGAGGCTGTTTGAACATCATGTATCTGAATTAGAGGTTTATGTGTAGTGAAATGTGACCTTTAACATGCTTTTTGTTGTTGAAGAAAGCCTGTGGCATGTTAATTTCTTTTAGTAACTGCTATTTACTTTGAGCAGGGACTGTGGAAGCTGTGGTAATGATTCCAAAGACAAACAAGTGAAGGAACAAAATAGAGCAATAGAGCAGTTGCTCAGGGTACAGAGAAATTGACTGAAACCACACGGTCCTGAGCCATCCCCCAGATGCCTTGCCAGCCTCCAACAAGAAGAGCTTCACACTGCTCCAGATCTCAGAGCTTGGGCAAAACTACTCAAATTCTCAGATTCTTCATTTCTTGCCCCATCATTAGCTCTTCATAGTCTGATTCTTATAGGAGGAAACCTATTCCACCAAAAGGAACCTGCTCTGGCCAGAGTAAAAGATTGTTGCCAACTATAACTGGGTGGGGAGGAGCACTATGGAGATCCAGGACTTGTGTCTTCTATCCCTCCCCTAAGCTTCCAGGTTTCCAGCAAGTCACAGAGACCTGCTCAGCCACAGGGATGCCAAGCAGGTGAGGCTGGGCAGCTGAAACCCAGGTGGAGAACCAGGAAAGCTGGTGCTGTAAGTCAGTCCCAGTCTGAAGGCCTGAGAATCAGGGGCCCAGTGGTGTAAGTCCTGGTCTGAGTCTGAATATCAGAGAACAGAGAGCACTGGTGTCCAAGGAGAGGAGAAGATGGACATCCTGTCCCAGCTCAACAGCGAGAGCAAATTCTCCCTTCCTCCACCTTTTGTGCTATTCAGGCCCTCAGCTGATTGAATGATGCTCACCTGCTTTACTTAGTCTACTGATTCAATGCTAATTTCTTTCAGACAGCCTCACAGACATGTTTTACCAGCTATTTGGGTGATCCTGTGATCTAGTCAAGTTTACATATAAAATTAACCATCACATGATGTCACTTCTGTGGTTATGTTACATTTTTTAAAATTCCATGTTCCTAGCAGGCTTGCTCTAGTGTCTCTCTTTTGTTTAGAAAAAGCAAGCTTCCATGAGTCCCACAGTTGCAAGGAAATAAACTCTACCAACAACCTGAGGTTAGCCTGTTCCCCAGTCAAGCCTCCACATGAGAACTTAGCTCTAGTTAATGCCTTGACTTCAGCCTTGCAGCAGACCCAGCTAAGCTGTGTCTAGACTCCTGACCCAAAGAAACCTTGAAATGCTTTAGTCTGTGGTTGTTATACAGTATGGAAAACTAATACAGTAAATATTTCTACAGAATATCTTTTTCTATCTTTTACTTTAATCTTTCTGGAACCTTATGTTTTTGAATGTTTCTTATATGTCTGTTTAGTATATAAATAAGAAATAAAATAAACCATCACAATATTCAATTGAATATATATGTATGTACATACCTATTTATGAATATATGTATAATACATAGGTATATGTATTAAATTCTCTATTTAAATCTTTGGGTTTTACTCCATCCATCAGTATCTCTTTTTAAAATTTTCAACACTATTTTCTTTCTTCCTTCTACTTGTCTTTCAATCTTTCCTTTAAGTAGAACCATGATATAAAACTTCATAATGTTTGTTTCCCTTTTAACAATTTGTAATATGCAAAGTGGCTGATCTTTACATTTGATATTTATCTGCTTTTTACTTTTGTAGCCTTTTAATTTTTCCCATGGTCAGTGACTTTCTACACAAAAACGACCCCACCCTCGTTCTAAGTAAACACTGGAGTCTAACAGCAAACAATACTGCCTGACTACATAATGCTGGGTAGCAACCTTTGCAACCCAGCCAACCTGGTGGGGAGAACATTCAAGAGGGCCCTTTGTATTAGAGCAGTGGTTCTCAACCTTTCTAATGCCGCGACCCTTTAATACAGTTCCTCATGTTGTGGTGACCCCCAACCATAAAATTATTTTCGTTGCTACTTCATAACTGTAATTTTGCTACTGTTATGAATCGTAATGTAAATATCTGTGTTTTCCGATGGTCTTAGGCTCTACAGCAGCGGTTCTCAACCTGTGGGTCGCGACCCACAGGTTGAGAACCGCTGCTGTAGAGCCTAAGCAAAATTACAGTTATGAAGTAGCAACGAAAATAATTTTATGGTTGTGGGTCACCACAACATTAGGAACTGTATTAAAGGGTCGCAGCATTAGAAAGGTTGAGAACCACTGTATTAGAGCAAAGCAGCAGGATAGGACTAAGGGCAAAAGTGGCAACATGGGCAAAAGCCTGCTGGCATCTGAGATTGATTCCCACAGGTGTAATATAGCTTGAGTTGATAGAGGACATGTTGTTGCAAAACCAAGAACCACTAGAACTAACTAGTATTGAGATTGGCAACAGGGAACTGAAGGCAAAGTACTTGGAACAAATGTATGACTTTTCTCCAAGACAGGCTGTGAAACATGCCCTGTCAGGATACTGCAGCTCTGATGTGTGCCTAAAACTATGTGAAAGCAACTTAGGAGAGCATAATGCTGAGAATTTTGTCATCAGACTTAAAAAGCTG
Organism: Plecotus auritus; assembly: GCF_963455305.1. NCBI lineage: Eukaryota > Metazoa > Chordata > Mammalia > Chiroptera > Vespertilionidae > Plecotus > Plecotus auritus. Next base: position 82,615,093 of record NC_137771.1, read on the forward strand.
CAGAACCTAGCTGTGTGTCTGCTACCTGAACTATCCTTGGTAAGATCACAGTGGAGATTTCCGATGTTGGGTCAGTCTGGTGAGCGATATGAGGGGGCAGACAAAATAGTCAGCACTTAATAGATTCTAATTTCCAACTATATCTAAATAAGACCTGTCCTATGTGGAGTAATGAGGCAATCCTTTTACCCATGAAGACTCTGTTTCAGATTTCTAATGACCAATGCTAATTTACAGGGAATTTCTAGCTCTAAAGCTCAAAAATCACAGCTCCTGTTAATAGAGTCCTGTATACTATCTAGTGCAGGCCTGGGGGACATTAGCTCCTAACAGCCTGTGGTGGACATGACCACTTTACCTACTATCTTTTTCTCCATCAAATAATGTATTCAGATTGTTAGAAATCTGAAGCTGAAAATGCTTCTTTATCTCTCCTGGGGGGAGGGCATTCTGAATTTTAATATTTAATTTAGTATTTCTAATATTAATTGAGTGCTAATATATGTGAGGCAATGTGTTCAACACTTTACATGATTTCATGAATCTTCTTAAATCCTATAATTCATGGTAACTTTTTTGAAATAAAATATTTGAAACTACATATGAAAGGCCATACTGTAAACCTGAGAATATCAACCTAGAATAACTCACACCAAGACTTATTCTAATAAAATTACTGAACCTTAAAGAAAAAAAATCCTTTGTGAATCTAGCCAAAATGAACATGCAATTTATACAGGAAAACAGTTGGATTATCACCATACTTTCTAACAACAGCATATAAAAATTAATAATATAATATAATTAAAGGAAGAAAAATGTGACTCAAGGATTTTATATTTAGAAACTCCCTTAACCTGATCAAGGGCATGAACAACCTACAGCTAACTTCAGACTTAATGGTGCAAGACTGAATGTTTTGCCTTGGGATCAGGAGTAAGACAAAGATATCCAGTTTTACCACTTACATTCCACTTCGCACTGGAAGCCTTGTCTTCTTCAATTAAGCAAGGAAACTACATAAAAGGCATACATATTGGAAAGGAAGAAATAGAACTATCCTTCTTCAAAGATGACATGATTATATCTGTAGAAAATACCAAGGAATTTACAAAACAAGCTTCTGGAACTAATAGGTGAATTTAGCAAGATTGTAGGGTACCAAGATTGTAGGGTACCAGGTACAAAAGTCAATCTTATTTTTACACTAGAGGCCCGGTGCATGAAATTTGTGCATGGGGGTGGGTCCCCTCAGCCCAGCCTGCACCCTCTCCAAACTGGGACCCCTTGGGGGATGTCCAACTGCTGGCAGCCGGACATCCCTTTCACAATCCAGGACCACTGGCTTCTAACTGCTCACCTGCCTGCCTGCCTAATTGCCCCTAACTGCCCCCCCCCCCTGCCAGCCTAATTTCCCCCAACTGCCCCCCCCCCCTGACAGCCTGGTCACCCCCAACTGCCCCTCTCACTGGCCTGGTCACCCCTAACTGCCTCCCCTGCCAGCCTGGTCACCTCTTACTGACCCCCTCTGCCAGGGGCCCCTCACTGCCCCCCCACTGCTGGCCTGGTCACCCCCCACTGGCCTGGTCGCCCCATGCACCCTGCTGTTTGGTCGTTTGGTTGCCCCTCCCTGCACCCCCTGCTGACCTGGTCGCCCCATGGAGCCTGCTGCTCAGTGATTTGGTCGTCCCTCACTAACCCCCCCTGCTGGCCTGGTCACTCCACTCAGCCTGTTTGGTCATCCATTTGGTTCTTTTGGTTGCGACGGTTGCTTAGGCTTTTATATATAGAGATACTAGCAATGAATAATTGAAAACTGTAATTTCACAAAACAGTACTATTTATAATAGCTCCAAAAATTAAATATTTAGGTACAAATATGACAAAAAAGACATGCAGGATTTATATTCTAATATAATAAAAATTACAAAATATCACTTAAAGGAGTTGAAGAAAGCCCAAATAAGTGGACCTGTCTTCTTAACATATTGGAAGACTCAATATAGTAATACTGAGTATATGGCAAATGCACCACAGCTCAAATGGCCCATTTCTGTACAAAGGTGGGGAGGTCATTACTCCATCCTGCACTTGCACACAGCCATGGACAGGGCATGAGATGGATGGACCACAAGCGAGGCTAGAAAAAACCCTAGTATTTAACAGCAGTTTGCATATAATAAAAACCATTTCAAATACTTAGTAAAAAAAATAGAAAGACTGATTTTAAAATTTGCATAGAACATAAGAAGAACTATAATAGCCAAAACAATTTTGTAAAAGAAGTCAGAAAACTCTTATTACTAGATTTTATGATTTACAGTTATCAATATAACCTGATTATTGCACAAGGCTATCCACATAGTTCAAGAGAATACAAAATATAATCCAGAAATACCCACACACAATTTATTTTTGACAAACATACAAAGGTAATTCAACAGAAACAAGATAGTCTTTTCAACAAATTGTCCTGGAACAATTGAACATTTACATACCTCACACCTTATACAAAATTCAACTTAGACTTTATATTAACGTATAAATTTTTTAATTGCAAAACTTTTAAAAGTGAACAGGAGAAAAATCTTTATGATCTTAATTTAGGCAGAGTTCTTTGATATGACACCAAAAACATAATTCATGAAAAATGATAAAGTAGACATCATTAAAATTTAAAAATTAACACATTATGCTCTCTGAAGGAAAATAGTAAAAGAATGAGAAAGCAGGCCACTGCCTCAGATAAAATATTTGCAACTTTCATAGCATCAAAGAACTTATATCCAGAATATATAAAGAACTCTCAAAATTCAACAAGTAATCCAATTTAAAAATGGGTTATGACTAACCATGTGTATGAGATATAAGAATGATATAAGAATGTCAAATAAGTACATGAAAAGATGGTCAATATCTACTCATTAGGGAAATATAAATTAAACCCACCAATGAAATATTACTGCATGTCTATGAGAATGGCTAAAGCAAAAAATAAAAACATAAAACTTGCAATTTCAAGTGTTGGCAAGAAAACCAGAGCTCTCATGCATTGCTGGTGGGAATGCAAAATGGTGCAGTCATTGTAGGACAGAGTTTGACAATTTCTTATAAAGTAAAACATACCCTCACAATCTAATCCAGTAATCCCACTTCTAAGTATTTAACCTAAATAAGTGAAAATGTATGTTCTTGCAAAAACCTGTACATGAATGTTTATGAAGCATTCTTCATAAATACCCAAACCAGGAAAAAACCTGAATGTCCTTATACGGGTGAATGTATTAACAAAACTGTGGCGATTTATACAGTGGACTATTTCTCAGCCATAGAAAGATACCAACTACATGGATGAATCTCAAATGCATTATGCTGAGTAAAAGAAGCCATTCTCAGGGTTACATCCTATATTGTTCCATTTATATTACATTCTGGAAAAGGCAAAACTGTAGAGATGGAGAAGAGATCAGTGGTTGACATGGGTTAGGGGTGAGGGAAGGTCTGACTACAAAGGGGTAACATGAGGGAATTTGGGGAGGGGAACCATTCTGTATCCTGATAGTGGTGGTGATTACATAAATGTACACGTGTTAAAATTCAAAGAACTGTTCACCCCGAAAGTCAATTTTACAGTACATAAATTTAAAAAAAAATAGGGTTATAGTATTCCCCCCTTATCTGCAGGGGCTAGTGCAAAGACCCCTAGTGGATGCTGGAGACCATGGGTAAAACCAAACCACATGCAGATACTTACATTTTTTCCTACTTATACATACCTATGATAAAATTTAATTTATAAATCAGGCACAGTAAGAGATTAATAGCAAAAACTAATAATAAAATAAAACAATTACAACAATATACTATAAAAAGTTATGTAAATGTGGCATTATTAAGTAAAATAAGGATTACTTGAACACAAGCATTGAGATATCTCAACAGTTGATTTTCTATTAACAGAGCCAACTACTAAGTATCTAATGGGTGGGGAGTGTCTGCATCTAGGAGACGCTGGACAAAGGGATGATTCACATCCTGGGCAGGAGGGAGCAGGACGGCACAAGATTTTATCAGGCTACTCAGTGGTGCACAGTTGAAGACTTATGAATTACTTATCTCTGAAATTTTCCATTTAATATTTTTGGAACCCAGTTGACTGCAGGAAACGGAAACCATGGAAAGCGAAACTGAGGATAAGGAGGAACTACTGTCTACACAATCTCAAGATAGCGATTACTATAAAATTTAAGATGGTGGTTGTTTGGGGGCAGAGGCAGTTGTGTTTGGGATAGGGGACATGGAGGAGATTTTAGGGTAACAGGCCAAATTCTGTTTCTTTACCACATAATTATTCATTAGTCTATGTACTTGTGTGGTTTTCTGTATTTATTTTGTATATAACAGTAAAATGGGATGTAGATATTGAGTCAATAGAACTTCAACAGAAGTCCAGTATGGTTTTACACGGAACTTGTCATGAAGAGAAGTTGTAATGTTCTGCCTCTTACGCCAGATGACAAGTGTTTGAGCATTCATGCCTTTAGTATAGTTTAAACTCTACATACATTACTAATATAGTTTATACATTAACCATATCTTTTATACACTCTTTTCTATGAATGATCTATTTCACAGTGGGGAAAAAAACCTTTCAGTTGAACATTACCCAGAATATTTTCAAATATACTGAACAACTACAGGGTGTTCCAAGAATATGTATATACAATTTAATAGCTCAATTTTTAAAATTAAATGTATTTTAATAAACAATGCTTTTATAATTAATCATAGTGTGTATATACATTTTTGGGACATTTTGTACATATTATATATTAAACTTATGTTTTCCCAGGCACCTATTTTATGCCCAATTTATGCAAGATCTTTTGAGGTATACACAATAGCACAAAGTAGCCCGGCTGGTGTGACTCAGAGGTTGAGCGTCAACCTATGAACCAGGAGATCATGGATCGATTCCCAGTCAGGGCACATGTCCAGGTTGCGGGCTCGATTGCCAGTAGGAGGTGTGCAGGAGGCAAATGATTGATGATTCTTTCTCATCACTGATGTTTTTATCTCTCTTCCTCTTGTTTCTTCCCTCTCTGAAATCAATAAAAAATATATTTTTTAAGAAGCACAAAGTATTTGAACATTTTACATTGATAATGGATTCATGTATTATTCATGTAAAAAGATATGTTGACTTAAAAGTAAGAAAACTACAAAGCTTGTTTCCTGCTTCAAAGAATTAGACTCTTAATCAGGACACTAGAACACAAGTGACAGGACTTGGGAGAATGTTAGACTGATCTCCTGGGCCTCCCTATGAGCAGTAAGTGTGTAAATAAGTGTGCAGTGTGTCAAAGATGTGCACTTTGGGGGAAGAATTGATGCATACTTGTATTCCAAACTGTACAGATATTTACCCACGTCACGCTATGTGAAAATTTATTAGATGTTTAAGTCCATTTGTTCCAGAAGAATATATAAACACTGCACAACATATTTTAAATTGAAATTCAACAGGAACATAAACTATCAGAAACAGAAATTTATTTTACAGGTACTTTTTCAGGGTTGCACCTATGCTAAATGGCAAAATACACTTACGTATTTAGCCTAAAGAAGCTGAAGGAAATAAGATTTTAATTCTCCAATTTCTCTATTTTGTCATAGTTTATTACATTTTATTATAGTTTATCTGCATTGTGACTTCTTCCCATAACCTTGATTTCTTAACATTCTTCTATCTCCTTGCCCTCCTTTTAGAAATGGAACAGCCAAAGATTATTAGTTTACTATTGATCTACAAGATTTAGTAGATTAACCTCAGGTACTCTTTCAGGGAGCCTAAAATGACTCCCATTGGGTTTCTGCATCCACTTCTAAGCCTTACAGTTGAAGCCGAGCATAGTTAAGGGATCATATAATTTAATGTCCAAACTGGTACACTTGAAAAGGGGTGCTACTGATAATTCCTTGAGGATAATGTATGTAAACTGGAGCTGTCCTGCACAAACAAGGACATATGTCACCCCAGGCACAAACTGTAACGTACAGAGGACAGCAGCCAGGGGGACACTGGTAACTGAAGTGGTGATGGGTGAGGATCAGAGGCAGGTGCCGTGGATGTTTGGACAGGTAATAAGATGGAGGCGAAGGTGCTCTGACACCTGGCAGGGCTTCACACAGTGGATGAGTAATTGAATTGGACAACGTCTATGAGCCTTTACAGATTCCTATCACTCATTAGAAGCACAATTCCATCAAGGCCATTAGGGTGTGTTGCACACGAGAGAGTGTCTGTTTTGTGGTGTGAGCATGTGTATGTGTGTGAAGGTGTGTGGCAGAAGAGGCTTCTGTCTCCTTTTTGCTCACTTTCTGGACACTGCTCTATTTTTATAGTGGTGCTGATTTTTATAGCATTGGCCCACAGCTCACCTTTTCTGAGGAGGCATACACTCTGCTATTATTTCTCAAGGGTTCAACACGACTTCTTCTTCCTGAATTGTATCAGTTTCTGAAGTTAGACCCATGGGTCATGAACGCATGTGTGGAGATGCTGGTTAGGTGAAATCCTTGCTTGAGTTCAGGGACGAAATCAGAGGAGAATAAGTGCATAATGCACAATGAAATGGAGGCGGACAGTTCCCATAGTAGACTATCTTACCTAAATATGTAGTAACTCTCTCTTCACATCTTTCTCATCATACCTTTATTCATCAGTCTCTAATATACACACACCTAATAATTCATTCATTCATTAACAACACATATTTATCAAGCCCCTACTGTGTGCCGTTCTAGATGCTGAGGATAGAGTGGTGAACAAGACAGCAGGCTCCATGCCTTCATTGCTATGGGGACAACAGTAAAGAAACAAACAGTTGAGATGATGTCAGAGAGTGAGGTGTGCCATATGACTGTAAAGGCTTAATCAACATGTATTGAATGTTTTCTCTGTGTCAGATAATGATTCACTGCTCTACATGTATTAATTGATTTGATTCCCCAGCACTTTCATGCTGCCTGTAATGTTATTATTATCCCTATTTTATAGGTAAGGAAACTGAGACACAGAAAGATTAAGTCACTTTCCAAGATTACCATGCCAGTAAGTGGTAAAAGTAAAATCCAGACCATCTAATTCTTTTAAAAAATTATATATATATATATATATATATATATATATATATTTATATCAGAGAGGAAGGGAGAGGGAGAGAGAGATAGAAACATCAATGATGAGAGAGAATCACTGACCAGCTGCCTCCTGCAAACCCCCTACTGGAGATCAAGCCTGAAACCCAGGCATGTGCCCTGACTGGGAATCAAACCATGACCTTCTAATTCATAGGTTGATGCACAGCTGGGCCAGACATCTAGTTCTGAGCCCTCTTCTTTTTTTTATGGTTTTGCCTCTTTTTTTTTAATTCTTTATTGTTGAAAGTATTACAAATGTCTCCTTATTCCCCCATTGACCTCTTCCCACTCCCACCCCCCAGCACAGGCCCTCACCCCACTACTGTCTGTGTCCATTGGTTATTCTTACATGCATGCATACAAGTCCTTTGGTTGAACTCTTACTCCCCCTCCCTGGCCTTCCATTTGGTTTGATGGTCTGTTCGATGCTTCCCTGTCTCTGGATCTATTTTTGTTCATCAGTTTATGTTGTTCATTATATTCCACAAATGAGTGAGATCATGTGATATTTATCTTTCTCCAACTGGCTTATTTCACTTAGTTTAATGCTCTCTAGGTCCATCCATGCTGTTGCAAATGGTAAGAATTCCTTTTTTTTTTTTTTTTTTTTTACAGCAGCTTAGTATTCATTGTGTAGATGTACTGCTGTTTTTTAATCCACTCATCTGCTGATGGGCACTTAGGCTGTTTCCAAATCTTAGCTATTGTAAATTGTGCTGCTATGAACATAGGGGTGCATATATCCTTTCTGATTGGTGTTTCTGTTTTCTTGAGATATATTCCTAGAAGTGGGATCACTGGGTCAAATGGGAGTTTCATTATTAATTTTTCGAGGAAACGCCATACTGTTTTCCACAGTGGCTGCACCAGTCTGCATTCCCACCAGCAGTGCATGAGGGTTCTCTTTTCTCCACATCCTCGCCAGCACTTGTCGTTTGTTGATTTGTTGATGATAGCCATTCTGACAGGTGTGAGATGGTATCTCATTGTTGTTTTGATTTGCATCTCTCAGATGATTAGTGACTTTGAGCATGTTTTCATGTCTCTTGGCCTTCTGTATGCCCACTTTCAAAAAGTCTCTATTTAGGTCCTTTGCCCATTTTTTTAATTTATTTTCCTTTTGTTAAGTTGTATGAGTTCCCTGTAAATGTTGGAGATTAAACCCTTATTGGATATAACATAGGCAAATATGTTCTCCCAGGCGGTGGGCTCTCTTGCTGTTTTGTTGATGGTTTCTTTTGCTGTGCAGAAGCTTTTTGTTTTTATGTAGTCCCATTTGTTTATTTTTCCCTTAGTTTCCATTGTCCTAGGAGATGTGTCAGTAAAGATATTGCTACGACAAATGTCTGATATTTTGCTGCTTATGGATTCTTCTAAGGTTTTTATGGTTTCCTATCTTACATTTAAGTCTTTTATCCATTTTGAGTTTATTTTTGTGTATGGTGTAAGTTGGTGGTCTAGTTTCATTTTTTTGCACGTATCTGTCCAATTTTCCCAACACCATTTATTGAAGTGACTGTCTTGACTCCATTGTATGCTCTTGCCTCCTTTGTCAAATATTAATTGTGCATAATGGCTTGGGTCGATTTCTGGGCTCTCTGTTCTATTCCATTGGTCCATATGTATGTTCTTGTGCCAGTACCAGGCAGTTTTGAGAACAGTGGCTTTGTAATGTAGCTTGATATCTGGTATTGTGATCCCTCCAACTTTGTTCTTCTTTCTCCAGGGTCTTTTTTATTCCATATAAATTTTTGAGAATTTGTTCAAGGTCTGTAAAATATGGGTTGGTATTTTAATTGGGATTACATTGAATTTATAAATTGTGTTGGGTAGTATGGACATTTTAATGATGTTGATTCTACCAATCCATGAACACGGCATATTCTTCCACTTGTTTATATCTTCCTTTATCTCTTTTTTCAATGTCCTGTAGTTTTCTGAGCATAGGTCTTTTACCTCCTTATTTAAGTTTATTCCTAGATTTCTTAATTTTTTGTTGCAATGGTAAATGGGATTTTTTTAGTTTCTCTTTCTGTTCGTTCATTATAGGTGTATAGAAATGCCATAGATTTCTGGGTGTTAATTTTGTATCCTGCTATGTTGCCAAATTCATTTATTAAATTCAGTAATTTTTTGATGAAGTCTTTAGGGTTTTCTATGTACAATATCATGTCATCTGTGAATACTGACAATTTTACTTCTTTTCCAATTTGGTTACGTTTTACTTCTTCTTCTTATCTAGTACTTCCAGTGCTGTGTTGAACAGGAGTGGTGAAAGTGGGCATCCCTGTGTTGTTCCTGTTCTTAGGGGAAATGGTGTTAGTATTTGCCCATTGAAGATGATGTTGGCTATAGGCTTGTCATATAAAGCTTTTATTATTTTGAGGCATGATCCCTCTACTCCCACTTTGCTGAGAGTTTTTATCAAGAAAGGGTGTTGGACTTTGTCAAATGTTTTTTTCTGCATCATCTGATATGAACATGTGGTTTTTGTCTTTTAATTTGCTTATGTGATGTATCACGTTTATTGACTTGGGAATGCTGTGCCAGCCTTGCATCCCTGAAATAAATCCCACTTGGTCATGGTGTATGATTTTTTTAATGTATCGCTAGATGTGATTAGCTGATATTTTGTTGAGGATTTTAGCATCTATGTTCATCAGGGATACTGGCCTGTAATTCTCTTTCTTTGTAGTGTTATTATCTGGTTTTGGGATTAGGGTAATGTTGGCTTCATATAAAGAGCTTGAAAGTGTTCCTTCCTCTTGAATTCTTTGAAATAGTCTGAGGAGGATTGGTTTTAGTTCTTCGTTGAATGTTTGGTAAAACTCCCCTGTGAAGCCGTCCGGACCAGGGCTTTGTTTGCTGGAAGTGTTTTGATTACTGCTTCAATTTCATCAGTTGTTATTGGCCTATTCAGGTTTTCTGACTCTTCTTGATTGAGTTTTGGAAGATTGTATTTTTCTAGAAATATGTCCATTTCATCTAGGTTCTCTAGTTTGTTGGAGTAGAGTTGTATTATTATTATTATTATTATTATTATTTACAATCCTTTGTATGTCTATGGGGTCTATGGTTACCTCACTTCTTTCATTTCTGATTTTGTTTATTTGTGTCTTCTCTCCTTATTTCTTGGTGAACCTGGCTAGAGGTTCATCAATCTTGTTTATGCTTTCAAAGATCTAGATTTTGTGTTTGTTTGTTTGTTTTTATCTTTTGTATTGTTTTTTTGTTTTTTGTTTTTTTTGTGTGGTTTTTTTTTTGGTCTCTATGTCATTTATTTCCTCTCTAATCTGTATTATTTCCTTCCTTCTGTGTACTCTGGGCTTTTCTTGTTGCTCTCTTTCTAGTTATTTAAGTTATAGGGTTAGATAATTTCTTACCAGTTTTTCTTGTGTGTTTTTTTTTTTTTTTGTGTGTGTGTGTGTGTGTGTGTGTGTGTGTGCGTTTTTTGGGGGGAAGGCCTGTAGTGCTATGAACTTCCCTTTCAGGACTGCTTTCACTCTGTCCCATAGATTTTGGATTGTTGTGTTTTCTATTGTCATTTGTTTCCAGGATGTTTTTTATTTCTTCTTTGATCCCTTTGGTAACCCAATCATTGTTTAATAGCATGTTATTTAGCCCCCCCATGTTTGATTTTTAAAAATTATTTTTATTGTAGTTGATTTCTAATTTTATGCCATTGTGATGTGAGAAGATGCTTGATATGATTTCTATCTTTTTGAATTTGAAGAGACTTTGCCTGTGTCCCAATATGTGGTCTATCTTTGAAAATGACTCGTGTGCACTTGAGAAGAATGTATATTCTGTAGCTTTGGGGTGAAATGTTCTGAAGATGTTAATTAGTTCCATCTGATCTAGTGAGTCATTTAGGATTGCTGTTTCTTTGATGATTTTTTGTCTAGAGGATTTATCTTATAGGGTATTAAAGTCTCCTACTATGATTGCATTGCTATCTATCTCTCCCTTGATATCTTCCAGAAGTTTTTTTATGTATTTGGGTGCTCCTGTATTGGATGCATACATGTTTACCAGAGTTATATCCTCTTGTTGAATCACTCCCTTTAGTATTATGAAGTGGCCTGCCTTATCTCTTGTTATGGCCTTCACTTTGAAGTCTATTTGGTCAGATATATTAGTAAGTATTGCTACCCCAGGTTTTTTTGTTGTTTTGTTTTTTCATTTCTATTTGCCTGAAAATTTTTTTCCGTTCCTTCACTTTCAGTGTGTGTGAGTCCCTTGTTCTGAGTTGGGTCTCTTGTAGACAGCAAATATATGGGTCATGTTTTCTCATCCACTCAGCTACCCTATGTCTTTTGATTGTAGCATTTAATCCATTTACATCTAAGGTTATTATTTTTAGGTACTTTTTTGTTGTTATTTGTATTCTTTATGCCTGTGTTCCTTCTTCCCTTTCTATTTCTTCTTTTTACAGCAGAATCTTTAGCATTTCTTGCATTTCTGGCTTGGTGGTAATAAACTCCCTTAGCCTTTTTTTGTCTGTGAAGCTCCTGATTTCACCTTCAATTTTGAATGATAGCATTGCTGGATAGAGTATTCTTGGATTCAGTCCCTTGCTTTGCATCATTTTGTATATGTCATTCCAGTCCTTTCTGCCCTGATGTGTTTCTGTCGAGAAATCCATTGATAGTCTATTGTGAGATTCCTTGTAGGTAACTTTCTGTCTCTCTCTGATGGTCTTTAAGATTCTTACTTTGTGGTTGACATTTTCCAATTTAATTATGATGTGTCTTGGTGTCAGTCTTTTGGGGTTCATCTTGTTTGAAACTCTGTGTGCTTCTTGGACTTGTGTGACGTTTTTCTTCCCAAAGTCAGGGAAGTTTTCTGTCATTATTTCTTCAAACAGGTTTTCTATTCCTTGCTCAGCTTCCTCTCCTTCTGGCACCCCTATTATTCAGATGTTGTTTCATTTCGTGTTGTCCCAAAGCTCCCTTAGATTTTCCTCTTGCTTTTTAAGTTTTGTTGCTCTGCTTGGGTGTTTTCTCTACTTTGTCTTCTTACTCACTGCTTCTTCTAGTCTGTCAAAACCTTCCATTATGTTCTTTATTGCAGCTATGTCATTCTTCATTTCCTCTTGATTCTTACACATGTTGGTGAATTTCTCATCCAGCCTTTTGAGCATCTATATAACCATTACTCTGATTTTTTTTCTCTGACAAATTGCTTACCGCCATTTCATTTCTTTTCTTTTCTGGTGATTCCTCCTTTTCTTTCCTCTGGGGATTGTTTCTTTGTCTCCCTACTTTTGCTGTCTCTTTGTATTTGTTTCTATGTAATGTGAGTTGCTGTCACTTTCTGGCCCTGGGCAACCTGCCTGAGATCCAAGAAGTTGAAGCCCCTAGTGATCCAATGGTCCAGGACTCCTTAGCCCAGAGGTTGGGTCTGCCTTGAGTTTCCTGCCTTTGTCTCTGCTCTGAGTTGTATTCCTTTCCCCCATGGATCTGGCTTCTCAGTTGGCCACTGGAGGTGCTCAGGATTGGCAGGAGCACATACACATTTCTTCTGGTGTGTGACTCCATTGTGGGGTCCTGAAGTGCAGGATCCAGGTGCACAGGGTCCTGGCACATGGAGACTGGGTGTACGGGGTCCCTGAAGTACCCATTCCAGGTGCACGGGGATGAGCATGTAGGGACTGGTCATGCAGGGTCCAGACACATGGGTTCCTGAAGCTCGGGGTCCAGTTGTGCAGGCAGGGAGGTACAGTGTGGGAGGTCTCTCTGGCCTGCAGTCACTACTAGGAGCCGGCAGTGAGGTAGGGTGCCACTCACTGCAGAGGTGGTAGGCAAGTGGCTCACTGCATGGGTGCTGTGTGGTGTCCGAGGGCAGTCTCGTTGTTGGTGTAGCTGTATTCCTGGCCTCCACTGCTCCCCCCTTCAAGATTGCATGGGCTCCATGTTCTAGTTGTGCTGGCCTGGGAGTGCCTGCTGCAGTAGCAGGAGCTCTCCTTCCAATAGAGCCCAATCTGCCAGTCCCTGAGACTCTTGCGAGATCTAACTATCCCTCACTCACCCACACACACACACCACACACCTCCACACACTCCCCTCTTACTCCTTTAGTCATTCACTCTCTCTCCCTCACTGCCATCCTGCTGGCAGCCATGTTGGGATGCTGAGTCCTCATTCTTAACCATTATGTCACATGGACTCCTGCCCAGCTAGGAGGTAACAGGTCATTGTTAGGGAATAAAGTGCCAGGGATTCTAAGGCCTGGGACTAAGAGGCCTGTGTCAGGTGGTCAATAGGGTGGTCAAGAAAAACCCCTCTGAAGATGAGCATTTCCATTAAAACCTAAATAATGAAGTAATTAGTCATGTAAAATCTGAGGGTAGAATTTTCCAGGCCAAGAAATTAGCTAGTACAAGGAATCTAAGGCAGAAATGAGCTTGGGTTATTTCAGGGAGCAATGGTGTGGTCATGATGTTCATGAAAAAAGAAATCCATATTTAAAGCAGAATAATTTGGCTTACTATTTGCCTATCAGTTGCTTCATCTATTAAAAAGGAAATGACAGAGCTACCCACTTGTCATAGAATTAAAGAAGATCATGGTAGGCATTATTATAATCACTGCTATATGTCGCCTGGCTAACTTGGCTTTTTCCATAAGAACGTGACCATGTTACTAGTTAACACTAAATTGAGCATGTACTCTGTACTTAGCAAAACAGACATGTGATTTAAAGTCATTACATCTTTCTAATAAAGTACCTATTATCATTTTTGTAGATGAGACAAATTGACGCTCTCAGAGGTTAAGTAATATTAACCAGTTTTGCTTTTCTTCAAAGCACAAGATGTTCCTCCTATACTCATTTGTAAATTGTAAATGCCTCTAGAGCGGGCAGGGAACAATGCCTTTTCTGTCTTATAGCATCACCTACAGATGCAGATACTGTATAATAAGTCTTCTTAGATGGAAGTTATGAAGAGACGGTGATAATATTGGAGTGACTGTGATAAAGTAGAACAAAGTGAATTGGAGAAATGGATTGCTTCAGCCACGTTCCTGTCCTCAGATGTCTAAATACTTCTGACAAAAGCATGCTCTTCCACTGCTGTGAAGCTGTGAGTGCTTGCCCTGAGAGAATCAAGAATAAAGCTGATTGCAAACTTGGTGCATAACAGAGAAAATAAAGACATCATTTACTGACTGATTTGGACTAAGAAAAGATGTATTTACTTGCAGTTTATTATGTTGAATGTGACAGGCATACATTTGTGCTTTTTATTGAATGATGACTTACTACATACAGGAATTGGTGCAATTTGTAATGCAGATTATGTTTTTAAACAAGAAAGGGTGCAAATACACTGATGACTGTCACGTGACTTGTTCTGCACTTCTTAAAAAGTGGCTTGAGCGTAGGAGGAACGAAAAATATACCCTAGATGCACAAATGTAATTTCCAAAGAAGATGATTCTGGGCAGCTTCCAATTCAGTCGGGCAGATTTAGACAGAAGAAATCCATGGCTAAGAAAAGCTAGTATCTTTAAATAGCAGGAATTGGAGTAGGATTATTGAACCACTCCCATTAACTGCTGAGAGGGCTCCAAACAGAGAGAGAAGAGCCGCAAGGAAAATCAGGATGTGGGATGAAAGAGTATGTGTTGAATCTTTCTAAGATTACAAAAGTTGAAGACCTGAGAATGACATTTTGTTTCTAACGATGGGAGGTGGGAGCAGGAGAAAAGACTGAGGGATCTCTATTCCACAGTGAAATGCTGCAGAATGAGAGCCTGGCCCATCCATGGCTTGTTTTCTGAGTAATGAGTTTTGTGACCTCATCAGCTTCTAGGCATTGGGCCAAATCTTGTCTTGTGAAACATTTGTGCAATTCCTAGAGGTTGCAGACTTGGGTTTTCCACTTGAAGTGCATTTGTGAGTTCACCCGTGGGCAGGATTCAGTCTACTTTTCCTGATAATCCACCACCTTATTCATTTCCCTCAACACATAACTGCACAAGCTAAGTTTCTTTTCGATGAACGCAGATTCTATTAATTGCTTTCCTTCATTTGACTGTTTGGGCTTTACAACTGACTTCATTCAGGATCCAGTCATCAACAAGGAGTGTTCATTCATGCTAATAACTGCCATTAAAGCTGCCTGTGAGTAATATTCGAGAGAATGTATGACTAAAGGTGCAACCCATGCAAAGATTTGAAAATAAGTGGAAACATTTTTAGTTTGAGACGTTTATTTGCCTGGAGGGAAGGCAAAACAGGGCATGGCATAATTTTTGAATCATATTTCACAGTGTTCACTGGAGTTTTTGGTTGTTGTTTAACAGAGATATAGCATGCACAACATGAGATGTCAAAATGGCTCCTTCTCTCAAAATCTTGAAGCTTCACAATGCATTTTGCTATGGAGATTTTGACACCTATCTCCCCCACTTGCTAATTTACCAGAGGCAATTTTCCCTCCTCTAAAGGGCAAACCCTGTTTCTTGCACTTGCTGGAAGCCCTGCCTCCTGTGTGAGAGCAAATGCTACGCCCCCGGTTACATTTCAAAGAAAAGCTCAGCTTGGCAGCTCTTGTCAAAAGTTACCACAGACAGCGATTTCATTTAGGGCCCAGGCACAGCATTGAAGGGTGGAACAATTTGGGTCTACACTGCAAATTTCAGCTCCCAGAAAATTTGTGCTGCAAAGGCCCACAGTAGGGTACTGGCCCCTTGTGTTCCTAGGTGGTGAGACCTAGGGCTTATTTTCTGGCAGCTGATGATGGATTTCCTTGCCTTGCCTTTCACAGATCTACTTTTCTCCTCTGGAGCCTGTGCTTGTACTAATAGAAATCACTGTATGAGTGAAGGAGAGGGCACTGAGGCATCTTTGTTCTTCAATGATGCCAAGCTACCTGAGGGCTGATTCTGCCTAGCCTCAGAAGATATGTTGATGCAGAGGTAGTTTGATAAAGTCATTTGGTTTTATTTTGCTTTGTTTCAAATTCCTGCCAGAACATGAAGTAGGAAAAAGTAGCAACAACCATCTTTCCCCTTTCCCCTCTCACTGCCCAACTCACCTACCTTGACCACTCACAACCTCACTATTTCCCTAGATCCTTCCAGGATAAGCCTTGGCAGCTGACTAGTTGAGAGACAGTGGTGAGGAGAAAGAGATAAGGAAGAGAAGATATCCTCTTTACCACATCTAGCAGTAAAGAAGTGACATGAGGACAAGTTCCATTCTCTTTCTGCACAAATGTCAATTAGGGTGAGCTCTTGTAGAACTTGAAGATATGGAACTGGAGGCAAAGGAAGGTTTTTGGATCCAGATTTTAGTTTTATTGGCATTAGCTGTTGAAATAAACCTCATGATTTAACCAAATAAGGCACTGCCTTGCTGGCCAAGAGAGGTCCTCAAAGCTGGTTCTGGTTCATAGCTTTATAGAGGCAGAACCATTCAATGCCTCTGAGGTTAGTGGTCTATGTGATACATTTGTTAACATGTTAAACTGGAAGGTATGGAAACAACTAATATTTCATTTAGCCTTAAAAGCTCTCCATTTTTATTCCCTAATTGTTCTTTTTCCAAGCAGACCTCCATGAAAGTCTCTACGAGGGAAATTATAATCCTTAATTCATTGATATCTAGCCACACCATTGTCTGGATTGCTTATTATATTAGCTCACAGTCATCTGAGAAAAGCAGAAAATATTTTAAATGCAATAACCAACCTGGCTTTCTGCCATAGATCCTTAGGTTGCACATCAGAAGTTTTCAAACTTCTTTTGACTGTGATGTTAAGAAATATATTTTACATTACAATACAAGACACATACACCTAAAACTGAAACCCTTACAATATGATATGGACTTTATTAACTGCTTTATTCTTCTATTACATTCTAGTCTATTTATTTTTATTTATTTTAATGTATTTTTATTGATTTCAGAGAGGAAGGGAGAGGAGAGAGAGATAGAAACATCAATGATGAGAATCACTGATTGGCTGCCTCCTGCACGTCCCCTACTGGGGATGGAGCCCGCAATCCGGGGAGGTGCCCTTGACTGGAATCGAACCTGGGACTCTTCAGTCTGCAGGCTGATGTTCTATCCACTGAGCCAAACCAGCTAGGGCTATTTTACTTACTTTAAAGAGTGCTCTTTGCCACACACTAAGCCAATATCATGACCACTGATGGGTTATGACCTGCAGTTTGAAAAACAGTGGCCCCTTATATGATCATCAGCTGCAGGCTGAGCCCTAGTAAGCCAGCAGAAACTGAGAGTCTCAGATAAGTAGTACAAGGTCAAGGTAAACTTGCTGTTCAGCTGACTTTCACCTTGAGTCCTACTGGGGCAATCAGGCTCTTGCTGTATTTCTTATACTTCAATTCCAGTATTGGATCACTGTTTTGGGTCACAGCACAATATTCTTTTTTTGTGCTTTATTTCTCCTACATCATAGTCTTGCTTCTAAACTCCCAGCTATATGGTTCTGTCTCCACTGCATGCTCTCAGGTTTCTCCAACTATGATTGCCATTGTCCAACATCTACCATAGTACCCTGTGGAGAGTAGGCTTTCATTGGCTATAAAATAAATGTGCATATGGTACTGGCCTGATGCTTACTACTAAGTCAGTGCAGTGCTAAATTTCCATCTCTTTGGACTTCCTGCTAAGCTCATGATAGTGTCAGGAGTGTCTCAGTTCCCTCTGCATCCACCTTGAATTAAATCCCAGCTCTGCTTCTGAGGGAAGCAATAGGAGAGGAGTCTGAAACCCATCAGAATGGGGGCTCTAAAGTAAGAGACCCTGAGCAACAGGTTGCCAGGAGAGCACACAGCCTCTGAGATGGGAAGTCAGAGGCAGTGGGGACAGGAAAGAAGAGAACAATGTTAAATACCAAAGAGAAGTTTGGTGAGAGAAACAGAGGCAGTGTAATGAGTCCCACAGATCTGGCACTGGGTCCTGAATCTCACTTTCAGCTCAATCCCTCACTTCCTACACTTGTAAATTTGGGATTTTATTACCACTCAATGAACAGGGCAGGGCTATTGTTGTAGGGATAAGGGAGATAGCATTTAATGCAGTTTGCAATTATTATTTTGCAACTTTGCTTGCAGCCAAGTTTGGTAACAATTTGAGTGCAGAGTTCTTAGATAGTGGCAATCGCCACATTAGGCAGATTCTGGTATCCTCTTTCCTTCTTTTTTAGTATTCCCTTCCCTTCCCACCTCCTACTCCCCTAAAAATCCCTACATTAATGATTTCTCCTATGGTAGCTGGTGGTAACCACCTGGAGAGCTTCCCTATCCTATGGATGTTGACATCTCAAGAGAAGACTAAGACTAAAGGTCTTAGTAAGGTAATTGGAAAAATTGCTACTAACTGAATTTTAGGCATTATGATGAAAGTGGAGAGTATTATTTTGTTAAGGAGGGTCTCATTAGTCCTCTCAAAACATTGTCCTCCAAAAGCATTGTAATTTAGAAGTTGGCACCACATCTCATAGCCTCTATTCATATACTTAGCCTTGGCCCTAGTGATATATAAAGCAGAAATAAAGTATTTTTTGGCTTTGCTCAAAGATCAGGATTCTTCATAATCTTAAGAGATAACCCAATAAGGAGGAGAACCAAAATGGCAGTGGAATAGAAAGACGTGCCCCAAGCCTTGTCCCAGAGCAGATAGAAAGAACAGCTGAGGGTTGCACGAGGAGTGTCTGTTGGAGAGTTAAGGGACAGCTATACTCCAGGAGAAGGTGGGGGACTGCTGGACGGGGTTCCCCTGACCGGGCAGCCCCCACTGCTGCTGGGTTCCCTCCCGGAGCCACCGGATCAGAAGCGGAGACCATGCCATCTTGAAATGGAAAGTGGATGTTATTGGAAACCTGAAAATCTACAACTGTGGCACCCACCGAACAGCTGCGAACCCCAGAGCACCAGTCCCCAATTGGCACAAACACGCGGATTCAGAGGAGCTCTACACTCCACCACGGAAAGGTCAGATTTCACCTGGGATAAGGTGAGGTCTCTGGTCCCGGCAGGACAGAGAAACGCGTGCACTGCAGAAGCTGGAGGACCGGGGGAAGTCTGAGCCTAGAAAAATCTGTGGCTGTTGGGGCTGGTGTGATCCGTGAATGTGGAAGGGGGTCATCAGAGCTGCTAACAGAGGGGATCTCTAAAAAGCAACCCATTTTGATCTGATGCAGAAAGATAGCCTAAAAACTCTGGGAGTGTGCCAGCTATTTGGACACAAGGGGGAAAAGGGGATTGCGCAGGCTTAGGAGCAAACCCGGAGTTCGTACCCTTGCACTTTCTCCTCTTTGAATCCTTGTTTCTGATTACTGAGCCCAATACATAGGATCACCCAGTTGGGGACACCCTAGGAGACTTCAGGGGAAAGTTGTGTTTCTGGAACCTGGGGATCAGAGCAGGGAGTGACCGTCAGAGAAACAGCTCTGGGGCAGCCCACTCCCACAAACCGGTATTGAGTGCCATAGGGAAAGCAGGATCTAAAGCAGAGGCTAGAAACCGGAAGTCAACCCAGAAATACTGCCACCCAGGGGCTAAATCACAAATTGACTCCTGTGTAATCACAAATTAAGGAATACAAGACAGTAAGACACACCGCCTGCTTAAAAGTTAGGACTGGCTTACAACACTGAAGAGCAGTGGAACGCAGGGAACTGCAATACTGTCCTGACTGGGAAACAGGTGTGCCAAACAGAACAATAGAGGAAGTGAATGACCTTCACTACTGCACATTTTATTTTTATTTTTTATTTTTTAATTATTTTTTTCTTTTTCATCTTTTACTTAAGAAACTAATTTTCTTCTTTTTTGCTCACTTGATTTTACCTTTTTAATTATTACATTTTATTTTCAATCAATATTATTACTACTACTATTTTACCTTTTTTTTAAAAGTGTCATTTTATTTTCTCTTTATTTGACTTTGAGATTAGTGTTATACATTCTATTTTCATCTTCCCTTTAGCATCATTCTACTCTATCTCAACTCTATCTTTATGCCAGCACTCTCTTCCTAACTTTTGCCCTTCTGTTGTCCTGTTTCTCTTACTCTTTTCCTGCCTTAGATTTTCCCTATTCTTTCTTTTTACCCCCTGTTAAAATTTCACCCTACTTATATATCTAATTTCCAATCCCCTGCTCCGAGTTCATACTCACCTCTTTCTTCTCTGTCTTCACTATCCAAAAATTGTTTTTCTCTCTGTCCTTTTGTTGCTGTTTGCTCTAATGTTGATTATATTGTTTTCTTATGCTTGTTTGTGAGATTCTTTTGCTTATTCTTCTTTGCTTTGTTTTTGTTTTTTGCATCTGTTTTTCCTCGCCTCGCTTGAAATTAATTGTTGTTTGTAGTTTGTATTCATCTCCAGGTACTTGTTGCTGGCATTTGTTGGAATTAGTGGCTGTTCTATTGGAGTTTTCCCCCCATATATACAGTTTGTTCCCCTTTTCTTCTTATTATCTTTCTTTTCTCTCTTACTTTTTTTTCCTTTTCCCAATTTCATTTTGGCACTCCTTTCTTTCTTCTTTTCTTTTTTTCCTCTCTTCTTCTTTCTCTCCTATCCCCTAATTTGCTTTTCTCTGTTGGTCACCTTTATTTGGGGTTATTAATATTGTGAATACATTTCTGTTCAGTGTGTTGTGTGTTGTACCTGGTTGTGTTGTATTTTGTGCCTTTAAGTTAACACAGGAGAGAGAGAACTACCTAACCAGACACCCAGAGAAGCAGAGACCATGGGGAGACAAAGAAACAACCCTCATATGAAAGAAAAGCAGGCATCACCAGAAAAGGAAGTAAATGAAATGGAGGCAAGCAACCTGTCAGAGAAAGAATTTAGAGAAATGGTCATAAGGTGGCTGAAAAAAAATGGAAGACAAATTTGACAATATGAGTAAGAACCAGGAGGAAATTAAAAAGAACCAAGAAGAAATGAAAAATGACATCACTGCTGTAAGGAACTCAATAGAAAGCATCAAGAGTAGACTAGAAGAAGCAGAGGCCTGCATCAGTGAGGTAGAAGACAAGGTAGGAAAAAATACCCAAGTAGAGCAGCTTCTAGAAAAAAAAAATTAAAAAGCAGGAGGAGAGCCTAAGGGAACTTTGGGACAACGCGAAACAAAACAACATCCACATTATAGGGGTTCCAGAAGGAGACGAAACTGAGCAAGGACTAGAAAACCTGTTTGAAGAAATAATGACAGAAAACTTCCCTGATATAGGGAAGAAAAAACCCACACAAATCCAAGAAACTCACAGAGTCCCAAGCAAAATGAACCCCAAAAAACCGACGCCAAGGCACATTATAATTAAATTGGCAAACACCAATGACAAAGTAAGAATGTTAAAAGAGGACAGAGAGAGACAGAAAGTTACCTACAAAGGAACCCCCATTAGACTAGCAACTGATTTCTCAACAGGAACTCATCAGGCCAGAAGGGAATGGAATGAAATATACAAAGTCATGCAAAGGAAGGGTCTGAATCCAAGAATACTGTACCCAGCAAGGCTATCAGTAAAAATTGAAGGTGAAATCAGGAGCTTCATGGACAAAAAAGGACTAAGGGCATTTATTACCACCAAACCCACGATGCAAGAACTGCTAAAGAGTTTGCTGTAAAAAAAAAGAAATAGGAAGCAAAGAAAAAACACAGGGGTAAAGAATAAAAATGGCGACAAGTAAGTACCTATCAATAATAACTTTAAATGTAAATGGATTAAATGCCCCAATCAAAAGACATAGGGTAACGGATCAGATTAGAAAACACGACCCATATATCTGCTGTCTACAAGAAACCCACCTCAGAAAAAAGATGCACACAGACTGAGGGTGAAGGGATGGAAAAAGGTTTTTCAGGCGAATGGAAATGAAAAAAAAGCTGGGTAGCAATACTTATATCTGACAAATTAGATCTCAAAGTGAAGGACATAATAAGAGATAAGGAAGGCCACTTCATAATACTAAAGGGAGCGATCCAACAAGAAGAAATAACTCTGGTAAACATATACGCACCCAATATAGGAGCACCCAAATACATAAAAAAAACTCCTGGAGGATATCAAGGGAGAGATTGACAGCAATACAATCATATTAGGAGACTTTAATATCCCACTATCACCACTGGACAAATCCTCTAAACAAAAAATCAGCAAAGAAACATCAATCTTAAATGACTTAATAGACTAGATGGAATTAATTGACATCTTCAGAACATTTCACTCAAAAGCCACAGAATATACACTCTTGTCAAGTGCACATGGGTAATTTTCAAAGATAGACCATATGTTGGGACATAGGCAAAGTCTCTTCAAATTCAAGAAGATAGAAATCATATCAAGCATCTTCTCAGACCACGGTGGCATAAAACTGGAAATCAACTACCATTAAAACAATCCAAAAAAATCAAACACATGGAGACTAAACAGCATGCTATTAAAAAATGACTGGGTTACCAGAGAGATCAAGGAAGAAATAAAAAATATCATGGCAACAAATGACAATGAAAACAACAATCCAAAATGTATGGGACACTGTGAAAGCAGTCTTGAGAGGGAAGTTCATAGCTCTACAATCCTATATCAAAAAACAAGAAACAATGGAAATAAATTACCTAACCCTACAACTCAAAGAGTTAGAAAGAGAGCAATGAGAAAAGCCCAGTGTAAGCAGAAGGAAGGAAATAATAAAGATCAGAGCGGAGATAAATGACATTGAGACCAAAAAAAAAAAAAACAATACAAAAGATCAACAAAAGCAAGAGCTGGTTCTTTGAAAGGATAAACAAGATTGATGAACCTCTAGCCAGGCTCACCAAGAGCAAAGAGAGAGGACCCAAATAAACAAAATCAGAAATGAAAGAGGAGAAATAACAACAGACCCCACCAAAATACAAATGATTTTTTAAAAATACTATAATTAACTCTATTCCAACAAACTGGACAACCTGTAGGAAATGGACACATTCCTAGAAAAATACAACCTTCCAAAACTCAATCAGGAAGAATCTAAACATCTCAATAGGCCAATAACTATGGCAGAAATTGAAGCAGTCATTAAAAGCTTCCAGCAAACAAAAGCCTAGGGCCAGATGGCCTCACAGGGGAGTTTTACCAAACATTCAAGGAAGAACTAAAACCTATCCTCCTCAGACTATTCCAAAAAATTCAAGAGGAAGGAACACTTCCAAGCTCATTCTATTAAGCCAGCATCACCCTAATACCAAAACCAGATAAAGACAACACAATGAAAGAGAATTACAGGCCAATATCCCTCATGAACATAGATGCCAAAATCCTCAACAAAATTCTAGCAAATCGGATCCAGCACTACATCAGAAAGATCATACACCGTGACCAAGTAGGATTTATCCCAGGAATGCAAGGATCATACAATATCTGCAAATCAATAACGTGATACATCACATAAACAAACTGAGAGATAAAAATCACACAGTCATATCAATTGATGCAGAAAAAGCATTTGACAAAATCCAACACCCTTTCTTGATAAAAACTCTCAACAAGGTGGGAATAGAAGAATCAGACCTCAACATAATAAAAGCTATATATGATAAACCCACAGGTAACATCATACTCAATGGGCAAAAACTAAAACCATTTCCCCTAAGAACAGGAACAAGACAAGGATGCCCACTCTCACCACTCCTGTTCGACATAGTACTGGAAGTATTAGCCATTGCAATTAGACAAGAAGAAGAAATAAAAGGCATCCAAATTGGAAAAGAAAAAGTAAAGCTGTCCTTATTTGCAGATGACATGATATTGTACATAAAAAACCCAAAAGATCCATCAAAAAACTAACAGACTTAATAAATGAATTCGGCAATGTATCAGGATACAAAATTAATGCCAAGAAATCTATGGCATTTCTATACACAGATAGTGAACGTACAGAAAGAGAGACTAAAAAAGCAATTCCATTTAACATCGTGCCAAAAAAAGTAAGATACCTAGGAATAAACTTAACTAAGGAGGTAAAAGACCTATACGTGGAAAACTACAGGACACTGAAAAAAGAGATAGGGGAAGACATAAACAGATGAAAGAACATACCATGTTTATGGATTTGTAGAATCAACATCATCAAAATGTCCATACTACCCAAAGCAATCTATAAATTCAATGCAATTCCCACTAAAATACCAACGGCATATTTCACAGACCTAGAAAGAACCTTCAAAAAATTCATCTGGAATAAAAAGAAACCCCAAATAGCTGCAGCAATCCTGAGAAAGAAGAACAAAGTAGGGGGGATCTCAATACCAGATATCAAGCTGTATTACAAAGCTACGGTTCTTTTTTTTTTTTTTTTAAATATATTTTATTGATTTTTTACAGAGAGGAAGGAAGAGGGATAGAGAGTTAGAAACATCGATGAGAGAGAAACATCGATCAGCTGCCTCTTGCACACCTCCTACTGGGGATGTGCCCGCAACCAAGTTACGTGCCCTTGACCGGAATCGAACCTGGGACCCTTCAGTCCGCAGGCCGACGCTCTATCCACTGAGCCAAACCAGTTTTGGCAAAGCTACGGTTCTTATAACAGCCTGGTACTGGCACAAGAACAGACATATAGACCAATGGAATAGAATAGAGAACCCAGAAATCGACCCAAAACACTATGCCCAATTAATATTTGACAAAGGAGGCATGAACATACAATGGAGTCAAGACAGTCTCTTCAACAAATGGTGTTGGGAAAATTGGACAGATACATGCAAAAAAATGAAACTAGATCACCAACTTTCACCATACACAAAAATAAACTCAAAATGGATAAAGGACTTAAACATAAGACGGGAAACCATAAAAATACTAGAGGAATCCACAGGCAGCAAAATCTCAGACATATGCCGAAGGAACTTCTTCACTGATACTGCCCCTAGGGCAATGGAAACTAAAGAGAAAATAAACAAATGGGACTACATGAAAATAAAAAGCTTTTGCAGAGCAAAGGAAACCATCAATAAAACAACAAGAAAGCCCACTGCATGGGAGAACATATTTGCCAATG
This sequence comes from Plecotus auritus, assembly GCF_963455305.1. NCBI lineage: Eukaryota > Metazoa > Chordata > Mammalia > Chiroptera > Vespertilionidae > Plecotus > Plecotus auritus. The sequence goes on from NC_137771.1 coordinate 82,640,327, forward strand.
ATATCAACAATAAGGGTTTAATCTCCAACATTTACAGAGAACTCATACAACTTAACAAAAAGAAGATAAACAACCCAATCAAAAAATGGGCAACTGATCTAAATAGAGACTTTTCGAAAGAAGACTGAAGGAAGGCCAAGAGACATATGAAAACCTGCTCAAAGTCACTAATCATCAGAAAGATGCAAATCAAAACAACAATGCGGTACCATCTCACACCAGTCAGAATGGCTATCATCAACAAATCAACAAACGACTAGTGTTGGTGAGGATGCAGAGAAAAAGGAACTCTTTTGCACTGCTGGTGGGAATGCAGACTGGTGCAGCCACTGTGGAGAACAGTATGGAGTTTCCTCAAAAAACTAAAAATGGAACTCCCATTTGACCCAGTGATCCCACTTCTAGGAATATATCCCAACAAACTAGAAACACCAATCAGAAAGAATATATGCACTCCTATGTTCACAGCAGCACAATTCACCATAGCTAAGATTTAGAAACAGCCTAAATGCCCATCAGCAGATGAGTGGATTAAAAAACTGTGGTATATCTACACAATGGAATACTATGCTGCGGTAAAAAAGGAGTTCCTACCATTTGCAACAACATGGATGGAGATGGAGAGCATTATGCTAAGTGAAATAAGCCAGGCAGAGAAAGATAAATATCACATGATCTCACTCATTTGTGGAATATAATGAATGGCATAGACTGATGAACAAGAACAGAACCAGAGACTGTGAAACGTCGATCAGAACCTCAAACCTCAGGGAAGGAGGGGGTCAGTGGGAGTAAGGAGGAGAGATCAACCAAGGGACTTATGTGCATGCATATGAGCCTAATCAATGGACACAGACCCTCATCCCCCCAACTTTGCAGGTGCCTGAACCCTCACCCCTTCTGAGGGAGGTCTCCTGCCCCCATGGCTGCTTCACTTCCCATGCCCAGCTCAAATCGGGACCCAGGTAACAGACAGAGACTTGGCCGACAGTAGTTGCCCTCTCACTGCAACAAGACTTGTTTGAGTTGTCTTGTACCCATGGTTTTGGAAAGTGGATTTTTGATATCTAAATCCAGCCTAGCACCAGGAATGCTCAGGGCCTACTCAAGAAGGCAAATAATCCTTCCCACTAATATTTACAGGGTAAAATAAGATTGTTGATAGAGTATTAAATTTGACAGTAAAATAGTAGTTAAGTTCTCAGACTAATTTAAATTGGCTAATTGAAATAATCGAATATTCTAGAAAAATTAATGGTACTGGACAAAAAGTTGTTCCTAAAGTGTTAACTAAAATTTTTATTGGTAGTTCATCTCATGGTAAAATTGCATAACATGTAATGAACCTAAAGCAGTTATATTTTAGTGCAAAAAATTAAAATTTAAAAGCTATCAAGGCTACAGTATAATATTTCCAAAAACCTCCTAATATTTAAATAAAAAAGGGGGGACAGTAGAAGAATATCATGTAAGGAAAAATATCCTGTAAGTAAATTACATCTAGAAAATTTTTACTTTAGAAAATTAACTTTCATTTGTAATGCTAACAGGAAGACACCCATGAAAAATACACATGGTGTCAAAACAAACCAAAGGAAAATTGTTTGGGCAAAAAATGAAAAAGGATCCCAAGTCAAATTTATAGAAAGAATTCCTTTATTAACTTTTGTTTGAGAATATGTTTGTATATTTTCAGAAAACAACTCCAAGACCATGTGGATTCCTGCAACAGAGAAGAATTACTCCAGCCATGAAGACAGAAGAGAAACAGTCCAGAGATGGAAGACGCTGACGAAGCCTTGCCATACTAGCAGTCAGCAGCTGTGCGTCGCTGCAGGTTGCCCAGGACCAAACCAGAGAGGGTCGGACCTGCATTACCACCCCTTTGTCCACCATCCATAACTGAAATATCATTGCTGACATGTACACATAAGGAACTGTTTGACATTGAAATTGGGACTCAAAAGAACTGTTGGCCCAGAAAAAACTCACTACAGACTGATTCATTTACCTCTCAGCATAACCATTATTGCTTGTCCCATTTTCGGTTCTTATAAGTGTATTTCTAGTATCACATGATCTCACTCATGTAGGGGAAATAATGAACAACATAAACTGATGAACAAAAACAGACCCGGAGACAGGGAAGCATCGATCAGACTGTCAAACCTCAGGGAAGGTAGGGGAGGGTGGGGTAAGGGGGAGAAATCAACCAAAGGACTTGTACGCATGCATATAAGCCTAACCAGTGGTCATGGACAACAAGGGGGTGGGGGCATGCATGGGGAAGGGTTCGGGAGGGGAATGGGGGGATGAGCACAAATATGTGATACCTTAATCAATAAAGAAATTTTTTTAAAAAAAGAGATAACCCAATAAAAACAAGAGCTACTCCACCAGGAAACACTGGTGCATCATTGTGTTATTTCACTTAACTAATTATAAAATTCACTTACCTTTCAAGAACTCTATTTCCCACCTCTAAAGACTAACTCTTACAATAATTTTTTTCAAGTAAAATACAGATTAGATGTGGAAAATTTGAGTAAGTCATGTGTAATTTAAAAATGGATTAGGTACTCATAAAATACTCTTCTGTTTACATTTCCCCCCAAGATGGTGTATATGTGTGTATTTGTGTGTGATGTGTGCATATGTATATATATGTATATATATATATATATATATATATAATCTGGATATGTTTATAATATTCAGACAGATGCTTATAAATATTCATAAGGCAATTCATACATAAATGAATAATTTAGGTTTCTTAGCATCACCAAATCTGTTTATAGAATTTTCTTTCTGTCCTAGTTGAGCATCATAAAGTTCTTCTCAAACATCTTCTCTTAGCTAGCATTCTGAACATGCCTGGTACAACTAACAAAGTTTATAGAACTGTATTAGCTTTATATTGTGTAATAATTGACCAAAAACTTTGTAGCTTAAAACATGCAAATTTCTTATTTTATAATTCTGGAGGTCAGAAGTCTTAAAATCAGAGTGTCAGCAGGGCTGCATTCCTTCTGGGATTCTTAGGGGAGATCAATTTCCTTTTTGTTTTTTGTTGTTGTTTTCTGTTTTGTTTTTTTAAACTTCTAGCAGCTGCCTGCATTACCTGGTCCAGGGCTTCTTCCTCTATTTTGAAAACCAGCAATAGAGCATCTTCAAATCTCTCTCTATTTCCATCACCACATCTCCTTTGACTTTGACCTTCCTGCCTCTCTCTTATAGACTCCCATGATTACATTGGGCCTAATTTAGGGAATCCAGGATAATCTCTTCATTTTAAGATCATGAACTTAATAAGGTAACAGGTTCTAAGGATTAGGACATGCATGTTTTGGAGAGCCATTATTGACTCTACTACAAGTATAAAAGAAAAGAGTAAACTATTGTAATCTTCTGTATGTTAACCTGTCCTTTATAAATGGAAGGAATGGAGTTTGTTCATAATGATATGTATGCATGTTCTAACTTGCTAGCTGTCATGCTTTAAATGACTTCCCTATTTGAAATATCAAATATATATGAGATTCCAAAAGATGAACACAGGAGACTGTAAACAGGCCTCTAAGGTTGGAATATCTTCACAGAACAGAAAAATCTAAAATTACTTAAAAGCTATGAATAGTTCAGCTCCTTAATTTCTTAAAGTGTTAGGTTTTACATGCTTAGGCTAAAAGCACATTACTATCTTGATATTTAAAGAAATTAATCAATCAAAAAATCTTTTTAAATCTTCATTGTTGAAAGTATTACATATGTCCCCTTTTTCCCTCATTGACCCATTCTAGCTCACCCCAACCCCCTTCACCACCTTATTGTCTGTGTCCATGGGTTATGCATATATACATGCAAGTTCAATATTTAAAGATACCACTTAGAAAGAAATTAATTTAAAATCACTCATTCTTTGATTTAACCAACCAATGTTTACAGAACATACAACATACAGGCACTACATGGGGCACTGGGGCCTAATGTTGATCAAGGTTGACATGATTTTGCCTTCACAAGCTTACAATTAGTACAGGATAGGAAAAGTAAGGAAGGTATTACAATAGTGTATAGTAAGTGTGTGATAGGACTGTGTTTCACTCATCCAGTTACACCCAAGCCAGTGCTGGAACTGTCCCTTCCTTATCACCATCTCATCTTTAGGTGTCAGGGACCATCACCCTCTGTTGGGAAGAGAGTTTATGAGTATCCTAAGCTCTTAATAAATGGAGGGGAGCAGTGACTACTCATGCATTTCAGATGAAAAACAACAATAAACTGAACTATTAGAATCAAAACTGTCAAGGACAAAACAAATGGCTGACATGACTTTTCCATTTGAGCAGTGTGTGGTATGCCTAGATGGTTACAAGAGGTTTATAGGCATTGGTTCAGCTTCAACAGGTATCCCTGGGACTGTTCCCCATGACTAGCAATTCTCCTGATGCTGGCACTGCTTGCCTATATTTGTCCTGTCTGGTCAGACCTCTCATTCCCAGGCCCCCCGCTGCTCTAAGGCCATGCCTGTCCTCCACCCATCACACTCCTCCTCCTTAGCCCAAAGGACTCTCTATTTAGATGTAGTGTTGGGGAGGCAATGCTCCATTTTTCTTTTATCCTATTTCTGCTTCTATTTTTACAGTCTAAACTCTGTTCTCAAATTCCCTCAGGACTTCTCTTCAGATATTCAAAAGCCTGTTTAGAGGTTTTAAAAAAGAAATACTGAATATTGACTGTTCCCTGCTTTTTAAATTCCTGCTTTAACAATCCTACTTGTCCAGGCAAAGTAGATGTTTCTGAAAAAGGGAAAAGTCACACAAGCACAGGATGCTGGGAAAAGAAAAGCACAAAGATGGATATTTCAAGATATTATCATGCAATTAGTGTTATGACAGGGTGAGTGCAGAATGCTGAAAGCCATAACCTATCAGTTCATGTAAGAATGTTATGACAGTCGGACTTCATTGTGAGAGCAGTGCAGAGCCATCACATGGTCTTAAGCAGGGGGAATGAAATCTTCTGACAATTGGGCTGCAGTGTGAACAGATTAGAGGGAGAACAGAATGTGAGTGAGAAGAACAATTAGAACACGAATGCAGAATCAAAGTGAGAACGGATAGTGGCTAGCATAGGATAATACATGAGGTTGGAATGGAATGGATGGTTTTGTGAGATGTTTAGGAGGTTCAACTGGCAACACTTAGTGGCTGATTGAATATGGGGGGGTCGAGGAAGAAAAGGAGTCAAGGGTGACTCCCAGGAATCGGATGTAAACCACTGAATTTCCCATTCCCTTGAGACAAGGAACACAGAAGATGAGCTGAAGGTGGGGAGCCAGTATAATGAGTTCAGTTTCAAGCAAGTTTGAACACTCAAGTGTTGAAGTTAAACAGGCAGTTGGATATACAATTTGGGACTCGAGAATGAGGTATGGGCTAAAAACAGAGATTTGGACTTTACCAGGGTGGAGAAAATAATTCCCACAGGATGACTCAGAATATCTGGGAGAATTTTTTAAAAACTAGGGAACAAATTGTGACTAAGTCAGGATGTTGCAAGACACTGAAATTCCAAGGGTTAGAGAAGGAAACAAGAACCTGCTAAATTAACTGAAAAGGAATTATAAGCAAGGAACCAGGAGAGTGGCGTGTCATAGACACTAAGGGAAAATGTTTTTAAAATCAAGTGTAGTAAACAGCAGCACAAGCTGTGGAGAGGCCAGGAAGGTAAAAATAGAAAGAGTGTGTATTGGCTTTAGTCACAAGACCATTGAGAGTTTCAGAAACCAAATCACAGTGGTTTCAAAACTGAAGGGGAGTTACGAGAATGGGGTGAGTAAGTATAGACAACTATTTTCATAAGTGTGGCTGAGAAAAGGAGGTGAGAGAGAGTGGGGGGGGTGGAGGAAGGGCATGGTTTAAAATGGAAGGAACAAATATTTTTAAATGTTTTTATGATTCTAATTAATTAACATTTCTGGCTTAAAAATTCTCAGATTATACTTTTCCTTTATTAAATATCCAAAGTAATTTTATTAGTGAGTAAGTTATGTAGATAAGTTAAATCAAAGCTCTTTTTTGCTTAAAATAGCCATAAAATAAAATAAAGGTAACTTTCATTTTAAATCTCTTTCATTGCTACTTTCAGAACATTATCATTCCCCCACCTTCTTTTTTTTAAAATATTTTTATTGATTTTAGAGAAGAAGGGAGAGGGATAGAGAGATAGAAACACCAATGACAAGAATCATTGATTGGCTGCCTCCTGCACGCCCCCTTCTGGGGATCGAGCCCACAACCCAGGCATGTGCCCTTGGCCAGAATCGAACCTGGGACCTTTCAGTCTGCAGGCCGACGCTCTATCCACTGAGCCAAACCGGCTAGGGCCCCCACCTTCTTTAAATACAAGACAAAATACCACCTACGGGTTTGATGCTAAGCCGCTAGCACCGTTTGGCCTTCTCTGTCCCTGCCATCGAGTTCTGGGTCACCCACCCAGGTCTTTTACTTCTTTCTCCCCATCACCAACAGTTGATATTCCATGAAGCTCCAGGTTGCCCTGCTGCTTTCATCCTCGGTCACACTCTCAGAGTGACTTATCATCAGATTGGGATCATCGTTTTTATTTCCCAAGGTCTCTTTCAAAGAGCTAGTTCTAGTTTTAGAAGCAGAATAAGTTGGTGATGGGTTATTTTTATATCTTTATGATCAATCCTTGGTTTCCTTGCAGAAATCCTTTTAAAGGTTTGTCCAAATTGCAAAGACTCAGTCAAAACTGGTAATAAAATCTGTAAATTCCTTATGGTCCAGATAAACTTAATTTTATCATAATCTGGGGCAAATGAGAATGGTCATCATTTGAATCCCTTCTGCATTCACTTTCTTCTCAGGGTATCTATCTTCTTTTCAATATATGGCATATGACTATATGGCATATGGTCCAAGCAAGGACAGGGCCTCCATTATTATCTTAAATACTAGGAACCCAGAGCGCGAAATTGTGCAGCACTGCCCCCACACCAGCTGCCCTGCCTTGACACCCGAACCTCTCCACACAGAGCTCCAGCATGCCTGGTCCAGCCCCGACCCCTCTGGCCTTCTCTGGACGCTTGAAGACCCGCCCTCAGTCCTTTGAGTCGCCTCGGGCTGGTCCTGCCTTCTCCCGGCGCCTCCCCGCTTCCGCCTTGTCTCCAGAGCAATGCCGTGGCTCTTTCCTGTCATGGCACTGGAAGAGAGCGTGGAAGCCTCCAGCTTGCTGTGCTGTGCTCCTTCCCCTGGCAGGTGGGTGGCGGGGGCACTCTGAGTGCAAGTGGTGGGTGGCAAAGGACTGGTGAGGGGGGCGCTATGGGCTCTCACCCCCGCCCTTCCTGGCACTGGATGGTCCTGCCTCCTCTGGGCGCCTCCCCGCTTCAGCCCTGTCTCAGCAGCAGGTGCGTGCAGGCAGCCTCCTGCTGAGAGGAGCTAATAAAGAGCTTATATGCTAATGGTCCGGTCATTACACGTTACCGCGTCCCGACCATTAGCATATTGGCTCTTTATTAGTATAGATTAGTAAAGCATAATACCTTTCTCAAAATATTTAGATAAATATAAATAAGAATTTTCATTTCTCAAGTGGTAGAGTAGCTTATATTGAACTGATAGCAATTAGAAACTATGAACAAAACAGAAAAGCAACTATTTGAATCCAGTGGAAAGCAACCCAAATGGGCAGAAACAGGAGGGCATTTGATTCTTGAAAAAAGGAAACTTTCCTTTTTTATATATCTTTTGCCTGGAGGGAAGTACCTATTTTTCCTGGTGCAAAGTAGCTAGAGCTCAAGTTGGAAAATGTTTGTTCTCTATTTTCTGAAAGTGTTTGTGTAGTATTGGTCTGTTTTCCTTCAGTAATGATACAATTCAATAGTGAGACCATTTGGGCCTAGAGGTATTTTTGTGAACAGATTTTTAAAAAGGCTTCAATTTCTTTAATAGATATACTGTACTTCAGATTTTCCATTTATTTTGGTTTTAGCGTTAGTAACTTATGTTTACCAAGAAATTTGTCTACTTTATCTGTTGTTAAATATTGGTATTCATAGTATTCTCTTATTATCTTTTTAAATATCTGTAGGATCTGCAGTGATATTCCCTCTTTTATGCCTGACATTTGTAATTTGGATTCTAGCCAAGGCAATAAGATGAGTAAAATAAATAAAAGATATTTAGATGTGAAGGGATAGGAAGGAGGGAGTATAAAAAGGCATGAGGAAATTTGACTACAATAGATACAAATAATATATTCATTACCATGATTATGGCTGGGTTTTTTGGTCTATGGGTATATTTAAACATATAAAATTGTATACACTAAATATTTTCATTTTTTTGGTATGATTATTTTACCTAAAGCTGTAAGAAAAAAAGGCATAGAGATTAGAAATGAAGTAAAATGGTCTTCACTTGCAGATAACATGATCGTCTATATAGAAAATGCTAAATAGTATACAAAACAACAACTAAACAGGTAAATTTAGCAAGGTCACAGGATACATTATCAATATGCACAAACCTATTGCATTTTTATAAACTAAAAGTAAATAATAGGAAAATGAAAACATTTTAAATCATTTAAAAACCATAAAATACTAAGGAATTGATTTAATGAAAGACATATAAGAGCTCCATGCTGAGAACTATAAGTAATACATTCCTGAGAGAAATTAAAGAATACCCAAAATAAATGGTAGGATATACCATGTTCATGGATAAAAAAGATTCAATATTATTTTTTTTTTCCCACTGAAGTTGATGTTTTATTTTTTTTTTATTTTTTTAAATAAATCTTTATTGTTCAGATTATTACAGGTGTTCCTCTTTTTTTCCCCCATAGCTTCCCTCCACCTGATTCCCCACCCCACCCCATGCCCTTACCCCCCCCCCCCGCCACTGTCTTCATCCATAGGTGTAAGCTTTTTGTCCAATCTCTTCCCACACCCCTCACACCTCTCCCCCCTGAGAATTGTCAGTCCACTCCCTTTCTATGTCCCTGATTCTATTATATTCACCAGTCCATTCTGTTCTTCAGATTTTTTATTCACTTGATTTTTAGATTCACTTGTTGGTAGGTATGTATTTGATGTCATTTTGTTGTTCATAATTTTTATCTTTACCTTTTTCTTCTTCTTCCTCTTCTTAAAGAACACCCTTCAGCATTTCATGTAATCCTGGTTTGGTGGTGATGAACTCCTTTAGCTTTTTCTTGTCTGTGAAGCTCTTTATCTGACCTTCAACTCTGAATGATAGCTTTGCTGGGTAGAGTAATCTTGGTTGTAGGTTCTTGCTGTTCATCACTTTGAATATTTCTTGCCACTCCCTTCTGGCCTGCATAGTTTCTGCCGAGAAATCAGCTGACAGTCGTATGGGTGCTCCCTTGTAGGTAACTAACCGTTTTTCTCTTGCTGCTTTCAAGATTCTCTCTTTGTCTTTTGCCCTTGGCATTTTAATTATGATGTGTCTTGGTGTGGTCCTCTTTGGATTCCTCTTGTATGGGGTTCTGTGTGCTTCCTGAACTTGCAAGTCTATTTCTTTCACCAGGTAGGGAAAGTTTTCTGTCATTATTTCTTCTAATAGGTTTTCAATATTTTGCTCTCTCTCTTCTTCTGGCACCCCAAAAATTCGGATGTTGGTACGCTTAAAGTTGTCCCAGAGGCTCCTTACACTATCTTCATATTTTTGGATTCTTTTTTCTTTTTGTTTTTCTGGTTGGGTGTTTTTTGTTTCCTCATATTTCAGATCTTTGGTTTGATTCTTGGGGTAAGTTGATCTACAGTTGAGTTTCTGTATATTCTTTATTTCAGACAGTGTATGCTTAATTTCTGACTGGTCCTTTTCCATTTTTTTGGTATTCTCATTAAGATCCTTAAAGGTCTCACTAAGATCCTCAGCGGTTTTTAGAAGATTCTTGAGTAACCTTATAAATGTGGTTCTGAACTCTATGTCGTCCATTAGTTTGCTTTCCTCCATTTCTCTCATTCGTGACATGTTTCTTGGTCTCCGCATTTTGCTGCTTCCTTGTGTTGATGGAGTGGCTTTGTGTGATAGGTGACCTATAGGGACCAGTAGCTCAGCCTCCCCAATCACTTGAGGTGGACTCCTTTGGTACACCCCTTTGTGGGCTGAGTGCAAAGTCTTGGTGTAGTTAAGCCTTGATTGCTGTTGGTACACTGGGAGGAATTGACCTCCAGGCCAATTGGCTGTGAGGACCCGCTGTGTCTATAATGGAAGAACTGCTGCGCTGGAGACACGCTTATGGTGCAGGACTTGTTTCAGTGGGGCTTTGGTGCTCACTGAGTCTGCCTCTTGAATGTGTCACTTATGGATGTGAGGAGTTGAAATCTGGTGTCTCACTCTGACCAATAGGTACACTGGCTTCTGGATCTCCAATGGAGTGCAGGTCAGCTACTGTCTGAGGCCACCCAGCAGGCGCTACAGCGAGAATTGCAGTTTTTTCCTCTTTGCTTGGGGTTTGGAGGTTTTGGAGCTGTCTGACCCGGGCTGCAAGTTTGCTAGGTTAAGCTGCGATAGGGCAGACCATTCATATGCTAAAGCCGCTGCTTGGAGCTTGGGTGGGTTCGTAGATTGTGCAGGGCGGGGTCTCAGGGTGTGACTAGGCTAGGGCGTGGCAAACAGCGATGGCTGCCAGTAAGCCGGCTCTGCAGCTCTGTCTCTGATCGCGTCCCGCGCCCAGCACAGTAAACAATTATTCCTGCATGCAGCTCTGCAAGCAAGCCTCCCTCACTTTCCGACCCCACGGCAGACAGTCCAGCTTCTCCCCGTAGGAGTTTGGGTCCCCCGCGTCTCCCCAGAAACTGGAGTTTAGAGTAATTGGGAGCTTATCTCCCTTCGGGTTGAAAACAGCAGTGCTCCCGATTCGCGCGTCTCAGTACCTCAGCTTTTCCGCGCTTGTGCACCCCTCAATGCTGTTTGCTCTTTCCTTCTAGTTGTAGAACTTCCACTCAGCCAGCTTTCCCGTGGTTCTGGGTGATAGACGTTTTGTCTTTTAGTTGTAGTTTTGAAATTGTTGTGCGAGGCAGCAGTTTAGGTGTTTACCTACGCCGCCATCTTGGATCCTCTCTCAATATTATTAATATGTCATATTTATCTGTATTTTCAATGTACTGTCTATCAAAATCCTACCAGATATCTTATAGAAACCAAAGGGCTCATTCTAAAATTTATCTGGAAATTCATAGAACTTATAATAGATAACAAAGAACCTATAATACATGATTTAAAGACTCACTATAAGTTTCAGTAATCACAACAGTGTTATATTGGTGTTAGGATATACAAATAGGTCAGTAGAATACAATAGTCTAGTTATAAATCCACATACATATGGTCAATTAATTGATTTTCAACAAATGTGTCAAGAAAATTCAATTAGGAAAGTAAAGTTTTTATTAACAAAACTAGTGGTCCAGTGCACGAAATTCGTGCCGGGGGGGGGGGGGGGTGTTATCCCTCAGCCCAGCCTGCACCCTCTCCAATCTGGGACCCCTCGAGGGATGTCTGACCACCCGTTTAGGCCTGATCCCAAACGGGCTGTCGAACATCCCTCTCACAATCCAGGACTGCTGGCTCCCAACTGCTCGCCTGCCTGCCTTCCTGATTGCCCCTAACTGCTTCTGCCTGCCAGCCTGATCACCCCTAACCACTCCCCTGCCAGCCTGATTGATGCCTAACTGCTCCTCTGCCAGCCTGATTGCCCCTAACTGCCCTCCCCTGCAGGCCTAATCAGCCCTAACTGCTCTCCCTTGCCAGCCTGGTCACCCGTAACTGCCCTCCCCTGATGGCCTGGTCACCCGTAACTGCCCTCTCTTGCAGGCCTGGTCACCCCTAACTGCTCTCCCATGCAAGCCTGGTCACCCCTAACTGCCCTCCCCTGCAGGCCTTGTCCCCCCCAACTGCCCTTCCCTGCAGGCCCAGTTGCCCCTAACTTCCCTCCTCTGCCAGCCTGGTCACCCCTATCTGCCCTCCCTTGCTGGCCATCTTGTGGTGGCCATCTTGTGTCCACATGGGGGCAGCCATCTTTGACTACATGGGGCAGCCATCTTGTGTGTTGGAGTGATGGTCAATCTGCATATTACTCTTTTATTAGATAGGATAGAGGCCTGGTGCATGGGTGGGGGCCAGCTGGTTTGCCCTGAAGGGTGTCCCGAATCAGGGTGGGGGTTCCCTTAGGGTGTGGGGTGACCTGGGCAAGGGGCCTGTGGTGGTTTGCAGGCCAGCCATGCCCCCCGGCAACCCAAGAGGAGGCCCTGGTATCTGGGATTTATTTATCTTCTATAATTGAAACTTTGTAGCCTTGAGCAGAGGCCAGGGCAGGCCAGGAAGCTTGACTTCCTCCATCACCAGGGAAACCCAAGCCTCCTACCTGCTCTGTGGCCTCAGCCATTTTTGTTAGGATTTATTTATTTTCTATAATTGAAACTTTGTAGCCTTGAGCAGAGGCCAGGGCCAGCCGGAGCAGGTGGGAAGCTTGGCTTCCTCCATTGCCGGAGAAACCAAAGCCTCCTGCTCGCTCTGTGGCTGCAGCCATCTTGGTTGGGTTAATTTGCATACTCACTCCTGATTGGCTGGTAGGCATGGCTTGTGGGTGTAGCAGAGGTATGGTCAATTTGCATGTTTCTCTTTTATTAGTGTAGATAGTTCTGGAACAATTGAACAAATGTATGGGATAAATCAACTTTGAATCCTCCCTTATACCTCATAAAAGTTAATTCAAGATGGATTATAGTCCTGGCCGGGTAGCTCAGTTGGTTGAGCATCATCTTGTGTACCAGAAAGTCACTGGTTTGATTCCCAATCAGGGCACAAACTTAAAAGCTAGAACTATAAAGATTCTATAAGAAAAGACAAAAGATTTATGTGATCTCAAGAGAAACCAAAATAAACTAACAAGCAAAGTAGAAATAGACTCATGGATACAGAGAACAGATTGAAAGCTGTCAGAAAGGAAGAGGTTAGGGGTTGGGGGTTGGGTGAGTAGGGTGAAGGCATTAAGTAAAGAAAAAAAAAAAGACAATGGACACAGACAACACTATGGTGATTATCATAGGTAAGTGGGGGAAGAAAGGCAGAAGAAGGTAAAGGGGGGATAAATGGTGATAGCAGGAGACTTGATTTGGGATGGTAAACACACAATGCAATATACAGATGATGTATTGTAGAAGTGTATACCTGAAACCTGTATAATTTTATTAACCAATGTCACCCCAATAAATTCAATAAACAATAAAATTCTATGAACACAAAAAAAGACTGCATAAGAAAACATAAAAGAATATTTTTGTGACCTTGGGTAGGCAACTATTCCTTGGAATGGATATAAAAACACTAAAATTAACAAAAAACTAACAAATTGGACTTCATACAAAAACAATTTAAAGTCCTTGTTAAGAAAATATTCCCAGTACATATAATCTGACAAATATAAGTATCCAGAATGCACAACTCAAAAGCAAAGTAGACTTGTCAGACCAACAGTTTCTGTGAAAGCCTTCTAAATTTAGAAGGAAGTAGGAACTTTGACAGTCCCATGGCACCTGGAGCCAGCCCTAGCTCCTGGAGAGGTTTCTAAGCAAGAGTAGCTTCCTGAGACAGACATCTCAGAACATGATTCACTCTCTTTCCTAGTCCCATCTATTCACCAAAATATGGTCACTAAAACCTTACCAGAGAACTTTTGTAAGCCAACTGGCAACACTATCTTTTCATGCAAAATCCATTTGAGGTCAACCCTCTGAATTTTGTAACTACCAAAAACCCTGGAGTGTATGGGAAGCTGCTCCAAAAGATTTCTGAAAGTCTGCATGTGGGTGGGTAATCAGGGCTGTGGTTACTTTAATTCAATTAAGGATTAAATATAGAAAGTTTTCAGAGTCTAAGCATCTCAGAAGGAAACATTTATACAGTTTCTTTTCTCAGGGAGACATGCTTCAAAGAATTGGTTGGTGAGTCCAGCCAGAAGATTTATATGAATGTTTGCATTTCTGCCTTTAAGACTACAGTTTTCTGAGAATGAGTGTAGAATGCATTATGGTGAACTAAGCGGATTATTTTAATGCTGAACATTTTAGCTAACCAAGCACTGTGTGCTGGTGTGGAGAGTTTAAATTTTGAGGTCTCAATCAAAGTATTGGAAAGCTGTTTCTCTCAGATTATAGCCAAAAGAATGCCATTTCCCTCTGATTGTTAAAGCAATATTTGCATATTGTAGATATTTTGTAATGCCTTAAAAAGTTAGAAGGAAAACATTACCTTATAATTCCATATTCAGTTTTTCTTACTCATATCATTATAGTTTAGATAATGTAATAACTTGCTCTTTTTCTCTTAACATTTTATTATAAGTATTTCTCTATATTTAAAATTCTTGGCAAACTACTTTTCCCAAAAGGTGGATATTAAAATCATTTCCAGTTTGTCTTTCTTTATGCAATGGTGAATAATGATTATCTCTGTGCACTAATTTTTTTATCTATTTCAGAATATATTAGAATTCTACACAGAATTATATATTAATATGTCAATGGATATGAAAAATTTTAAGGATCTTGACATTCCACCAAACTGCTTTCCAAAATCTTTGTACCCTTTTACTAGTATGAGCACCCTGAGAATGCCTTTTCCACCATATTTATAACAGCACTGGGTAATCTCAGTTCAGAATATATGCCAATTTTGTATGTGAAAACACTCTCTTTGTTTAGAAATGAGTAACTGTAGTTAATTTTTATTTATTTTAGTGGCTCATTTCCCAACTTGGAACATATTTATTTCAAGTTTTAAAAAGTGCTTTCCTACAGTGTCATTATCCTCTCTAGTGATCTTTTCTGCTCCTTCTTATTAACACCCCACTTCCCTCTTCCCATGAAGGTTGGTTAAGATTCTACTCAGAATGCTCAACAGATGTTGGTGTGGCTACTGGATAGGATTGTGGGGGAGGGATGGATACAAAAGGATGCTTTTAGTTCCATGCACCAGAAACTTGTAGAAAGCTGGTTTGAAACATTCTTATAGCAATTATCTAAAATTATCGGAATAGCCTTGATCTGAATCCTGATGGCATATGACCTGGGCCTCTGCTCCATATCACTTCCTGTGAAGTTACCAAATTCCTGATTATTGCCTAGGTATGGTTAGAAGACAGGGCACTCCATGTTCCCAGAGACAGGCTTCTTCTCTATACATATCTTTTGGAAGACTGCTAGCCCAAACTTAAGCATTCAAATTTGGAGAATAGAAAAACATTCAATTTATTTTTTACAGCAGAATCCTTATTATCTCAGTTCTTTATAGTACTAGAACAATAACCCAAGAATGTGGTAAGTCCCACTGGCTCATGTGATCAATTCATCATAACCATTTGAGAACAGGATTTTTTGTTTGAGGGAGGGAGCGAGGGGGAGGGGGAGAGAGAGAGAGAGAGAGAGAGAGAGAGAGAGAGAGAGAGAGAGAGAAAGAGAGAAACTACCTAGTGTGTAACAGGGGCTTTAACTTCACAGAATCACAGTGCTGATATCCCCAAATATGCCTTTCGCCTGCAAGGCTTCTGCAGGTTCATTTCAGCACTCACAAAGGCTGGCCTGAATGTGTGGCCTCTCAGAGGCTTCCTGCAGTCCTGACCATGAGCCTGCCCCTTGTAGATGATTGGCTCCAGGCAGAGAACTGCTTCTGAGTGACAGGAGAGGACATGAGGCATCCAACTATTGAGCTGATGACTCCATTAGATGATTCTAATAAGTTAGTAACCAGCAGGATAGAACTCACCAAGAGGGAGCAAAATCCACAGATAAGCTATAAAAGACAGGTGTTTACTTTCTCTAGAGAACTAGAAAGCCTTAGGGAATCCTAGGAAACAATGGATAATTACTATTGAGGAATTGGGATCTTTCAGACAATGAGAGAGGCCAGAAGGTTTGAAAGTTGTTCTTTGGCAGAAAGTCTCCCAGGGAGAAAGTCCTACTTGCCAGTCTCCTCAGCTCTCAAGATGAGACACATGCTATAAAAGGACCCTAAGGAAAATAACACGCATGATTTCAGATATTGTCCTTGAACTCGTGGGTTGCTGCTCCCAGAAGAGCAGGTGGGCAGCATGCTCTGTGAAATGCTAATTGTTCATTCTGGAGAGAAACACCTGGAAAATGTGTCAGTAGTTTTGGACCAGAGAGAGAAAGCAAGTGCTTCTGGGATATTATCATCAGTTATTCACAGTTGGATATATTTATCTTCATTGACACAGGGTTAGGAGTTGAATGTCCCTGTGTATGGCAGAAGGAAGTTAAGTAAGCTTGGAAATTGCCCTAAATCCCTCCAACTTCCTAATTATCCCCATAGGAATAGACTATGTAAGGTAACAGTACTACCTTTGTTTGTTGATGTTTAATGATGTTAACCAAGCCTGGCTGAAAGTTGGCGTGGTCCTGGCTTCTGAAAAGGAGCTCTTGCAAGACTAAGTATATGATTGTTTCCTTGTCATTACAGGTTTAATCCAAACAAACCTTGAGATTTCCTCCCTTTAGGGTGTGCTGTCCATGCCTTGTTCAGCAGGTGGAGCTCTGTACGCAGGAAATGACATGTCTAGGCAAGAAAATTTTTCTCTCTTGATTCAAAAGAGATCAGACTTTTTAGAGAGTGCTGAACAGTGGACTATAGAGATAGAATTGTTCTGGTGGGGTATTCTCAGAAGGAAGTGTATCTTCATGTGATGCTTATGATAGTGTGCAACCACAGAAAGAATTCATGGCAAGCATTTTCCCTTTGACTATGACTGATATTCTTTGCAATTATTCCAGGCCAATTCAATTTGGTTTGAGGAATTGGAATTATTAATGGGATTAGTACACTTGGTGGTGGTAATGATTATAAGTTGCCAAGTGAGTATTGGGAAATTCACTTTAAATTAGACCGGCATGATTATCTAGCTCCATTTTTTCATTAGGCTTTGAGGGTCTAGCACTATTAAATTCTCAGGACTTTCAGACAGAGGAAGACAAATACCATATGATTTCACTTATATGTGGAATCTAAAGAACAAAACAAACAAAACAGAAGATAGATAGAGAGAACAGACTGATGGTTGCCAGAGGGGAGGGGCTTGGGGGCTGGGTGAAAAAGGTGAGGGGATTAAGGAGTACAAATTGGTAGTACAGAATAGTCACAGGGATGTGAACTACAGCATTGGAAATATAATCAATAATATTATAATAACTATGTATGGGGTCAAGTGGTTACTTGAACTATTGGAGGGATCACTTTGTAAAGTATATGATTGTATAATCATAAATAAAAGGGAAAAGTTTTTCAATACTAAAGTTAAAAATTCTCAGGACTTTCAGTTCACTCATATTTGCTCCTTCAAAGCAACCATAAAAATATTTTGCTTTCTTAAAAAGGAGACTTTTCAAAAAATGTGACATATTTATCATAAACTCTCACACAAGTGTTTATGCTTAGATAAAAATGCCAATAATAAATGTGTTAAGGAGAAATTAGACATCCATATTATCTTCTCTTCTGTTCCTTTTAATGCTGAAAATTCTGTAGGAAATACTGAAAACCACAAGATTTCAGTGCTTTGACACCATTCTGGTCCTAGAGTTTAAACTTAATTGATATCAATTGCTGAATGACTGGATGGATGGATGGATGGATGGATGGATGGATGGATGGATGGATGAATGGACAGATCACTTGAACTTTGGATGATCCTTGCTGAAATTTGTCCATAGTACAAGATTATTATTGCTGCTTCAGAGAAGTACACATGATTATTTTTATGGAGCTTACTAAGAAAAGTTATCCAACATAAATGTTTCACTTTCATCCATAACATATAACATCTTACAACATATTTTGTCTCTAAAGTTTTCAGACTTCTGAAATAATTAGAAATAACAAACAGTACAGTAGCACTTTTATTTTCTTCAGCATAGCAGAAACAAGAAAGGGAAATTTAGAACTGGTATGAACTGGTTTTTATGAATTAGAGACTTGCTTGCAGAATATTTGCTAAGAGTTGTGTAAGACTAGAATGATTAAATATGGTGATAATTCAGCCCAACAAACATTAATGGAAAACCTGCTATGTGCTAAGAAATATACTAGCACTGGAGATCAAAAGTGAATACATCCATTTTTGCCTTTGAGGATTATACAGTTCCACAGAGAAGGTGACATATAAATAGATGATATTGATATACTATGATTTGATTACTACTAGTGGCATGAGAAGAGGATTAGATTATGATATTCTTGAAATCAAGGACTGCGGTATTCATTTTTACTTTCTAGTATCTCTAGAAAACTGTAGAATTTTATAAATATTATTTTTTTAATTTAAAAACATATCGTTTATATATTTTTAAAAATTATCTTTATTTATTAGAGTATCTGAAAAACTGTAGGGGTTTTAAATTCTTTTTTAAAATTTATCGATTTAAGAGAGAGAGAAAGATATCAACTTACTATTCCACCCACTCATGCACTCATTAGTTGATTCCTGCATGTGCTCGACCAGGGATGGAATCACAAACCTTGGCATATTGGATGACCCTCTAACCAACTGAGCCACTCTGCCAGGGTCACTGTAGGTATTTTAAAATATTATTAAATGAAGGAATAAAACTTAGAGGTTGAACAAAAATTTCTTAAAGAAGATGCCTAGAACATCAATAGTTCTATGGATACTAATGATGATGGCTAATATTCATTATGTGCACTATTTTAAATACTCATTCATGTCATCTTCACAAAAAACTCTCTGAGATAGATGCTATGATTATCCTTATTGTACTGAGGATGATACCAAGACACAAGTTAAAAATTTGTCCAAGATCACCCAGCTAATAAGTGTTAGAACCAAGTTTTAAACCCAGCACCCCACAAAAATATGGAGGGACCTTCTAGGCACAAGAAATGGTAAGAGCAAAGACAGACTAGACCAATGTTTGCAGATGTTTACTAAGGAGTTTAGATTGTATGCTGTGGGAAATCAGAAATCACTGAATTATTTAATCAAAGAAGTGACATGGCTATATTTGTGTTTTATCTAGGTCATTCCAGTTGCCAGGTGAGAGTTAGTTGTAAGCCTTGGGGGTAATATTGAAGGAATACTGAAGGATCAAGAAGAGTTCACCATGTGAAAGATGTGAGGGAAGAAAGGGTTTCAGGCACTGGGCAGAGCATATGTAAAGGCTGCATACAAGAGAGTACAGCATTTGCAGGAAAACTAAAGTAGAGCAGTCAGGCTGTAACATAAATTGCAAGGCAATAAGAGGCAAGGGTAATATGAGACGATTTTGAATAGGTAAGTGGGGACCTGACTGAAGGGCTTAAACTTTTTCTTTAAAAATGCCAGGACCACTGAAGAATTTTTAAGGATGGGATAAGATGGTTAAATGTGTGTATTAGAAGGATCTCTCTGTTAGGTAAAAAATAGATTGGAAATTTGCAAGACTGTGAGCAGGGAAATGTGTTTGGAAGCCACCACAATAATCTAAGCAAGACATGATGGCAACCTCAAATGGGGCAACAAGGTTTAAGAGATATTTAGGAGATAGAACTGATAGATTTGGTGATTGATTATCAAGGTAGGAAAGTGGTGACAGAAAGTAAGAAGGTCCTGGTTTGTCCAGAATAGTCCTAAGTATGCCAGAGTAATTACCCTCAGCATCTCCGCTCACTCTGGAGAGTGGAGCAGTTTGTGTGCTTGGTTTTATGGATACTCTAGTTAGAGTGAAAGATGTCTCGCAGGATTTTTTGTTTGTTTTGTTTTGCTTGAGTAACAGAAAAGATGCCATTCACTGAGATAGGAAAGAAAGGAGAAAGAGCAGGTATCAGGGTAAGGTGGTAAGGATAAATTCTGGGCATATTGAGGTTAGTAAGTGCCTTTGGTTGAAGGACCATGGGAGTCTTGAAGATCACGTAACATATTAAGGCTAGAGATACAGTTTTAAGAAACATTTGCATAAAATAGTGGAATTGGATTTAATGATTATTTTAGAGCTGCTGTCATAGACCAAGCAAAGCTTTGAGACATTGTGTCTTCAGGAGCAAGTGGTTGGTGAACATTTGGAGAAAAACAAATAATTTCTATGTACCTACAATTGATGAATGGATGTTTCCAGTACTGGTTTCCAGTACCGGTTCCAGGGCTGGCTATTGGGAGGCTTCTAAAAAAAGCAATCACGTGATTGATATAACTGGGAGGCTACTGGATATCCAAGGGTAGGGTCATACTATTTATAGAGGAACATGAGAGTTGGTTTCTGTCATGAAGGAGCTTATTGTCTAGTAAGTCAGATACAACTAACTATACAACTACTGTCTAGTTAAAGACACATAAGAAACAACAAAAATGCTGCATTTATTTCTAAAATGATACACTTATATATGTAAGTTGGCAGTACAAACTAAGAGTGTTTTAGAATTTCAAAGCAGGAAGAGAACACTGCTAGAATAGTGGCAGTCATTTGTGAACTTGGCATTACATTTTTCTGTGATGCTTTGAGAACAGAGTAGAAGGACCTCCACGAGCCATTCTTCTGTATGAGTTTATACTAGCCTTCACATTGCTATGTACTATCTGGCCTCATCCTCAGATGTATCATTTCTCCAACTAACTGTGATTGGGAAGACCACATGGAAAGCTTCAAGGAGGTGGATGCTAGGCCCTGGCATTTAGGAATAGGCACACACAAGAGGTAATGAACAGAAAGAGTGGGATGATAATGAGTCTAGCATATCTGAGAAACACTAAAGAAACTGGAAGTACTTGAGGGTTAATGTTGAGCAATGACAGAAGACAAGGTTTAGAGAGACCCCGATCTCTTTGCTGAAGCTCTCTTCTGCCTTACTTAACAAGCTGCTGCTTATCTTTAAGACTCAATCCAAATGTTACCACCTTGATGAAAGTTTCTGTGACTCCTCATTTTCTTAGACCTCTTACCATAGCATCAATCATATTGCTCTGAACTTGTTTACAAGTCTTAGTCTTCAGTACTTATAAACAAGTTCAGAGCAATATGACCTGTGCCATACTCCCTTGTCAGCAAGCTTCTGTTCCTCTGAACTCAAAGATTCATACTCTCTTCTATTTGAGTTCTCCTATTTTATAGAAGAGGAAATGGAAACTGGCCAGTGTGGGATTGGCTGTACCCTGAAGTTGGGCAACATGCATTCTATAGAATGACAGCACAGCTCAGTGAAGCTCCTTCTATTGTCCAGGCAAAGATGAACACAGATGAACAATCCCTGTGCGACAGCAGAGGCCTTCTCTGTATAAAGGCAGCTCCTTTCCCTAGGCTCCAGTTGTGTCTCAATGTAATTATGCATCAAAGCCTTCCAGCTCAGCTCTACAGCTGCCTTTGCTCTCTGGGTTCTGCTCTGTGATTGCAGTGGGTGAACCACTGCTAAGGGAGATAGATATACAGACGTCTTCTTTCTAGACCTTGCTGACCTTTTTGCCTTCTAAGCACAGCCACATGTTAATAACGCCACTTTTTCATTAGCAAGTTCTTAGCAGAGCACTTTATCAGGTAAACCCAAATAAAAGTGCCAGGACAAATAGTTCAAGCACTCCAGTGTCTCCGAGTGGCTGTCCTACCTGTAGTTAAACTAAAAGGAATGATCATTGCTTTTCTCCCCTGGAGAAGTTTCACCAATTTCAAAGTGGGCCAGTAACTCCCTGAACAGAAGAGGAAGTAAACTATATATAAAGCAGTGCCTGCTTGTTTCTGTTTTAGCCATTTTGGCAAACCACTTGAAAAAATGAAATCTTTTGGCCTAAACCCAGTTAAATCTCAGATGCAGTTGCTGTGCCAAGATAATTCCAATTTAGCATCACCTTACATTATTTAAAGCTGTGACTGAGGAAGAATCCATGGGGCCATTGAACAGAACTGGAGTGAAATTTTGAACCTTATGTGTTTTGTTTTTTCTCAATTGTTTGGTTGCAAAGAAGGAAATTAGATATAAAAATACGAAGCAAATGGAGTGGTGGGGGGCAAAAGTAATTCATTGGTTTATCCATTCAACAATTATATCTTTGAGCACTTAACAAGCTCCTGCTTATCTTTAAAATACAATCCAAATGTTACCACCTTGATGAAGGTTTCTATGACTCCTCATTTGCTTACATCTCTTAGCATAGCATCAATCATATTGCTCTGAGCTTGTTTACCTGTGCCAGATGCTATGCTAGGTGCTAGAAATAAAGAGATAAATAAGACCCAGTCTTTGCTCTTGAAAGGCTCCTGGGGGTTCAAATATTTATAAATGAAATGAGAAGTCCTGAAAATTTAAAGTGCTAAGGGCTGTATGAGGGGGCACTGAGAATGGAGCGCCTATACTTAGAGAGGAGGATTCCTTGAGATGGAACTTTAAAAACAAGTGAAGTTTACCTGGGAAGAAGAGCATTCTAGACAGAGGAAAGAGCTTATGAGAAGACAGAGATGCATGAAAAGGCAGGGGATGTTCTAGAAGCAAGTAATTGTAGCATGTAGAATGTTAGGGAGGAGTGAGGGGCCTAAACTGAGACAAATTCGAAAGCGTCTGATACACCACAGTAAACTTGAGATTTATTGTGTAAGCCCACAGAGTTATCAGTGATACGTAACAGGCAAGAAGCCAGCAATATCTGGAGAGGGAATGTGAGTAAAGGCCCTCTTAGAGATCTACCCACTGCGATCACGATCCCTGTTTTAGAAAGAGAACACGGACTGCAGGATGGAAGGTGCTTTGCACGTGGAGACCACAGGAGACAGTGATAAATATCAGATGAGAGGCGATGGAAGTCTGAGCTAATGGAGTTGCAGTGGGCAGGAGAGAAGGGCCATTTCCAGAGATATTTTGATGATAAAATGGACAAAACTCAGCCTGATTAAATTTAGTCGTGAAAGTGAAAGAGTAGTTAAGAATGACTCTGATTTCCAATTTAAATGACTAAACTGCCAATGCCAGCCATGGGTTAGAAGAGCCATTTTGGAGAGGGATAGACACATAACGATGAATGAGGAGAAGATGAGGAGTTTGGTTTCGAACCTGTCAATTTTGATGCATCTTCAGAGCATTTTTGTCAATGATTCACTAAATGTGATGTCCAACTACCCCAGACCTGAGGAATCTGAGTGTCTAGTAAACAAGTGAGCCTTAAATTAGCTCCTTGGATGATTCTGATAAGATCCTCCCACTTCACGCTGGTTGAAAAACATTTATGTAGGTGGCTTTTGGTTACTCTTACAATAAAATCAACTTGCCGTGGCATGGCCTAAAAAGCCCGTTGGTTCCTGACTCCTACCTAACTTTTTAACCTCATCTTGGCCCCTCTTTGCTCATTTCACTTGAGGCCCATTGGTCTTGTTTCTGTCCACGAAACTCCTAAAGCTCTTCCTTGTCTTAGAATATTTTCTTATACTGTTGCCACTGACCTTCCACATCTTCCCATTTCCAGCTCTTTTGTGCCATGTCTGCTCAATCTAAAGTAAATAACCCTCCTCAGATCATGACCCATCACCCTGTTGTTGTCCTCAGAACTTTTCTTATAAAAAATTAGATTGTTTATGATTTGGAGTGGGTTTTTGGAGGGAGAGGCTGTGTTTTGTTTCCTACCCTCACCTCTCCTCATCTACACCTCATGAAAATAGGGGTGCTACTATTACAGCTCCCGTACTTAGAATAGTCATTGGCACATAGTCTGTGCTCAATAAATATAAGAGATAAGGAGGGGAGGAGGATGGGGACACTACAGGAGCCCAGAGCATTGGAAATGACTCAGAACACAGGAAAGTCTTCTGAAAGAAGTGAGGTTGAGCTGAGTCCTAAAAAATAATGAGGTACCTATGCTGGAGTGGTCAGAGATGAGGCTGAGAGATATCCAGGGGCCAGAGGCTGGACCCTTTTATAGGAAAGCATAAATCATCTCTTAGTGGCTGATTGCGATGTCATAGGCCTTTATTCTGGCAGATCTGGCTACTGGTTCCTGCTTCAGTGGTCTTTACAGAACTGATGTGACATGCCTATGGGTTTCCTCTTTATTTCTCAGTCTGATTTCTTCTGTTAAATTCTTATCAACTACAAGGATGCAATTAAAAGAGGTAATTTGAAAAAAAAGTTTTTAAAAAAAGGGACTTCAAAAAATCTCTTTTTAGATTTTTAAAAATGAATGAATAAATGAAATTATTTATTTTTGGTCAACACCCCTAGGAGCTTTGTCTCTACTAAGAGAGCTGGGCTCTGAATTCTCAATGTTGTTCGATTGAGTCACTGCTGTGTGCTGTTTGTATGAGATATTGGCAAGAAGAATGCCGAGTGACTGCTGTTTCTCTGGGCCCCTCCAGAAAATGAGATGCCTGTCTCCCCAGGGCACTTGAGAGAGCCAAATTATAAATAAAACAGAGCTGCATCTTCATGAGGATGGTTTTGTACACTGTATTCAAAAGACTTATTTTGGCTAGTTTTCTTTTTTAAATTTTTTTTTATTGATTAAGATGCTACATATTATGTGCTTATTCCCCCATTACGCCCCATCCCCCTGACTCATGCCCTCACCCCCCTGTTGTCTGTGCTGATTGGTTAGGCTTGTATGCATGCATATAAGCCTAACCAATCGGCTAGTTTTCTTAAACTGGTTTTTAGAACTTGCACGTAAGGCTTTCCTACTTGATTTACTTTCCTTCACATCACCCCCCCACACATACCTTTTCTATCCCTTTTCCTTTAACTCCACATCAGAAATAAAAACTTTACAGATTTATAATTTAGTTATAGACATGAGGATTAAACAGGCACAAATTTGAAACAGTAAGAGTAAGCATTGTTCTTACTCAGTGCTTCCCAAAACTTCATTCATATATCACATGGTGACTTTCTCCATAGGCACATGATGTCAGAACTATCACTATTTTTATTTTATTTTATTTTTGTTTTTTGTTAATACCTGATGATAATTTTTTTTCACTGATTTTTTTTTATTTTTAGAGAGAGTGGAAGGGAGGGAGGGAGGGAGAGGGAGAGAGAGAGGGAGAGAAACATTGGTTGCCTCCTACACACACCCCAAATAGGCCCAGGGATCGAACCTGCAACCCTTAATTGAGAATTGAACCCACAACCCTTTGGTGCAGGGGCCCATGCTCTAACCACTTAGTGACACCATCCAGGGCCATTGTTTTGCTTTAAATAGACTTACTTTTTAAATATTTTGTTCGTCACTCTTCATTAAGAGTTATAAAATCATGAGTAAGATACTATGTTTATAAATTGTCCAGAAGCACAGTAAAATAAATAATTAACTATTTTAATAAAAAATATCTTCTCAATAAAACTGGGGGTGGGGTAGGGTGGGGGAAATCTGTCCTTTACCAATTAAATTCATCTCATGAAGGTTCCAGAATTTGGAACACACTGGCCCAGTGCTAAGACCTGACCAATTTACATCTGCAATGACTGACCTCATTGCTACTGAGGATTCCAACCCAACCGCAGGATTGTACGTGGTTTCTCCAGGCATGTTTGCTCCTCTTTAATTGGGATCCAGTATTACTGAATTCTAAAGAGGGTTTTGTCGGTAGATCAATTAGTAAATATTCATAATCATGCTTCACAAATCAAGAGAGTCAAAGGCATGCTAAACACCATGAATTTGAAAACACCTTATAAGCAGCAGTCTCCCTTTATGTCTAAAAGAAGAAAGTTCCCTTTCAGGCCTCTAAACTGTGCCCTCCCACAGCACCCTGTCCCGCTTCCTTTCTCCTGCTGAATGTTTTATGCTCTTCCCAGTTTTGTGGCTTTCATCCATGGTCTTTCCGGTTTTTCCTTTGGGGCTCAACGTGTAGATCATACCACTGGAGTTTGTCATCTTGCCTTTGCTCTGAAGGTGTTGCTGCATGTTATAGGATCTTTGTATATATCCATTTATTTAGTTTTGTAAGGCAATGAGGTGTTCCGTACCAATGAGTCTTTGGATAATGAGAGCTTATCCTTTGTAAGCTCCAAAATATTTCAAAAACCAGAACCGTTTTGATAGAAATCTTTCTAAATATATTACACACTTGATTGCCTTCTTATATAAATGTAATACAATTTTAACCAGGGAGACAGCAATATGTAAATAGTAGAAGGCCTGCATTTTGTGTATACTTGTGGTTTTCTCTTTGACCCAAGTGACACCATCACATGCTAATTAGGCTGATTTGTTTTTTTGTTCTGATTCACAGGCCCTGTCTTCAAGGAGCCCCGATTTTATTGAAGAAGTAGATATGTAAATATATTAAAAGATAATTAATGATACACATTGCTAGAGTCTAAGAGCACAAAGGGTCAAGGACAAGTCATAGCCTTGTTTGGTCAGAGAGGATGAATTGGAGAAAAAAAGAAGATTTCTGAACTGAATCTTAAAAGATGAGTAGAAGTCCATTGTGAGGACCAGCAAGGTCAATGTATTTCAGGGAAGGGGACAGTGAGATCAAAGACACGGAAGCTTGAAAGAGTGATAAAATCTTCAAAGACCAGAATGTTAAGGGCTTTGTTTGCCACGCCAATTCTAAATTTTACTTTGATTGCAATGAGGAGCCCTGAAAATTTGGAAAGAGTAAAGTGGCATGATCTAGGTTTTAGGAATATCACTTTGGAGCATCTTTGCATTCAAGAGCTATTTATTAAGCATCACTACCTGTAGAAATTGATCAAATTATGCAAAATAGAGGAGTAAACAAGTTGAATGAAATCTTTGCTCTTGTGGAGGTAGAACTGGGGATGAAATGGGAGGTAATGCAATTAGGAGATAAACTGAATTGTCCAAGAGATAAGTTTGAGAGATTTTTTTGCATGCAGAACTGATAGGAATTGATCAGATGGAAAAGATAACTCTAGGAAAATACCTGCCATTCAGGCTCAGGTTGTGGATTGGAGGTGGTAGGCATTAACTGAGACAGACCAGCCACTCTTTGAGGAAAGAGACTATCTCATTAATCTTTGGGAACATTCCTTGGTACTGCTGATCTAATCTCACTCCTACTCTGATCCAGATAATCATCTTCTCTTCCACACTACCTCTATATCGAGTATAACTTCTAGCTTTACTTCTATTGTTAAACTATAATATATATATGTGGCTGTCTCTCTCTCTTACTGTTCTCTGAGATCTCATTTTTCTCTGCAAGCTCAGGACCAAGCATCTATACTTGGTACTTCAAGCAAGCTGAGTTGAATTATCAGTAGTGAGTGAAAGAAGCCAAGGGGAAAACAGGGGTTTTGACTGGGGAGCTGGAACATGGGAGGAATAATTAGAGCAAAATGATTAGTTTAGGTTTGAATATGTTCAGTTGGGAGGGCCTGTGGAATATGAATGTAAGGAAAAAGACCAGAGCTTTAGATATATGTTTAGGATTCATCAGCATGTATTAAGATATGGATGTAGATGGTATTCTTTAGGCAGAGTGTTCCCAAGCATTGTCCCCTCAGAATAAAAAAGAGGGCACAAAATTTTTAAAGGTGGTGGTAGGGAGGTTATGGGAAGGCCCTAGGGTAATTCTAAAAAATAAAAGGAGATCAAGGGAAGGGGATAAACATTGAGTTTCTAGAGAGGTAGCAGAAAAACAAGAGAGTAATGTCATAAAGTCACAGAAGAATAGAATTTTAAGGAGGTCATTACCAAATATCACAGAGATATCAACTAAGATAAAACTAGAAAGTGTTCATCTAATTCAGCAGTCACCTCAGTGGTGAGGATAGTTTCAGTGTAGCCAAAAGCCAGACTTGCAGCTGTTTGGTGCAAAGATGATCCTGTTGAATGTAGTCTGTTCTTCCAAAAAGCTTCAAGAAGAGGAGTAGGAGAGGATAATTACTGAAAGTGATGGGAGCTATCACCAAAGTCAGGGAGAGGTTTCCTAAATTGAGAAAGGTTGAATATATTATACACCAAAGAGAACAAGAAGAGTCTAGGACAGCCTTGGGCAAACTACGGCCCGCGGGCTGGATCCGGCTGTTCTATCCAGTTCTCTTGCTCTCCCCTCCGCTCCTTACTTTGAATTTATATTAGTTCACACAAACACTCCATCCATGCTTTTGTTCCGGCCCTCCGGTCCAGTTTAAGAACCCATTGTGGCCCTCGAGTCAAAAAGTTTGCCCACCCCTGGTCTAGGATGATGAAAGAAGAGAAAGCCTTGAGTAGATTAGGAGATACAGAGAATAAGTGGAGGAGTTGGCTTTGAACTTAACAGAAATACCTATCCTTCCAGGTCAGGAGGGAAAGACACCTGAATAATGGATATTTGTTGGAAAAGGGGCAGAAGGTTGAGGGAATGCATAGTGGATGGCCTGAACTGTCTTTGTGTAGGGAAATCTAAGGATGTACAAAAAGACAGAAGAGAACAGAAGGAAACAGGGGCCCTCAGGGGCCTTGGGTTGAGACCACACATTGAGGAATGGAAGAAGGAACTGGACATGGGCATAGGGAAGAATACCTGAGAAGCAAATGCCCCACACTGATTTTCAGCCCCAGCCTGATTTTCATGGTTTATTTTACGTGGCTGAATCTCCTACTGCACAGATTCCAACAAATCCTTTGGTCTTTCCTTGCAACCTGCTGGGCAGAGTGATTTATCTTTTCCTGTGCTTTTGGGTGGGAAGGAATAGCTTCCAGTAACTGCAGCTAAAAACATTGCCCCTTGGAAACAAAAGATGCTTTCTTTTCTGCCCCTGCCTGCTGTTCCCTTTGCAGTATCTGGCCAATGGGAATTTCAGTGCTACTTTCATGCCCTTCAAAATTGTTCTAAGACTTAATTTAAAAAAAATGTCCTCCACCCCACTGTGCATGTGGGCTACCTGGTTATTTACTCTATGCTAAAAGGTCCTGTGAAGCTGTGCTGTTATTGTCCTTGGGTCAGCTGTATGTTGTTTTTCTGACTGTTCTTTCACTCTTTTTGTCTGAATATCTGCCTGTGATCACCCTTGTACTAGTTGCCTAGGGCTGCCATAATAAACTATCACAATTTAGATGACTTAAAAGCACAGAAATGTTCTCTGGTATTCTGGAGGCTAGAAGCCCAAAATCAAGGTGTCAACAGGGATACACTCCCTCTGAAGCTTCTGGGAAAGAATCCTTTTGTGCCTCTTAGCTGCTGATGGTTGCTGGCAACCCTTGGCATTCCTCGGCTTGTTGCTGCATCATTCCAATCTCTGATTCATCTTCATATAGCCGTCTCTCTCTTTGTGTGTGTGTCTCCATGTGTGTGTGTGTGTGTGTGTGTGTGTGAGAGAGAGAGAGAGAGAGAGAGAGAGAGAGAGAGAGAGAGAGAGAGAGATAAGGACTCCAGTCATTGGATTTAGGACGCACCCTATCCAGTATGACTCATCTTAACTAATTACATCTCAGTCACTATATTTCCAAATAAGGTCACCTTTAGAGGTTTTGGATGGACATGCATTTGGGGGGCGGGGGATTCTATTCAACCCAGTACAACCCTCCTCTAGTTTCCCTTTGTTAATGTACTATGGAGGAGCTAAAACAGTGGAGCCAAGCATAGCTCTTTTTCTCCAGCCTTCGGAATCTAAGAGCCAGCCTGCTGTGTTTAGTTTTCAAGCCTTTGAGCTGGTTCCATTTGCAGGGATTCTAACTCCCCAGATTTCTCAGTGAGGAACCGTTTCTGTCTCTACCATCAAAGGCAGATGTGGACAGTCTGTGAGTGCTCTCCTCCAGGTGTAGCTCACACCAAGATGGTGGAGCAGACTAGGGATTCCTCACCTTTGGCCAGCTCCCAGCAGGGCCTCTAGACTGGGGTCATTGGGGCTTACCTGTAAGTAGTAACTACTAGGGTCTAGAAAAAATTTCCAGGATTTTTGTGAGAAACACAAGCTAACCACCAAACCGAGACCCAAAAACTCTATTAAAGCTAAATATTAACACACATGCTATTTTGGATTTCAGAGTACAGATGCTTGCTGGTAAGTGTATTTGATTTCCACAGATGAGAGGATTCTTTTTATTATCAGAGGGTTTCCTTTTTGCCATGCTGATTTGGGAGTCATTTGCTGGTAGCTTAGCCATGAGGTATGGTTGTTGCCCCTTCCTGATTTCCATTTTTAATTTGCAGACTTCCACTTGACCTACTTATTAGGGAGTTAAGCTTAAAAGCTGTAGGTCTCTCGTGCCTTCCTTACCCTTGTGCAAAGCCACACAGACAGATGTGTGCCTTCTTCCCACCGAGTTCAGAGGAGTGTTGCTAAGGGAACCGTGGGGCAGAGATGCTCACCTGTGTCTTCTTCAGTGACTGTGTTCTCTCTAACGAGATCCTGGTCCAAATGTCTGCTGCTGACATCTTGACTTGCTCATGTGCCTCAGAAGCTTTTCTCTCACCTCTTGTTCTGATGTTGAGGGAAGCATTCTTAACAGGCAGGGTAGCTATTGCCTACATCCTTAACATTTTCCCTGAGCTGGGTCTGCCCACCCCTTCCACCCCCCATCTTTAGATAAACCATCTCCCTACCTTCAATCAAGAACATATGGGAGTAAACATAAGATGAATCCAGAGACTTGAAGTGGATGCCAGACAGAAAAGTACAAACAGGAGTATTTATAGGATGACAGAAAGGGAACTAGAAGAAAAATGTACAGAAGTAAACATAGGTGTTTGTCCAACAAAAGAATTACTTCTCCACATTTTATTTGCACTCAGTAATTGTCTTTGAGCCCATCCTTGATTTCTTATACTTCCACAAATTCTTATAAAACAGCGTTTCTGCTTCTCTTACCATAGATTCTCACTTTGAATCCACCTTGGCTTTTGTTTTTTTCACTCTGTTGGAATATTTATGACTGGGTAGCTTGTAGTGATTTTGGCCATGCATTAATATTTCTTTGAACACTTTCTATTTCCTTTGTGGCTTTCCCCTCAACAGCTTTATCCTGTTTCATTTCCCTCAGCACTTTCCCTTTCTTCCAAAATTAGCTCTACTAAAATTTAATGTCTTTAGTTTCCCCTTCTGCTGTGGCTTCAATTCTCCCTGGTATAAACACAACTATTATTAGCCAATCCCTTTGCTCACCGGCAAGAGTGTGACTCCCCCCTCCCACTCCCTCACTATGCCCTTGGTCCTCAATCCAGACAAATACAATTGATCTTGCTCCACCTTGTGCTGAAGAGCTGTGTGAGGGCCACGACTATTGTGTACCTGGGCTCTGCTCTGAGTGTCCTAGTTTGTGCGGGAGCACGGGGTGTTCAGCTCCCCACTCCCCCCTCTGATACTACCAGCTCTGCCTAAACTGCTATGGCAGTACATCCTACAGCTGAAACGCGAATTCCCTTTGGACTCTTAAGAGGGAATGCACCGAACAAATCCGCAGACCGATTTTTTGAGTGTGCTGCATTTTCTGACACCGCTGAAACATTCACGTGGAATGTGCACGCTCTCTTTCAGCTCATCACTTTCAAGATGTTCAGTCTGGGCTTGCTCTCCTCTGTGTTTAGGGTATTTTTTATTCATCATTAAACTTGAAAGCCTAATTTGATGGACACGACTGAAAGATTGATGCAAAAAACAAAAGGGTTGCTGTATATGTTTCTAGCCTTCAGGAAGAGTGGAAAAATAGTCACCTCTCCTGCACATTTGCTCGGCTGCAGTTGCCAAATTATCTAACAGCCAGTCACTATCCAATTTGACAGCATGGTGTTTATTTTTAAAAAAAATTATGCATTGTGGTGTCTGTTTCTGTCTTTGACAGGTTCCTCATAATAATAATGATAATTCTTTGCCTTTACACAATGCCTTTTAATTCAAGAATCTTCCAGTGCTTTGGACCCTCAATTCCTCTGTGGAAATTCATAGATGAGGAGGCAAGGACAGAGATTAAGTTATAATAAGAACAGAGCCGTGTGGCAAGTTCTCAGCAGCCCTGGTCTCAACCAATAGGAAGATCTTTTTTCTCTAATTTAGCAACCCGTTTTTCCTTCTCTCTTCCCATGCCCACACTCACCACCCCTCACTCTGCTTTCTTCTCAGTAAGGGGCTTTTCAAACCCTTCTCTTTCTGCCTCTTCCCCCACCCTTTCCAGGCTCCCTGAGATGGTGCTGGAGACAAACAAAGGACAGCTGTCACTCCCAGGATATGAAAAGTCCCATTTTTTCTCTTGCTATTTTATTTGTTTTTGAATTTTTAAATGTTTTTATTTTTCAATTACAGTTTACATTGAATATTATTCTGTTTTACTTTCTGGTGCACAGCATAGTGGTTAAATAATTACATACTTTAGAAAGTGTTCCCCCAACATTTCAAGTGCCCACCAGGCACCATACATAGTTATTACAATAGTATTGACTATATCCCTTATATATTGCTGCTATTTCTTGACCTCACTGGGATATACTAGTATGTGGTCTGAGATAGTAACAGATTAGTATAAGGACTAGATGGAAAGATATTCTTTCTTCTCTACAGAGAAGAAAGACAACTACTTCTCCACTGACCCTTCTCACCTAATAGTTCACTTCCTTAGACCTATTATTATCTGACATTCTTTTGATTGTTTTCATATAAGAGAAAAACATATTGATTCAGTTCCTTTCCTCAGATATCCATTTTGAGCAGGGTATTCTGCTCTAGAGGTTGGGGTGTGGTACACAGATGAGATAATGAGAAGTTACCTGCCCTGGAGGAGCTCACAGTCTAACTGGAGGGTGGAAACTGACATAGTATACAAGGTTTTAGGAGGAATACAGACCTAGTGAAGAGACATGTAAGGTTCAGCTGCTTTGAAGAGGGGAGGTCCACATATAATTGGGCTCAGGAAAAGTTTCACTAAAGAGATCAGATTTGAAATGGGTTTCAAGGGACAAGAAAGATGTTAAGCTGTTAAAAGATTGGGGTTGGGGCAAGAACAATCCTATATAACAGTGGCTCGTGAGCCACATGCGGCTCTTTGGCCCCTTGAGTGTGGCTCTTCCACAAAATACCACGGCCTGGGCGAGTCTATTTTGAAGAAGTGGCATTAGAAGAAGTTTAAGTTTAAAAAATGTGGCTCTCAAAAGAAATTTCAACGTTGTACTGTTGATATTTGGCTCTATTGACTAATGAGTTTGCCGACCACTGCTATATAATAAAAGCCTAATATGCAAATTGACTGAATGGCAGAATGACTGGTGGAACAACTGGTCACTATGATGCGCACTGACCACCAGGGGGCAGACACTCAATGCAGGAGCTTCCCCAGCCCACAGATCCCAGGCGAGCCAAGGTGGGTGCGAGCTGGGGGTGGGGGGGGATGGGGGGGGTTGCCCCGCTGGTCACCCCACAGATGGGACCTGATCGCCGGTCAGGCTTAGGGACCATACCCATGCACAAATTTTGTGCACCAGGCCTCTAGTGTAAAAATATACCGAAAATAGAAAGCATTTTGGCTCAAGGGTAGAGTTTAAGTAAGGGGCTTGGAGGGGGAAAAATGGCTAAACCATTGGCTGGAATTTTATACTGCAGGTCTCCACTCTGGATGAAAATTTCTACATCAGGAAATTCTGAGGGCAGAGCTATCATCAGGAAAATCATTCTGGCAATGGTGTGTGGAAGAAACAAGAGTAGAGACACAGATGGACTAAGTGGGAAATAATTTTATAGATGAAAGAATTGAGGCCCAGAAGAAACATTGCATCCTTGGGCTCAGTAGCCCCAATAATTTATTTTCAAGGCCCTTACTACTTGTTGTTGGTGCAATCAGAGCAGAAGCTTCCTTTACTTACTATGAAAACTGAGAGTTATTTTGAGGGTATTATCCATGTTACTAAATTCACTTTAATGTCCTTTCCCTTGTATAGACTTACCTCCATGTGTCCTATATCTGTTTCTAAGAAAGGCTTTTTCACTAAGATATTAAAGCTTGCATTTTTTAAAAGTACGAACAGAACTGAAGAAGAGAGAGGTTGATCAAACATGTGCACCAAGACAATGAATCCAAACATCTGCCTATATACTTGGAAGAACAAGACTGTGAATGTGTTTTCATTGTCCTATTGGCAGTGATCCTGTTCTGTTAGACTTCCACTCAGCAATGTGGAGTGTTGCCTATCAAATGAGTGGGGCTTTGCCAACTGCTCAGAGTTGCAAAGGCAGGCCCAGGTCACACCACCTCTTTACAACTTCTTATGTCGAGCAAGGGTGCTGGAAGGTGGGAGTTCCCTGCTAAGGAACCTAGACCTTGAGGATGCATTTTCCTTTTGCGTACTCAGCCATTTACTAAAATTTCTATTCCTGATTATTATTGTTGAGTTACTCTTAGAAGCTGAATAGCTAACAAATGCTCTGAACAGGGCAGGGCTGAGGGCAGAGCTATCATCAGGAAAATCCTGACCCCATTGGTGTCTGAATGCCACTTGGATTACGATAAGAGATACTAAGGCACGTAGCTTTATTTATTTTCAAGTTGTAAGAAAATCTGTGTCTCTTCTTTGAGGTTCAGTGATTGTATCCTCGTATGTGTGCACAGCATGTGTGTGTGTGTGTGTGTGTGTGTGTATGTGTATGTATGTATGTGTGTTTGTGTGTGTGTGTGTGTGTGTGTGTACTGGAATTTCACACTGGCTTTCATAGCACTTCGCCAAACAAAACCCAAACTTCTTACCCAGTGAACAGCTTCAAGGTAACTGGCCAGAAGTGACTGTTTTCTAGGTTAGCTCATTCCGCTGGATGGAACCTTTTCCAGGGTTTATTAAAAGCTTTTTCTTTTTCAACTGGATTTATCGCAAAAACCCCCAGATATGTAAAGTTCTTATAACCCAACCTTCTTAGAAAATCAAATGCCATATATGGCACCCCATTTGTTCCAACCACCAGTCACTGTGAGTTTGTGGCTATATGGCAGGAGAAAAATGTGGCCAAATTTATGTTGTTCAGCCAAATTCATCTTGACATTTTATTTTCAAAAAGCTAGACATTTGTCAATATCTGATGGACCTAGGAAGATAAAAACAGTTATCCTGTTGGTCAGGATTAACTGAGAAATCTTGAGATGTTTTAATAGCCTCTTTAGCTATTACTAATGGTTTGGCCTATTTATACTCATTCAAGATGTGTTTGTTAGCATTTTCACAGTTGCTCTAATTAGAAATAAAGTTCACTGGTCTCATATTAGTGGCCAAACACATAGATATTTATCATTTGAGCACTTAATTAGAGCAATGAGGCTTTAAACTATAATAGTATGATTCACTGCTTCAAAAAACAGAATTATTAAGAGTATACCAGAAGCTAAACCTGCCTTTTGTGTGTTTAAAAAGAATTTTACTGCATATGTACATATACATACATAGACACACATACAAATATATGAATATGTATAAAATACATGTATCAAATGTGCTTATAAAATGTATATTGGAAAACAAGTTAATTTGTTTGAATTTATTTTTAAATTATAGATGTTCTTTGAGAAAAAGAAAACAAGTTATATAAATGATATTCAGAAATTTGTATTCATGTATTTTAAAACCAAATATGCTTTTTAAACCAGATCACTTACTTATTCTTTTTTTATTGAGATATAATTAACGCAAGGCAGTATACTAGTTTCAGGTTGTCTTTTCTTAAACTTATCTAAAAATTTAGTAAGTAGTCACGTTGCTTTCATGATAGTTTGAGTTTGCTCCAGAATACAGGATTACAATGGGTTTTTTCCCCAAAAGTTCTACAATAACCACTTTTGTAAATGTTCATGAAAAGCTCTACAACTACTACCAGTTGCTTGTTTTTAAATGTTTACTTATATATATATTTTTTAAAATCTTCACCTGAGGATATTTTTTCATTGATTTTTAGAGGAAGTGGAAGACAGAGGGATAAACAGAGAGAAATATCGATGTGAGAGAAATGCATCAATTGGTTGCCTCCTGCAGGAGCCCTGACCAGGGCCTAGGTTGGGGAGGAGCCTGCAGCTGAGGTACATGCCCTTGACCGGAATCAAACCCGGGGCCACATTCTGTCCACTGAGCCAAACCAACTAGGGCTATATTCTTGAATGTAGATACAAATCTAAGAAAGAGACTGAGGACCTATCTCTCCCATTCTCCAAATGGACTTCTCAACCTAAAGTATAGATTAAAACAAAGAGTCCTTAGAGTTACTGAAAGTGAAATGCCCATCTATTTGCAAGCAAATTTATGCTTTCCCCTGTCTTAAGTATGGATAGTTTTTCCAATCATATTGTTCAACCTTTCCAGTTTCAAAGTTTGAAAATGATTTATAGTTAGTGGCCATAATATGTTGAATATTACCTATACTTATTAAGATAAGTTGGGAATTACTATGTCAATTTTGTATAAACAAAATTTTTTTGACTTTATCTCTCAAATCTTCCATTTGATCCTGTAAAATGTATTGGAAATCCTGGTCTCACATGTTTAAGCTAGAAATCACCTGCCTCATATGTTCCTACTTCACCTTTCTCTTTCATAGCTGTACTTTTTCATCTACCCCAGGGATCTCCATGAGTCTCACATCTTCATGTTCAGCTCAGATCTCATCCCTAAGCTCCAGATTCATAATGCCAGACCTTACTGAATATCTCTTCTTCTTGGTGGGTACCTTAGGCACAACTGAACTTTCATTTTCCCACATAAGAACACCAGCTAGAAACCTGGTGGTAATCTTAGACCAAATTTAACTAGTTTTTACATACTTTTCTATTTCCAAAATATAACTCCGGTTTACCTCTTCTTCTCCAGTCTCATAGCCACTTGTAACAAGGACTAGGTCATCTCTCACATGAATTATTGGCAAAACCATCAGTCATCCAAACTCAGAAATGGGCTTCCACTCACTGGAACCTGCTGGAAATCCCTCTGCCTCAGACTTTTGTCCCTTTATCTTAGTCAGAGGTTATGTCCAAATACCTTAATAGAGCATTCACCCATTGAATACTTAATGTTTGAACTGAGATTTGAAGGACAAAGAGGAGTTAATCAGGGAAGAGGGGAGAAAGATCATTCAAAGCAAAGGAAGCAGCACGTGCAAAGTCCCAGTGGTGGGTGGGAACACAGCTGGTAGTATAGACTGAAAGAAGACCAGTGGGGCTGGAGCAAAGGTCAGAGGTCAGAGAGGTAGAAAGCCTGATAAGGGCGAGGCAGGCAGGTACAACTTGTGCAATGCTTTGTTGTCTTTGTTAAGAAACTTTGCCTTGAAAGCAATAGTGAGCCTCTGAATACTTAGGAGGGAGGTGTGATGAAAAAACAGTTGGAGTTTGTAAAAGATCACTGACTATGAATTGGAATAAAAGCTGATTTGGATGGCAAGACTCTACCACCATGGTGGGGAGGAGTACAAGACCAGCAGCACAAGGGATGGCAGCTGAGCCTTAGAGCTTCTTTGGGAGCCCTAGATATTCTCAGAGATTTGGTTTCCTGGAAGCAAGCTGGGGTCAGGATGAGGAGGCCACAGAGAATGGGGCCCTAAACTCTAGAAGCAATGGCCAGACCCAGAGCTAAAAGCACTGGTGCCAGGTTGATGCCCAAAACAACAGGTGGGTCAAGCAACACCACTGCAAATTCTTGGAAGACCCAGAGAATGGCCCCAACAACCAACCAGGGGGAGAAATCCTGAAAGACTGGATAATTACCTCAAGGAGATGTCTTTAACCTAGAAGATGACAAGCTCATATGTTTTGTGCCATCAACATAAATGCAGGCTAAAGAGCAATATGAAATTGATAATGGAAAGTAAAGTGTGTGGTATGTAAATTCAAAATCAATACATAGCCATGTAAAATGATTCATTTCAGGTGCCTTCAAAATCGACTAATTGTATATAATTTTATCTGCTTGTAAATGCCTATTTCCATCAATTTTTGGAGCTTCATATTTGGAAACAAATGCTGATCTTGATAATGACTACTCCCTGTGGCTTTGAAGGAAGTGAGCTTTGTAAAATATTTTTGATTCAGTTTGAATACAGGTGAATTGCAATTAGAATAGTAAAATAAATACATAACATGTAAACATATTAATTGATGATGGGAACTGTAACTCTGGATAGCTAAAAATTTTGCAATAGCCTGAAAATGACTTCTCCCCCTTTGGGGTAAGTTCTCTGGAAAGCCATGTCATCAAAAGGAGATAGGTGAGCATGGCATCAGAATTGGATTGGTATGCCCTGGCTGGTGTGGCTCAGTTGGTTGGGCATTATGCTATGCACCAAAATGTTGCCAGTTCAATTCCAGGTCAGCGCACATACCCAGATTATGGATTTTATCCCTGATTAGGGTGTGTATGGGAGGAAACTGATCGATGTTTCTCTCTCACATCAATGCTTGTCTCTCTCTTCTTCCTCTTCCTTCCTCATTTTAAAAATGAATTGGAATGGTGTGTTTAATGGCATAGTCTGATCATTAGATACATCCCTCACTAAGAAGGGGATGAAGCTTTCATCAGCCTGGGTGCATCTTTTCCTCTAAGTAGTGCTTGAGTAGGCATTGCCAAAGTTTAACTTGATGACTTTTCTTTCTCTTTGTGCCATAATCTTTTCTTTCTGCCATTGATTTCTGAGATTTGTCCACACAGATGAAGACCCACTGGTCAGGATTTATTATTTCTTTATATCAAGAGCTTCGTAAGTGCAAAATCCTGATGCTTTTTTAGTATAAGAACCACACTCGAGTACCCTTCAGCCTTCATTATAACAAGTCTTATTTGGAAGTTGTATGGAAGTTAACCA
The DNA here is from genome assembly GCF_963455305.1 of Plecotus auritus. NCBI lineage: Eukaryota > Metazoa > Chordata > Mammalia > Chiroptera > Vespertilionidae > Plecotus > Plecotus auritus. The sequence continues at coordinate 82,679,062 of NC_137771.1, forward strand.
GTTGAAAATTCATTGCATAGCAGTGTCTGATGAATGAGCATTTATCCTATCACAAATGTGTCCTTCTCCGAAGGTGAGTAATTCCAATTTTTTATGCCTCAGCTACTGAATCTGCAGAACTTGCTCTACTTGCTCTTGTAATCACAGACTATGCAGCATAAACATAGAGGCAAAGTCAAGAAAGTGGAGAATCAAGGCAATTGTTAGCAGTCCTTTCCTTCTCCCTGTTGTTTCTTTCCTCTTATTTATATTTCCCTGCCTGCCACACAAAACCCAGATTCTACTCCTTCCCACCTCGTTATATATGCACAAAGTCCCAATGAGGAAAGAAAGCAAAACCTGGGGCTTGAGGTGACTGCAGACTGGGCAGATAAAAGAACTTGGACATGGTTTTGCAGTGACAGCACTTCTCACACTTATCATCCAAACTTCCTCCTTGCTGCCTTGTCTGCTTCCTTTACTATCCTCTTACCCTAACTCATGGCTTCCACTCTCACCTCAGATATTCTTCCTTTTCTTCTCCTTGTGGAGATGAAGGCAGGTGTGTGTGTGTGTGTGTGTGTGTGTGTGTGTGTGTGTGTGTGTGTGGTTGTGTGTGTGTGTGTAAATTAAATTGGATTGAAATACACTGGAATAAATGAAAGCCAGGGAGAAAGCCATTTCCCCACTATTGCAGAAACAGCCCCCCTAGAAAGGAGATAGAATTGATGAGCACCTCAGGTAGAATCCCACAGTCCTATCCCTTTGGGCTTCTTCCTCCCCTACCCCAAACTAGGCCTTCCACTCTACATGACTTCTTCCCTTAAAAAAGGAAGTAGAAATGAAATGGCATCACTGTGTGCCTACACACTCTGCTTCTACTTACTTCAGGATCTAAAGAGACAGGCTCAGCTCTGGGCCCAATATGTGCCTACTAAAGTACCATATCATATCTCCTAAGCACAGGCCCTTCCTTTTGCTTATTTGTTGAAATAGCAGATGGCATCTTAACTTAGGCCCTCCCAGGACAATAGAGATGAACAATGAGGATAAGATTCAGCAGGGATCCTTTAAATAAATTGCATTGGTTTCAGATAACTTTGATAGCATATCATTTCCATTGGAACAAGTAAATAATCAGACACTTATTAAACAAAGGAAGCCAATCATGATGACCTTGACACTTGATAAAGATAGTCAATCTAGATAAAGTTGCTTTGAGGTTTGTTTTCTGCTGTGCCTACAGTTATACTGAAAGTCTTCAAGTATTTTTTGTGGGCATGGAATTTGGCTTGCTATGCCTCCCTTCTAGGACATTTTTCAGGTACATTAGGGAAGCATCTCAGTTCTCAGATAAAAATGCCAACTAAAAGCAGAAATGAGGGGAAAAAATTCTACTTTAGAATAATGACAGGTTGGCAGGTTGAATGGTGGGGTAACAGGAACAAGAAGAATTATCTGCTTCAGTGACACCCATTCCACTGTCGTACTCACATTAACAGCATAGGCATGACTGAGATGGAGTTTCCATTAACACGCCCATTCTGGTTCTTTCTGTTTCCGCTGTTCTCCAATACTGATCAGTTCCTTTTAAAAAATGTCCTCAGGCTGAAATTTTCCCTGTTTGACATCAATCCAAAGGTAAATTGCCTGCAAAGTTTGAGGCAAATTGTAATTGTGCTCATGTCTGCTTCACCAAGTGTACAAGCTTATTCTTCCAGTCAATTTTCATTTTAGGGGTCTTCTCTACAGCCCACTTAGAGTCACTGACAATGATTTAATAACAGACTTTTGCCTGCCTCATTGAATAACCATGAGCTACTTTTGATATTGCTAATTTAAAAAAGGAACAGTAAACAATCCTGGCATTATTATACCAAGTTAAGTCATGTAAATAATGTATAATAAGTATTAGCAAAACATTATTTGGAACTATATTTATATCATGATTGATAGGTTCATATAGATAGACAGAAAGAATCGTGTTCATTTGTTTATACTAGTGTCTAGATAGATCTATTTACTCTTCATCAGTGATCACTCTAATTTTGTTTGACAAAGAGACCAAGATTTTGCTACTTAGCCTATAATATTTTTTTTTGCCCCTGTAGATTAACTGACTTGTATTCTTCTTTGAAAGATTATGGATTCTACGTTTAGACTGCAGGAATTGCCCAGTCTTCCTGGTTGCAGAATGTTCCAAGCCACATTACTTGGGCTATAACTAAGGTTGTCTTTAACCTGGCAGGCTTGTTACCTGAAAGATGTCTTATAAGGTCATCTCAACATCAAATCCATCTTGTCTCAGGGTGGCAGAATCTCAGAGGGCTTGGATGCCTGTGTGTGTAGCCAAACTGAGGATGATTGCAAGACAGACCAGAATACGGGAGCTAGCAAACAAGTCAGGGTGCCCGAGTGTGTGTTGTGGAGTTTGACTGAGGCTCCCCAGTTGCCACAAGTGCTTCTTTGAATGGTTCCAGACCATGGTACTCTCCTCAGCCTCTCTAACCACACGTGGGGTCACCTTGCCAGGATGGAAATGTTATCATTGCTGTTACTTCTTCATCTTCATTTCCTAAAGAATAAAAAGATCCTTTTGACTACATCTTGTAGGCAGAGAGTACTTTTCCTCCTTTTCAAGTCAACATGTAACTAAAATTTATAACAAAGAAATAAACGAGACACTTAGCTTTCATCACTTGCCCCGTTCTGGTCTTTTCATTCTATTTATTCTTCATTTTCTTGGATATAGAAAAAGAAGGAATGAAAGAAGCCTGGATTTTTTAAAAGATGTGTCTGTTTCCACCTAATTTGATGAATGTTATTATACAAAACATTAGAAATGTGTTAAGAGGAATTATTTGTTTACACCTTAAGCTGCATGAAAAGCAATATTGCTTCAGTCTTGTTAAATCAATTACTCTCCGGGCTTTCAGGAGTTGGCAAGCAACCCTGCATGCCCTCCAAAAGAGCTGAAGCTGCAGGATTATTATTTAAAACCTATATGATTCATACCTTCCAAAAAAACAAATGTAATCCCTTCTGAAATCCAGATTGGACTATTTCAATAGCAAACACATTCACTTATTATTCCTGGCACTCACTTTCGTGTTAGGGACTCCTTTGGCCATTCAGTCGGGCCCAGCTTTCATAATGAAATCTATCCCTCAGATAAAGGAAAATAAACAGACTTGGTACCTTAGGCTAACATGATTTTCTGAGTTTTGGAGGGCAGCAGATTGTTCATTTTTTTCAACCTGATAAGTTTCCAAGGCAAAATGATTTATCTCTGTCCAGTTCTTCTTGGGATATTCACTGGGCAAAAGTGGATTAAGGAAGAAGTAGAGAACCGGCTCAAATATAAAGGGAAGGAACTCTAAGGGAAATACTGAAAAGATGATGGCCCAACCCGATTACTGTGTATCCTCTAAAGGGAGCAAAAATCAAATTAAATTGGAGAAAAAGAAAGTGAAAAGTGAAGGAAATTGCAATATTTTGGTCTAAGAGAGATTGCATTGTGGGGTTAACAGAATTTAGATAGCAACATCATTTTTAAAACTAGATTGGCTTATGCCTGTAATTCCTGAATGTACTGTTCTTAGGCAAAGTTTGTGCATGTCTTCCTCTAACATGACACGAGAGAGAAAAAAAATGTTCACAAATGATAATTGCCTCGTGCCAGCAGTCACATAATTTCCTTTCAAAAGAGAGCAGAGGAAAGAGCGGCTGCCAAGCCAAGCTTGCAGGCTGCGAGGCCCCAGAGCTCTCCTTTTTCTGAGGTCCCACCCACAGCCTGTCATTTCTCTTTTTCCAAAGCCTCAGTTGGGCACGTGGGAAAGCTCCCTCCCGAGCCCAGCTTGGAGGAACTGCCCAGCTGGGATTCTCCTCTTCCAACACACACTCTCCATTCACCACGACCCTGTGGGTGGGGAAGCTCATCACTCTGGAGGAGGTGCCCTGACACGTCACCGAGACAAGACACACATAGACGTGTGAGTAACCCAGTAACAGTCCAAGATGAATGTGAATAAATGCCAAGTTAGTGCAGACTGGTTGTTCTCACTCTGGTTTCACATCACTGTCATGATCATTGGGGAGAAAGGAGTGGAGTTGGGGTTACCATTGCTACAACAGAATCTGATCCCCTGACCTGCCTTATAATAACAACAGCAGGAGGCATCTGTATAGAGTTCAGAGTGTGCCAGGCCTCCCAGCAATCCCATGGGTGGTATGTGAAGAGAATGAAGAGTACCAGCTCTTAGAAAGATCATCTACCTGAGGCACTTTGTGTCTGGTGCAAACATGAGCTGTCTTTTGCATCATCCTCCCAAACTGAGAGATGAGGAAACTAAAGTTGAGTGGTGGTAAGAGGTAGTGGTTGGTAGGAGCTAAATTCTCACTGTGATCTGACTCTAAAGGCCATTCTCTTTACTTTTATGTCTCACTACTCGGTGACGAGTGGGCGAGTGTGTCGAGCCTGGCAGTCTCTATCAGTAGTTTTGAACCAGAACTGCGTTTAGTGCCTCAGGGGAGACCTGCAGGATGAAGTTTTAAGAGCATTCTCCATGGAGGAAAAGAGGTGAGGGAACATGGTTTGGGTTGAAGAGGCAGAGAGGCAGGTGGTTTAGATGGTGGAGAGGGACTGGGAAGTGGTGGATGGGACAATTCAACTGGGTCTGATGGTTAACTGGAAAGTAGGACATTAAGGAAGTTAAGCTCATGTCCCTGTCTTGCTCTTCACATGCTTCCAGGCACATGCCACAAATTCTCCTCCTCAGACATCCAGTTCCCCACTGAGGTCTTCTCATCCTTCCATAAGGCAGTTGCATGTTTAGTCAGTCACAGAGCCTCAGTGCATCATGGGACTTTGACCCGGTGCAGCCCATTGGAGCAATGTCCTCTCCAGGACAAATATTTCCAGGATTGGGGAACTCACTATCTTGCAAGGGAGCCCAGTTCTTTGATGGACAACTTTCATTTGTAGAAAGCACTTCTTTATATAATCTCTGCTTCTTGAGCCCCTCAGGTATTTATAGGTGGCTATCCTATGCTGAGTTTATTCTCCAAGCCAAAGGACCCCACTTGCCTCCATTTAAAAACTGTCCTCATAACTTTATTTTGATGCAACTACCCCTAGTCTGTAAGTCCCTGGAAATAATAGTATGGCTTTGGGAGCAAGGAGTGAGTTTACATTAACAGCTCTCTGCATACATAGGGTAGTTAAAAATGGACAGAAAAGCATTGAGAGGAAATGGAAAGTATATCACCCACACACATGCATGAAAAGTGAAACTAAAGTCAAAGCAAGCATTAACTGTCACATGAGGTGTTCCAGAAGTCTTAGTGTAAAATAACTTCAAAAGTATATTTGCTAAGGTCTTACAAAACACACCATTGGAAAATTAAATTACTTAAATGTCCACTTTTCTTATTATGATTTATAAATGTTTAATATATTTTTATTGTAATATTTGTTTCAGGCAACATTAGCCATCTTTGGAGGGGATGGATGCTGATGAGGGACAGGGGACCCTTTAGAGATGTGTGACTCCCTCACTCACTTGCACATAAAAGGAGTTTTCTTTTTTTTATAAAGAAGGCTGCATTTAAAAAATATAATTTTTTAAAATTTTTTTATTGATTAAGGTGTTACATATGTGTCCTTATCATCCGAAAGATGCAAATCAAAATGAAGAGATATCATCTCACACCTGTCAGAATGGCTATCATCAACAATCAACAAAGACAAGTGCTGGCTAGGATGCGGAGAAAAAGGAACCCTTGTGCACTGCTGGTGGAAATGCAGACTGGTGCAGCCACTGTGGAGAACAGTATGAGGTTTCCTCAAAAAACTAAAAATGGAACTCCCATTTGACCCAGTGATCCCACTTCTATGAATATATCCAAAGAAACTAGACAACAGGGAAGTGAGGGAATAAAATATATTTTTATTGATTTTTCAGATAGGAAAGGGTAGAGATAGAAACATCAATGATGAGAAAGAATCATTGATCGGCTGCCTCCTACACATGCCCCCTACTGGAGATTGAGCCCACAACCCAAGCATGTGCTCTTGACTGGAATAGAATCAGGGACCCTTCAGTCCACCGTTTGACGCTCTATACACTGAGCCAAACTGGCTAGGGCTGAAAGGAATTTTCCACTGCCAGTTTGTGATTGGGAGCCAGGAGGCCAAATTGCAGACATCCAAACTATGCTTGAGTTCTTTCCTTTCCACCTGCTTCCATCCTCAAAGTTACCTTGTGCTCCAAGATGGCTGCTGGAGTGCCTGCTATTATAGCTCTGCTCCATTCAAGCATTGGGAAGAAGCAGAAATCAGACACACTTCTCCTTTATTTAAGGAAGTTTCCCAGAATTCCTACATAACACTTTCACTTATATCTATTGGTTAAAACCAAGTCACAGCTAGAACCTGTCAACAGTACAGCCAGCTTAAAAAGTAATAGATTCCATTATCAAGAATGGAGATTGAAAGACAACTAGAGTTTCTCGTCTCCTCAACCAGTGTTATATGAGATTACTGGCTCCCTCACATCATCACCCCTTTTTCTACCATTGCCAGTTGACATTCTTTAAATGGTATCATGTTGTTTTATTTACATTGCTGAAAAGGATGACCATGTATCCATGTTTATTAACTAACTAGAGGCTCAGTGCACAAAATTCATGCACAGGTAAGGTCCCTAGCAGCTTCTGGCTGCCAGCTGCTGGCCAGGGCCTTCCTTCGTTCCGCACTGCCCCCTGGTTGTCAACACACATCATAGTGAGCAATCAAACTCCTGGTCGGTGGAACTCCTGAGGGGACACTTTGCATGTTAGGCCTTTATATATATAGATGTTTTTGTAGTCTTTTCTAAAAAGTTGCTACTTATATCAGTAGTCTATTTTTAATTATTTTTCATCTTTTTCTTATTGATTATTGAATCCTTTATTTATTAGAAATATAAACCAGCCCACACAGTGTGGCTCAGTGTATCTTTTTCATTAGAATATGTTTTTGTTAAATACTCATTGTATGATGTACATTTTAATTGGCATAAATTATGTATCTATATCTATATCTATAATTCTGTTTCTTACTTGCTTCACTCAGGACTACAATTTTAAGGTCCATCCCTTATGTTCTGTGTATATTTGGTCCATTGCTTCTAATTTCTGCTCCATCCTCTTGGTGTGTGTCTAACGTTTCACCAGTCCACTCTGCCAGCAATGGACACACTCCCAGCAATGTACAATGGGAATTGGGATTGTTTCCATTACAAACAACACTGCATCCACTTATGGATCTGTGTGAGATAGATTTCATTGCTTTACAATAAGGAGCTTCTGTTCAACAAAGACTGACATAGATAAAGTTAACAGATGATGACAAAAAGGAAAATGATATTTGTAATGCCTAAGCTAACAAGGGATTAGTATCTAGAATGCACAGGAACCTTCTCAAATTGAGAAGACAAATACAGGAAACCAATAGAAATTGAGCAAAGAATATAAGCTGGCATTTTATAGGCATTTTATGAAAATGGAAACCCAAAAAACTAATAAGTATTTGAAAAGATGTTCAAATTCATTAGTAATTCAAGAAATGAATTTAAAAACAAATGTATGCCATATGAGAATGGCAAAAAACCAGAAACCAGATATTATCAGGTATTGGTGTGGATTTACAAACATGGAACCCTTCACGCCAGCAGGAGAGTAAACTGTGGTCAAATTAAGTGCACACACACTCCTGACTCCAAAATTCCACTCTTCTACCAGCACTTGTATAGTTTGGGTTTTGTTTATTTTTAGCACATAAATATTTAATCCATCTGGATTTATTTTGTTGTAGAGTGTAAGTATTGAGCAATATTTATTTTCTGCAAATGTTTGGCCAGTTGACAAAACACTTTTGAATAATACCACCTTTCCCTCACTGTCACTCTATCATTTACTAATTTCTTATAGATTCCTGGGTCTGTTTCGAAGTGTTAGATTTCTAAAGAGCGGATTTCGGGGCTGCCAAGCAGTGACCCATTTGAAGAATGTTTAATCACTCCTGTGTTTTGTGCTTTGATGTAAAGAGCCATGAACTAACTACAGATCCAAAGGAAAAAATAGTCACTGAAACCAAGGGCTGCTTTCCCTTGTACTGACAAACTCCTGTTGTATGGAACTTTGTTTTCTGGCTGGTATTCTTAAATGAGCCCTTTCTCACATTCCTTCCTCCTTCCTGGTCTCCAGCCTTCTGGTAGCATCTTTTGCTTCTATATCTTTGACAGACGTTAAATTTTTATCCTCTCTCTTCTCTCTTTTACTCCCCCCCCCCCCCCCCCCGCTCCCCACCCACAAACTTAATCCTGTTTCAAAAAGAAAGTTTAAAGTCTTAAATATAGTTTGGAAATCAGAAAACCTCTCTGGAGATTAGCAATTTAGCAATTTGGAGATTTCACTCAGCCCAAATACCAGTATAAAAAAAACCACTCCTTCAGAATTGAAGTGCCTCTTTGTTTCACAATGCCAAGCCTGGTGGCACTCGTGTGCATTCTCCTAGAATGAGGCTCTCCCTGCATAGGCTCAGTGCGATTACCAGAAACAAGACGCCTGGCTACTGAGGGTTAAAACCTGAGGAGCAGCCCTGCCAGCATGACTCAGTGGTTGAGCATCAACCTATGAACCAGGAGGCTGCCCAGGGTTGCAGGCTTGATCTCCAGTAGGGGGTGTGGAGGAGTCAGCCGACCAATGATTCTCTCTCATCATGGATGTTTCTATCTCTCTCTCCCTCTTCTTTTTCTCAGAAATCAATAAAAATATATTCAAAAACAAAACAAAACCAAAAACAAACAAACAAACAAACAAAAACTTGAGGAGCAGCCCAGACATCTAAAAACCAGCTTCACATCAGGGAGATCAAGTCACTTATCAAGGCTGCAAAAAGTGTGCTCTGCTTGAAGAGTGTCAGTCACTTTAGTTCTAAAAGACACAGACAGCACTCAAAGGCTGTCAATCATGCCCTATAAAAGAAGAGAAGTAACTTTTAACATATGAATTGCCAACATTTTCCATAGTAAATTAAATAGAATTTTTTGATGTAAAAAATTACTATTTTTCAGATTTGGCCAGTTCTTTTCCATGAGAATATTTGGAATAGCATTATCTGTCAGATTAAAAGAAAAAAAGATTAAATAGACCTATTAAAGCATAAAGGAAAAGATCTGGTCCCTTGATGGTAATGTTCCATAGTCAACTTGAAGACTGACAATGTGCTAGACTAGGAAGCTGTCCTGCTGGGGATAGTCAACAACCGGATTGCACTGTCCAATACAGCAGCCACGAGACACATGGGCTATTGAAGTTTAAGTAAAATTCAATAAAACTAGTTTTAGTCACACTGGACACATTCCAAGTGCTCAATAACTCCACGTGGCTAAGTGGCTACTTCCTTGAACTGCAAATATATAGAACATTTTCATTATCACAGTAAGTTCTTTTGGGCACCACTGAGTAGACCCATGTTACTCAACACATGGTAGTGGGCCAGCAGCACAGACATCACCCAGAAGCTGAGCAGCGTCATGGGTGTGGGGCCCAGAGTTTAGAAAGGTTCTGCTCGTGGTTTAATGCTTTGTTGTCGCCATCTTGAAATTGATAATGACTTTTGAGCAAGAGGTGCTGTATTTTTATTTGCACTGAGCCCCACAAATTATGTAGCCAATCCTGCATGGATCTTGTTACAAATGCAAAACATCTGGCCCCACCCCACACCTGCTGAGTCAGAACCTGAATTTTAACAAGACACCCCCCCCTGCGCCCCCTGGCTGAATTTTATGGACATTAAACTTTGAGAAACAGGATCTAGAAGAGCAGTCCTTAAGCTTTTTAAAATATGGAACTTTTTCTTTAAATTGATAAAAATAAAATTTACACAGAGCCAAATATATAAAACAGATCAAAATAATTATGCCCAAAAGTGCAATTTATATAGTCATTGTTAAATAACACCTGTTTATTTTGGGATTCCTAGGGTTCTGTGGAAGAGCTTGAACACCTATACTCTAGAACTCCTTGGTTGGAGATAGTTTACAATACTGAAGCAACCCCAATCCTATTCCTAAGGAGAACTGGCAAACCCCGGGTAAGCCAAGTCTCTTGGAATAAGGAGACAAATTGGAACCATGGTAACCATAATATGATGCAATCTTTGTAGGTGATATTGGCCAAGGAGTATTTGTGCTCCTCCCATTTTGTGCTAGGCACTCATTACATCACCTCGTTTAAATGTCACAGCTCAATAAAGGAGGTGCTGGAATTAACCACACCCTACACATGAGTAAGTGAGGCTTAGGTTGAGGAAGTAACTTACCTAAGCAGAGGCAAGATTTGAACCCAGGTTCAGAACTGGGATTAGGATGGGATGAGGGAAGCACACTCCTTGGGTGCAAAATTTAAGGGAGAGGCAAAAATTCAGTAATCAAGATATGTAATATTTGAATTTGATTTTTTTAAGTCTAAATTAAAACTATCCATGAAGAGCAAACTATATTCATTTTAAGTAAAGGCAGATTATTGTTGGTTTATGACCCTGCATTATTGTGCAACAGGAACAGTCGTTTCCTCTCAGCCCATGTTCCCAGCACTGGGCATTGCACAGCCACCAAGTTGAGGAAGGCTGACAACAATGCATGAACAGACTGGTCAATGCAGATTTTAGCTCTAGTCACGATTTCTTATTTTAGAGATTTTAACTTTTCCCACTTCGGCCACCCTAAGAGAGGATGATGTGATAAATGTAGATAGGGGCCACATTTTTCCTTCTGCCTCAGGCTCCAATGTGTATTGCCACTACCCAGGTCCATCAGATTTCAGATCCTGGGTTGAAAACCTGCCTGTGCCTACACCAGTGATCTCCGTCCTGGCTGCACATTAAAATCAAACATCTCCACACTGGGACCAATCCCTAGAGTCCCCTTTCATTTGTCTGGATAGTTCAAAATGAGGCCTGGCATTGGGTTTGTTGTAAAACGTCCCAGTTCATTCTAATGCAAGCATGTCAAACTCAAAGGCTAACACAGGCCAAATAAACAAAAGCTTCAATTTTCATAGACACGTAGGCTTATTTTGATAGAGACATGCTGAATACAAAGGGCTGAAATAAATGAGTAATCATTAACATAAAATAATAGAACATTTTAATAAAAGTTAATATGTTTTCTTGAACATTAACTTACCAGACTGAATAACTGCACAAATTAATAAGCGTTATGCAAATAAACCTATTTTTCTTGTTCTCCAAAAGTGAAATATTTCCTGTTGTGCACACCAAACAAATCAGTCCAAGACTAATGACTTGGCAATGTTTACTGCTAGTATTAGTGGCGAGAAATGGTGTGCCTACAGGTAAGGCACGTAAGGGAAATAAATGCAACATGATTATAGTAATCAGTCATTAGCAAATGCTGTAGTTCGTTATTATTAACTAGAGACCCAGTGCACGAATTCGTGCATGGGTGGGGTCCCTCAGCCTGGCCTGCGATTGGGTTGATCAGGGCCATCAGGGCCATCTCCCCAGTTCTGATTAGGGCCAGCCAGTGGTGGGGAGGGACCATGGGAGGTTGGCCAGCCATGGGAGGTTGTCTGTGGGAGTGCACAGACTACCAGGGGGCAGCTCCTGCATTGAGCGTCTTCCCCCCTTGTGGTCAGTGCATGTCATAGCAACCAGTCGACCGGTCATTTGGTCAACCAGGCATAACAGTCGCTTAGGCTTTTATATATATAGTTTATGTATAACAGGATATTGTAAAAATTAAGTTATGGATTTTTTATTAAAACATTTCTTACATACTGTTATCTTAACTGGGCTGCAAAAATATTCATTGTGGGCTGTGAGTTTGACATGCTTGTTCTAATGTGTGGTCAAGGTTGACAGTTACTTTGCTACACTGCACTGCCTCCTGTGGAGGATGACAGGAGCCCCGCACACAAAACAACATTCTCTCTGCGCTTTCTGTGAGGTGAGGTCAGCTGGAAAACACTTCCTCTTTCAGATTGGAATAAGAATCATAGACTCTTAGATCTAGATGTTGCCTTAGGAATCATAGACTGCTGAGCTAAAAGGACCTCTAATCAGATTGCCAATGATACTGATGAAAAACAGAGGCTCAGAAAGGTAATGAGGGGTGGAGAGACAGGAGAAACAAAATCCCAGAACTCAGCCCAAGTTCTTCAAGGCACCCATCAGAGAAAAAACACTTCCTTCTCTCACCAAAAAGAAATGAAAGCAGACCCCCCACCACGTCAGTAGATTACCCCAAGTCATAAGAATTATAGTAAAAATTGTCTATTTAATTCAGCATCTTAAAACATTTTTCAGAATAAACTTGATTAATCTGAATCCCAATTGTTAAAGTGATAACCAGCAGGGCAAATGTTTTGTTTGATCGGTATTGTTTTAAAAAGTTTACAGAACATTTAAATGTTGAGAGAGTTCACATAAAATTTTAGAGAATGTATTTCTCTTGAAAGATTGGGATATTTGGCAAGTGGACCTGCATTCCTGACCGTAACAATTGGCCGAGCTGGGTCACTGCGTCCCACTGGAAGCAGGTCCAAGCCCTCCCCTTTTTGTCACAGCCCCCACTACTTCCAGTCGCATCCATGCTCTAGGCTGGCTAAATGTCACTGCAAAATTTAAAACTAAAGTTGACATCTTGTAAATGCCAGAATCCTCCACTCAGTCTATTTCATGCATTTACATCAACTACTTGGCCCTCATAGCATTTGAATCTGCAACTCCTGATCATGTTGTCATAGTTCACCATAATTCACCATACGCTGGGGCAGAAAGAGCAACTCCTCTGCTCACTCTGAATGGAGGAGCTGCTCGGGCTGGTGGGGACTGGAGGAAGGGCCTTACAAAGAGCTGAGGGGGCTGGACGTTCTATTCTTCGGTTTCAGTCATCACGACACACCACAGACTGTCAGAGTTTTTCATTAGAAATCTCCACTTCATCAAGAATCTTCTTTCTGCCTGATAATTTGTGCTATTCTCTCATCTTGGAACATCCTCTGTCTCCATCTGAAGTCCATTTGTTCTTCCAGGCTCAGCCTCCTGGATGACTCTGTTTCGTGTGGTTCTCTCCCTTCTCAGAAATTCCTATGACATCAAGTCAGTAGAGAAACCATATGCTCTTTTGATTTCCCCAGAAGAGAGAATACACTCTTTCAGTTTGTCTACTTGTAATTTTTGAATCTCCTTAACACCCAGGATGATGCGGAACAAACAGGATAATCTCAACAGACCATGTACTTTGAAATTTTCTTTTATTGTTGATACTATTACAGATGCTTCTCATCACTCCCCCATTCATTTGCCCACCTCTACCCACCCCCTACCCCCCCTCTTCTGGCCTTCACCACACTGTTGTCTGTGTCCATGGGCTATGCATACATGTTCTTTGGCTAATCTCTTCACCTTCTTTATTGCAGTCCCTCCTCACGCCCTCCCTCTGACATCTGTCAGCCTGTTCCATGTATCCATGCTTCTGTTTCTATTTTGTTTATCAGTTTCTTTTGTTCATTTAGATTCCACATATAAGTGAGATCCTATGGTATTTGTCTTTCTCTGTCTGGCTTATTTCACTCCAGGTCCATCCATGCTATCGCAAAGGGTAAGATCCTATGCTTTGACTCAGCGTTCCCTCTGCCTTCCTATCAGAGCAGGTGATCAGATCCTACTTTCAGCCACTAGAGGTCAATCGTCCACACACATCTTGCCCTGCCCACGTTCCCTGCTGCACAGATTACTAGAGCCTCTGGAAGTAGGGCAGGCTCATTTATTTCCACTCCAACACAGCCTCAGGCCGCCAGAGCCTCTGATGCCAGGGTCCCTGCCATGCAAACAGCAGAATGAAAACACTGCAAATAGGAAAGGTCACTGCATCTGCTCTGAACATTTACTTCCCACCTGAAATCTCCGCTTCACTAGCAACGCCCCAGCTCAGGCTCTGAATATTTTTTCCGACTCAATATTCCAGCAGGAGGGAAAATAAATCTGTGACTACTGTGCACATGTGTGTGTGTGTGTGTGTGTGTGTGTGTGTGTGTGTGTGTGTGTGTGTGTTTACAGATTATTACATCAGGTTCATGGCTCAGGATTGTGTCAAGGAAGGTTTCCATTCACCCCCCCAGCCCTCAGTCCCTGGGAAGTTTCTGATCAGGGCCCTGATGCTCCAACTGTGCTCTGCTTTGGCTGCTGTTGTTTTCCACAAATAACAAGACTGACCTTTTAAAACAGGCCCTATCAAATTGCAGCAGCCTTAAGGCAGAGGCAGCGGTCAGGTTTTATCTGAGAGATTTGATGAGCCCAAAGTAACAATATGAAGGGAACCCTGTAGGTCTAGAAATGGGACAGATGCCATAGAGGGTAGGAAGTGCAGAAGGGTAGGTACCTAAGGTAAGACTAATCACGCATGCCCATGTGCCCACCATGGTGTCACGTTGGTACTGCAGACAATGATGCTGGCATTGGTTGAGTCAGAGGGACAGCAAGGGCTTGGCAAGTGCAAATGTTTGTCAGAAATTCACACGGATTTCCAGACACTGGAAAGAAAGCTAGCCTAGAGCTCAGCTTGGACTAGTGAAGACCTGGACTCAAAAGCCCTAAGCACAAGCTTCCTGGGCCGGACTAACATGTTGCAAGGTCATCTCACTGGCAGCTTCTAAGAAGCATTCAGATCTACTGGTAAACTTTACATGTCTGTTTTATCCATCACCAACACCACCGTCAAAAGGATGCACTTATTAATTAGAGGCAGCATAGCATCTCTGAAGCCAGACTCCCTGAGTGGGGATTACAGTTTGACATTTACTAGCCAGAACTTAAACTCTCTACCTCAGTTTATTCACCTGTAAAATAGAACTAATAATAGTACCTACCTCAGTGGATTACTCTGAAGATTAAATGAGTTATATATATATATATATATATATATATATATATATATATATATATATATATGTCCCCTTGGGCGGGAGTTCAACCAACCAGGCTCGCTATGACGTGCACTGACCACCAGGGGGCGGCATGGAATGAAGGAAGGCGCCGGCTGGGGGCTGGCAGCCAGGGAAGGGAGGTGGAAAAGGGAGGCCCCGGCCAGCAGCCGGCAGCTGCTAAGGACCCTACCCGTGCATGAATTTCATGCACTGGGCCTCTAGTACAGCCGTGGGCAAACTACGGCCCACGGGCCGGATCCAGCCCGTTCGGCTGTTCTATCCGGCCCGCAGAGCCAAAAGAGCGGAGGGTTCTCTTGCTCTCCCCTCCGCTCCTTTACTTTGAATTTATATTCCATCCATGCTTTTGTTCCGGCCCTCCGGTCCAGTTTAAGAACCCATTGTGGCCCTCGAGTCAAAAAGTTTGCCCACCCCTGCTCTAGTATATATATAAAGTGCTTAAAACAGTGCCTGAACATAGTAAACATCTGTGTAAATATAAGCTCTTTATTACTTTTAAAAATTTTATCTATTTTGCATAAAGCCCCTTTTTTCTAGTTTGACTGTGTCTGGAACTTTTTCAGAAATAGTGCCAATTTCATACCTTAGCAGTGATAATATCACTTTCAGTCCAACAAGTCTCACCTTTTCAACATAGCCAAGATTATAATTATCTTAAATGTATTTATTTTCTTTTCATTCTTCTTTCCTTTCAACAACAGGTCGTAAAAAATGGGTAAGAGCAAAACCAAAAATTGGTTATTCACAAAGATCAAAAAAATTTACAAATGTTTAGCTAGATTGACTAAGGAATAAAGGAAGAGATGACCCAAATAAAGAAAATTTAAAAAAAAAAAGAAAATGGTGTCATGGCTACTGATTTTAGAATAAAAAATATTCTAAGAGACTACTAGGATCAATTGTATGTCAAGAAATAGAATAACCTTGACAAAATGGACAAGTTCCTAGAAACATACAACCCATCAAGACTCAATCATGAAGAAATAGAAAATCTGAACAGACCCGTAACTAGTAAGGAGATTTAATCAGTAATCAAAAATTTCCCAATAAAGAAAAGCTCAGGATCAGATGGCTTCATTGGTGAATTCTACCAAATTTTAAAAGAAGAATTATACCAATCCTCCTCAAACTCTTCCAAAACTTAAAGAGAAGGGAACACTCTCAAACTAATTTGAGGAGGTCAGCATTGCCCTACTACTAAAAGCCAAAGACACTACAAGAAAAGAAAACTACAGACCAATATCCCTAATGAATGTTGATGAAAAAAATCTTAACAAAATATTATAAGACAGAACTCAATAGCAGAGTTAGTATTGTTAAGATGGCAATATTACCCAAAGCAGGCTACAGGGTCAGCATAATCCCTATAAAATTGCAATGAGTTGTTTGTTAATCCTCACCCTGGGAATATTTTTCCATTGAATTTTAGAGAGAGTGGAAGGGAGGAGAAGGAGACAGAGAGAAACATTGATGTGAGAGAGACACAATGATTGGTTACCTCCCACACACACCCAGGCCAGGGCTGGAGATTGAGCCTGCAACCGAGGTACATGCCCTTGACCAGGAATTGAACCCAGGACCCTTCACTCTAGCCACTGAGCCAAACTGGCTAGGGCTTTTTTTGTTTTTTTTAAGAAGTAGAAAAATATATTCTAAAATTCATATGAAATCTCAAGGTACTGTGAATAGCCAGAACAATCTTGAAACAACAAAGTTGGAGAGCTCACCCTTCCTGATTCCAAAACTTACTTCAAAGCCACAGTAATCAAAACACTATTGTACTGACATATAGAGCATCAATGAAATAGAATAGAGAGCCCAGAATAAACTCTCACATTATGTTCAAATGCTTTTTGACAAGATGGCAAGACTATTCAATAGGGAAAGGGCAGTCTTTTCAACAAATGGTGTGGAAAAACTAGATATCCACATGCTGAAGAGTGAAGTTGAAGCCTTATCTTATACCATATACCAAAATTAATTTAAAACAGATCAAAGAACTAAGCATAAGAGCTAAAATTTAAGGTAAAAGCTTCCTTACATTGGATTTGATGATGATTTCTTAGATATGACACCAAAAGTCCAAGCAACAAAAGAAAAAACTCATAAATTAGACTACATCAAAATTAAAAACTCTGTGCATCCAAGGATACAACCCACAGAATGAAAAGACAACCCACAGAATTAGAGAAAATATTTCAAATCATATATCTGATAAGAGTCTAATATGCAGAATATATAAAGAACTCCTACAATTCAGTAATAACAACAAATACAAACCTGATTTAAAAGTAGGCAAATAACTTGAATAGACATTTATCTGAAGATGATACAGTAGTCAACAAGCACATGAGAGGGTGCTCAACATTGCTAATCATTAGGAAAATGTAAATCAAAACCATAATGAGATAGTTCACACCCATTAGGACAGCTACTGTAAAAAATAATAATAAGTGTTGGTGAGGATGTGGAGAAATTGGAACCTTCATGTAATGCTGGTGGGAATGTAAAAATGATGCAGCCACTATAGAAAACAGTATGGCGGTTCCTCAAACAATTAAAAGTAAAATTACAGTATAAACCAGCAATTACATTTCTGGGTATATATATCCAAAAGAATAGAAAGCAGGGTCCCAAAGAAATATTTGCACACTCATGTTCATAGCAACATTATTCAAAATAGTCAAAACCTAGAAGGAAGCAACCAAAGTACTCATAGCTAGATAAAGGGATAAACAAAATGTTATAGGTACATACATGGAATATTATTCAGGCTTTAAAAAGAAGGAAATTCTGACACATGCTACATACACCATGGATAAACCTTAAAAACATTGTGCAAAGAAATAAAACTGTCACAAGAGGACACATACGGTATGACTACACTTATATGAGGTACCTAGAGTAGTCAAGTTCCTAAAGAAAGAAAGTAGAATGGTGGTTGCCAGGGGTTGGAGGGAAGGAAGAACAGGGAGTTCTTGTTTAATGGGTAGAGAGTTTCCATTTTGCAAAATGAAAACAGTTCTATGATGGATGGTGGCGATGATTGCACAACACTGTGAATGTGACTTAATGTCACTAACTGAACATTTAAAAATAGTTAATATGGTAGATTTTATGTTATATATATTTTACCACAAATTAAAAAAAAAAAAACATGGATAAGAAAATATTCAAGTGTTCATTCATTCAACAATTATTCCTGAAAGACTGACGTGCCAAGCACTGTGTGGAATGCAATAGTGAGAAAAACAGATAGTCCTGCCCTAATGAGGGTTACATTCTCATGGGGACAGAGGCAATAAAAATAAAAACAGAGAAATAGACAAGGTACTTTATTTTTATTTATTTATTTTTTTTAAATATATTTTTTTTATTGATTTTTTACAGAGAGGAAAGGGAGAGGATAGATAGCTAGAAACATCGATGAGAGAGATACATCGATCAGCTGCCTCCTGCACACCCCCCACTGGGGATGTGCCCGCAACCAAGGTACATGCCCTTGACCGGAATCGAACCCGGGAACCTTCAGTCCGCAGGCCGACGCTCTATCCACTGAGCCAAACCGGTTCCGGCTAGACAAGGTACTTTAGATACTACAGAGAGCTAAGGGAAGTTAACAGGGTGACGTGATAGTGAATGACTTAAAGGGTGGGGTTTACCTAAGATGGAATGATCAAACAAAACATGTCTGAAAGACTGACATGTGAGCTAAGATCTGAAAGACAAAAAGAATAAGCATGCAAAGAGCCAGATTACAGGTGCAAAGGCCCCGAGGTAGGAAAGAGCTTAGAAAACTCAGGGAACAGGAAGAGGACCTGGGACTGGAGTATAAACAGTAAGGGGAGAATGGGAAAGGATGGGCTTGGAGAACCAGACCATGGCTACCTCATGTGAGGTTTTGTTCACTGGATTAAGGGGTGTAGATTTTACTCTACATGATCCAATCGATGTTTTAAAATGTGGGGAAAGCATGAAAGCAGTGAGACCAGGGAGGAAATGAGGGGTGATGGCAGCTTTCATACATGTTTTGCTTGATCATTCCACCTTAGGTAAACCCCACCCTTTAAGCCATTCACTATCACGTCACCCTGTTAACTTCCCTTAGCTCTCTTTAGTATCTAAAGTACCTTGTCTATTTCTCTGTTTTTATTTTTATTGCCCGTGTCTCCACTAGAATGAAACCCTCATTAGGGCAGGACTATCTATTTTTCTCACTATTGCATTCCACACAGTGCTTGGTGATGGCAACTAAAATGAAAGCAGCAGACATGGAGTGAAGTGGATGGATTTTAGATAGATTTTTGAGTTAAAACACAGGATTGCTGATAGTCTGATCTGACAGTGGAGGTTGAGGGAAAGGAAGAAATTAATCATTATTTCTAGGTTTTTATTGACATGAGTGGGTGGTGGTGGTATTTACGAAGACAGTGAAAGAAGCAGACTGGGCCAGAAGAGTTAGATTTTGTACATGTTACATTTAATGTGAATATTAAATGTGCGAATGGAAATGCCAAATAGGCATTTGTATATACAAAGGAGAGGTCAGGCCTGGGAACATAAACCTGGGAGTCATCAGCGAATACATATCTAGAGCCAAAAGCCTGGTTGCTATTCTAGGGAGAGATCATGTTCTGGATGTTTTATGTGGCCATTTGCCTGGAATAGAGAGTGTGATTGAGCCCATTAGTAAGGAGGTCTCGCAGCAGTTTCCCATTGGAGCAATTCCTCTCTTCTGGCTCACATGTGCAGGTCCAGGTTCTATCATACATTGAAGAAGAGGGAGAATTGCAGGGGTCTAGGGGTTTTTCTCTTTCCACTTCTTCTTCCAAGTTTTTACTCATGGAGCAAGTTTTCAGTGAAGGCCAAACACAAGTTAATTGACTTGCTTTCTTCGTTCCCACTTGGAGCATAGCACTGGATAGAAATTATGGGAAGCAGATGCGAAAAGTAAGTGTGATTCCTCCCTGTTAGAAACTTAACTACAGTGGTTCCCCCCTTATCCATGGGGGCTATGTTCCAAGACCCCAGTGAATGCCTGAAACCTCGCATAGTACTGAACTCTACATATACTATGTTTTTCCCTATACATACATATATATGATAAACTTTAATTTCTTTTTAATTAAATCTTTATTATTGAACTAATACATATGTCCCCTTTTTCCTCCATTGACCCCTTCTAGCCAGCCCCCGCCCCCTGCCCCAGGCCTTCACCAATCTAGTTCTTTGGTTGATCTCTTCTCATCCTAATTTCTAAAGTAGGCAATTTCATGGATAAAATATTCTTTCTTACCATAGGTCTTAGTAACTTTAGCATAAGATTTTTTTCCTTTTCTTATTAAGTTGAGAACTTTCACTTTTTCACTTAAAGCAAGCACTTTATGGCTTCTCTTTGGTATATTTAAATCATAGATAACACTTCTCTTGCGCTTTTGGGCCATTATGAAGTAAAATAAGGGTTACTTGAACACAAGCACTGCGATACCGCCGCAGTCTATCTAATCACCAAGATGGTTAGCAAGTGACTAACAGGTGGGAAGTGTGTACAGCGTGAAGATGCTGGACAAAGGGATGATTCACGTCCTGGGTGGAACAGAGTGGGATGGTGCAAGATTTCATCATGTTACCCAGAATGACATGCAAATTTAAAACTTATGGATTGTTTCTTTCTGTAATTTTCCATTTAATGTTTTTGAATCACAGTTGGACCATGGATAACTGAAACATCAGAAAGTAAAACTGTAGATAAGGGTGGACTATTATATTCAGAAAAAAGAAAATTAATGAAAAAGTTAAATAATCATAGGAAAGGCATTATATGGGAACAGCGCAGGAAAGGGGAACCACCCATTTTATTCCAGAGAGAGAGAGAGAGAGAGAGAGAGAGAGAGAGAGAGAGAGAGAGAGGAAACCAGGTGCATAAGAAATTATGGAAGGATTCAAGAGTCAACTCTGAACTGGCCCTCATGACCGACTCTAATACCATTTCAGAACTGACCATCAGGGAACTGGCAACTCTGAAGGCACCACCAGATCTGCTGAGCTCAAGAACTCACTTTGACAACTGCCAAAGACAACCTAGAATCAGGATGCTATCAGCATTGTGCCATTATGGACATTGCCTCTCAACACTCATAAAACAATGGGATCTGGAACAGACCAGCCATGCCTTTCCCACACCACTCCTCCTGCACACAACTCTCAGTACTCAGGAGAATGGACATGGGCTATTGTTGATGAAATATTCAGCATCTCCACAACCCTTTTTGCCATTTGAAAACAGCCAAGGTCAAGGAGATGGTCTCTACCTCACTGTCGCCTTTCAAGTCCATCTCAAGTTCATCTTCTTGTCAGAACCTATTGCCTGTCCTGAATCCTAGTGGCAGCAGAGTCAGAGAATGTACTGTTCCACTCTCTTACCTCTGAGGTTCAGGGAGGGGCCTTAGGAGAGCTTCTCAACTCAGGGTGATTTTGCTCTCCCTTTCCTGGCCTGAGCCATTTGGCAATGCCTGGAGACACTGGTGGTTGTCACAGCTGGGAGGTCTAGTGAGCAGAGGCCAGAGATATTGCTAAACATCCTACGATACACAAGACAGCCCCCACTGCAAAGAATCATCTGGCTTAAACTGTGCTACAGAAAGAGAGATTGACTAAACAAAACCACCGTGTCCAGCAACAGTGAAGGGCCCGGATTCATTATACAAATCATTAGTCTCAAAGTGGTTTTTATGTTTTGTTTGTTTGTTTGTTTGTTTTTAAAGAAAGCCAATTAGAAGCTGGAGCAGTTCGAGAATTTTTCACAAATGATGTGGGGCTGGAATGGCATTCTAAAGATGGTTAAGAATTGTATATGCTGAGACAGTAGCAAAGATGATGGGAGTGAGGAAGGGAAAGTAACCTAAGGCCTGAAGTTAGGAATGAAAAGGCATGTTTATAAGGAAAAGGGAAGATCAGCCTGATGTTATGAAGTTACAAAATAGGTGTTTAAACAGGTGGTGTCAGATTGTGAAGAGCTTTGAACATCTGGCTGAAAAGTTTGAACTGCAGCGTGGTGGAGCAGAAAGGCTTAGAAAGCAGGCAAAAGCAAGTTTGGGCCTGACTCCTCCACATCCTAGTGAAATCCTGGAAACATTTTTTAACTTTTCCAGGGTGCAGTCTCCTCTGCCAGAGATCCTATTACAGCCTTTGGTGGTTTACATAAGCTCAGTATGTACAGGACCCTATTCCTTTTTTGTCCTTTTGACGAGATCATGATAGCAAGCGCTCCCAACAGCTGTCTCAATTTATTGATTTATTTTGTTCGTGGAGACATTGCTTTATTCTACTCTGTTTGACAAGCTAACTTTTTAAAATTGTGGGAAAATAGACAACATAAAATTCACAATTTTAACCATTTTAAAGTGTAAAATTCAGTGGTATTTAGTACATTCATAATGCTGTGCAACCATGACCACTGTCAAATTTCAGAACATTTTTATCACCAACCCCAAAACCATACTCATTAATCAGTTGCTACCCATTTCCACCTATCCTCTAGAGCCCTTGGCAACCACTAACCTGCTTTTGTCTCTTTGAACTTGCCTATTCTGTATATTTCAAATAAATGGAATTATGTATGTGTGGCCCTTTGTTTCTGGCTTTTTGACTCAGCATAATGTCTTCAATGTTCATCCATGTTCTGGCATGATCAGAACTTCATTCCTTTCATGGCTAAAGGAAGTCCATTGCATGGATCTACCACATGGTGTTTACTAATTCATCAGTTGGTGGACATTTGGATTGTTCCCTTTTTTTGGCTATTGTGAATAGTACTGCTATGAACATTCACTTACAGGTTTTGTTTGAACAATTATTCTATGTTTAACTTATTGATGAGAAACAGAATTTTTTTCCACAGCATCTGTACCATTTTACATCCCCACCAGTAATGTATTAAGGGTTCTAAATTCTCCATATTTTTGCCAACAATTGTTATTTTCCTTTCTTTCTTTTTTTTTTGGTCATAGCCATCTTAGTGGGTATGAAGTGGTATATCTTGTAGCTTTCATTTGCATTTTCCTAATGACTAACGACATTGAACATCTTTCCATGTGCGTCTTGGCCTTAGTGTACTACTTTTAGGGGATGTGTCTATTCAAGTCCTTTATCCATCTTTCGAGTGGTTTGATTGTTGTGGCATTGTAAGAGTCTTTTATATGTCCTGGATATTAGACCCTGGATATATGATTTGCTAGAATTTTCTCCCGTCTTGTAGGTTGTCTTTTCAATCTGTCAATGTTACATTTTTATGCACGTAAGTTTTTCATTTTAACGAAGTCCAACTTATCTATTTTTATTGTTTCTTGTGCTTTTGGTGTCATAACTAAGAAACCATTGCCATATCCAAAGTCATAAAATTTTACCCCTGTCTTTTCTTCCAAGGGATTTATAGTTTTAG
Organism: Plecotus auritus; assembly: GCF_963455305.1. Taxonomy (NCBI): domain Eukaryota; kingdom Metazoa; phylum Chordata; class Mammalia; order Chiroptera; family Vespertilionidae; genus Plecotus; species Plecotus auritus. The sequence goes on from NC_137771.1 coordinate 82,702,493, forward strand.
CTCTTATATGTAGGTATTTGATCCATTTTGAATCACAATGTCTTTTGAGCCACCTGCCTTCTATGGAACACTAATCCACATGTTGCCCCACCAACCTCCTATCTCAGCCTCTTCAAACAAATGTTGTCTGCTCACCATTTTCCTACAATGATCTACTTAGGCCTTCTTTCTCTGTACATGATCCATTCTCCTGAGATATCTTTCTAAAAGTTCCCCCCACCAAAATCTTCTTTCATCCAAGCCCCTTCAAGTATCCAGCTCTGTGCTATTAGCAGTGGGAAAGCATTGAATAAATTGACGGGTACTTAGAATTCAGAACAGCTGATCAATGAAAGTTTTTGCCCTAAGAAATAGTAAATTTTACTAGGGGGGGGGGGATTTTAAAAAATAGACTTTATTTTTTTAGAGTTTTATGTTCACAGCAAAATTGACAGGAAGATGTAGAGATTTCCCATATATTCCCTGCTTCTATACATGCATAGCCTCCTCCATCATCAACATCCCCCCACCAGAGTGGTACATTTGTTACAGTTGATGAACCTATACTGACACATAAAAATCAGTTAAAATCCATAGTTCAGTTTATGATTCACTCTTGGCAACTCTTGGCCTTCTTGATTCTATGGGTTTGGACTAAGGTATAATGACTTGTATCCACCACTATAGTATATACAGAGTAGTTTCACTAAATAACCTCTATGTTCTATTTATTCATCCATCCTTGCCCTCTGCCCTCTGAAAACCACTGATTTTTTTTTTTTTTTTACTGTATCCATAGTTTTGTCTTTTCTAGAATGTCATGTATTTGGAATAACACAGTATGTAGCCTGCTGTTGGACTTTTTTTGTTTTGTTTTAATCTCCACTCGAGGATATTTTTACATTGATTTTTAGAGAGAGGGAAAGACAGAGAAATATCAACGTGAGAGAAACACATCAACTGGTAGCCTCCTGCCCAAGCCCCCACCAGGGCTCAGACTGGGGAGGAGCCTGCAACCAAGGTACGTGTCCTTGATCTGAATTGAACCCAGGACCATACAGTCTGCAGGCTGACTCCCTATCCACTGAGCAAAACCGGCTAGGGCTGGACTTTTAAAATAAGTTATTGCCATAGTTCAGACAATGATTCCACAAATTCTTTGAATAAAGAATTTGTGATTTGTCTTCTCATGTGCCCAGGGTCAGTCAGTTACTATAGAATGTGTGAATAAATTATCAGTAGTGACATTTTAATATGTTAGCAATCAGGAATAGGCAATACCTTTGGAAAGAAGGGCCCTCTCTAAAGCATTAATTTATAATAAATGTCTAATGGGAAACTGAATCAGCAGTGAGAAAGAATCTAGAACTGAGGTTGAGGACCTGGGCAACTCTTCCAACAAAGTTGGACCATCCACCATTCTAAGACACAGTGACACTTTTAGTGACAGGGGCACAAGTAGTAACTGCAGCTGCAAACTAGATAATCATTGTGGCTTATAAAATTTCGACATGGTTTCTTGTGATATTGTTTATTCATCCTTAGGTTACCAGGGAAAATTAGAATGAGGGAATAAATAAATAAATGAATAATTATTTCAAAGGACTTCAAAATTTCCTATACCATGATTGTAAGACACATATACTATTCATTTCCCTCAAAGAATTGCCTGATTTCTGTAACATTCCTTCAAAATATTGTTTTGCCAAATGTATATTTAGTATTTGGGTAACTAAGTTTTATCTTAGACTTGTTTATTATCAGAATCTTGAAAGAGCTAAACATGTGTTTGGTTAGTCAAACACATTTTTCTTTGGTTATGTAAACACAACAAATTAGAAAAGGCCTTTCATGTAGAAATTATGGGAGATCAAATATGTAATGTTCAACAGTCAAACAGCAGAGCAATTAATCTGCCAGGAATTTTTACACAAGATAACTAACTCCCCAGGGCCTTCATTCATGACTAAAAGAAAAAACACACACACACCATTATTTCTAATGTTGGTCAGCTTGGCTAACAAGCTAATTATTGGAGTGTGTGTGTGTGAAGGGAGATATGTATAAAATTAACAACCATTTTTCTCCACAGAACTGAAAATTACAGAAAAGCAATAACAATATTGCAAAAAATAAGAGAAAAGAATATTTAGCTTGTACCTGAACAAATTTTTCTGACTTCTCCTTAGTTGGCTTCTCTGTGTGTGTTTATTTTGAAGAGTATAAGTGGTAGGAGGACAGGGCCTGTGTCATCCTAGTTTATTCCATAAAGGTAAAGAGGATTGTTGGTGGCTTTGAAGGAGAGTGGGACAAAGGGGGACTGCTTAGCAAATAATCCTATCTAATAAAAGAGTACTATGCAAATTAACCATCACTCCACTACACCCACAAGCCATGCCCACCAGCCAATCAGGAGTGAGTAGGCAAATTAATCCCAACCAAGATGGCTGTGGCCACAGAGCAAGCAGGAGGCTTGGGTTTCCCAGGCAATGGAGGAAGCCAAGCTTTCCACACACCCTGGTGGGCCCAGGCCTCCACTCAAGGCTACAAAGTTTCAATTATAGAAGATAAATAAATCCCAACAAAATGGCAGCAGCCACAGAGTTGGAGAGAGCAGGAGGCTTGAGTTGACCCTGGCAATGGAGGAAGTCAAACTTTCTGCACGCCCTGGCGGGCTAAATAAATCCCAACAAAAATGGCTGTGGCCACGGAGTGAGCAGGAGGCTTGGCTACACTCAAGGACACAAAGTTTCAATTATAAAAGATAAATAAATCCCAGATACCAGGGCCTCTGCTTGGGTTGCCGGGGGGCGTGGCTGGCCTGCAAACCACCACAGGCCCCTTGCCCAGGCCGCCCCACCCCCCAAGGGAACCCCGACCCTGATCCGGGACACCCTTCAGGGCAAATCAGCTGGCCCCCACCCATGCACCAGGCCTCTATCCTATCTAATAAAAGAGTAATATGCAAATGGACAGTCACTCCAACACACAAGATGGCTGCCCCCATGTGGTCAAAGATGGCTGCTTCCAAGGGGATACAAGATGGCCACCACAAGATGGCCAGCAGGGGAGGGCAGTTGGGAGGGACCAGGCCTGCAAGGGAGGGCAGTTGTGGGCGATCAGGCCAGCAGGGGAGGGCAGTTGGGAGGGACCAGGCCTGCAAAAGAGGGCAGTTGGGGGTGATCAAGCCTGCAGGAGAGGGAAGTTAGGGGTGACCAGGCTGGCAGAGGAGGGATGTTGGGGGTGATCGGGCCTGCAAGGAAGGGCAGTTGAGGGGGACCCAGGCCTGCAGGGGAGGGCAGTTGGAGGGGACCCAGGCCTGCAGGGGAGAGCAGTTGAGGGGGACAAGGCCTGCAGGGGAGGGCAGTTAGGGGTGACCAGGCCTGCAGGGGAGAGCAGTTAGGGGCAATCAGGCTGGCAGGGGAGCAGTTAGGCATCAATCAGGCTGTCAGGGAAGTGGTTAGGGGGTGATCAGGCTGGCAGGCAGAAGCGGTTAGGGGCAATCAGAAAGGCAGGCAGGCGAGCAGTTGGAAGCCAGCAGTCCTGGATTGTGAGAGGGTTGTCCAACTGCCTGATTAGGTCTGATCCTACCGGGATTGGGCCTAAACGGGCAGTAGGACATCCCTTGAGGGGTCCCAGATTGGAGAGGTTGCAGGCTGGGCTGAGGGACACCTCCCCCCATGCACGAATTTTGTGCACCAGGCCTCTAGTCTATATATATAAAACCTTAATATGCAAATAGACCAAACAGCGGAAAAACCAGCAGTTAAGACGTGCGCTGACCACCAGGGGGCATGTGCAGAACATGGCAAGTGTTGGCAGCAGGTGGCAGAGCACTGAACATGGTGGTGTTGGGCACAGCAGGATGGTGGGGCAGGTGATCAGGGCACCAGACCAAGGCAGGGCACCGGTCACTGTCATCGAAGTGAGCCTCTGGTAGTTACTGAAAATTCTTTACTCCCGCATGCTACAGTCTCACCTGGTGCTCACACCCACTGCTGGTGCCCAGCACTGGCCCTCATTGCTCCTCAGGGCTTCTCCACCTCCCCCTGCTTCTGAGGGATGATCAGGGCTGGCAGCCACCACTTGCACCTGCTGCTGCCACCAGAGCCACCCCTTGCACCCACTGCTGGCACTGGCCCTGCTTGCAACTGCAGCCAGCACCAGACCCACCACTCTCACCTGCTGACAGCGCCCAGTGCCAGTCCCAATAGTTCGGCACCATCAGCGGGTGCGAGTGGCGGCTGCTGGCCCTGATTGCCGCTGAGGGTTTCTCCACCTCCCCCTACTCCTAAGGGGCGATTGGGGCAGCAGCGCCGGCTGACAGTGCTGGCCCCGCTCTCACCTGCTGCTGGTGCTGGCCCTAATCGCTCCATGCTGTCAGCGGGTGGGAGCGGGCCCTGCACTATCAGCGTGTGGGAGTGGTGGCGGCAGGAGCAGGGCTTCAGGCAGAGAGGGGACTGGGGGCTGCGGTGGGAGGGGCCAGGCGGGGGCATGGAGGATGGGCCAAAACCCGCCCCTGTGCCCCCTGCAGCCTCATGGCCCACAGTGCCTTTCAAGTGCATGAATTCATGCACTGGGCCCCTAGTTAAGAATAAAGCCTGCAGGAAGAAAGTATGGTACTTGGTGGTGAGTTTGCTCTTCATCTGTCCTCTGGCCTTCTCTTCTTTTCATGCACAAACACTCTCTCTCTTTGTATTTCCCTTCTTTTTCCTCTTTCAGTATCCTTTTCTTGGGCAAATCTTATTTCCTTGGATAACATCTACTTGAAGCATGTTAATATTTTTGTATTTATTAATTAAAGTTGTATAATTTCCCCCAAAATTTAAAGTAAACCCAAATCACTGATTTGAAAGAAAACATGCACTGTATGTTCATTGCAGCATTATTTACAATTGCCAAACTATGGAAGCAGCCCAAGTGCCCATCACTAGATGAGTGAATAAAAAAGCTGTGGCACATTTACACAGTGGAATACTACTTGACCATAGAAAGGAAATCTTACCTTTTGTGAGCCCATGGATGGACCTGGAGGGAATTATGCTACATGAAATACACCGGTCAGAAAAAGACAAATACCATATGATTACACTTATGTGTGGAATCTAATGAACAAAATGAACTAACAAAATAGAAACAAACTCATAGATACAAAGAACAGACTATCAGATAGGAGGGGGTTTAGGTGGATAGATAAAAAATGTGAAGAGATTAAGAAAAAAACAACAACAACCCAAACCTCATAGAAAGCAGTATGGTGATTACCAGAGGGAGAGGGGGACGGGGGAGGTAGAAGAGCATAAAGGGGGGATAAATGATGATGAGAGGAGACTTGACTTTGGGTGGTGAACACGCAATACAATGTATGGATGATGTATTATAGATTTGTACACTTGAAACCTATATCATTTTATTAACCAACTAGAGGCCCAGTGCATGAAATTCATCCATTGAGGGGAGGGGGGTGTCCCTAAGCCCAGCCTGCATCCTCTCCAATCTGGGACCCCTCGAGGGATTTCCAACTGCCCGTTTAGGCCCGATCCCAGTAGGATCGGGCCTAAACGGGCAGTCAGACATCCCTCTCACAATCCAGGACTGCTGGCTCCCAACTGCTTGCCTGCCTGACTTCCTGATTGTCCCTAACCGCTTCTGCCTGCCAGCCTGATCACCCCCTAACTACTCCCCTGCCAGCCTGATTGATGCGTAACTGCTCCCCTGCCAGCCTATTTGCCCCTAACTGCCCTCCTCTGCAGGCCTGGTCACCCCTAAAGCCCTCCCCTGCAGGCCTGGTCACCCCTAACTGCCCTCCACTGCAGTCATCGCCCCCCCCCAATTTCTCTCCCCTGCAGGCCTGGGTCTCCCCCAACTGCCCTTTCCTGCAGGCCCAGTCTCCCCCAACTTCCCTCCTCTGCCAGCCTGGTCCCTCCCAACTGCCCTCCCCTGCTGGCCTGATTGCCCACAACTGCCCTCCCTTGCAGGCCTGGTCTCTCCCAACTGCCCTCCCCTGATGGTCATCTTGTGGTGGCCATCTTGTGTCCACATGGGGGCAGGATCTTTGACCACAAGGGGCAGCCATCTTGTGTGTTGGAGTGACAGTCCATTTGCATATTACTCTTTTATTAGATAGGATAGAGGCCTGGTGCACGGGTGGGGGCCAGCTGGTTTGCCCTGAAGGGTGTCCTGGATCAGGGTTTGGGTTCCCTTGGGGCATGGGGTGGCCGGGGCAAGGGGCCTGTGGTGGTTTGTGGGCCGGCCATGCCCCCCAGTGACCCAAGCAGAGGCCCTGGTATCTGGGATTTATTTATCTTCTATAATTGAAACTTTCTAGCCTTAAGCAGAGGCCTGGACCAGCCAGGGTGTGCAGGAAGCTTGGCTTCCTCCATTGCCAGGGAAACACAAGCCTTCTGCTCACTCCATGGCTGCAGCCATCTTGGTTGGGTTAATTTGCATACTTGCTCCTGACTGGCTGGTGGGCATGGCTTGTGGGTGTAGTGGAGGTACGGTCAATTTGCATATTACTATTTTATTAGATAGGACTAGAGGCCCAATGCTCGAAATTTTTGTAAGAGTGGGCCTTCTTCCACCAGCTGCACCGGCTTTCCTCTAGCACTTGGGACCCGGGCTTCCCTCACAGCCTTGGCTTTGTCTGGAAGGTCATCCAGAAGGTCATCTGGAAGGATGTCAGGACTAATTAGCATATTATGCTTTTATTATTATAGATACATTCAATAAAAATAAAAAATAAAGTAAATCAAATATCTTCTATTATATTCCACCCTGGTCTTCCTCCCCATCTCTTCCTACTATTCCCTTCTCTACAAATAGGTTGATTGTTGATTGTTTCTTATTTATTTGTAGTTTTATACACTAGGTTAGTGATTCTTAATGGGGAAAAAAAACAATTTCATAACCCTGCCTAAAAAACATTGGTGAGGAAAATGAAAATGTCTGAGAAATGCTGCATCAGACTATCTCTCTTTGCTACTTAATTTATTTGTTTATTCCCTGCCTTCTGCAGACATTATTAAGGATCATTCACAAATATATGAATAGTTTGGTAAAATAAAATAAGTTAAAAGCAGGACAGAATAGGAGTAAAAGGAAAACTAAAGATGGAAAGTTAAAAAGTATCAGGAACAAATCATGTTTTAAACTTGTTGAGGTTGGCTCCTCTTCTCATTTTGGCTGACTGAGCAAAATTCCTTTTGTGAAGGTACCAGGCAGAGACGTTCTTCTCTGGAGAAAAGATTGCCTAGATTTCTCTCTGGTTTTCAGTTTAGTTGTATCATTGGAGCACAGTCACCTCTGCTGGAAAAAAGGCTCCTCAACCACAAAAGCAAGAATGAGAAATATGAAGGAATGATGTTAAAGGCCAGAATCAGAAAAAGATGAAAAGCTTTCCATTCCTGATGTCTAGATAGAGTTTGAATGAAACACTATGTCCTAGGAGATAGTTCAGCACATGTATTCATTTCTTCATTTATTTTATTCATTTACCTAAATCAGGAGTTCTCAGCCTCAGCACTATTGACATTTTGGGCCAGATGATTCTTTGTTTCAGGGCAATGTCCTGCAGGATGTTTAACAGCATCCCTGGCCTGTACCCACTAGCTGCCATGGCTCCTCCCATTTGTGACAAGTAAAAATGTCTGGACATTGCCAAATGTCCCTTCAGTAGCAAAATTGCCCCTTGCTGAGAACTACTGTTCTATAGTCATACCAGGCATCCTGGTTAGCAGAATGTGTTCTTCCTTCAGGGAGCCTGAAGTCTTTATTTGCAAAATTATATGCATGAGTTTGGACACTGATGAATAAAAGAAATAAGAATGAATCGTTAAACCCAGTTAACCTGTTTTCTACTCTGAAAATCCTTTAAACAATATTTATTGCCCTGGCTGGGTGGCTCAGTTGGTTGGGGCATTATCCGTTACATCAAAAGGTAAGGGTTCGATTCCCAGTCAGGGCACAAACCCAGGTTGTGGGTTCAATCCCCCATCAGGGAAAGTACGGGAGGCAACTGATCAATGTTTCTCTTTCTCTGTCCCCTCCCCCCCCCTCTCAAATCAATAAAAATCATATCCTCAAGTGAGGATTAAAAAAAAAAATTAAAACGATATGTATCGAGTCCTTTATGGTGTCAAGTACTGCTTCTTTGGCTGTTGTGAGGATTAAGTGAGAAGACTCACAGAAAGTGTTCGGTGCAGTCCCTGGTGCATTATATGCGTTGAATAAATGTTTACTATTATACTATTGTATGTGTATTATTACCATTGCTATTATCAGCATTTATTTAAAGTTTCATGGTTGTCAAAGTTATTTTTATCTGCAATCTCTCTTCATCATCATAGTAACTTAGGGTGTCATTATTGTATTTGCTTCTCTTTCATAGATGATGAAACTGAGGTTCAGAGAAGAGGTACAGCCCATTGATAACTGGTAAATACCAAGCCCAAGATGCAGTCTAGTCAAACCCCACTTTTTTCACCTCCTCCATATTATCTGCTGAAAAGAGAAGAAATGGCAGGAACAATCCAGCTGGTGTGGCTCAATGGTTGAGCATCTACCTATGAACGAGGCAGTCATGGTTCAATTCCTAGTCAGGCCACTTGTCCGGATTGTAGGCGTGATCTTTAGTAGGGGGCGTGCAAGAGGCAGCCGATCAATGATTGTCTCTCATCATTGATGTTTCTCTCCCTCTCTCCCTCTCTCCCCCTCTCTCTTCCTCTCTGAAATCAATAAAAACATTTAGTAATAATAATAAAAAGAAATGGCAAGAACATGCCACAGAGTGGGGCATCCACAGGAATATGGTTGTGATCAGTTATGATCAGTTATGGTTGTGTCTTTTCTTCACACACAATTACTCCTAGAACACCATGTTATACTGGTAGAAAATGAAAATCAAAAGCCCAACTTGACACATTTGTATTTTTTTCTAAAACAATCTAGTACTCATATAAGCCTGTGTCTTAAAACCATCTGCCCTTTGTGTTCACATAATAAGCACACTTAAGAGCCAAGGATTCCCCATCTTGCTTCACAGACACTCAACCTTTTCCAAGAAAACGTTTGGCTCACTATCACTGTGTCATGGATCATTTCTATGATTCCCATTCTAGGTATTGTCAGCTGTGCATATGCTAGTTTCTGCACAAGAAAGGGAGATTTACTAGGTGATGCTGCCAACAACTCCTTGTTTCCATGTCATATGACTTTAGAAAAATGCAGTTGGTAATGTGAGACCCTTGCCTGCCAGAGCTGAATCCTCAGGATTGAGAGTTACCAGGGAGAGCTGACAAGGAAGCAAATGATGCTATTAGAAGGTTGAGAAATAGATATCACGAAGTAAAGAACTTGTCATTGTTCCATGAAGATGTGAAAGAAGTTAGATTTGTTCTGAATGTCAAATTTGGGTTTGGGAAAATATTGACCTTTATTATCAGAGAAGCAACAGAGTCATTTCACCTCTACACTGAGCAGCTCTTCACCGGCCTCCAAGTTTATTACCACCACTCAGCCTCTCTCCACCTGCACATACGGACCAAGAAAACATTTACAGCTTGTGAATATTTCAACAATGTGGTTTTAAAAGGTACATTAAGTTTATTCTATATGTTGTGCTTCTGAAGTGAATAATGTTATGTGATGGAATAAAGATCTCCAAAGAGCTGTTTCTATATTAATAAACTGGCAGATAAAATGTAAGAGTGAGCCACCACTCCCAATTTTCAAGCAGGGAATCATGTTATAACAATAGAACGTCTCCTAGGAGAGTACCAGGGCCTCGTCTGCCTAGAAGAAAAATGCATTTTTCTGTTTTAAAAAAGGAAGAACTAGAAAGAAAAATTAAAATTCAACATACATTTTGAGAAGCAAATAAGTTAAAATATCACTTGACATCTTTAATTTAGAAAACCTGGGAGATGCTCTGTGTTAATTTAAAATTCACTAGATAATAAAATTCTATACATAAATTACAAATATTGTATGGCACTGTATACTGTGCATACACATGGAGTATATGTCCAGCTATCATTTATTTGATGCTTCTGAACACAACTTTAAATTTGTATGCATCTTAAGAACTTATAAAAATCATTGTGCAATAGAGTAGTGAAGACCTGGAGCCAATGGGTAGGTGCTGGGAGGAGAGGGGGTGGGGAAAAGAGAGCAAATGGAAGATATCTATAATAGTATCAACAATAAAATATATATTTAAAAATACAAAGTATATTTTTAGTAAAAATAAATAAATAAATAAATAAATAAATGTGCCTGGGCTCAAAGAAGTGGCAAAAGAAGAAATTAAAGGTCTGGGATTTCCTTGTCCTCTATACTATAAAAGCATAAGCATTCGCATATGTGGAAGGAAGAAGTCACTGAAGATTTTAGAAAAACATTGCTCTCTTGTGATACTGCCCACATGTTATTATAGCTTGGGCTTCCTGGAAAAAGCTACTTCTTCTTAATTGTCACCCATGAACATTTTAGGTGAATTGGACAAACTTCTTTTTCAAAAAAACAAATCTATATTTAAACCATTTCAATCACTACAGGGGGCCCCAACACATATTTTTGTGTCTGGTTGATGTAACTTTGAAAATATTAGAAAGAAACAGGATGAGTCTCTTAATATGTTTGATTTTGAAATTTTTCACCTGTAAAATGTGAGTGGTACTAATAGCTAATATGTATTGAATATTTTTTATATTCCAGGCTCTATGCTGTGTGCTTTACATTCATTATCCCATTTAATCCCTCCAACAGAGTAGGTTTTATTATTATCCCCATTTCCCAGATGCAAAACTGAGGTTTAGAGGTTAATCAAATGTTGAAAATCACACAAGTAATGTGTGTCCTAGTAGAAATTCAAGACCAAGTATAACTCATTTCAGAATATGAGCTCTTAATAATATTCTGTAAAGTTAAATAACCCTTAAAATATCCAACAGGGTATCTGGCAGAGGTAGTAGTAAAATATAGCTATGACTTTTAAAATAAAATCTGCCCTTAGGAATCTTTATTGATGACAGAGGTACTCAACTTTGGTGTATATTCAAATCACAAAGACTATCATAAAAACAAACAAAAACAACCTTCTGTCCACATCCCACCCCATATAAATTAAATCAGGATCTTTGGGGCGGAGACCTACGTATCTATCTTATTTTGTATTTTTAAATGGACTAAAGGCACTTTTAAAACCCAGAAGTGACCATTGGCACAGACAGAAGATCTTCAGGAAAAGGTCCATGGTTCTAGAACAGGGAGGAATAAAAGAGGTTTATAATATACAAAGAGCTTGGGGGGAAATACCTATTTTTTTCTGTTCTCTTGTGCCTAAGCCCCAGTGGCCAATAGGCAACTAAAACTCTCTTTCTTTCAGATGAGAAGAAGTGGGGTATGAAGAGGGTGAGGGAACCCTGCTACTAATTTTTCTCACTGTGTCATCCTACTTTTTGGCCCTGGACATGGGCACATTGTAGGAAGCATATGTCAGAGTGAACAAATAAAGCCCCAGTTTTCTGGCTCCTATCATAGAGATAGCATAAAGAAAGAAGGTTAAGAAAGTGCTTATGGACTGCTAGTCCCATGAACTGTACAAGTATAGATCTGATCCCAACCAGCATCCAATAGGATTTGAGAGCTGAACACTGGGGTCTATATAGACAAGTCCCAGAATGACCACTGGATGGTGAAAACTGTGGGACTGACCTAAACAGCAACACAAAGCTTTGAACATGGAATAGACATGGAAATACAGAAGGCTGTTTAGAACTTGGTCTTAATCTAGCCAGGTCATTTGGATGGTGAAACACGTACTTCAAAATTCTCCATAGATTTAAATAAGACCCAGAGTCTCATAACACGATTCAAAGTGTCCAGGATAGAACCAAAAAGTACTCAGTATATTTTGAAGAACCAGTAAAATCTTAACTTGCATAGGGAAAAAGCAATCAGCAAATGTTAATAGCGAGATGATATAGATGCTAGAATTATTTGACAAAGACTTTAAAGCAGCTATTACAAATATGGTTCAAAATGTAAGAGTAAATCCTCTTGAAATGGCTGAAATGATAGAATGATGGATGGATTTCTCATCAAAGAAACAGAAACTGTAAAGAAGAACCAAATATAATTTTTAGACCTAGAAATAGAATTACCAAAATACAAACTTAGTAACAGAATGAAAATGAGAGTCAGTAATCTGAAGATATGTAAATAGAAATGATCTAATCTGAACAACTAAATGAAAAAATATTGGAAAAAACATAGAGTCTTAGGGACTTATTGACAATTTCAAAATATCTAACATTTATGTTATTGGAGTTTCAGAAGGAGAGGAGAAAATGGAATACAGAAAAAATATTTGAGAGAAAATTGTTGAAAATCTAAATTTTATGAAAGGCATAAACCTACAGATTCAAGAAGCTCAAGGAACTCAAAACATTTTGGGGGAGAAACTCACAGAGAAGCTAGGCCAAGACTGCTGAAAACTAAAGACAAAATGTTAAGAACAGCTAAAGCAAAAATGACATACTGTTATAGGGGACAATATTTCAATCAACCATGGATCCTCTCATAGGAAACCAGGAAGGCAGGGGAAGTGGCATGATATTTTTTAAATGGCTGTGAATTTATCACCAAAAAAGCATGGAGGCCAGAGGAAGTGGCATGATATTATTTTAAGTGCCAAAAGAAAAGGACTATCGATCCAGAATTTTATACTTAACAAAAATAATCTTGAGGAATGAAGGAACACCAAAGGTATTCCCTGAAAAAGGAAAACTAAGAATCCTTAACCAGCAGACCCATCCAAAAGCAAACTTCTGAAAGGAAGTTCAGACAGAAGAGAAATGATATCAGCTAGAATTTCATAATGCTAAGAATGAAGGAGGAGCCACAGAAATGCTAGATATACAGGTAAATATAGTAGATTACTCTTCTGTACTTCTTTAAAATATGTAGAATAATTGAAAGCAAAAGTTATAAGTGTATGATTGGGTTTTCAAAATATACAGATATAACACATAAGACAATTACAACATTAATGGGCGAAGTCAAAGGAATCTATATGTGGTAAGGTAAGGTTTCTGTATTCCACTTGAAGTGGTAAAATATTGGTCCCAAGTAGACTGTAAAAAGTTAACTGTGTTTATTGTAATTCCTAGAAAAACCACTAAGAAAAAGCTGTGTAATGAGGTATAAATACACAATAGAAAAATTAAAATGGAATACTAAAAAACATTTGTAAAAGACAGGGATAGAAAAGCAGAGGGATAAAACAGAAGCAAATAATGAAATGTGGACCTACATTCAAACACAGCACAGGCTATCAACTGTAAATAGTCTAAGTACACCAATTAAAAGACAGAAATTGTTAGATTTAAAAAAAAACAAAACAATGACCCAGCTATATGCTGTCTATAAAAGCTCACTTTTAATATAACAAAAAGGGTAGGTTAAAAGTAAGAGGATGGGAAAAGATAAATCACAAAAGGCCTGATCAAAAGAAAGTGGAGTAGCTACATTAATAATCAAGCAAGTAGACTTCAGAGAAAAGAAAATTGTTAGGGATAAAAGAGGACATTACATACATCATTACATCTTCATGATTGAAGACCAATTCACGAAGAAGACATTAACAATCTTAAATGTGTGTGTACCTTACAGCAGATTTCAAAATACATGAAGCAACAACTGGCAGAACTGGAAGGAAAAATAGACACATCCACAGTCATCACTGGAGACTTCAACATATCCCTCAGTAACTGACAGAACGTGTATACCCCAAAAAATCAACAAGGGGAAGCTGGAAAAAAGGCAACAGAGTAACATTAAAATGAGGAATGGAAGAACAGAGTTTGGAGTATTGCAAGCAAATATCACAGGTCATTGTATATACCTGGGTTATGAAGATAGTAATCCACATAGTGCTTTCACTACAAAAACTTTTTTTGTTGTTGTTAATCCTCACCCTAGGATATTTTTTTAAATTGATGTTTAGAGAAAGTGGAAGGGAGAAGGAAAGAGAGAGAGAGAGAGAGAGAGAGAGAGAGAGAGAGAGAGAGAGAGAGAGAGAGAGAGAGAGAGAGAGACATCGATGAGCTCACATCGATTGATTGCCTCCCTAATGCGCCATCACTGGGGCTGGGGATCGGGTTGCAATCTAAGTATGTGCCCTTGACCAGAATTGAACCTGGGACCCTTGAATTTGGCACTTAAATTGAGTCCAGGCTCACTATAGACACTTTTAAACAAAACCCAAGACTTTCCTCTAAAAGCATTTCCACTTGTCTCCCTAAAACATGATTGACGTCAGGCAAGTCATTTCTCCCTGCTGAGTCTCCTTTCCTTTCATGGGCACAGTGGGTGGGCGGGGCTGCCAACAGGCACCCCACCCTCCCTCCCATAGGAGGAGACTTATCCAAGACTTTTTCCAGCTCTGTGATTTTCCCTATGATTTTATTTTCCAGCAATTTTTCCCCCCTAGGCTGGTGTTTTCAAATCATTCTGATGGAGCTGAAATATCTTTCCATGTTTCTAATTGTTTAGTTTGCAAAGAAAGTATTAAAGATAAGATAGGGTGGAGTCCTGACTCACTGTCACTCAACCCAAAAGCTGTGTCTGAAAATCTCCCCGCAGACATAATAATTTTGAAACAAAGGTAGAGACCAATATGGAAAAAACAAAAGTAGAACAAGTTCCAACCAAACATATTGCTTTATTTTCTGCTGAAATCTTTTTTCCTCTGTCATGTAGATACAGCTTAGGCAATATTTAACCAAATATTACTTATGTGTAATGAGAAATATGGTTATATTGCATTTGGAAAGTTGTATGTTACAAACAAAGCCTGACAAACTGTTCCAAGTTTGATAATACGAGAAGAAACAGAATAAATTAAAAGGTAAACCACGTTCTTCTCAGCTTCCTGATGGGGTTTTGTCCAAACAGCTTGAACAAATTGCAAAATATTATTCAGGTAATTTCCTGGCATTCTGCTTATTATCGTTTGAATTTTAGAAAAGTTTATTGAACATTTGCCATATTGTTATGGTTCTTCTAGGCCCTTTGGAAGACACAGAGATGTAAAAGATTTGCTCTCTATTTTCTAGTTGTTGTGGGAACTTCTTATTGGACTGTAAATTTCAGGAGGGCAGAAAGCGTGGGTGTTTTGCTCGTTACTACATAACCAGTTCCTGGAACAGTGCTGCATCCATCAGGTGTGCTCCAGACCAGTTTTGGGATGATCCTGGAAATGGATTAGAGAGTTAATCTTATTTAGCTCCTTGCTGGGAGAATGCATTTACATATACCTACATAAATGTGAAGTACACACACACACACACACACATTTATTTGTTCGTTAGTTGTATGTAAATATGTAACAAACAACAGAGTTTCCAGTTTGTGTTTACCTGCACAGAATTGATGGGTCTCACAGCCGGTTTTCTGTGAGTCCATTAAAACAATGCTTCTAAAACCAATCACCTGGAGATCTTGCTAAAATGCAGAGTCCGCTTCAGTGAGTCTGAGCAGTCTGAGAGTTGCATTTCTTACAGACTTCCCCTGACTGAGGTCCATGGACCACACCTTTAGTAACAAGACAGAGCACGCAGTGCCGAATAGAGGTGTTCAGGTCCAGGTGGAAGAAGTTATAATGACTGCAGCGTCAGCATTGACAGGGTGAGAAATGCAGAATTTTAAACTGGGAAATGACTGTAGAGATCATTTTGAACCCTTGGACGTAAAAAGGCCCTATAGCCAGTGTGGTTTGCTTCCCACTGGGAGTGGGGCTTGGGACTCCTGATTTTAAAACTTCTGTTCTTTTCACAGGTTGATGTGTATGTCCATTAAAAAAGAAGTTTAAGAGCAGCCAGTGGGGTATCATGGATGGAACGAAAGGTACTGCCAACTGAGATAAGAGGTGTGTTTTAGGCTAGTAACCTAAGTATTGAATGAGTCTTGGGTCTTGCTTGGTATTGCTGAGCTACCTTCTTTTCCAGAACCGCTGCCCAGGTGGCCTATGTCTGATGGAGATGAGGCACAGTGCTCAGAGCACCCCCCCAAAACACTGTCTGCAGCCAGGATATTTGCCTCACCTCAGCAGCCTGGCTGGTAGCTGTATTTGGGACAGACTAGTTCAATTCCCTGCTGCTGGGCCCTAAGACTAAATTTCTAGGGTCTGGCTTTCCTGGCCCTGACTTGGAAAATGTCTGATTGTTCATTCTGATTTCATAGCCCTGGAGAATGCAATTTCCTAACTAACACCTGAGAAACAGTTTTTATCTGGTTTTGTCCTCGTTGGGTAAGCCCATGTTGATAAGAGCAAATGCATATGTAGGAGAGGGGGTGGTCATTGAAAACATAAATAAAACCCACATTTTCCAAGTTGCCTGGAAGTTGCCAGTATTTTTCATAAAGCATTCCTTTAGAAATTGTTTTCAAGGGAAAATTCTCACAAATCTAAGGGCACCTACAAATTCTTAGCCATTTGCAACATGTCCATTGTAATCAGACCATGAGCTTTGTGTGTTGGCTCTTTGGGGAGAGAATGCACAGGCAGGAAACACCAAAAACAGTCTCTGCTCTGAGCTCAAGGAAGCCATAGGTCCGGCATCATTGCTAAATATTGGAAGGTCTTGGGAGTCTCTAAACCCCTGGAGTCCTGTTAGAGTGAAGATCTTATAATACAATAGCATCACCCATATTTAAGCCATCCCTTTCTGAGAAATGGATTCCTTTGGGGACTTTCTCTCTGTAAACTCTTCCCTTCCTCTCACACCCCACTACCTTCAACTCCCCAATCAAAAGAGACAGCAAAAGCAGAAAAACAAGCATAAATCTTCATGGTACAATGGAAAGGACTCAGGGAGTAAATATACATATGTCTGAGTTTTGGCTATGTCAGTAACCAGCTGTGTGACCTTCAGCAAGCTACTTAAACTCTCTTATGTTTCAATCTCTGGTTATGAAATAAAGCTGGACTAGATGATTAAAAAATACTTTTTTAGTCTTCTATATCTAGGAGTCTACTGCTTATTTTTTTTCCTAGAGCTTGTAAACCCATCCATGGGATTCTGACTTATGAGACTAAAACTCATTAATGAGAATAGTGTCCTATTTAGTTTGACATTGGAAGTCACTTTAAAACATCAAGATTACCTGGGTAATTGAAACATATATTAAATCCCTACCAAAGTCAAGAGGAGATCATCGCTCAGCATATTATTAATTTTGAACTAATCAACTTGGCAGTTGGTGGTTGATAGTCCATTTCCATGTCATTTTTCATCCTCTAAAGCAGTCTTCTCCTTCCACTGTCCTCAGCTCCATCTGAGACCACTTTAAACTGACACTCTTGGCGAATCCTTCCTCAGCACCTACCCTCTGATGCCTACCCCAGCCGGGGACTAACATAGAAGCATAGCACCCCATCCTTGAACAACAAAACATCGATTCTCACAGGAAGTAGATCTGGCTTTGTTTTAATAAAAACAGTCTTAGAACTCACCCACACACACAAACCACCCATGGAAAAAATGTGTCATTTGTACCTTTGCCTGAAGGAAAATGTTGATACTATACCATGGTTCATAGAAATTGAATCAACGTTAAATCTCTAAATGACTTTTCTCTGCTAGTGGGAGAGCCACACGGTCCAGTACTCATAAGAGAAAGACAGAGGAAACCTGATCAAAAGTGACTTGGCATTTTGGTTCACCAAGAATCAGAGGGCTGGGAGTCAGATTTCAGGAAATAGAAGGGAGGAATCTGAACTGCATGAAAGCGATTACAAGAGACATAATGGACAATTACATCAGAACTAACTCCAACCTGCCATGAGGCTCAGTCGCTCTTCATTAATAATGATAATGCTGGCAAACAATGAAATAGATGAGTGAGAGGCCTTGAGTGAACATTGCTTCAGCACACACTCTGCCAAACAAGTGTGCATGTGGCATGTTGTAACTTTACTACTCAGAACCATAAAAGAGCTGGGCACCCTTCCCAGAACATTGCTAACTTTTCTTCTTTCTTCTGTGGTCCACATATTATAATTGTATGATTTTTTTCTTCCCAAAGCCATTTTCAATGCTAGAAATGAAGAGAATGTGCAATGCACATGTTACCCAGGTTAGGCTTAGTTCTTTCCTGACAAGGTCCGCCCCGACATTCAGCTCCCCTGGGAGCAGTGGTGGTTTGAGGGTGTAATAAAGATAACCTGCCTCAGTCAGAGATGAAATGGTGCTAGCACAGCAATGGCATCCAAGTGCCTTAAGCTTCATGCGGTTTTGATTTGCAAAGGGCTTCTTCCTCCCCGTCCCCCTGCCTCTTGGCAAGTGATCTCCGCACGATGTAACATATCAGCCAACTCAACTCCATTTCTCCTCACCCCAAAAGTCCTGGGAATTATCAACCATCCTCACCTCCCTTCTTCCAACTCGGAAAGAAATCTCCTCCCTCCCCTCCCACACTCACCATGGATGTCCTGAATCTGCCTCCTCCTCGACTCGGCAGTCTGACCCGTGCATGGACTGTGTGGGTTCCTGAGCAGAGTTCTGGATCCCCCTTATTGCTCCCTCCTCTCCACACTCTCTGACCCACAAGGACCCCTCTACCCAGCTCCTCAGTTCAGAAAAATGAGTTAGTATTTGTGTTTGCAGCCTCACCTTAGATCCCCCTCCCCAGCTCTGTGCTTGACGTGGCTCAGAGTTCTCTTCTGTGAAAAAGGGGGGAAAAGAAACTTGAGAAATTCATTCCCTTACAGGTCACTTCTCCAAGTTTCAAATCCCCTCCCCCAACCTGCCTGCACTAATCTAGTTTTCAGAGTCCTTTCACATTGTTTCATCTTTAAGGCGGGTCATCCTCACTACTTTACCTTTCAGCTGTGTCTTTGCTCTTGGCCTTCAAACCAAGCTCTCCTTTAAAAAGCATCCTCTCTTCACCCTGCCCCCCTATCAATGCTCCATCCTGTTTATTTATTTTTTTTCCTTCTCTCCGAGCTCCTTGGAACTGTACTTTCCCGGGCGAATAGACTCCATTTCCGGCATGGCAGGGCAAGCCCACCTTAGCCTCCCTCTTCCTAACTGCAACTAAAAATTCTGGACAAAATACAAAAAGCAACCACCTGAGGACTCTGAAAATTAAGCCAAAGCAGGCAGATTGGAAAGAAGAGTAGAAAGAAGTGACCTGTAAAGGAATGAATTTCCCAGGCTTTTTCTCTCCTCTTCATTCAGCTTTGCCCTGCGGGAGGCCCTAAGCACAGAGCAGGGAAGGGGGCAAAATTGTAGGCTGTAAAACTGAGATAATATTTCTCAGTTTCTGGGCTGAGAGCTGAGAAAAGGGGTCTTTGTGGGCCCGAGAGTGGAGGCAAGAGAGCTATCAAAGGGGAGCAATAATTTTATTTATGGACCCACACAGGTGTACACATGGGGTCAGACCCAACCAACACAGCAAAAGCTTTGAGAGCTGAACTGATATTTAAACCACAGGTCAGCTTTAATCCTTGGGTGGCATATGCATGGGGCATACTCAAAGCAGCATACGAAAGGTGTGGGAAACCGCCTATTGTCTTCACTAGCAGAGAGGTGGGGACAAGGAGCCCGGAATGCTGGTGACCCTTGAGCCCTGGCAAAGGTCAGAGCTATGCACCCACTGTTCAGTAGAGACAATGGCAGCTGAAGCAACTTCCCCACCAGACAGTCATGTAAGTCCTTACTGGTAAGATAGTCTGCCTGTTACTGGAAATTGCCTGCCTAAGGGCTATAGGGGTATCCCAAACCAAATAAAAGGATGGCAAGGCCTGAGCCCAAGCAGAGTCCTTCCTCTTAGGATGGGCTCCCGCCTGGCCCCCCTAATTTCCAAATTATTATTTCTTGTCTCATCTCTTTCATTTGCGTGCGGCCCCTTCTCCAGATCCCGAGCCCTGAACCACGTGGGATGTGGGTCTTCACATAAAGGCTTTGTAAACTGAACTGAGATTAGAACTGCCAACCACAGAAAGCAAAGCAAAACTTTTCATCTGAACCTAACTAGGTTGATTGCCTGATGAATCAAACAAACAAACAAACAAAACAACAACAAAACAAAATAAAACAAAAACCCACACACACATCACTTTCCAGAGAAGTATAACAAGAATCTACCTAGCATGATATTGGTGATGGCTAGAATATAATCCAAAATTGCTCAAACATACGTAGAACCAGGAAAAGGTTACCGATTCTCAAAGGAAAAGACAAGCAACAGAGGCCAACCCTGAGAAAACCCAGTTGTTGACATTCTCAGGCAGAGATTTTTAAGTAGCTATTGTAACTCTGATCTATGAGATAAAGGTAATGAATGGGAAAAAGAAATTCTCAGCAGAGAAACTCAAACTATAAAAAGGAACTAATTAGAAAGTATAGAATTGAAAAATACAAAATTGGCTTGCCCTTCCTGAGGGTCTAAGGCTAAATACAACAGCTACTCACTCCTCACCAGCTAGTTATTCTGCTCATAGTTTACAAACCCATCACTTAAAGTACCAGCAAGTTCAGAGGGAGTCAGTTTTGAAATAAGGGGGACAGCAGAATTGGACAGAAAACCTGCATCTGGTCTCAATTCCCTCAAAAACTGAGCTGAGGATTGCAAAACCCTTTATTGCCTTTGGTGTCTCAGTGTCCCTACTTGTGAAAGGATGCTGAAGGTGCCAGTAACTTCGAAAACAGAAATGGAATGAATACCACTGGCCACCAAATAAAACAGATTTCTGATGCAAATAGAAAGAAAAAGCTGGGGAAGAATTAAGAGTTTTAATAATAAAAACAAAACAAACAAACAAAACGGTAATCCCTTTAAGAAGCTGATATTTATTTTCTTAGAAATTCCCAAAGTAAGAGGGCCAGGGTAATACTGCCAATGCTTAACTCCAAAATAGATAGAAAGTTTTGTGTGTTTTTTTAAGAGGCAGCTCTATTGAGGAGAAAAGTCCTGAAATAACTTATCACTGGTGTTCAGAAGTCACTAGGTCATCATTCATCTTTATAAAAAGAGACACTGAACAATGACAAACAAGGTAAAGGGTTTAATTTTACATAACTCCAGGGCAAGCAAAAGAAATAGCTATAATTCTGCAGGCCTTGAGCATGACAGAGAAATTTGAAACTTTAAGAAACACCCTATGAAATGCTATACTTCTGGTTTCAACAAATGCTTGGAGACATCATGAAAGTTCTTTTGATATGGA
Source organism: Plecotus auritus (assembly GCF_963455305.1). NCBI lineage: Eukaryota > Metazoa > Chordata > Mammalia > Chiroptera > Vespertilionidae > Plecotus > Plecotus auritus. Next base: position 82,723,707 of record NC_137771.1, read on the forward strand.
CAGAAAATTCTGTTCAACATTTTCTTTAAAGTCTTCATTTATATATATATTTTTCAAAGTCCTACAGTCTACTCTCTATCTGGACTTAAGATCAGTCAGGGTCAAACAATCCATAATGTTAGAAGCTTACATTTAATGTTACTATACCAGACTTTAATATTTATTAACGTCAATGTAGAACAATGCATTACTCTAATAATAGTGAGCATTACCCATTCCACAAACTCTCCATTTGGCACTGGAATATAACTGCTTTTGTAATGTTCTTTTAAATCTGACTATGCAAGCCCTGGCTGGGTAGCTCAATTGGTTAGAGCATCATCCCAATACACTCTAGATTGCAGGTTCCATTCCTAGTCAGGGCACATACAAGAATCAACCAATGAATGAACCAATTTTAAATAAGTGGAACAATAAATCTCTCTCTCTCTCTCTCTCTCTCTCTCTCTCTCTCTCTCTCTCTAATCAATTTTTAAAAATATGTCTATGCACACACACAGGAACACATTCTTACAAAATGAGGAATGGAAGAATTAGTATTCATCCAGTGAAATACTGACATGGATGTACCCTCATCACAGAGATAAATGCACTGGGGACCAGGGTCAAAGATTAAACTGCAGTGAGCATAAAATCTCTTTAACATCTCCTGTTTATATATTTTTAAAAAAGTAATGTAAATTTGAAATTGTGCATCATAATATATAGAGGCTTCTTTTACTAGTAAAATACTATCCCCTCCCCCCAATAGAGTTACATCCTTCAGTTTAGTAAAACATAGGAGGAAAGCCCATAACACTTTTGGTCTAATCTTCTTGCTATTTTTAGGCAAAGTGTTTTGTTTTGTTTTGTTTTGTCTTGAAATGTTCATCTCTCCATGTCCAGTAATGCTCTGTACTTTTCAAAAGTATAATACTCAGAAATCGTATAATTTTTTATTAACTTGTGGATTTTTTTTCCTGAGGCAAGAATATCATTTAAATGTTTTCTAAGGAGAAATCAAAAGAAGGAAATTTTCCTCTGAGTTTTCAATCGAAGCTTCAAGTGAATGGGAAAATCAGTCTCGCTTAGATCTGGATGGCTATTTGTGAGCAGAAAATAGTTCTAATTATTCTGCCTATGCAACCAAGACTTTCTGGGACAATCCCAATTTTATTCTTTTCAGTAAATGTGAATTTTTATTACATGTGTAGGAGATTGTCCAACACACATCCTCACATAGGTGATTAAAGTCCATTGTAGAAAGCTGTTCACTGCAGCATTGTGGGTAATGGTAAACAACTGGAAGCCAGTTAAATTGCCTTTCAGTAGGGGAATCATTTAAGAAATTTGAATACATCTTCTAATATAACACCAAGCAGGATCAGGTAGATATCTGTACTGTATGAGAAAATATTTTTAAAACTTAAAAAAATTATTTTTTAAATTGTTATTGTTGAAAGTATTACATATGTTCCCTTTTCCCCTCCATTAACCTCTTCTAGCCACCCCCACTATCCCAGGCCTTCACCACTGAGAAAATATTTAAGATATATTGTTTGTTGAAAAAATATCACCTTACAGAGCAGATGTTTAATATACTTCCATTTGTGTCACACAGAAGAATTATGTCATATATGTTTGTAAAAGGTTAGAAAATTTCTGGCAGGATATACCAGAAACAAACAAACCAAAAAATAGCCTCTTGGGTTGGGATGCAGAATTAAGAAAAAAGGGAGGCCCTGGCTGGGTAGCTCATTGGTTAGAAGTCATTCCAATGCACCAAGGTTGCAGGTTAGATCCCAGGTCAGGGAACATAGAAGAATCAATCAGTGAATGCATAAATAAGTGGAACAATAAATAAGTGTTTCTCTGTCCCTCTGCCTGCCCCCTCTCTAGAATCAATAAATAAACATTAAAAAGAAAAGAAAAAAGGAAGATTTTTATGTGTCACTCATATTTCCTAACCCCCAGTATTTCTATGTCACCTTCTATGAGTTCAACTCTGATTCCTCCAACCCTCATTGCTTTCCACCATGATTGAGACCTAGAATTTTCATAACTCATGCAGTCCTGGTCACAAGAGGCATACTTTTATGAGACTGATGTGAGATGGTTGGAAAAGAAAAGAAGGAAGCTGTAACAGAACGTAACTATGAGGTTGGCTGCAATCAGCAGGCCAACATGTAGTGTCTACATGGACAAGTATTCCAGTCACCAGCAGTGTCATGAAATCCCTGATCAGAGTACTTAGGAGCATCATCATTTCAAGTTGTCCAACTTTTTCCTTGAACTTGGTTTGTGGTGGACATGGCTGGTTCCCCAATATCCATTCTCTCTGCCTTCCTTATAACAGAATCCTAATTTTGTTGGGGCTACAAAGTGCTCAGTCGACATTGTTCCCTTCCATGGACTCTTTTAATATAGAGGCGGCTGTTGCTCAGTGTTGGCCAACAGGTTGAAAGCAAAAGTCTTTTGGGTGACACTTTCTGAAAATTATTCTTTTCTTAATAAAATAAAAAGAATAGACCCGGGTGACTTATGCATTTAACCCATCCATCATCTTTTAACTGGCCTCTACTAGTAAGTAGATTTGAGGTCTGAGGGGTAGTAAAGCCATCTTGAGACCACAGAGATGAAAATCAAACAATAAGAATGGTGGAGCAGATTATCCTTGATGAGCTTAGGCCGTTCCAGAGGTCCTGGACTTCTGCTATCTGGAGCTCCAATTATATGAGGTAAATAGTCCTCCGTTTGGCTAGGCTGCTGTAACTATATTTCTATGGCCAAAGGTAATCCTAACCCATTCTGGGCTCTCCTACTGACATTGGGGGTAGAGGAAACAGAGGGCTATCAGGGTTCTGGGTGGTTCATGAGAACTCTGGAGAAGTGGGCTGTGATCCTGGGGGAGTCTGAAAAATGGACCAGGAAACTTCAGGAGTGCCAGGCAGTGACCTGGGGAAACATAGGAGGCTGCATCCTGGCACATGTTCAGGTGCCCAGATGCACCTGAAAATCATTGGCCTGTTTGTAGTGCAGGGTCCTGCAGGGAACAAAAGGCGGGTGGCTTCTGGCTGTGGTACAAAATGTGGTGTGAACGTTCCACACTCTTCCACAGTCAGCTGCTTTTTGGTCCTCAGCCTGTGGGATTGATCCTGTTTCCCAGGTGCTTGTCCAGGCCATGGTGATGAAATCTGTGCATGATTTCCTTCGTTTCTCTGCCAGGCCTCTAACCCAGCTTCAGGCCCCAGTTGTATCCAGCTGCCTGGGGGTGTCAGTAGCTATCAGAGCCTGGGGCTGGGTGTGGAGGGGAGAAGGGGAAAGCTGCACCTCCATTCACCATGCCCCTAGAATGGCCCACCATGGTCTGCTCACTTCTATTAATTTCATTAATTTAAAAAAGAAATCTCCACAGTTAAGGAAAGGTGACTAAAAAGGATAAATAAATAAATAAGCATTAACTGGAAGACTTTTTTCCTTTTTTAAAACTTACTCAGAAGAATGCATTATCTGTTAGTAAGTAGTGTGATTATCTTTAGCGTGGAACTGGTATATTTTAGGCAATCCCCCTGAAATGGTATAAACAACATTTCCTGTGTCAAAAGCAGATCTCCAAGTCTGTTTTAGAATGGTCCTAATCTCCATCTATTATAATTTCCACCAATAACTTGTCTTTTTATATATGCTGGCATCTGTGTGAAAGACAGCATCCCACATTGACCAGTCTCCCTCCATCTGGTGGCAGGCGGAGGAGCAGGAACGTAGACTGTCACTTTATGCAGATGGATTTCTATTAATACAAACAAGTGACCCTAAAAGAGAAATTGGCTAGCTCCAGCATAACTTTAAGAAGATTGTTCTGAATTTCCTGAAAGCAGGTTATTTCTAAAGGCATGGTGTTGCCTTTTACACAAGGATCAGGCATTGTGCCCTTCCCAGAGCTGGTTTTCCAGGGGGCTCCCTGTTCTGAGCCCATGTGCTTGCGGAGGGGTTGGAAGGGAGTGATAGCACTGAGAGAGAGAGGTCACTTGAGGGAAGAGCCCCAAGTTTCTCTGATCACTGTTTCAGGACCCATCGGGTTAGGAATCCTGGAGAAGGCAGGGTGAAGAGAAGGGGAGGTGTAACCTCTTATGGCTACTTGCCATTCTTCTTTTTCCCTGCCTTACTCCGAGAATATGCAGCTCTCAAATATATTTTAGTGCTTCCATCAGGTAAATTTACATTCTGAACTTACATAAGTAAATCTTTGCCAATGGAGTCTGCTTTCGAGGATTGCTAGAAAGTCTTCGCTGGCTACTTCCTCTTCCTCAGTGACCCAGCCCTGGCCAGCCACAGCCAGGAGGGAAGCAACTGGGCAGGGAGAGACTCACCACAAAAACAAGTCCTAATTATAAACACCCAGTGGCTCATCAATGGAGTTTGAGCAATGGTATAACTCCGGGACAAAATACTATGATGTAATGAAAAACAATAATTTGGAATAGCCCCCCCTCCCCCAAACTACAGTTATTTCAGTGCCACCTCAGGGCTTTTGCCCTGTCTATGTCCTGCTCTACTGTTTCTTACTGAATATATTTCTTTAAATGGACTCAGTTTTTTAAAACAGCTGTTCCCACCTTATCCTCATCCTAAGCAATGATATCTGTGAGATGTGTTTGATGTGATAATTATATTTTTCAGTACAAGTTACCATAAACAGGTAACTATTGAAATAAAAAATGTTCAACAAAGTCTCAGCTAGAAACTTCCTGAGTATCCTCAATGGTCCCCTGCCCACCTGTGGAGCGATTCTGCTTTAGAAGGGTGTCTGGACTCCCTGAGGGAAGGCTATGCCGTTGCCCGAAAAAAACACAAGGCAATGTTTGATCAAAATTTTGTGGAATGTATGAAATGTGTGTGTATGAAAAAGGTACATGTGTACCCAAATATGTTAATATCAATTAACTCTATTAATATGTAATATGGTCTCAGATTGAATTATGTATTTTTTTTTTTACAAGTGACACCTTTATTTAAAAGTGATGATGAACTCAGTGGGGGGGGGCGGGGAAGGTTGTGTGGTTTTTTTTTTAATTTAGTATTCAAATTTATTAATCTTTCCCTGGCTTCTTAGAATATATACTCATTAAAAGATGAATAAATGAGAGAATAAACAAACACCTATAGCACTTATTATATGTACCATATTGTAGAATTGACATACATTTAAAAAAATATATATTTTTTATTTCAGAGAGGAAGGGAGATGGAGAAAGAGGGAGAGAGATAGAAACATCAATGATGAGAGAGAATCATTGATCAGCTGCCTCCTGCATGCCCCCTCGACCCCTGGTTGGGGATCCAGCCTGCCACCTAGGCCTGGGCCCTGACCAGGAGTCAAACTGTGACCTCCTGGTTCATAGGTTTATGCTCAACCATTGAGCCACACCAGCCAGGTGACACACATTATTTAATACATGGTAATATTACCCCACCCCCATCTACATTGAAAGCAGGACTTGTGATTTATATTTCTGTTCCCCTTACAGCACACAGTACACTAATACTATGTTCTTGGGATTTGCCCAAGTACTACCCAATGTCAAGGCAAGTTTTCCTGTCCCAAAAGCCCTGAGAGTCTAGGTCTACCTACCATTAGATCTGGCCCCCTCCCTCCCACACAGTGGCGGGGTGGGGGTGAGGGGCCCGAGCAGCAGGGGACAGCCCAGCCCTGCCCTTAGGCCCCTTCTGGATCTGAGGCTAGAGGAATCTCAGGAACTGTGCCCAAGGCCTAGGCTTCAGCAAGTGGTGGGACTGTGACCCCATAGGGTGGACATGTGGTGGTCCTTCATGGACACCTCCTTTTCAAATCTGTACAGGCCCTGGGGAGAGCACTGGGAATAGGGAAGGACACTGCATTCCTATCTTCAAGTTGGGGTGACACTGTGGCCGAGGCAGCACACAGTGGGCACCTGCCTAGGACTGGCCCGCCTGCCTGCCCCCTCCAAGATTGGCTGTGAGCAGAGTCCTCCTCTTCAATGGGCCTGGGCTCCTTCCTGATGACCCCTTTCCTGCTCTGGTTGTCTCCAGCCACTCGCCTTCTCATTTCCACAGGTGCTGTCATTCTAGTCTGAACCCCAGATGTGCACCTGGAGCTCCAGCACCTACCAGTGTTCCCTGCTCCTGCTGGCCAGACTTTCCCCAAGTAACCTGTCCAGGACAACTCCTCAGTGGGACCCTCCCCAACCTACTGCCTAATTGGTACACTTTTTTCCTATGATTAAACTACTATTTAATGAGTGTATGCCATGTGCTAACTCTGCTTGAAGTTTACGCATATTGTCTCCTTTATTAGTCACCAACACTGTACCCCTATGTACGAATCATGAAGCTGAGAGTCTGGAGATTAAGTCAGGCTTCTAAGATCTCATCATCTTGAAGGAGCGGGATCAGGGCTCTGACCCAGACTCTCTGCACCTGGAATCGTTGAGGCCCCTTCAGGTATCAGCTCTACCTGCTGAATGGACTTTCCTTCCAGGACCTGCTGTGGACCTGCGCCAAGGGGCCAGGAGTTCAGTCCGGCCTGTTCCAGCCCACCTCTGAGCCATTCACAGCTACTGTGAGGTAAGAGACTTTCTTCACCTCTGTCCCTACAGCAAGCATGTCAAACTCAAAGGCTAATGTGGGCCAAATAAGCAAGGTTTAAGTTTATGTGGGCCCCCAAAAAACAAAAGCTTCAATTTTCATAGAAACAGGTTTATTTCAATAAAGACATGCTGAATACAAAGGGCTGAAATAAATGAGTAATTGTTAATATAAAATAATAGAACATTTTAATAAAAATTAATATTTTTTCTTGGACATTAACTTACCAGACACTGAATAACTGCACAAATTAATAAACCTATTTTTCTTGCTCTCCGAAAGCAAAATATTTCCTGTTGCATACACCAAATAAGTCAGTCCAAGACTAATGATGTGGCAATTGGCTGCTAAAATATTTGCTGCTAGTATTAGTGGAGAGAAATGGTGCGCCCATGGGTAAGGCATATAAGGGAAATGAATGCAACACGATTATGGTAATCAGTTATTAGTGAACGTTGTAGTTTGTTATTAAAAACTAGAGGCCCAGTGAATGAAATGGGGGTGGTCCTCAGCCTGGCCTGCGCCCTCTCACAGCCTGGGATCCCACCTGCCTGCTCGCTGCTCCTTAGTGCTGCCGCAGAGGCGGGAGAGGCTCCTACCATCGCCGCTGCGCTCACCAGCCATGATCCTGGCTTCTGGCTGAGCAGAATCCCCCCTGTGGGAGCGCACTGACCACCAGGGGGCAGCTCCTGCATTAAGCGTCTGCCCCCTGGTGGTCAGTATGCATCATAGCGACCAGTCGTTCTGGTCATTCGCTGTAATGGTCACTTGGGCTTTTATTATATAGACTAGAGGCCTGGTGCATGAAATTCGTGCACAGAGGGGGAGGTTCCCTCAGCCTAGCCTGATTCCTCAGGAGATGTCTGACTGCCGGTTTAGGCCCAATCTCTGGGATCAGGCCTAAAATGGCAGTTGGACATCCCTCTCACAATCTGGGACCGCTGGCTCCTAACTGCTCACCTGCCTGCCTGCCTGATCGCCCCTTACTGCCCGCCCTGCCAGCCTGGTCGCCCCCAACTGCCCCCCTGCTGGCCTGGTCACCCCCAACTGCCCCCACCCCACCAGCCTGGTCGCTCCCAACTGCCCCCCTGCTGGCCTGGTCACCCCCAACTGACCCCCCTGCTGGTCTGGTCACCCCACGCAGCCTGCTGTTCAGTTGTTTGGTCGTCCCTCACTAACCCCCTACCAGCCTTGTCGCCCCACACAGCCTGTGTTCGGTTATCCATCTGGTTGTTTTGGTTGTGATGGCCCCTGGCTTTTTATATATTAGGATTCTGTATATCAGGATATTGTAAAAATTAAGTTACAAAATTTTTATTAAAACGTTTCTTACATACCGTTATATTGGCTGGGCTGCAAAAACATTCATTGTCAGCCGCATGTGGCCCACAGGCTGAGAGTTTGACACGCTTGCCCTACAGGTTTCACAAATGCTTTCTTTTCTTTTCTTTTCTTTTTTTTTTGAATTTATTGGGGTGACATTGGTTAATAAAATTATATAGGTTTCAGGTGTACAACTCTATAATATATAATTTTTATATTATATTATGTGTTCACCACCCTAAGTCAAGCCTCCTTCTATCACCATTTATGACCCCTATACTCTCTTCTACTTCCTTCCATTTCCCTTTCCAAACTCTGGTTATTAGCATTTTTTAATAACAACTTTATTGAGATAGAATTTACATACTAGAAAATTCACCCTTTTAAAGAGTAAAATTCAGTGTGTTTTAGTATATTCACAGGGTTGTATATCATTAACAATATCTAATATTAGAATATTTTCATTGCCCCCAAAAGAAATTATACCCATTAGCAGTCATTCCTCCATTTCTCCTACACTCAGCTCCTGGCAATCACTAATCTACTTGCTGTGTCCATGGATTTGCCTGTTCTGAAAATTACATATAAATGGAATCATGGAATATATGGCCTTTTCTGACTGGCTTCTTTCATTCAGCATAATGTTTTCAAGATTCTTCTTATATTATAGCATGTTTTAGTGTTTCAATCATTTTATTGCCATATACAATAAAATCCACTGTCTGAATATACTTCATTTTTGTTTATCCATTCACTAGTCCATAGATATTTCTGCTATTTCTACTTTTTGGCTATCTATATATACAAAAGCCTAAGCGACTGTTATGACCAGTCAATGGAACAACCGGTCGACCAATCACTATGATGTGCACTGACCACCAGGGGGAAGACGCTCAATGCAGAAACTGCCTCCTGGCGGTAAGTGCACTCCCACAGCCAACCTCCTGTGATCCCTCCCCCAGGACTGGGCGAGATGGCCCCTATTGGCCCCGATCGCCGGCCTGGCCGAGGGACCCCACCCGTGCACGAATGCATGCACTGGAACTCTAGTGATAAATAATTCTGCTATGAACAGTTGTGTTCAAGTTTTATGTGGAAACATGTTTTCAATTTTCTTGGGTAACCCAGGAGTAGAATCGCTGTAATAACTTTATGGTTAATAGTTTAAGGAACTACTACCACCTGTTTTCCAAAGTGGCTATACCATTTTATAAACCCACCAGCAGTGTATTAGGATTCCAATTATTCCACCTCCTTGCCAACACCTGTTACTGTCATTTTTAGTTTAGTCAGTCTAGCGGATGTGAAATAGTACCTCATTGTGGTTTTGATTTACATTTCCCAGATAACTAAGAATGTCCAGCATCTTTTTATGTGTTTAATTTAGCCATTTGTATATCTTCTTAGAATAAATGTCAATTTAAATCTTTAACCTATTTTCCAATTGGGTTGTTTATATTTCTTTGCATTGATTTGTAGGAATTCTTAATATACTCTATATAAGTTCCTTACCAGATATATGATTTCAAATATGTTCTCTCATTCTTTGAGCTATCTTTTAATTTTCTTGATATTGTCCTTTGAAGCAAAGAAGTTTTAAATTTTTATTAAATTCAGTTATATTTTTTTGTTGTTGCTTGTGATTTGGGTGTCATGTCTAAGAATCCATTGCCTAATCCAGTGGTCGGCAAACTCATTAGTCAAGAGAGCGGCAAACCACAGCTCGCAAGCCACATGTGGCTCGCGAGCCGCAGTTTGCCGACCACTGGCCTAATCTAATGTCACAAAGATTTATGCCTATGTTTTCTTTAAGGAGATTTAGTTTTGGCTCTTATATTTAGGTCTATGGTCCATTTTGAATTAATTTTTCTATATTGTTTGGGTAAAAGGTCCATTTCCATTCTTTTTCATGTAGCTATCAAGTTGTCCAAGTACCATTTGCTGAAAAGACTATATTTTCTGCATTGAATCATCTTGGCACCCATGTTGAAAATCAGTCAATCATAAATGTTAGTGTTTAATTCTGCACTCTCAACTTTATTCCATTGATCTCTATGTTCAGGCTTATATTAGTACTCCACTGTCTTGATTATTGTAGCTTTGTAATAAATTTTGAAATTGGAAAGTGCAAATCTTTTAACTTGATTCTTCTTTATCAATATTGTTTGGCTATTCTGGGTTCCTTGAATTTTCATATGCATTTTAGGATCAGATTGTCAGTTTCTGCCCAACAAAAGGCAGCTGGGATTCTGATACAGATTCTGATAGAGAATATGTAGATCACTGTGGATTATTACCACATTATAATACTAAGCCTTCTGATCCATGAACATGGGATATTTTTTCATTTAGTTAGGTCTCCTTTAATTTCTTTGAATAATATTTTGTAGTTTTCAGTACATATGTCTTATACTTTTTTTGGTTAAATTTACTCTTCAGTACTTTATTCTTTTTGGTGCATTGTAAGTGGATTCAAATTGAGCTTTACTTTCTCCTTTTTAAGAATTTTAAATTATTTACAATGATGACATGATACCCTTATAGCAGAAAGAATATGAAAAATAGAAGGTTTTTCAAATGAAGATTTGAGAATTCTAGACATGAATTTTCTAGGGATTTTTTAAAATGTTGATTTGGGAATTCTGGATATGAATTTTCCAGGGATTCTTTAAAATGTATGAATTTGTCTTACAGTTTGACTTAAATAATTTATGTAGCCTCTAATGGAGTTTGAGAAGTTGACTTCATTCTTAACTGCATGTTTAACATATTGTAAAGATGCAAAGTACAAATTTATTAGTGTGACATAACAGATTTCAGGCATATCACTTAATGAAAATGAAAGATGTTTTGTTGGAAGTAAGATCGATAAATTCTCACTTTGTAACCTTGAGTCTATAAAGCAATTTAAAATAAAGAACTTCATGGTCCTATGGAGTAGAGAGGGAAGGGGATGACAGTCTCAGTGAGAAGGGAAAAAATGCCTGTTGCTTGTCCAAATTTTAAATGCAGCTGATCTGGCAGAGAGATTACCTTATTCAGCTGCCCATGTCCTGACCTCATGCCAGACTTGAACTTACCTTTCCCTTGCAGGTTTATTACATTAGTTTCAATCATATCCATTAGCTGTGTGCCTTGGAGATCTCTACTGGTAATCTCAGCCAAGACTTCAGTTTATGTCTTAAACCTGTTCTTTTCAGAATTGTTTGGTTGATTTTGATTTTAAATCAAATGAAACTTATTTGCATTAGTGGTAGAGCCCATTTGTTATTAGTTCTTAGCTGTTTTAGTGAATATATAGGACTTATTTGGTTGTTATAGCAGCTCCAAGGAGTCAAGTCATTTATAACAGATCAGCAAGACCTCTCTGATCATAGAGATAGTGTCCTGGGGAAGGCTAATACCTCCACATCTAAAATCATAGCTCCTGGCAAGAAAAATTACAAGCCAAAAATATTATATAAGAAGACCAAGAGCCCAGCTGCAATGGTTGTTCAGATGAGCTCTTGGAAAAAATTTGCTTTTATAATTTAGGACTATCTATCCTTACCTGAAGAAAGTGTACACTAAAACTCAAAATTATATATATATATCATTGCTTTAGAACAAACGTGTGGTCCTCGGCCTCAGAGAAACAATAGCAGACAATTCACAAGTCTATTGGAATCCTTTTAACAAGTGCCTTTAAAACAAGAACCTGGGTAAATTGAATCCCTTCTCCCAAAAGCTAGACTTAAAATTTCTTGTGCACTAATTTCTCTACCCCCTTCTCTGATCGTAAAAAGCATAAGAAACTAACTAGAAATGTAGTCAGCCCCATAGTATCTTTAAGGCAGATGTAAACAAAGCCTGCTGATATACCCCTCTTTGCAAAAGACCCATAACTTCCTTTCACAACTAGAACCTGACCAGAATTCTGCAGTCCTTCAAGACTGAGACTCTTTACACATCCAAATAATGCCTGAGTTCACCTCCCAAGAAAGGAAATTGAGTCAAGGAGGTCAGGTAAGAAAGGTTAAGGTCTTCTACATGTCTTCTTGAGGATGAGCAAAAGGCAACCACCCTGTTTGAAAGCAAACTGAATGAAAGGGTCAAGGCTTTAACCAATGTTTGCTGCATGAGGTAGATTTTGTGTGATAACATTTCCATCAGTAGCAACTCTCGGGCAAATTTTTCTACTCATTTCTCCTCAGGAAGCTTAACCCTAACCCTCAGCCAATCTCTTTCTCAGCAGTCACAGAACAATATCCTGTTTGGTATCAGCATGACTCCTTAGCAAGATCTTCCCTCTGCAGATGGACGAATGGGCCAAAATCCTTCCCTTTACTGCTATGCTTGGCTCTGATAAGTTAGGTCTAGCCAACCATAGGTCAGCAACTACATAGCCATTTAAGGTCAAGTCCTCAAAGAGAATTTGCTTTTTATTTTCTGACACTGAGAGTTACAATTCATCTTTCCCCTAAATGAGGCAAAGTGAGAGAGCAAACACAAACATTCTGACTTTATAATGTTTCTTTTAGACTTTATATCACCCATTTACAGAATGCACCATGTTGCAGAAAATTCTTCCTTATCTGAATCTTCACTTCCTCCTTGTATTCTTCTCAAGCTTCAAAGCAGAGGAATTCTAGTGGAAGCAAAGGCTCTGACTACATTGATTTTTGCTCTCATTAGAAGGTCAGCTTGTGGAATATTAGGTGAACATGATTTATTTTATTCAGATAATAAGAATGTACTCTTCCTAATTCTGGTCCAGCTTCCTGATGGGATCAGCCTGCTCTCTTATCATATATCAGTCCTACCTACTAATGGGCACACAAATTCCCTGAATGTGTAAAATCACTTCAACAGTTTTCATCATACATTGGTGTCCTGAAGATTTGTTGGAAAATTGAATGGCAGGTTTGGCAATGGTTCTTTAAAATTTCATCTACAGAAAATAAGAATAGTATATATTTATCCATGTTGATCACATCACCAGGGATGTTTGCATGAATCAACAGGACTAAATGAATATTATGGTGACTCACTAATGGCATATTGGGTAATTTTGTTATGAACTTTGCCTGTATTGCTAATTGAGGTTGAATATTACTGTCAATTAAGTAATCTTCACTATTTAGTTTTTCTCTATTTTCAAAATAAATCTTTTAAGCTGGGTTGAAAGACATTAGTTCCCCCTCAACCTACCCTGACCTCAGTGGCAGGTGTTTATTACTAATTAAAAATATTAACTGAATAAATAAAAGATGAATGAATGAATCCATGAAACAAAAAAAAGAAAAATTCTAAGTAAAAATGAATAATTTGAAATTATAGCTATAATATTGCTACAAATTTCTAAAAATTGAATATACATATTGACAGATTTAAAAGGTAACTTGGGCAAATGAAAACATTGATTTTGTTCTGTAATCAAATTGAAGGAGTTTTCAACTAACACTTGTAACAAAACAACACTAAAAATTATGAATCTGATTATACACAAAACTTAGGTGTGTAAGATTATGAAATAAGAAAGCTAAGGATATCACAAAAATTATCAAAAGATTTAAAGCATGCTCTCAAGATATCTACCTCAATAGACCTAAGCAAAAATTATAGATAAGCTGAAACCCATTTTGACTGCCTTCTTTGGATAAGCAGACCATTCTACATTTAGTTTAATAAAGACTTTTGATAAGGAAAAGAAAAACCTGGCAGAGTGAAAAGAAAAACATCATTTTGCAAAATGATGTTATACAGACCTCAAGGGTAAGTATTAAGTTTAACTGTCAGGTCCAACAATAAATGGAAACACGAAGAGTAGCTGCCTCTGGTGTGACTTCTGCAAAAAGGTTGCCAGGAACATCAGACCTTCTTGACTCCACGAATTCTTTATTTTGACTTTAAACCTCCCACAAGCTCTTAATATTTGGTTCCCAATTTTGACTCTGGGAACTATATTCATTTTAAGTATCTGCTCCATTATCTAAAGCTAAGAAAGCTCCCAGAAGTATCATCAGAATTGCTTTAGTCCCATCTTAATTTGATGGAATTCAATTTCTGGTGACCTTGACAGTTTTGATGAGCAATTTCAAGATTGTCTTGATATCTCTATTATTGTTGTCGTTGTTGTTATTATTATTTGTTTTTATTGGAATTTTATTGAGATTATAGTAGGTGTGCATGAAGTTATAAGAAATGATGTAGAGATTTCTCGTACATTTTGACCAGTTTCCTCCAATTGGTGACACTTTGCAAAACTATCATGAGTATGTATTAAGTTCTATAGCATTTTATTAAGGGCCTCCAACAAATAACTTTGTCAAGTTATTTGCCCTAATTTTTGCCTTAGATAAAATTCACTTAGGATATTTTCAAGGTGCAATCGATCCCACATTTAACTGTAATGTTCTGCATCTGCCCCAAGTTAGAGACTCATTGGTTTTCTATTCATCCCTTCAATGGTCTACATCAGCTTTCTCCTTAACATTACGAAAGACTAACTTTCTTGGACATAGATGAACATGAGTTATCTCTGGGTTAATCTGTTCCATTTGGGTATAGATTCCAGATTTTTCATGGTTTATTTGTTCATTCAAAAAATACTTACTGTTTGGTGACTGAGTCCTTAAAGTAGTATCTGAGGTGGTTGGTGTGCAGTGGGAAAAACAAACATGATCTCTGCTCTCAGAAGATTTACAATCTACTAGACATTCAAAATTGTGACAACAATAAACTGCTGGAATCAAGTAGGTAAGTGTTACCTGAAAGGATGGTTACATGTTTTAAAATTTCAGTGCATTTTCCTCCCTTGCCTTAACAAATAAATGACTTTCATCTAGCCTTTCTAGAAATCCATGTACCCGAAGAAACAGGGAACTATCTTATAAATGGAATTCCAAGGGAAATATTGCAGTGATATTTAGCTTCTGATGTTCAAAGGGATTATGCAGCCAAGTATGAGCTAAGCAATCCAAGATTTTTCAAATTCATTTTCTTGCCCTGGTATGGCATTGGCCAAGCTTGGAGGATCAAGTTCACAGAGCTCTTCTAAGTGGAGAATATACCATTGCCATCCTTTCCAACCAGGCCAGAAGACTTATGATAGGAGGATACCATAGGTTGAGGCTTGGAGAAAACCAAGAAGAAACAAACAAACAAAAAGAGTTAAGTTTATACCACACATCCAAATTATAGTGTGAGTTAAATATTTTATCAGGCTCCTGCACATTAACTAAACAAAAATTATAATCCCTGTAGATATTAGACATTAGATATATTTTGTCTCAAAGTTCAAAGAGACAAAACCCTTAGCCTTGGGTTGACTTACTCAAAATCTTGGAATATATTTTGCAGCTTTCTCTTTAGGGTCCACCCTTCTAAAATTCATTCTTCTACCCAGACTAAGCTTAGGTTATTTTACGTTGTAAACCGCCAAATTGTTCCACCTGCTGTTTCCCAAATCCAAAATTCTCATCCATTCTTTGAACAAAAGTTTTCAACTGAATTCTGGTTCAGGTGCTTAAATTGATTCCAAGGCCTTTTTTTTTTTTTTTTTTTTTGAGTAAAATCTGGCTTTGCACAGATACCCTGTTATCAAGTGTTGTGCATAAATAGGGTACCCCCCCACTTCCCAATCTGGGATGACATATAAGTCAGGATACTAAATTTGCCCAATAGAATGTCGGCTTTGCCACCTGCACACCTGTTATCTAGAGCATATGGCTTCCTCGTTTATCAACAATACAAAACATAGGCACTCCTCAGAGATTTTAGTCCTGCCTCTGATCCAGCCCTTGGCAAAAGCTTGCTTGAAACATCTGATATTTTAAGGAAAGACTATAAAGCATTCTAACTACACATTTCTTTAAGTACTTAAGTTAAAACGTTTCCTTCTTAAATGTAAATACTACAAAAACAAAGTATATGGACCCTCTCAATAAGAATCCCAGAGCTCTTGCACTAAGATGGATTGAAATGGAGGTCAATTCATATTTACTTGTTTATTTTTGCATCATTTGCAATTCTATATTTGACTAGAGGCTGGTGCATGAAATTTGTGCACGGGCGGGGGGTGTCCCTAAGCCCAACCTGAACCCTCTCCAATCTGGGACCCCTCGGGGGATGTCCGACTACCGGTTTAAACCGGCAGTCGGACATCCTTCTCACAATCCGGGACTGTTGGCTCCCAACTGCTTGCCTTCCTGCCAGCCTGATCACCCCCTAACCACTCCCCTGGTAGCCTGATCGATGCCTAACTGCTCCCCTGCCGACCTGGTTGCCCCTAAATGCCCTCCCCTGCCAGCCTGGTCGCCCCTAACGGCCTCTGCCTCGACCCCCACCACTGTGGCTTTGTCTGGAAGGATGTCTGGATGAATGTCCAAAAGATGTCTGGTCTAATTAGCATATTACCCTTTTATTAGTATTTTATTAGTATAAATAACATATATGCCCCTAAAAAGTTATATTATTTTACACACTTTAAATTATACAGCACACATTCAACCCTGTTGTTGTTTTTTTTTTTTTTTCTCCTAAATATATCTTATTGATTTTTTTCACGGAGAGGAAGGGAGAGGAATAGAGAGTTAGAAACATCTATGAGAGAGAAACATCAATCAGCTGCCTCCTGCACACCCCCAACTGGGGATGTGCCCGCAACCAAGGTACATGCCCTTGACCGGAATCGAACCTGGGACCCTTCAGTCCACAGGCCAATGCTCTATCCACTGAGCCAAACTGATTAGGGCTCCCACTTCTTTTTTTTTTCTTTTTAGATTATCCACATTTGTAGATATGGCATTAATTTTTCCATTGATTTTTAGAGAGAGCGGAAGGGAAAGTGATAGAGAGAGAAACATCAATGTAAGAAACATCCCTTCAATTGCCTTCCTCAGGAGCCCTGACCAGGAATCCAACTTGAAACCCAGGTATGTGCCAGGTATGTTCCCTGACCTGGAATCAAACCTGCAACCTTTCCATGCACAGGACCACACTCACGCTCAACCAACCTATCCACTTCAGCCTGGCTGTTATACAATTTCTGGAATTTTATTTCAATTAATTCTTGCAAAGTCTGTGGTTTAGGTAATATTCACATTTTGCTGATGAGAAAAAAAAACAACCTCTTCGTTTTAAGACATTATTCTTCCCTCATTGCTGCATTTTCCTGCCAGCCCTAGAAAGGCTCTTGACAGCGGTTTCACTGGGTATTCAGAGTCAGAAGCATTCTCCTCACCACTACCCTGTCCAAAGCCTCCTCTGTACTGGTACTGAGGCTGTCCTGGAGGGCACAGAGTCTAGGTAACTGAGACAATGACAGGATTTGGACCACTGGAGCCACGGTATCCACCTCTCCTCTCTCAGCCTTTCTCCACTGTGCTGGAGAAGGTGGGGCCAGCAACTTCCAGCAGCACTGAGCTTCTGGATAGGCCAAGGTTTGTGGCGCTAGCTCTTTAGACACCAAAAGGGCTGCAGTCGCTCCCTCTCCCAAGCCTCTGTCGCTCCAGAGGTTATAGGGCTGCCCTGAAAGTCCTCTGCAAGCCTCCAGTCCATGGCAAACATGGCAGTGGACTCAGGGATGGAACTGCTATTTTTAGATACTTTTAAACACCCCAGCGCTGAGGTAAGACTTCACTTCTTGATTCTGACTCTGCTTCTTGACTGTGGGACATGTACAAAAAATCCTTAGGCATGCTTCGACTTTCCCTCGTGCTGGTGGCCTTAAATTCTGCAGGTACACACCCCTCCCCGCAGCTGGGTGTGGGCACCACATCTGCAGGAGAGCATCGGTAGCCAGGACATTTCTCTGCCTTACCTTAGGCTCCTGCATCTTTGGTTGAGTTGGCTGTTCTGCTTGCTTTGCTCCCATGCTCCCTTATCCCCATCAACTTTGGGCCTTGAAAATATCTTGGTTCTCAGGTTTAGCTCAGGTGGTATTTGGGGGGGTCTCAGACTGCCTTTGTTTGACAGCAGTTCTGGAGACCAGGCAGGTCACAATGGCTTTGTGATTCCTAAATCCCTTCTCCCAGGTCCTTTTTCTAACGGGAGTTAGGTTGCCCAGATGTGACACCCATTCGGTTTAGGATTCACCCATAAGGACATGACATATTTGCACGGAATGGCTTTTGCATGGAGGATACCTGCGAGGAGGGGAATTAGCGGTGAAAGGAACCAATGGCGGATTTGGAACCCCCAGACAGGGAACCTCGCTCACTTCCCGCATGTCTCCCCACTGCACTTCCTGCATGTCTCCCTCAGTGGCTGGCCTGGGCATGCAGGAGGCTTGGCTTCCTTCATCGCCTGGCTACGAAGGAAACCAAGCCTCCCGCCTGCTCCACTGGCTCCGTGGCTCCGGCAGATGCTGCCATCTTTGTGGCTATGGGCACCGCCATATTTGTCATGGAGCGACGGTTAATTTGCATATTACTCTTTTATTAGATAGGATGAGCATATTTGAAAGCAAAGATGGTGTGCAGAAGCTGAAGGAGCCTATGTCTCTCATGAATTTGTGGAGCCACATTAGAACCCTCAGTTACTTATTTCTGGACTTACTTTTTGTGAGAAATAAACTTCTAAATTTTTCAAACCACTCTTATCTGAGGTTTTTCTGTTATATACAGTGAGAGTCTTTACCAATAGCAATCCTAATAATCATTGTTTTGTTCATTGCTTCATTAAACAAATAATTTTAACATCCCAAGTATGCTAGGCACAATGCTAATTCTGGATAAAGAAATGGATAAATACAACCCCCGAACTGAAGCAACAAGAAATCAATCCTATCTAATAAAAGAGTAATATGCAAATTGACCATACCTCTGCTACACCCACAAGCCAAGCCCACCAGCCAATCAGGAGTGAGTATGCAAATTAAACCAACCAAGATGGCTGTGGCCACGGAGCTGCAGCAAGCAGGAGGCTTGGGTTTCCCCAGCAATGGAGGAAGCCAAGCTTCCCTGCCGCCCTGGCCGGCCCAGGCCTACACTCAAGGCTACAAAGTTTCAATTATAGAAGATAAATAAATCCCAACAAAAATGGCTGTGGCCACAGAGTGAGCAGGAGGCTTGGCTCCGCTCAAGGCTACAAAGTTTCAATAATAGAAGATAAATAAACCCCAGATACCAGGGCCTCTGCTTGGGTCGCCGGGGGGTGTGGCCAGCCTGCAAACCACCACAGGTCCCTCGCCCAGGCCACCCCACACCCCAAGCGAACCCCCACCCTGATCCGGGACACCCTTAAGGGCAAACCAGCTGGCCCCCACCCATGCACCAGGCCTCTATCCTATCTAATAAAAGAGTAATGTGCAAATTGACCATCACTCCAACATACAAGATGGCTGCCCCCATGTGGTCAAAGATGGATGCCCCTATGTGGACACAAGATGGCCACGACAAGATGGCCAGCAGGGGAGGGCAGTTGGGAGGGACCAGGTCTGCAAGGGAGGGCAGTTGTGGGCGATCAGGCCAGCAGGGGAGGGCAGTTGGGAGGGGCCAGGCCTTGCAGGGGAGGGCAGTTAGGGGTGACCAGGCCTTCAGGGAGGGCAGTTAGAGGTGACCAGGCCTGCAGGGGAGGGCAGTTAGGGGCAATCAGGCAGGAGAGCAGTTAGGCATCAATCAGGCTGGCAGGGAAGTGATTAGGAGTGATCAGGCTGGCAGGCAGAAGTGGTTAGGGGCAATCAGGAAGGCAAGCAGGCAAGCAGTTGGGAGCCAGCAGTCCTGGATTGTGAGAGGGATGTCCAACTGCCCGTTTAAGCCCGATCCTACCTGGATTGGGCCTAAACGGGCAGTCGGACATCCCTCAAGGGGTCCCAGATTGGAGAGGGTGCAGGTTGGGCTGAGGGACACACACCCCCGTGCACAAATTTTGTGCACTGGGCCTCTAGTAAAAATATAAAGAAAGTCACATAAGTAACTTTGAATTTTCTAGTGGTCTCATTTAACAAAAAGTAACAGGTAACATAGATTTTAATTGTTAATTTTACTTAACTCAATATATCACAAAGATTATCATTAACATTAAATCAATATAAAAATATAGTAATGCCCTAGCTGGTTTGGCTCAGTGGATAGAGCATTGGCCTGCGGACTGAAGGGTCCTGGGTTTGATTCCAGTCAAGGGCACATGCCCAGGATTATGGATTTGATCCCCAGTGGGGGGCATGCAGGAGGCAGCCAATCAATGACCCTCTGTCATCATTGATGTTTCTATCTCTCTTTCCCTCTCCCTTCCTCTCTGAAATTAATATATATAGAGAGAGAGTCCAATATATATATATATATATATATATATATATATATATATATATATATATATATATGTACTAGAGGCCCGGTGCACAAATTTGTGCACCAGTGGGGTCCCTTGGCCTGGCCTGTGGAATTAGGCTAAAACTGGCTTTCCGATATCCCCTGAGGGGTCCCATATTGCGAGAGGGTGCAGGCCAGGCCAAGGGACTCCACCGGTGCATAGTCTGGGACAGGGAGGTTGGCCAGCCAGGGAAGGACCGTGGAAGGGCTCCAGGGCATGTCCGGCCTGTCTCGCTCAGTCCCTATTGGCAGGACCCCAGCAGCAAGCTAACTACCAGTCTGAGCATCGGCCCCCTGGTGGTCAGTGCACATCATAGTGAGCGGCTGAGCAGCCTTAGCATATCATTAGTATATTACACTTTGATTGGTTGAATGGATGACCGGACGTTTGGACACTTAACATATTAGGCTTTTATTATATAGGATAGTATTGATATTAACCCCTTATCAGATATAGGGTTTGCAAAAATGAGAGAACCGTCCTGTAGGTTGCCTTTTCATTTTGTTGATGGTTTCTTTTGCTGTGTAAAAGCTTTTTAGTTTGCTGTAGTCTCACTTGTCTATTTTTGCTTTTGTTGCTCATGCTTGGTGTTATACCTAAGAAATCATTGCCAAGAGCAATGTCAAAAAGATTTCCCTCTGTTTCTTTCTAAGAGTTTTATGTGTAAGTCTTTAATCCATTCTGTATTGATTTTTATGTGTGGAGTAAAACAAGAGTCCAATTTCATTCTTTTGCATGGGGATATCCTGTTTTCCCAACACCATGTGTTGAAGAGACTATCCTTTCCCCATTGTGTATTCTTGACATCCTTGTCAAGTATCAGTCATGCTTAAGTTTATTTCTAGGCTCTCTATTCTATTCCATTAGTCTACATGTCTGCCTCAAGGTCAATTTTTACATTTTTGTAACTATACCATATTTTAATTACTGTAGCTTTGTTATATATATTTTGAAATAAAGGAGTGTGATCCCTCCAGCTGTGTTCTTCTTTGTCAAGATTTCTTTGACTATTTGGTTTGGGGTCTTTTGTGGTTCCATGTGAATTTTAGGATTTTTTTATACTTCTATAAAAAATAACAGAAATTTTGATAGGGATAGCACTGAATCTGCAGATTGCTTTGGGTTAGTAGGAACATTTTAACAATATTAAGTTTTCCAATTGATAAACATGGAATGTCTTTCTATGTATTTGTGTCTTCTTTAGCTGCTATAAAAAACAGTATAGAGGTTCCTCAAAAAATAAATAAATACAACTAACATATGATCTAGCAATCTCATATCTGGGTATATAGCCAAAAGAATTGAAATTAGCATCTTAAAGAGCTATCTGTACTTCCATGTTCATTGCAGCATTATTCACAATAGTCAAGATATGACATTAACCCAAATGTACATCCATTGATGAATGGGTAAATAAAATGTAGTATATACATACAATGGAATATTACTCAGCCTTTAAAAAGAAGGAAATCTTGCCTATAACCTGGAAGATATCATGCTAAATAAAATAAGCCAGTGACAGGACAAATACTGCCTGATTCCATTTATATGAGATACCGAAAATAGTCAAACTTACAGAAGCAGAGAGTAGAATGTTGGTTGTTAGGGATTACAGGGAGGCAGAACTGGGTAGTTGTTGTCCAACAGGGATAAAGTTTCAGTTATACAAGATCAATGTCTTCTGGAGATCTGATGTACAGCATAGTGCCTATAGTGAACAATTTGGTATTGTACACTTAAAATATATTAAAAGAGTAGATTTCATGTTAAGTATTCTTACCAAAAATTTTTAAATTAAAAAATATTATTGAGCTATTTTACATATTTTTTGTACTAAGTCTTCAAAATCCAGTGCGTATTTTACATTTATAGCACCTCTCAATTTGGACTAGTACATTTCAGGTGCTCAAGAGCACATGTGACTAGTGTCTCTATGAGTGTGTGTGTGTGTGCGTATGTGTGTGTGCGTGCACACTTACATACAAACACACACACGCACAATCCAACAGGTAGCAAAACATGCAATATCTAACTCTACCTGGAAGTAAAGAGGAAAGGGTGATAAAATAGAATTCATCAGGAGTGTAAAGAAAGATTAGGTATTTGACAGCTGAATAAAAAAAAGAACATAGGCAAGAGAAATACAGTCTATTTTGAGAACTATAGTTTTTTATTGATTAAAGAGGTTCTTTATATATTCTGAAGATAAATAATTTATTTATTATTACATAAATAACTTTTATTGCTTTTCTTTTCTGTCTCCACAAGAGTTTTGTTATTTTTGGTCTTTGTTGTTTTCATGTTTTATTATCTTGTCAAGTTTACACATAAGAAAATAATGTGAATAAAGAAAAAAGGTGGTCTTAAGATTTTTATTGGCATTGTATTGCCTTCTAGATCGATGCAAGGAAAATTGACATTTTTGCAATATACCGTACACCTTTCCTGTTGATGTACATTGTAAATATTTCAATTTATTTGTCTTATTTAGAGTATATCAATAATGTTTTGAAATTTTATTCACAGAGGTGTTTTATGAAGTATATTTTTAAGTAACAGATTTTTCTGATGATGACATAAGTGGTATCTTTTCTTTAATTTCATTGTCTGTTGCTTATACAGAGAAATACAGTTGAAGTTTGATGTTATATCCTCCAGTCTAAGTACACTTATTAATCCCAATAATTTATCTATAGATTCTCTTGAATATTCTGCATGCAAAATTAATTATGTCATCTATTCAAAACAATAGTTTGCTTCTTTTTTTCTTAACATTATAGCACTTTTCCCCTTATTGGTTGGCCAGGACCTCTAATGGAACATTGAATAATATAGGTAATAACTGTCTTCCTTGTCTCATCTTCAATCTTAAAAGGAAAGCTTTCCACATAACACTATTAAGTGTGATGCTTTTTCTATATGTACCTGTAATTTTACATGCCTAAATATACATTTAAAATTATTACATCTTCCTAATGAACTGAAGCTTATTTCTTGTGATGATTTTTGCCTTTAGGTCTACTCTATCGAATATCATGTAATTAATGCTTGCATAGTAACTTTCCCATACTTTTGTATTCTCCTTTTTTTTATACCTTTTTGTTTTATGCATATCTCTTATAAATATTGTATATAATTGGATTGTATACTCAGATTTTGGGGTTTTATTCTGTCTGACATTTTTTAATGTTTTAATTGAAGCACTTAGTTTACTTACATTTAATGTGATTACTCATATACATTGAGTTTGAGTATAAATTTATCATCTTATTATAGTTTATTTGTCTTATCTATTCTTTGTTTTATTTTCTCTCTTTTTGCTTACTTTTGGACTGATTGGATCTATTTATTAATTCCATTTCCTTTCTACTAGTAGTTTCTATTATTTTAATGGTTTCCTTAGAAATTATATTAAGGACCTATGATATATCAAAATCAAATATTAATTACTATTTTTAACTTCTCTCTAAGAAGTGCAAGAATCATAGAACACTTTAGGTTTATTTCACTCTCAATATATGTGTTACTTTTGTTGCATATGTTACTTATATATTTAGGTGTGTGTGAAGCTTCCACAAAACAAAATTTACACGCATTTTTTTCTAAATTACCAACTGTCTTCAGAGCTTAAGTATCTTTAACTCTTAAAATTAAATTAAAGATGATAAGATAGGATAGGGTGATAATTTTTTAAAAATTAATAAAGAACTGGTTTAGGTTCTACAGTTTATGTGAAAGTTGTGTCCTTAAAACAAAAGAAAGAAAGAAATAGCCTCTTCATGTTCTTTATTGATTTTTTAGCAAGAGAGGGAGAAGGAGAGAGAGAAACATTGATGTGAGAGCAAAATATCATTTGGCTGCCTCCTGCATGCCTCCTGCCTGAGATTAAGCCCCACAACCTGGCATATGCCCTGACCTCAGAATTGAACCTGTAACCCTTTGGTGCACATGACATCGCCCAACCAACTGAGCTACACCAGCCAGGGCAAGTGTTCCTTTTATAATGATCTATACCTTACATACTTCCAATACTTTAATGCCAGGAAAAATTTGTCTTCCTATCCTAATTTGTCTGGTTCTTTTCCTCCATTTGAAAAACATAATTTTGACTTTCTATGAGTAGTAGGAGCACAATTTAATGCTCGGTTATAGCACATAGCTTCTGTGTCTTACTTAACTACTTTGTATTTCAAAATGCAATTTTTTAAGGTTTAAACTTTCTCAGTAACTTTTGAAAATAAACAGAAAAATAATAAATAGCAAATAAATTTAAAGTAGATTAGATGATTGAGTTAAGATACCAGTTTCAAATATTTCGGTTAAGCTTTGTAATTTAGCAGCTCATTCAAACAGTATACCACTATACATAATAGGAATATAATTGCATGAATTTGGGAGAATCATGATGTAATTTTTAATTTAATTTTTATTTTATTCTCAGCTCCACTATTCCTCACTTGTGAGTTCTGCTCACCTAAGGAGATAATTACTTTCAACTCTTCTATTTCTTTTTATATGTACCACTCTATTTTAAAATAATAGGCTTATACTACTAATTTATGGTTTTGTATTTACTTACTAATTCTTATCTTTATTTTATAGAGATGAAAACTTAGCTCTCTTATACTCTCTTTCATATATATATATATATGTATATATATATATATATACACACATATCTCCTATATAATAAAGAGGTAATATGCAAAATAACTGTCACGCCCTCACAAGATGGTTGCCTATGACCAGGTTGGCAGGGGGGTTAGTGAGGGACGACCAAATGACTGAACAACAGGCTGCGTGGGGCGACCAGGCTGGTGGGGGGGCCATAAGGGGCAACCAGGGCAGCAGGGGGAGGGGGCAGTTGGGGGTGACCAGGCTGGTGGGGGGGCCATAAGGGGCAACCAGGGCAGCAGGGGGAGGGGGCAGTTGGGGGTGAGCAGGCTTGCAGGGGGGGCAGGTGGGGGTGATTAGGCTGGCAGGGGGGCAGTGAGGGGTGACTAGGTCAGCAGGGGGCAATTAGGGGCGACCAGACAGGCAGGCAGGTGAGCGATTAAAAGCCAGCAGTCCAGGATTGTGAGAGGGATGTCTGACTGCCAGTTTAGGCCCGATCCCCAGCAGTCAGACATCCCCCTAGGGGTCCCGGATTGGAGAGGGTGCAAGCTGAGCTGAATTTCATGCACCGGGCCTCTAGTATCCTATATAATAAAGAGGTAATATGCAAATTGACCATCACTTCAACACATAAGATGGCCGCCCCCATGGGGACACAAGATAGCCGTCACAAGATGGTCAGTAGGGGAGGGCAGTTGGGAGGGATTAGGCCTGCAAAGGAGGGCAGTTGGGGCATGACCAGGCTGGCAGAGAAGGGTAGTTGGGGGCGACCAGGCCTGTAAGGGAGGGCAGTTGGGGGGGACCAGGACTGCGGGGGAGGGCAGTTGGGTGGGGGACCTGGCCAGCAGGGGAGGGCAGTTAGGGGAGACCAGACTGGCAATGGAGGGCAGTTAGGGGTGACCAGGCCAGCAGGGGAGGGCAGTTGGGGGCAATCGAGCCAGCAGGGGAGCAGTTAAGCATCAATCAGGCTGGCGGGGGATTGGTTAGGGGGTGACCAGGCTGGCAGGCAGAAGCAGTTAGGGGCAATCAGGCAGGCAGGCAGGCGAGCGTTTGGGGTCCCAGATTGTAGAGGGTGCAGACTGGGCTGAGGGACTGTCCCTCTGCACGAATTTTGTGCACTGGGCCTCTAGTATATATATAAAGGCTGCTAGGCAAAAGAGAATATCAAATATATATACTTTATCTTCTTTCCTGTTTCCAGTAATAGTTATTATGACTGTGTTAAAACTATTCAAAATGAATTACAAAATGTGATATAAATCTATTTTTCTTACACAATTTTTTATTTTCTCTGGAGTTTATAATTGCCTTAGTATTTTTATGTACTTTTCTATATAGTATGACTTTTTACCTGGAGTACTCCTATACAGATGTAAAATAAATCATCTTTTCATCAGTAAGCCATAACAAATTTTCTATTTGTCCTTCATCAATATCTCTCCTGGAACTCTCTAATTTAATTTAATCTGAACTCTGGTGCTCTCGATCTCATATGTAGCTTTTTAAAAAATAAATATATATATTTTTTATTTCAGAAAAGAAGGGAGAGGGAGCGAGAGATAGAAACATCAATGATGAGAAAGAATCATTGATTGGCTGCCTCCTGCATGCCCCCCATTGGGGATCCAGCCTGTTACCCATACATGTACCCTGATCAGGAATGGAACAATTACCTTCAGCCGTGGGCAAACTATGGCCTGCGGGCCGGATCTGGCTGTTCTATCCAGTTCTCTTGCTCTCCCCTCCGCTCCTTTACTTTGAATTTATATTAGTTCACACAAACACTCCATCCATGTTTTTGTTCCGGCCCTCCGGTCCAGTTTAAGAACCCATTGTGGCCCTCGAGTCAAAAAGTTTGCCCACCCCTGTATCTAGTTCATAGGTCCACACTCAGCCACTGAGCCTTGCTGGTCAGTCCTGACACATAGCTTTCATCCTGGACCTTCTCTTCATCACAAAGAGTGGGAAGTTGTCCCTGTGATTCTGTACTGATCACCTGTTGCCTGGATCTACTGTCTTCCTCTTTATTGGTTTACTCTCTTGATTGGGTGGAACAGCTTCCATTACTACAGGAGAAAGGATATGTGGAAAGTAGATCTCTGAGAAGTTGTATGCCCTCCTCCCTCCCCCAGCCATTTTTAGATTTTCTTCTGATACTCAATAATAGTTTCGTTTTTGTAGAATTCTAGGTTGGACTAATTTTTCCTCAGAATTTTCAAAGTACCATTTTATTGTCTTATAGCTACCTATTGTTCTGTTCAAAAACCAAGCTTTAGTCCTGGCCAAGTAGCTCAATTGGTTATAGGATCATCCCGATACACTAAGGTTGCAGGATCAATCCCAAGTCAGGGCACATACAAGAATCAACCAATGAATGCATAAATAAGTGGAACAACAAATCAATGTTTTGATGTCTCTCTCGCTCTCTCTCCCCCTTCCTCTCTCTCCAGAAATCAATAAGTCAAAATTTTTTTAAAACCCCAGCTTTAAATGATTACTGATCACTGGTCTTTGATGTTCTCTCTTGCCTAGCAGCCTTTAACCTTGCTCCTTATTCCAGATTCTAAAATTTTTAAATTATGTGAGTTTTTTTCTTAATTCATTTTATTGCTCATTGGGCCCTTTAAATATGTAAATACATAATTTTCAGCTTTTTAAATTTTTCTTGTATAATTTATTTGATAATATCTTTTCATTTTCTATTTTTTTCTATTAGAACTTTTATTAATCTATTTAGCTTTCCTATTTTTTTCTTTGTATTTTCATATCAGTTTTACTTATTATACTTTGTGAGAGATTTCCACAAATTTATCTTCCAAGCCTTCTATTGAATATTTTATTTTTATTATTGCATATTATCATTTTCAAAAATCATATTGATTAAATTCCACAAACATTTGTGGACTATTTATTATATGTAAGTTACTGTATTTGGGACTGGTTGTAAGGGAGTGGAAAACAAATATAAAAATATCTCTCAATTCAAACAGTTTATAATCTATAAATATACACAGTATCTATAAAATAAGTGGTACATTAATTAATTTGAGTCAACAACTCTGAAAGTAGAGAAGGAACAAAGGCCATCAACATTATTCTCATTTCCAAATCAGAAGTGCAACTAATGAGAATATCAGCAAATCAATAAAAAATATTGCTATGATCATATAAAAAATCTGATAAATTTTCCATTCAGATTGACACTACTCAGGATAAAACTTCGAAAACATGAGTTCGGTAATTCTATTATATGTCTCAGAGTCCAGATAGATATAATGAGCATAAAGTTAAAATCTGGAGACAATATATTCCATCTTGTTCCAGGATATTTTGAGATCAAATAAGAGAGCTCTTTAAAAAGTATGTAGGATATTCAATTACTGGCATACTCTGCGTGAAGAGATCACTCAGTTGGTTTTTGTCCTGGTTAAAAAAGAATCCCGTACCAAGGTCACATATGGGATTATTCATAAATCTGAAATCTAGCAATGGGTTGGAGAATGGAGGGCAAGAAGGGATATTTTGAAATTTTGACTCAAAATGTTTAAGCAGCGTTTATAATAGAGCAACATAAAAGGTCTGCTATTTGACACCAACAGCAGGGGACTCTGATCCACTTTCCCAGCATTTTGGAAGCAAGACAGGGTTCTGGAAAGGAATCTGAAGACAGGCAGTGTTGCTCTGAGAACCTACTCAAGTAAACGGTTCCCACCCCCCCCCCCCCCCACAGTTTATTGAGATATAATTGGCATATAACATTGTGTAAATTTAAGGTCTACAATGTGTTGATTTTATATACTTATATATTGCAAAATGATTACCACCATAGAGTTAGCTAACAGCTCCATCATGTTACATAATTACCATTTCTTTTTTCAAGAACATTTAAGATCTACTCTCTCAGCAAATTTCAAGTACATAATATAATATTAACTATAGTCACTGTGCTGTACATTAGATCCCCAGAACTTATTCATCTTATGACTGAAAGTTTGTACTCTTTGACCAACATCTCCCTATTTCTCCCACACCCCAGCTTCTTTGTATCTTAACCTTCATTCTACTCTCTGGTTCTATGTTTGTTGTTATTTTTTTGTTGTTTTTTTAGATTCCATATATAAGTGGTATCATGCAGAATTTGCCTTTCTCTGTCTGATGTATTTCACTTAGCATAATAACATCAAAGTCCACTCATGTTTTCACAAATGGCCAGATTTCCTTCTTTCTCATGGCTGCCTGATGTTCCACTGTATATAGTATGTATCACACCTTCCTTATCCTTTCATCCTTTGGCAGACACTTAGGTTGTTTCCAAATCTTGTCTGTTGTGAATAATGCTGCACTGAACATGCAGATATCTCTTCAATATACTGTTTTCATTTTAATTTTTTATTTTAATTTTTTTGATTTTGAGAGTGCATTTATTAAAGCTGGGAATAGTGAAACAAGGAAGAGCTTAGGATAGAAAAAGCAACAGAAGAGAACCTAAATGGGACTGCTTTGGCTCTCTAGATATGCGAGCATGTCAAACTCACAGCCCACGACCGCATGCGGCCCACAACGAATATTTTTGTGGCCCAGCCAATAGAGCGGTATGTAAGAAACGTTTTAATAAAAATTTCGTAACTTTAATTTTTACAATATCCTGTTATATATAATTATTAATAATGAACTACAACGTTTGCTCATGACTGATTACTATAATCGTGTTGTATTCATTTCCCTTACGTGCCTTACCCGCAGGCGCACCATTTCTCTCCACTAATACTAGCAGCAAATATTTTAGCAGCCGATTGCCACGTCATTAGTCTTGGACTGACTTGTTTGGTGTGCGTAACAGGAAATATTTCACTTTTGGAGAACAAGAAAAATAGGCTTATTTGCATTCAATCTGGTAAGTTAATGTTCAAGAAAAAATATTAATTTTTATTAAAACGTTCTATTATTTTATGTTAACGATTACTCATTTATTTCAGCCCTTTGTATGCAGCATGTCTCTATCGAAATGAACCTATGTTTCTATGAAAATGGAAGCTTTTGTTTTTTTGCGGCCCACATAAACTTAAACCTTGCTTATTTGGCCCGTGTTAGCCTTTGAGCTTGACATGCTTGTGCTACAGGGAAGAAATGAGCCTAGGTGGGGCTGCTTTGGGAAGTCAGAGAAAAGGGAGCTTTGGAGACAGGTTCAGGAGGTTAACCCGGATAAGCTGCCACTGCCCATTTCTCCCCTGGTTGCCAGTCTCGTGGGGACCTGTGAAGTTTAGGAGATACACGCCTGAGAGGGAAGAAGGGCGTGGGTGTGCTCCCAGGTGGGAGAGCACACCCATTTCCTTCAATATATCCCCAGAAGTGGGATTGCTGCATCATATTGTACAGTAGCCCCCCACCCCTTATTCATAGTTTTGCTTTCCTTTCCATGATTTCAGTTACCTGCAGTCAATTGTGGTCTGAAAATATTAAATGAAAAATTCCAGAAATAAGCAATTCATAAGTTTTAAATTATATGCCATTTTGAATAGGTTTGTGAAATCTTGCATGATCCCACTTCATCCCACTTGGGAGGTGAATCATCCCTCTGTCCAGAGTGTTCATGCTGTGTACAACACCCACCTGCTAGTCACTGAGAAAGCATCTTGGTTATCAGATTGGTTATCAGAGAGAGAGAGACCACATTCACAAAACTGTATTATAGTATACTAGAGGCCCGGTGCATGAAATTCATGCATGGGTAGGGTCCCTAGGCCTGGCCAGCAATCAGGGCCGATTAGGGCCTTCCGGCTGCAGGCATGGGCCTTCCTTCATTCTGCATCACCCCCTGGTGGTCAGCACACATCATAGGGAGTGATCAAACTCCAGGTCTTCTGGTTGAACTCCCGAGGGGACACTTTGCATATTAGCCTTTTATATATATAGATTATTATAATAGTTCTATTTTATTATTAGTTACTAGAGGCCCAGTGGATGAAATTCGTGCACGAGTTGGGGGGGTGTCCCTCAGCCCAGCCTGCACCGTCTCCAATCTGGGACCCCTTGAGGGATGTTCGACTGCCTGTTTAGGCCTGATTGGATCCCTCTCGCAATCCAGGACTGTTGGCTCCCAACTGCTCACCTGCCTGCCTTCCTGATTGCCCCTAACTGCTTCTGCCTGCCAGCCTAATCACCCCCTAACCACTCCCCTGCCAACCTGATTGATGCCTAGCTGCTCCCCGGCCAGCCTGTTTGCCCCTAACTGCCCTCCCCTGCAGGCCTGGTCACCCCTAACTGCCCTCCCCTGCAGGCCTGTTTGCCCCTAACTGCCCTCCCCTGCAGGCTTGATCGCCCCCAACTGCCCTCCCTTGCAGGCCTGGTCCCTCCCAACTGCCCTCCCCTGCTGGCCATCTTGTGGTGGCCATCTTGTGTCCACATGGGGGCAGCCATCTTTGACCACATGGGGGCAGCCATCTTGTGTGTTGGAGTGATGGTCAATTTGCATATTACTCTTTTATTAGATAGGAGGATAGAGGCCTGGTGCACAGTGGGGGCCAGCTGGTTTGCCCTGAAGGGTGTCCCGGATCAGGGTGGGGGTTTCCTTGGGGAATGGGGTGGCCTGGGCTGGGGGGCGTGGACCCAAGTGGAGCCCCTGGTATCTGGGATTTATGTATCTTCTATAATTGAAACTTTGTAGCCTTGAGGGGAGGCCTAGGCCGGCCAGGGTGTGCGAAAAGCTTGGCTTCCTCCATCGCCGGGGGCAACTCAAGCCTCCTGCTCTCTCCAGCTCAGTGGCTGCCACCATTTTTGTTGGGATTTATTTATCTTCTATAATTGAAACTTTGTAGCCTTGAGTAGAGGCCTAGGCTGGCCAGGGTGTGCGGAAAGCTTGCCTTCCTCCATTGCTGGGGAAACCCAAGCCTCCTGCTCAATCCGTGGCCTCAGCCATCTTGGTTGGGTTAATTTGCATACCTGCTCCTGATTGGCTGGTGGGCATGGCTTGTTGGTGTAGCGGAGGGATGGATAATTTGCATATTACTCTTTTATTATATAGGATTGTTAAACTTTATCATTCATATGTATGTATAGGAAAAAACATTATATATATGTTTTAGTACTATTTATGGTTCAGGCACACTGGGGGTTTTGGAACATAGCTCCAGTGAATTATGGTGGATTACTGTAGTTGTAGTTTCAATTTTTTGAGGGACATTCATACTGTTTTCCATAGTGTCTGTACCAATCTACATTCCCACCAACAGTGCACAAGGATTACCTTTTATTCAAATCCTCTCTAACACTTATTATCTCTTGTCTTTTTTATGATAACCATTCTGACATGTGTGAGGTGATATCTCATTATGGTTTTGATTGTAATTTTCCTGATAATTAGTGATATTGATCACTTTTTCATTAATGTGTCGGCCATTTGTATGTCTTCTTTGGAAAAATGTCTACTTAGGTCTTTTGCCCATTTTTAATTGGATTATTTGTTTTGGTTTTGGTTTGTATATGGTTTTTTGTTTGTTTGTTTTTTGCTATTGAGTTGCATTAGTTATATATATATATATGATATGAACCCCTTGTCAGATATATGATTTGCAAGCATTTTCTCCCATTCCATATGTTTCCTTTTCACTTCGTTGATTGTTTCTTTTGTTGTACAGAAGCATTTTAGTTTTAGTTCCACTTATTAATTTTTGCTTTTATTTTTTTTATGCTTTTAATATCATATCCAAAAAATTATTGCCAAGACCCATGTCAGGGAACTTCTCCCTTATGTTTTCTTCTAGGGGTTTACAGTTTTGATTTTTATGTTTAAGTCTTTCCAAAGGGGGTGTGTGTTTGTTTGTTTTTTTCACACCACCAAGAAATTCTCTGACACCAGTTGGGTGTCATACAATTCAACTCAATTCAATTCTGGCACTACCTCTTTGCAGATACTCCAAGTAGATAGTGTCAGTTCTCACAGGTTAAGGGCACAGTTCTTCAAGACTCTACCCCTCCCCACCCTCCCCACTTCAGATGCCAATTACAATTCCAGGTTGTCACCTGTGATTCTGACCAAGTGGCTACAGGTAAGAGCTTCCAGCAATTCCCCAATAATTAACTTACTAGAGCAGTTTACAGAAACCAGAGAAATATTTTACTTTACTAGATTACTGGTTTATTATATAAAAATATAACCCAGAAACTGCCAGATGGATGAGATGCACAGGGCAAGATATGGGGAAGGGCCTGAAGCTTCCATGCCTTTTACAGGCACACCACTCTCCCAGCACTTTCATGGGTTCACCAACCTGGAAGTTCCTTTTGGGTTTTTAGGGAGGCTTGGTTACAGAGGCATAATTGATGACATCATTGACTATTCCAGATTAAACTCAGTCTACAGCCCCTCCCTTCCCCAGAGGTCTGGGGTGGTACTAAAAGTTTCAACCCTCTAACCACAGAGTCGGTTTCCCTGGGAAAGAGGCCCATCCTAACCTAAGGGCTTTCTGGAAGTGACCTAATTAACATAACATAGGACACCTTTCTAGCTCTCATCACTTAGGAAATTCCAAGGGTTTTAGGAGCTCTGTGGACAAAGACCAAATATATCTTTCTTTTGTAAATCACAATATCACAGTCTTTAATTCATTTCAAGTTCATTTTTGTGAGTAGTGTAAGATGGGGGGGGGGTCTAATTTCATTCTTCTGAGTGTAGTTATCCAGGTTTTTCAACACCATTTATTAAAAAGACTACCCTTACCTTACTGCGCATTCTTGGCTCTTAAACAATAGCTTTTCATGCCTCAGGATGCAGAAAGGAAAGTATCTGAAATTGGTGGATAGGACATTGTTTTATCTGCAAATATAAAAGATGCTTTCCCAAGGGAGGTGCTGGCATTTGACCTTACTAAAGAAAGCCTAATGGTGTGACTACAATTGTTACTTGGACTCTTCAATTTCAAAGACCCCCTCATCACTAGGTCCAAGTCTTGGAAGTATCTGTAAGTGGTACAGCACATATCTTTATTAAGCTTGTATGATCATGATCAATAGCACTGTTTCTGTGTTACAACAAACGCAAGTTCTGTCAGGGAGTAAACCTGCAGTAGGGCTGTAGATAAAAAAATGAGGGTGTTTCTGCATGCATAAAATCAATGCATTTTAGCAACCCATTCCATTGGCTTAACTCAGTGGTCGGCAAACTGCGGCTCGCGAGCCACATGCGGCTCTTTGGCCCCTTGGTTGTGGCTCTTCCACAAAATACCACGGCCTGGGCGAGTCTATTTTGAAGAAGTGGCATTAGAAGAAGTTTAAGTTTAAAAATTTTGGCTCTCAAAAGAAATTTCAATCATTGTACTGTTGATATTTGGCTCTGTTGACTAATGAGTTTACCGACCACTGGCTTAACTGATTCAGACCTGCATAAGGCTGATCCAATCAGTTGTGTGGTAATTAGCTGCTTCATGCCAAAAAAAACCCCAAAAAACAAAACAAAATAAAAACCTGAGTGGTTCATGTGTTTAATACATTTCTTCCTTAAAAACATCTTTGTATTTAAGAGCCTAACACAGTGTCTGGCACAGCATGGGTGCGCCATAAATATTTGTTGAATAAGTGAGCTCTAAGAAGTCTCAGACACTAAGCAACTTAGTTCTATCCTTACTACCTGCTGTGCTAAAAATCTCTTGGACTGATTCCATATGGCACTTAGGGGACTTTTCTTATTTTCTATATTTCATTTCATCAGTTCCTATTGGGCTCAAAGAAAAGAAGTTGAAATAGTACCTCAGCAAATATTTATGGGACACCTACTATGTTCAAGGCACTGTTGGGAAATAATAAGGCAATCTTTTCTCTATAATGGCTTACAGCCTCAAAGAGAAGAGAAAATGTGTGCACACAAATACATTCTCAGAATTACAGATCTCTAACTAGTAATGTATCCATATGCAATCAGTAGGCTGCAAATATATGTGGTACAAAGTAAGTCCCCTTTTTGTTTAATGCTAAATGTTGTTTAATGTTGAGACTAAATGACTCTAAGCACTCCTTGGCCATGAGTGACAGTATTTTCCTCAGGATTTTCCTTACTAAGTACTTCCAAAAATTCTCTGGGGTTGCTGTTTGGGGTAGTTTCCACTTGCCCCTCCCCCAATTGTCTTCCTGCTCTGAGCCCCAGACGCTGACCTCTCCCTATCCCAGTGACTGCATGACTCAGGCTCCAGAGTCCACTGGCTTTTGGTTAGGTCGGGCCAATGGGAGGTACTGGCAAAAGTTGGGGTTAGAGAGAGAAAAAATGGTGTTTATTCACTCCCCTTCTCCCTGTCTGGGAGCTCTTCTGATAGCAGCTGCATCTCTCCACCACAGATCCTTTCTCCAGACCCACTACTCCAGCTCACACAATACTTCAATCAACTTGACCAGGCCATGGGTGCCCAAACACTTGGCTAAACATTATTTCTGAGTGTGTCTGTGAGGACGTTTCTAGATAAGATTAACAATTAATCAGTAGACTGAGTAAAGTAGACTGCTGTCCCTGATGTGGGTGGGCCTTATCCAATCTGTTGAAGGCCTGAATAAAATAAAAGCCTGAATAAGAAAGAACTCTCTCTACCAGACTGTCTCTAAGCTGGGACATCAGCCTTCTCTTGTTTTTGGACTCAGACTAGGACTGGAACTTACACTATCTGCTATGTTGCTTCTCAGGACTCAGCTGATGCAACTCGGACCCATATAATCTCCTGGGCCTCCAGCTCACCAACTGCAGATCTTGGGACTTGTCAGCCTCCATAGTTGCATGAGCCAATTTCTTATTATACATACACTAGAGGTCCAGTGCATGAATGCACTGGAGGGGGTGGGGGGTCCCTCAGCCCAACCTGCCCCCTCTCACAGTCTGGGAGCCCTCAGGGGTGGGAGGTGACCCGGCGATCAGGGGAAGGCAACGCTTCCATCACACCTCTGCTGCTGCCACTGCTGGCAGCGCAAGCCTCAGCCAGCCCTAGTTACCTGAGCCTCAGCCAGCCCTGGGCAGCTGGGCAGCCGCCATCTGGGCTTGCCTGTGCCTCAGGCTGGTCCTGGGCAGCTGGAGGGCTGAGAGGAATGAGAGACTCTGGAGGCAGGTGTGCAGAGTGGCCAGACATGCCTAAGGGCGGGCCTGGCTGTGCCATGTGCCTGCCGCCCAGGCGGGCCTGAGGGGACTGGGCACCGCCATCTTGTGGCTGTGGGTGCTGCCATCTTTGCGAAGGCATGACAGTCAATTAGCATATTCCATCTTTATTAGATACTAGAGGGCCGGTGCACGAAATTCGTGCATGAGTAAGGTCCCTAGGCCTGGCCTGTGATCAGGGCCGGCTGGGGCCTTCCTTCCCCCAGCTGCTGGCTGCCAGCCGGGGCCTTCCTTTGTTCCGTGCTGCCCCCTGGTGTTCAGCGCACGTCATAGCAGGCGGTCGAACTCCCAATTGGTTGAACTCTCGAGGGGACAATTTGCATATTAGCCTTTTATTACATAGGAGGATACACACGTATCCTGTTGGTTCTTTTTCTTTGGAGAACACTGATTAACACTCCCCTTCAGACCTAGAGGTATAACAGCTTCCCACTGCTGTCAGCCTCAGGGTCTGAACACTGCTTGTTGGTTGCTTCAGCCCTGCCTACCTCTGTAAAGACTCCCTTCAATAAAGTTTCCCCAAGACCCATTTGAGTGTGCCATCTGTTTCCTGCCAGATACAGTTGCTTATAACCATTTTCTCATTCACTATACCAGCTGGGAGAACACTGCCGTTCAGATCCCCTAAGCTCAGAGGTACCTTAAGGACCACTTCCAAAACCGTCAGCCTGCAGACACTCCCACACACTGATCTAGGTTTGCTAAACATCTCTTTCACTCAAGCAAATGCTTGGTGTCACCTAGAAAATGAAGAATCTGGATAGTTCATGTGGATAGTTACAATGGAATTCTCCAGTGTGGGAGTGCTGGAAAAGCAACTGATGTGTAAAGATTTTACTTTATTTAAATACAGAATAATAACAGGTTACTCATACACAGGACTGCCTATTCTGTCTTAATCTTTTATGAAAATAGGACAGTAAGGTGAAAGTTAGCAAGATGTAGCTGAAATAATCCTTTTTTTTTTTTTTTACTGTGTTTTATGTACATTATGGATCAAACAGGCTTTGGTCCATTGATTTTATATTCCAGCCATTTTTATTAAAATTATTCATGAAAGAAAACATATTCTTTGTTCCAAACAAATGACTTTTTGTTATGATATTTCTCTCATATTACAATTATTTGTTTGTATATCCAGAATAGTATCCTTGTTCTCACAACAAGATCTTTATCTTATCATTTTATCTCCAAAGCTATAACCATGCAAGTACATAAGGTACTCTATGTATATATTAAATGAATGTGAAAAAATGAATAAATGACAACAAACCTTGAAATGTATCTCATTTATAAATTGATAAATACTGAAGCTACTGGTGCTCCTGGAATGGCCCAGAATCATGCCATTGGACTTCTGTCTCCTTACTATAAAGAGTCCTGTCTCTCACCTCTTTTCAGGCTCTTTCCTTTCAATTGTATGTTGCACTCTTTTGAAATTGATTAGCAGCCAGTGAAATTACCCCCCAAAATCTGTAGTAAACTATTTTTTCCCTTCTGATGGCTTGCAAACTGCTTTTTATCAACATGAGACAAAGGTTGCAGTTTTCAAATCCTCGTAGATGAGTATAGGAATCACAATATATTCCCTCTATTCTTCAAGCTCACATGTTTGCACAGGAGAATTAACAGATCCTGTGCCACAGAAAAAAATTTTTTTTCTCACTCTGATTGTTACATAGCAAATTGATGACTCAGTGGTAAACTTAAGAATTTTAGGCTCCTGAGAAATTTAAGTGGTCCTCCTTATTCCCCTCACAATGCAGGATTATTATTATTTTTTAAATATTTTTTCCCCCTGGACTTTTGTATTTTCCCCAGGAAAAGTATCAGAGTAATTAACCCTCAGAAGGCTGGACAACCTTTACATGCCACTCCTTTGGCTTATGAAGTTCAGCAGAAGTAGATGTTTGCTCAGTCTTAGGTGGAGGGTGGATATGGAGATAATTCTTAATTCTCTGGAACTATCTCTTATTGAATTAGAAATACTTTCAGATAATAGTAGACATAAATAAACTGTAAAATGTCAGTGGCTTAACATAGTAGGAGTTACTTTCTACTCATTTAAGTTTAGTGAAGGTTTCCTGGTGGGCAGGCAGATTTCCTCCAGTGTGATTCAGGGACCGAGGCTCCTTCCATATCATGGCTCTTCCACCCACACTACAAACCTTAAAAAAAAAAGAATACACTTATATCAGGTATAGCTCCTTTTTCAGATAATTCTCTATATTAGCCAACAATAACTATTGTTTTTTTAACTTCCCAACAAAATTTGCCCTCATCTTTTCAGAGCCTGCCTCCTGACCACAAGGATAGGTATGTGGTCTACCAAACTTGGATAGAGTCTGTCCCCAGGACTGATATGCTGACACTGGAATTGCTGAAAGTGACAAACGCTGACCTGGGGCTGTCTTTTCACCATATTGGTTGAGACTGTCCTTAGAATGACACCAAGCAGAGACTAGTGTAAATGAGAAAAAAAACAGAATGGGACAACACTGAGACATGGCAAGTGTTATCCCAAGTGTTAACCCTACATTCTTGTCCTATAGATTTCTCTTCAACCTCGTGAGCTATCTCAAAGTTCTATTCAACTGCATAGGCCAATTCATTCCCTTTTGGCTTCACTTAGTTTGAATTGTGTTTCTAATTCTTTTGACAACTAAATCAGCACTTTTGGGTATGTTAGAAAATATGTCAGTGTATAAAGGTTCAATCCTATTTCAGTGAATTCCAGAGAACCTGTTTTGTAGTCAGAGAACATATTTTGTATGATCCCAATCCTTTTAAATTTTATTAAGACTTACGTGATGGTCCAAGATATGATGTATCTCAAATGTTCCAAGTGCACTTGAAATGAATGTTGGATTTGCCGGTACTCAAGGATGGCATGTTTTGTAAGTGCCAGTTAGTTCAAGATGGTTAATAGTGTTGTTCAAGTATTCTGAACTCTTACAGATTTTCTTCCTACTTCTTCTAGCAATTGTTGAGAGAGAGGTGTTGGAATTGCTGACTATATTTGTGGATTTGCCTATTTCTCTTTGTAATTTTATCAGTTTTACTTTGTGTGTTTTGCTCAATTATGAAGTGCCTACACATTCAGGATTCTTATGTCTTCCTAGATTAAATGGTCTCTTTGTCATTATGAAATGTTTCTCTTTATCCTTGTTCTGAAGCCTAATATGTTGGATATTAATATAGTCCCACAAAAGTAGCTTTCTTTAGTTTTTGCATGGTCTATATGTCCCATGCTTTCTCTTTTGATCTAAATGCATTTTTACACTTAAAATGAGTTTCTTGTACATAGCATATAGTTAGGTCTTCCTTTATGATGCTGTCTAACAATCTCTGCCTTTTAATTGGAGTATTTAGACCAGTGGTCAGCAAACTCATTAGTCAACAGAGCCAAATATCAACAGTACAACGATTGAAATTTCTTTTGAGAGCCAAATTTTTTAAACTTAAACTTCTTCTAATGCCACTTCTTCAAAATAGACTCGCCCAGGCCATGGTATTTTGTGGAAGAGCCACATTCAAGGGGCCAAAGAGCCGCATGTGGCTCGCGAGCCACAGTTTGCTGACCACTGATTTAGACCATTTAAATTTAGTGTAATTTTTATTTTATTGGGTTTAAATCTACCACTTTATTATTTTCTACTTGTCTCATATGTTTTTGTTTAATTTTTCCTTTTCCTGACTTTTTGGGGGATTAACTGAGTATTTTACAGGTTTTTATTTTATTTTCACTATTGCTGTCCTCCTTTATGTTTTATTTTTCAGTGCTTGCTCTAAGGTATCTTTAACTTACTACAGTCTATATTCAAGTAATATATAATTACATGTATAACATAAGAGCCTCACAATAGTCTACTTCTATATCTACCCTCCTGTTCTTTATACTACTGTCATCATATATTTGACTTCTATATAGTCATTTTGGCCAACAAGGGACTGCAGATATGCCAGTGGTTCCATCCTATATAATAAAAGCCTAATATGCAAATCAACTGAATGGCAGAACGACCAGTCGCTATGATGCGCACTGACCACGAGGGGGCACACGCTCAACACAGGAGCTGCCCCCTGGTAGTCAGTGCGCTCCCACAGAGGGAGCACTGCTCAGCCAGAAGCCAGGCTCATGGCTGGCGAGTGCAGCGGTGGTGGCGGCAGCCTCTCCCACCTCCGCTGCAGGCAGGTGGTAAGGAGCAAGGGGTCCTGGACTGCAAGAGCCCTGGACTGCGAGAGGGATGTCCAATTGCCAGCTTAGGCCCGATCCCCCGGGAGTGGGCCTAAGCTGTCAGTTGGACATCCCCCGAGGGGTCCCGGACTGCGAGAGGGTGCAGGCCAGGCTGAGGGACCCCCCTGAGTGCACGAATTTTCATGCACCAGGCCTCTAGTAAGATTATAATGGATTATAAGCTAAATATTTGTTTGTGATGTTGAAAAAAAAGGCTGGACCTGGCTAAGATGTTGAATTTATTGCTAGCTCTGAGTGGTTTAAATAGGCAAGGAGACTCAACATGCTATCCACCTGCCCTGCACCTGCCCATGGCTGGAGCCAGAATTTGGAGAGGGCTCAGAAGGAGGGGGCTCAGGAGCCTGCCCTGCCCTCACCCCTGCCATCCCATGCCTACCCCTGCACACACATGATCACACACACACACACCTCCTTACCCTTTTTCTTTTTATATCGTTTTCCTCCCAGGCCCATTCCCTTTTCTCTCTGTGTGTCTCTCTCTCTCTCTGTGTGTATCTCTGTCTCTCTTTTTCTCTTCTCTATTTCTCCCTTTTATTATTTATTGTCCCAGGCTTTATCTTTCTGGATCTCTTTCTATCTCTGTTTTCTGTTTACCTCCTCTTCTCTTCCTTCCCTTTCTCCCTTCTCCACTCCCTCCTCCTGACAACAGCACCTCCCTCCATTGCCCTCCCTTTGTTCCCCTAATATGTGTGTGTGAACACACACACAATATATTATACGGTATTTTCATTGTATCTTTTCTATAGTTAGATATGTTTAGATACACAAATGCTTGCCATTGTATTGCAATTGCCTCCAGTATTCAGTACAGTAATATGCTATATAGGTTTGTAGCTAGGACAATAGGTCATACACATAGCTTAGATGTGTAGCAGGCTGTACCATCTACATTTGTGTAAGTGCACTCTATGGTGTTCATACAACAACAAAATAGTCTAGTGATGCATTTCTCAAAATGTATCCTATTCTTAAATGACACCTGACTGTATATGTTATTGAGTCCAAAATATATTTGCATTTATATGGCTTTAAAACATCTATTATCTCTTATAGATACTTTAAAATAATAAGGCATTGTTGATAATTACTTGCTTATTTTTCACTTCTCATACTCTTCATTTTTCACTTTTGTGTATAGATCCAAATTTCCAACTGTTATTTACCTTCTCCCTAGAGAACATTGTTTAAAATTCTTGCAGTGCAGCTCTGCTGACAACCAAAGTCCTTCAGCTTTTAATCACCTGAAAAGTCTTATTTTGCCTTCATTTGGGGAAGATATTTTTCTGATTATAGAATTCTAGGTTGACAGGTTTTTAAAATTAATTTAAAGATATTGCTCCACTGTAGTCTACCTTGCATTGCAAGAAGTCTGTTATCATCCTTATTTTGTTCAGCACTTAATGTGTTTTTATTTTCCCCTTTTTACTTCTTTTAGGGTTTTCTCTCTATCAGTGATGTCAAGCAATTTGCTTACAATGTTTCCTAGCATAGTTTTCAGGTTCATTAGGCTTCTTAGACCTGTACATTTATACTTTTCATCAGGTTGGGAAAAGATTTAGCCAGCATTTATTCAAGTATTCTCTTATTTCTTCTTTCTTTTCTCTCTTCTGGGACTCCAATTATATGTATGTCAAATTTCTTGATATTTACCGCAGGTCACTTACTCGCTGTTCCACTTTCTTTTACTTTAAAAAATATGTTTTATTTTAGAAATTTCTATTGCTATGTTTCCAAGAT
Organism: Plecotus auritus; assembly: GCF_963455305.1. Lineage (NCBI taxonomy): Eukaryota > Metazoa > Chordata > Mammalia > Chiroptera > Vespertilionidae > Plecotus > Plecotus auritus. The sequence goes on from NC_137771.1 coordinate 82,765,661, forward strand.
CACTACGATGTCCAATCCTCTTCACTATAATTTTCATTTAAAGTAGAGTGTTTTCCATTTTAGAATTTCCATTTCATTCTTTTCTAATATTAATATTACGGACAATATTTGTAAGATTTGTAATAGTTGCTTTGATGTCATTGTCTGCTTATTCCATCATCTCTGTTATTCCTGGGTTGGTTTCTGGTGATTAATTTTTTTCTTTTTGTAATGAGTCATATTTTTCTGCTACTTTGCATGCCTGTTAAGATTTTTATTGGATGCTGGACATTGTGAACTTTACATTGTGGGGTGCTGGACTGTGTTGTATTCATTGAGTGTGGGACTTTGTTCTGGTATGCAGTTAAGTAACTTCAGATCAGTTTGATCTTTTTCAGGCTTGCTTTTTAACTTTGCTAGCACAAAGCCAGAGAAGCCTTTAGTTGGGCAGTAGTCGGCAAACTGTGGCTCGCGAGCCACATGCGGCTCTTTGGCCCCTTGAGTGTGGCTCTTCTACAAAATATTACATGTGGGTGCGCATGCACAGTGCGATTGAAACTTCGTGGCCCATGCGCAGAAGTCGGTTTTTGGCCTGGGCGAGTCTATTTTGAAGAAGTGGCATTAGAAGAAGTTTAAGTTTAAAAAATTTGGCTCTCAAAAGAAATTTCAGTCGTTGTACTGTTGATATTTGGCTCTGTTGACTAATGAGTTTGCCAACCACTGGGCTAGGGCTAACAGCCCCATTGTTAGGGAGAGCACTTTTTGAGCTTTGGATCCAATGCCCATTTATTATGAAGTCTCTCCCTTCTGACTCATGGGATTATGATCTATTTTCAGTCCTACGTGAACTTGGGATTTTCAGCCTCCTTTCTGATTATTCTTTCCCAAAATTTTTGGCCAAAAATTAATGGGATCACTCAGCACATCTCTGGATCTCTCTCTCATTTTAGTCGCCTTGCCCTCCCTGAACTTCTAGCTCTGGCTTTCTTTTTTTTTTTTTTTTTTTTTTTTTTTGGTGTTTCTTTTTCTTTTTATTTATTTTATTTATTTTTATTTTTTTAAATAAATCTTTATTCAGATTATTATAATTATTTCTCCTTTTTCCCCCCATAGCTCCCCTCCACCCATTTCCCACCCCACCTTCTGCCCTTACCTCCCCCCACACTGTCCTCATCCATAGGTGTATGATTTTTGTCCATTCTCTTCATGAACCTCCCATACCCCTTTCCCCCTGAGAATTATCAGTCCACTCCCTTTCTATGCCCCTGATTCTATTATATTCACCAGATTATTCTGTTCCTCAAGTTTTTAATTCACTTGATTTTTAGGTTCGCTTGTTGATAGATATGTATTTGTTGTTCATAATTTTTCTCTTTACTTTTTTCTTCTTCCTCTTCTTTAAGAATACCTTTCAGCATTTCATATAATACTGGTTTGGTGGTGATGAACTCCTTCAGCTTTTTCTTATCTGTGAAGCTCTTTATCTGCCCTTCAATTCTGAATGATAGCTTTGCTGGGTAGAGTAATCTTGGTTGTAGGTTCTTGCTATTCATCACATTGAAAATTTCTTGCCACTCCCGTCTGGCCTGCATAGTTTCTGTTGAGAAGTCAGCTGACAGTCGTATGGGTGCTCCCTTGTAGGTAATTAACTGTTTTTCTCTTGCTGCTTTTAATATTCTCTCTTTGTCTTTTGCTCTTGGCATTTTAATGATGATGTGTCTTGGTGTGGTCCTCTTTGGATTCCTTTTGTTTGGGGTTCTGTGGGCTTCCTGGACTTGTAAGTCTATTTCTTTCACCAGGTGGGGGAAGTTTTCGGTCATTATTTCTTCAAATAGGTTTTCAGTATCTTGCTCTCTCTCTTCTTCTGGCACCCCCATAATTCTGATGTTCGTACGCTTGAAGTTGTCCCAGAGTCTTCTTACATTATCTTCAACTTTTTGGATTTTTTTTTTTTGCTTTTTGCTTTTTCGGTTGAGTGTTTTTTGCTTCTTTGTATTTCAATTCTTTGACTTGATTTTTGTGTTCCTCTTGTCTGTTTTTGGGTCTCTGTATAATATTTTTTATTTCAGTCAGTGTATGTTTAATTTCTAGTTGGTCCTTTTTCATATCTTCGAGGGTCTCGTTATATTTATCGGCCTTTTCTAGGATATTCTTAAAAAGTCTTATAACCGTGGTTTTGAATTCTATATCCAGTCGTTTGTTTTCCTCCATTTCTTTTGTTTGTGATCTGATTCTTTGACCCCGCATTTTCACTGATTCCCTGAGTTGGAAAGGTAGATATTTGTGCTAGGTTTCCAATATGGCCCGGTGGGTCTGCTTCCCCAGTTAACCTGAGGTGGACACTCTTGGTGCACCCCTTTGTGGACTGTGTGTACAGCCTTGTTGTAATTAAGTCTTTATTGTTGTTGGTATCACTGGGAAGAATTGACCTCCGTGCCAGTTGGCTGTAAGGATCAGCTGTGTCTATGCTGGGAGAAGTTCGGTGCTGGAGACAGCCTTATAGGATTAGACTTGCCAAATTGCAATAGCCTCTGTGCTCAGCTTGGATGGGGTGGAGTCTCAGTCTTGGCTTCCTGTCAGCCTTGCCCTTGCGCGCATGTGTGCTTTCAGTCCTCCACCTTCCCCAGCTCGAGTCTCCGCCTGAGAGTCCAGACCCCCCCCACAAGAGCGTGGGTCCCCAGGGGCTCGCCTGGAACTGGGGTTCACTGCAGTCAGAACTGGGGCTCAGTGCCGTCAGGAGCCTCTGACTCCCTTTTACTAGGGAAAGCCTGTGGCAACCTCCACAGCCTTTGTGCGCACTGACACGCGCGCGCGTGCGCACTTTCAGTCCTCCGCCTTCCCCGGCTCCCGAGTCTCCGCCCGAGAGTCCAGACCCCCCCCACAAAAGCGTGGGTCCCCAGGGGCTTGCCTGGAACTGGGGTTCACTGCAGTCAGAACTGGGGCTCAGTGCAGTCAGGATCCTCTGACTCCCTTCCACTAGGGAGAGCCTGTGGTAACCTCCGCAGCCTTTGTGCGCACTGGCCCGCGTGCGCCTTCAGACTTCTGCCTTTCCCAGCTCGAGTCTCCTCCGCCTTCCCCGGCTCCCGAGTCTCCGCCCGAGAGTCCAGACTCCCCCCGTAAGAGCGTGGGTCCCCAGGGGTTCGCCCGGAACTGGGGTTCAGTGCGGTCGGAGGCTTCCTTCCCCCTTCCACCAGAGAAAGTCAGCCAGGCTCTCAGCCGCCCTTCCTCTCTGCGCGCACAAAGCCCCTTTGCCATACCTCCAATTCTCTGTGAGCTTTTCTCTTTCCTTCTAGTTGTAGAATTTTCACTCAGCCAGCTTTCCTGTGGTTCTGGATGGTGTCCGTTCTGTCTTTTAGTTGTAGTTTTGAGATTGTTGTGCGAGGCAGCAGTTTAGGTGTTTACCTATGCCGCCATCTTGGTCTCTTTTTCTCTGGCTTTCTTAATTCAAGATTTCAGGGTTGCTTTTGGTTTTCCTGTTCTTGCGCGATGGTCTGGAAATTGCTTGTAGGTAATAAACTGCAGTAATCATAAAACTCATTCATTTTCCTCCTGTTTTACAGATCACACCCCTGCACTCCCTGTTGTCCAATGTCTGAGATCAGTTGTTTTATATAATCACTGTGGTTTTCTAGTTGCCACAGCAGGAGGGAATATTTTGTTAATCTTTCTTAAGCAGAAGTGCAGTTCTGCTACTATAAATTGGTTGTGTTGTTTATTAAGCTTTGTTATTGTGATGGTTTTCCTTTTGCAGGCTGCATCTCATTACACTCAGATGTGCAATGATACTGGTCTGTAGTTCCTCTGAAATTGGATGCATCTCTTTATTTTTAACCTTTTTAAGTCTGAGATGCATTTCTTGAGGATAGTGTTTTTTTATTTTATTTTTTAAGTTTTTAGAAATGTTGTCTTTCTATGAGTTTTTTTCTTTATATATTTGCATAATTGATATTTATGCATATTTCTGTTGTTAATATTAAGTTTTCTATTTTTTAGGGCTCCTTACTATAGTTATCTCAAAACCTTTTTTCTAGTATTATGAATTTTTTTATTGGTTGTGATTTGTAAAGCATACATCATACTCAAGTCTGTTACTTTCTCAAGGGTTCATGGGGTATTGAGTTTTTATTTATAAGTTAGGAATTCTGTTGTTAAATAAATTTGGGAAATTCAGGGTGAAATAAAGTTAAAAGTGCTTCTTACTACAGTGCTTATAACATTTAATATGTCCTAATATTTTGAATATGTTAACATCTCAAAGTAGAATACAGGATATGCCACATTTATTTGACCTTTTTTCAATAACCGTTAATGTAACAACTGATTTATAAAAACTATTTGAGAAATGCTATGCTGGTGGTTACCTAATATTTAAAATTTTGTACCTGTATTTATGTAAATATTAATAAAGTAAAATTATCTTTTGTCATCTGTGCTAAATATTCTTTGTTTGGTCCCCAGGTCCATTTCCATTTCTCTCCAAACTGCTTGAGAACTCAGAGGCGATCCACTCTGGACTTCTCCCAGGTTCCCACATAGTCAGTCTCTCAGGTGACTTCAGCCACCAAAAGGCTCTGGCAGGAGACAGGAGGCTGTGAGGAAAGGACCCATGGTTTTTATTCTCCCGGTTCCTTCCTGCAGGGCTAGGGCTTGGCACTGCTGTGCTCCCCACTGGAGTCAGCACTCCCGATGGGAAGCCAGTTCTACAGTGATGCTATAGCGACAGCTCTCACTAAGTTCCAGTAACCACTCTTCTCCCTTCCCTCTTCAGGACTAGGAGTTGGTGACAGTTGCCTGCTGTTAGCACTGCCAGAGTGATTCACCATCTCTGGCTAGTTCCAATAACCTGTATGGGGTTATTAGAAATTGTTTTCTCATTAAACTCTCCTCAAATATGCCACTTGAGTGAATTATCTTTTTCCTGTCGGTTCCTTAATTCATATAATGACCACAGTGTATAATATTGAAATTAATTCTTACTGTCTCATCTCCTCTCCCTTCAACCTCAATTTTTTGTTAGTTAATATAGAATGTAGATGTAATATCATAGTTTTAAATTGTTATTATCATTTATTTTATATTGAGTAGTCTATCTGTAGGAAATGTCAATGCATTCCTTTTCTTCAGTCACACTTACCAATGTTATTTAGAATAACTTTTTTTAAAATGGTGTTAAGGCTCACTTTTAGTGGTTTTATACCAGGAGTTACGTGTTCTTGAATACTTTACTTTGGTTAATCACTCAGTTACCTAGAGTAGTTGTCAAAAAGAATATATGATTTTATATTTTAAAATTCATTGCATAGCTTAAAATATCTTTCTGTTTCCTAGTCAGCACAATGATTTGGCTTGGTATCCTATATAATAAAAGGCTAATATGCAATAGACCAAATGGCGGAACAACCAAACAATTGAACAACCAGTCGCTATGACATGCACTGACCACCACGGGGCACGCGCAGAACATGGCAGGCGTCGGCCACAGCGGGATGGTGGAGCAGGTGAGTGGGGGTGCCAGACCAAGGCAGGGCGCCAGTTGCTGTCATTGGGGTGAGACTCTGGTGGTTATTGAAAATTCTTTGCTCCCGTGCACCGCAGTCCCACCCAGCACTCACAACTGCTGCTAGCACTGGCCTTGCTCGCACCCACTGCCAGCACCTGGCACCAGCCATGATCGCTCCGTGTCGTCAGTGGGTGTGAGCGGCAGCTGCCATCAGACAGGGGACTGGGGGCTGTGGTGGGAGGGGCTGGGCGGGGGCACGGACCATGGGCCAAGACCTGCCCCTGTGCCCACCACAGCCTTGCAGCTCATGGCTCCTTTCAAGGTACATGAATTCGTACACTGAGCCCCTACTAGAATTTATAAATTACTATTCCTTCTAATTTTCTAGATGTTTCCAATATCTACTATATTTTGAGATCATTAAGATGTAGTCTGGGGTCAACCCAATCAAAAGTTGTTTGAGGCCTAATATGACCAACTTCCTTTCATTGCTGCCAGTCAAACATTCTGGAAAGAGTTCCTATATTTCAGGAAACTCCCGCTCCCTTCCTCTCTCTCTCTCTCTCTCTCTCTCTCTCTCTCTCTCTCTCTCTCACACACACACACACACACACACACACACACACACACACACACCCTCTGTTCAACCTTCTAACTGTTACCATTATTATGATGGTTGATTTTGTGATTTTGTGCATCAACTTGACTGGGTCACAGAGAGCCAGGATAATTGGTCAGGCATTGTTCTTTTGTCTCTATGAGGATGTTTCTGGATGAAATGAACATTTGGGTCAGTAGACTGAGTAAAGCAGGTTGCCCTCTCTGATGGGGATGGGCCTCATCCAGTCAGTTGGGGGCCTGAAATAGAGCAAAAAGGCTAAAGGGGAATCTCCTTCTAACTAACTGCCTTCAGCTAGGACATCAGTTTTATTCTGCCTTCAGACCTGAGCTGAAGTATTGGCTCATCTTAGGTCTCAAGCCTGCCAGCTAGTGGACTGGAACTTACATCATTGGCTCTCCTGGGTCTTCAGCTTGCTGACCGCAGATCTTGGGACTTCTCTGCTCCCATGATTGCATGAGGCAATTTCTTAATAAATCTATATATGGTAGATGATAGGTAGATAGATAGATAGATAGATAGATAGATAGATAGATAGATAGACAGATAGATATAGATAATAGATAGAGAGATGGCTTTTTGAGAACTCTGACTTATATAATCTTCTTAAGAGCTTTTACAGTTTGTATATTGAGTGAGAGAGGCTCTCACAGAATATTCATATTCTTGGAAGGATCTACAAAGACCAGAATAAGGACCCTGGGATATAGCCTGAAGCAAACAACAAAAATGATTCCCTTTTTACCCCTACGTGAGCGCTGCAGCTGAGAGTAGGCTTCCAGGCTATCGTGTGCAGCATGTGACTGTCTTAGAGGGCCATGAGCCCACAAACTCATATTTTATCCCCTCCTGCCATTCAGCTTGTGACTTGCAGCAGTCTGCTTGAGACAGCGCCCAGAGTTCCACCGCTCTCCCTTCCCAATGAGGCGGCCACATGTCACCAAGCACTGCAGTTCTCTCTCCCACATTTTGCATAATAAGTTTCTATTCTGTCGTGTTCTCTCACACATGGTGCTTGGAGATTTTTCTGCAAAACAGAGAATAATTTTTCAGTTCAGATGAGTAGCATGATTTTACGTTGTACTCAGACTGTTGGGTAAATGAAGTCAATTACTCATATATCTGTCAGATGAAGAGAAAGTCACGTGGATGATTATAACCTGTTTTTATATCTAAAACCCACCCCTTTGCCTCCATCCCTCCAAGAATAGCAGCAGTCCACATCGTGGCCCTGAGAGTTGATGCTTGTATTCAGATTTCTAACTTAAAGAATCCACTACATGGGTTTCTGCAATAGCTCCTGTTTCCCTCCTTTTAATATGTTCTACATTCTACAAACCACTTCCTGATCAAACTTCTAAAAGCACCATTTACTATTTAACTTAGAGACCCAGCTTTATCATTGACTGAGCTTCAACTTCCTGAAAAGTAACAGTGGGATAATAATGTTGTATCTTCCCTGAAGAATTGTTAAGATCACTCACTGAAAGATTGTATGTTAAGGCCTTTGTAAATTATATAGTCTTAGCAGGTGCTCATTAATTCTCAAAGTCTATCAATTGCTTCTCATTACCTAAAGTTCAAACTCTACCATGGCATTTAAACAACTCTAAGACTGAAATTCATCCAAATAACTTCTTGTTGTTTTTACTCTCATTATTCCTAGATATGAATTTCTTTTCCAGCTAGATGCATACCCAAGATCTCACTGGGTGTGCCTGACAGGAATAACAGGGTCCAGAGAGATTTGGGGCATTGAGGAAACATGGCAGGAACACTAGATGAGTTGGCAAAACTAAGATTTAAATAAAAATTTTAGATATAGATTTTTTACTCAACTCAGAATGGTTGAGAGCACTAACTCAGCAACCTTACCTTGGCAAAAGGACTAGGGTTTGATTTCTGATAATGGTATTTTCCAAGTATGTGACCATACAATCAATGCTCACTGTAACTTCCTAAGATTTCCTTTCTTTCCCTTAAAATTTTGAACCTTACCAGGTTGTTGGGAGGAGTTGATGAGGCAATGTAAGTTTAAAAAAAAAAAGAAGTTTCAAATGTTAAAAGATTATTCAAATGCTGGTTTGTCATGAATGGATCATTTGTGAGATCTGATGAATTCCTAGTGCTTGATAGACACCTGCAGAGCAGTTATTGTGATCATCAAATTCTTGTGTAATCCCTACGGCAGGTAATTCCATTATTCTCTCAATAGGCCTGTCCTCAACTTTCATAAGCAGTGCCATTCTAAAGGCCGAGGGAAAACAGTTAACCAATCTAAAACCACTAATCTCCCCTATATTTAGAGAAGTAGATGTTATCCGTGCAGTCAGTCACCTTATCTCAGAGCATCATGGGTGATTCAAACCTCTTTCCATCTACAACCAGCTTTTGATCACTCAGGGACAGTTCCCTCAGTTTGGGCTCTGTGTTTCCTCCTCTTCCTGCCCACCGCTTCCTTCCCAATTATGCCCTAGCTATTAACACAACTCCTCATGCAAGAACCAGGAAAGAAACCATTGATTAACTCAAGTAAGTCAATATAAGTACTTTTATCAACTGAAGCTGGTGAAAGAGCAGGTCAGATGCATGTGGTTTGTGAGCTCCTCTGTGAACTTCACTCATCTGTGACCATGCTCACCCTTGCCCCTTTGACATAACCACAACAACTAGAAGTGGGGCCCATCTCATATAAATTCAGCTTCCTTGTCAAAGAGCCACAGAGTGTAGGGTTGGTCTTTTGTTGTTGTTCCCCTCCCCCCTTTACATGTAATTAAACACTACTCATCAGGACATCAAGCCAGGGAACAGGAGCCACCCAGAGTTGTTCTGCCCTCATAACAGAAGCGAGCAGGTCAGAAGGGAAAAGGTGAGTCACCTTTAGCCAAATCCTAATTGTGACAGTGTATTCTTTACCTGAATTGCATTCAATAAACATACTTTCAAGACACATCCGCTCCCCTGAAAACAAGCTGCTTGAACATCTGTGGGGAGACAAAGGAAACATGGGGAACGAACCCAGAGATGAATATTTCAGCAGAAACGTGGGAAGAAGTACACTGCAACTTGCAAACAGCCTTCTGTACTGCATGCCATAAATTAACACAATACAAATTTATACATATTTACACCACAGAGTCTCTAACTATATAAATCCTCAATATTCAGACTTGTGGGTTAGGTGTAAGAGAACAGTCCATATGTTTATTCATGTTCTGTGGAGCTCTAGGGAATTCAGTGATTTTACACACACACACACAAGATATATATATTAGAGGCCCGATCCAGACAAGAGGGAGCCTGATCCCCACAGGCCCGATCCAGACAGGGGGGAGCCCTGATCCTGTGCATTGAGCATCTGTCTCCTGGTGGTCAGTGCACATCATAGCGACTGGTTGATTGGTTGTTTGATCATCTGGTCGTTCAGTCGCTTAGGCTTTTATTCATATATATATATAAACTAAAGGTGATTCTAAATGTTTAAATCAAATTAATACCTAAGAGCACACCTCCATTTTAGAAAATGTACCTTTCAAAGATACAACCGAAGAGAATTTTAATTCTATTTAAGTGGATATTTACCCAGTTGCCTTATGTAGTCCAAAACTTCAGTAAATAGTTACTTATGTATTCATAAAAATTGTGTGGAGTAAACTTTTTACTGATGAAACAGATAATTTAAATGACTTTTCTCTAGGTTATCCTATTGTATGAAAGAAAGCAGGATTAAAATACAAGATTTCATAATTAGCTGATGAGAGACACTGTGATATTGGGGGATTGTGGGAGGGATCACTGAAATCAGAGTCAGAATAGCTGGGCTTGGGTCCTGGCTCTGCCATTTGCTGGTGCATTCTCTTTGGCCAAGTCCCTTAACCTCAGAGACCCATCCCCTTGAGAAGACACTAACATCTAGCCTGAGTGCCTCAAAACATGGCAAGAATCAATGGCACAGAGTCTATGTGAAAGTCCTTGGCAGCTGTAATGTTTTGCATGTACTGTCAAGTCATTGTGATGGGTTCTTTCATAATTCGCTGCTAAGCAAACAGAATGCATTCAGTGCCCTTTACAGCTTTCTTGGAAGAAATCTACAGCTGAATTGCTGTTGACACTCTTTGTTTCAGAAGAATGCCATCCACAATGGTCAGAGAAGCACAGCGCAGTGCCAGTTGCCAACGTGCTTTGGCATGTGTGTGTGTGGGCAGGGATTGTCGATGTGTCTTGGACATTTCCCAATACCCAGTAGGCATTTATTAAATATGGGATAACAGTAAGTATTTTAGGAGGAAATTGCTGTCTGACACAAACAAGACAGCAATTTCCCCACATGTCACTACTTAAAGGTGTGGCGGATGTAAAGTGAGCGGAGCCTTTATGTCCTGGCAGGCACCAAAGAATCACAATAAAACAGAATTACATTTCTCATGGCCAAAGGAACAACTGCTACACAATGAAGACTAGAAGCTTCCTTTCTGCTCTTTTTTACATTGACAGTCAAAGTATTATCCTTTTTAGATAATACCTTGTCTCTATTGCAAAGTGACCTGTTCCTACCACTTTGTGCATGAGAGTATGTTAGTAATACATCATTTGAGGTCTAGACAGGAGAAACCCTTTCTTCTGCTACCTGCCCACATCCTCTCAGGCCTGCCTGGGAAAGGGCTACACATCACAGAGATGCCCTTAGACTCCACATAATAGCTAAGACAGCAATCGAGGATCGTGTACTAGTAGAATAATTGAGTGATGCCTGTATTGAAACCCTTGTCCACATCACCACCATCACCAATGCCACCATGCCTAGCAGAACAATGGGAGGCACAGCAGAATTACCCAACCCGGGCTCAGTGAAATCTTTGGTGGCTAGGGCTCCTTCTGAGGAATGGGGTTGGCATGTGTAAGAAACAAGAGCAGTACCTAAGGGACACTCGGGAGCACCATCTTAGAGCAAGACCCACCACTAGCCTAAGCCCTAGGAGTGGAGGAAGGACCACTTATGAGGGAACAAAGATATTTTAAAAGTTCTCTTTCTCACCCTTTTCCTTTTCTTCCACTCGTACCCTGCTGGTGGTTAAGATGTGAAATTGATAATGACCAATCAAGAGTAACATTTTAAATTTTGAGATCATAGATTGCTTTGCTAATCTGATAAAATCTATGGATTCCTTTTTCAAAAAGGAATGTATGTGACACAAAATTGTGCATACAATTTTAGAAGGCCAATTGCCATTTCTAACCCAATTTAAGAGCAATGCCCTGAAGAATCAAGGGAAAGTCAGCAGAGAGCAATGACTTATTAGGTTTATTCTTTTTATAGAGCTAAAATTGAAAAGGAGTGAGTATTAGTTTCCTATTGCTGCTGTAACAAATTATCACAAACTCGGTGCCTTAAAAAAACACAAATGACTTATCTTACAGATCTGCAACTCAGAGTACTACAGTGATTTGGCAGGACAGTGTTCCTTCTGGAGGCTCTAGAGGAGAATCCATGTCCTTGACTATTTCAGCTTTTACAGACTGCTTACGTTCTTTGATTCACAGCCCCACTTCACGCCCACCTCTGCTTTCATCGTTATATCTCCTCTGACTCTTACCCCTTCTACTCCCTCTTATAAGGACCCTAGGATAGCAGAGGACCCACTGGATAATAAAAGACAATCTCCTTATTTCAAGATCCTTAACTGAATAACAATTACAAAGTTCCTTTAATCGTGTAAGGTAACATATTCACAGGTTCCAGGGTTTAGGAGATGGACATCATTGGGGGCCATTATTTAACCTACCACAGGATGCTTGAAGAGTTTTACTTTACATAGGACTGTTTGATAGAATAGACAGGGGTTAGAGGCAGAAGAGGTCAGCAGAAATTGAAAGTGGGTATTTAATTGTCATGTCCTCCAAGCTTCTTCCCTTGGGAAAATTACTGAATAGGGGCCAAATCTGTACAATGGGAAGAAATTCTTATACTGCAATGCTTGAGAAAGCATGATTCTCCTTCAACCATGACTCCAGAAACAGTTACTTGGGCTCACTGTATCTTGAATGGAACTATGCAAACTAGATTATTGATCATTTTAAATTATAAGGGCACAAAGAGAAAATGCTCAAGCTAATTGAGGTTGAGTGCTTAGTCAAAATAATTTGCATCACTGTCCCCTCAATTATCTGGATCTTTGAAAGTCATTTTTCTTTAAATTTCTAAATTACCTAGATAATTTCTTCAAGTCTCCCCTTCATTTAGATAGGATAGCATGTAAGCTAGGATCTGAACATATAGAAAAATAAATGAACATGAACTATAATATGTTAGGACTTTATAATTACCTAGATAAACTTTTGCAGATTTCATATAACACTGAGTGCTATTCTTAGCAAAATTCACACTTGGTATGCTCAATTTCAATATGAACTCAATATTTGAGGAAAATAAAATTAAATCAGCATTTGGGTGGTTGTTTTCTTTTTGATCTACACCAGACTGGTATGTCTGGATCCTGTGATCGAGATAGAATGTCATTATCCTGGTTTTTGTCTGTGACCTGTCAGAGCGGACGATTGGGTTTGAGCTGAAAGGCAGCGCATATGCTCCTGAAATGCTTAATTGTAGCAACACAGATACATTAAATAAGCTTCACGTTGAAAATGTTGTCAGTTCTCTTCATAAGCCCTTCAGTGTTTAAACTGGGCAAAAAATAGATGGTTGAGCAAAGGCTCATTTCTCTGATGCTCTCGGAAGCCATTCCCAGTTCTTGGCTCAGCTGTACTGCCAACTTTGCACTGAGGCTGGGGAACAGATAAGCGCTCTACAATCTCCCACAGTGAAAATAAATTGTTGGCTTTGCATCTTTTTAGAGCATTACACTAGAATATTGTTGATCTGGTTCTTTTTCTTTAAATGGAAAACCCTCCAGGGAAGTTTTGTGTACTCTAAACAAGATCTCAGTAGGATCAGATAATAAGATATGCGTGAATGGAAGGAAAGAGAGAGAGAGAGAGATGCTAATGCAGATTAGAAATTATTCAGCTGAGACTTTCATTTACTGAGGCACATAATATAAAAACACCACTCTCTCTACTGCCATTTTAGTGTGATTTCTCAAAGGCTATGGGGAAGATTTATTTTAAAAACAAAACCATTTAACTCTCAAGAAGTCAGTGGAAACAAAATGTAATATCTGTTTCCCACAAATAGTTGTCTATACTATTTACATTTTTACCCGCACATGCTTTGAAGGTAACACTTAAAAACAACAGTTGATATGATTATCACTGATTTTATTTGGGTAATCAAGGAGTAATTAATTTTAAAGGGGTCTTTAAAAAAAAAAGAAATAGGAGATGTTTAGATAGCCCAACTTAATGATGCAAGGGAAACAATGCCTATAGTGAGGATGCTACTTTTAGTACTGTGATAACCAAAAAAGACTGTGTCATGAGATGCCACACATGCCAAGAATGTTAATCTTGACATATCCAAATATGTCAAGGATGTTAGTTCTTGGCATGTTTCTTCCTGTGTAGATCACATTCTCCAGAAAAATAGAACCAATAGGAGATAGATGATAGGTGACAGATAGATGGAATGATAGATAGATAGATAGATAGATAGATAGATATATAGATAGATAGATAGATAGATAGACAGATAGATAGATAAGGAATTAGCTCATGTAATTATGGAGGCTGAAAAGTCCCAATATCTATAGTCAGCAAGCTGGAGATTCAGGAAAGCCAATAATGTAGTTCTAGTTTGAATCTGAAATCCTGGGAACCAGAAGAGCTGATGGTATAATTCCAGTCTGAAGATTGGTAGGTTTAAGACCAAGGAAGAGCTTATGTTTCAGTTTGTGTCTGAAGGAAGGGGGTGGGGGAAAGTCTCAGCTCAAAGGAATCCAGGCAAAAGGAATTCCTCTTAATAGAGGAAGTGTCAGCATTTCTGTTTTATTCAGGACTTCAACTGATTTGGCGAGGCCCACCCACATTAGCTAGAGCAATCTGCTTTACCCAGTCTATTGATTAAAATGTTAATCACAATGCCAAACATTTTCTTTATAGCACTTTCATCTCTGTTTAGGATACTTTGCCCAGAGTAATTTAGTTATTCAACTGTTTTCTGTTATATTATGACTAGAGGCCTGGTGCACGAAATTCATGCATGGGGGTGTGTGTCCCTCAGCCCAGCCTGTACCCTCTCCAATCTGGGACCCCTCGAGAGATGTCCAACTGCCCGTTTAGGCCTGATCCCTGCTGGCTCCCAACTGCTCGCCTGCCTGCCTTCCTGATTGCCCCTAACCGCTTCTGCCTGCCAGCCTGATCACCCCCTAACCACTCCCCTGCCAGCCTGATTGATGCCTAACTGCTCCCCTGCCAGCCTGATTGCCCCTAACTGCCCTCCTCTGCAGGCCTGGTCACCCCTAAAGCCCTCCCCTGCAGGCCTGGTCACCCCTAACTGCCCTCCACTGCAGGCATGGTCCCCCCAACTGCTCTCCCCTGCAGGCCTGAGTCCCCACAACTGCTCTTCCCTGCAAGTCTGTTTGCCCCCAACTTCTCTCCTCTGCCGGCCTGGTCACCCCTAACTGCACTCCCCTGCAGGCTTGATTGCCCCCAACTTGCAGGCCTGGTCCCTCGCAACTGCCCTCTCCTGCTGGCCTGATCGCCCACAACTGCCCTCCCTTGCAGACCTGGTCCCTCCCAACTGCCCTGCCTTGCTGGCCACCTTGTGGTGACCATCTTGTGTCCACATGGGGGCAGCCATCTTTGACCACATGGGGGCAGCCATATTGTGTGTTGGAGTGACGGTCAATCTGCATATTACTTTTTTATTAGATAGGATAGAGGCTTGGTGCATGGGTGGAGGCCAGCTGGTTTGCCCTGAAGGGTGTCCCAGATCAGGGTGGGGGTTTCCTTCGGGCATGGGGTGGCCTGGGTGAGGGGCCTATGGTGGTTTGCAAGCCAGCCACGCCCCCCGGCGACCCAAACGGAGGCCCTGGTATCTGGGATTTATTTATCTTCTATAATTGAAACTTTGTAGCCTTGAGTGGAGCAAGTCTCCTGCCTGCTCTGTGGCTGCAGCCATTTTTGTTGGGATTTATTTATCTTCTATAATTGAAACTTTGTAGCTTTGAGTGGAGGCCTAGGCCAGCCAGGGTGTGCAGAAAGCTTGGCTTCCTCCATTACCGGGGAAACCCAAGGCTCCTGCTTGCTCCGTGGCTACAGCCATCTTGGTTGGGTTAATTTGCATACTCGCTCCTGATTGGCTGGTGAGCGTGGCTTGTGGGTGTAGTGGAGTGATGGTTAATTTGCATATTACTCTTTTATTAGATAGGATGTTTAATACTATATTGTCTAGGTGGTGAATCAGAGGAACGGGAGTTTATGAATCAGTCCCTAGAGACTTTCCATTCTATCTTTATAGCCAGCATGGAATGATTGGCATCTATTAAGATGACTAGTTCAAAAGCTGAGAAAACTTTGGCCCCACAAAAGGGAAATATGAGCTAGGGCACTCAGTGGCCAGTGAGAAGATTGACCCCACTGCATTCTCACAGTTCATGGATGAGGAGACAAGAAGAAATCCTGACTCCTAAGGCTGGATTTGGGCATTCTCTCCTGTGAATCTATGCACATAATTCACCTAACCAGAATCTTGGCTATGGTCTAAGAAGCCCCCAGGAAAGAACTGGTGTGTGCTCATTGACAGCAAGCATGGCCTGGGAAGAACCCAACTAGCATGGCCTCTAAGCAGCAAGAAGGGTCCCTGCTATCTCCTGAGGAAGAAGAGATTTCAGAGGTAAAGCAGGTAAAGAAAATCCCAAGGAGATATAATGTCAGAGAAAGAACATCCAGGTCTGAAGGAGCAGTTCCCAGGACTTGTTTGGATTCATTGAAAGAGTCAAGGAGCTCACTGGCTGCTTTTGTTGAAATTCTCTATCTTTTCTCCTTCCTGAGCTTATTCTAATCTCTAACTGGAACATATAAACATCTGTCTAGAATGGATAAAATGACCCTGTTTGGGTCCCAATTAGCTCAGCAACAGAGACTGTCATGCTTAGGAGCTGAGTATCACTGATGTAAGGTAAAAACTAACAAATAAAGGGTTGTAGAGGGAAAAGCTCACAAGCTTATACCTTTGAAGATTCCCTTTACATGGAGTGAGACTTTAGGAGAAAAATGTTAAAGGAATATAATTACTAGAATAATAACTTATACATGTGATGAACACACTCAATATACTGAAAGTAGGGAGCTTTCTTCAAATACTAGTTTGAAATATACTAGTAACGTTCCCGAGGCTCCCCCTAAGTGACCTCAAGCCTGCCTGCTCCCTCTCTCCCTCCTTAAAGGGTAGAATTTGCCCCAACTTATTACCTCACCCTTCGTACCTCTGCAGAAAATCTTTCATCCAGATATTTCAAAGTGTTTTTTATAAATGCCAATTAACAAGCCTCATCATCACTTCTGTCCACAGAGATGGTTCATTTAAGTAACACAAAAATTCACCTAAATGGCCTAGTCAGGGTCACCTGAGAAGTCCTTTGTGTCATCTGGAATTGGATATTCAAGGTGTAAAGATACCTTGCAGCCTCATTATGGATCCAAATTTATTGAATCCTTAGCAAGTACCACTGGAAGGACAAATCATCTTCTCTAATCTTTATAGCAAGGCTCCAGCAGTTGGCCTTTCCTCAGCCGCACCGTGCACCACATACCTGGATAAACCAGACTTCGTCCTCCTCTTTCCTAGCTTATCTGACCCAAAAGCTGAGTGAGGACAGAACATGACTGTTTTTTAAGATGTTTTAGGAATCACTTTGATTAAACAAATAAGGATTCTTTGCCAAGGTAAGGCTGGCCCGGCACATTGTCACCAGCACAGAGGTAGAAATAACAAAAAAGAACCAAACAGAAATCATGGAAGTTGAAAAACTATAATAACTGAAGTAAAAATTTCACTGGAGGGACTCAAGAATAGATTTGAACTGACAGAAGAAAAAATTATCAAACTTTAAAATAGATCAATAAACAGTATCCAACTCAAAGAATGGAGAGGGGGGAAATGAAGAAAAATGAACAGTCCCTAAGAAATAAGGGACACTGCTAAGTGCAACAACATACATGCAATAGCTGTACTAGAGAGAGATAGGAAGAAAAAAAAGAAGAAGAAAAATATCCAAAGAAATAATGGTGAAAAACTCCTCAAATTTATTGAAAAACATTACTCTCTACATCCTGGAAGCTCAATGAATTCCAGGTTCATTGCAGAGATTTACAGACACATTGTAGTAAAAATGTTGAAAACAAAGACAGGAAGACTCTTGAGAACAGCAAGAGAAAAATGACTTGTCACTTACAAGGGAACCTTAATAAGATTAATAACTAACTTCTCATTAGAAACAAAAGAGGCCGGAGGTAGTGAGATAATACGTTCAAAGTGCTCAAAGAAAAATTTGTCAACCAAGAACCCAATAGCCAAAAAAGCTGTCTTTAAAAAATGATGTGAAATAAAGAAATTCACAGATAAATGAAAACTCAGAGAAATTTTTGACAGAATATAATATACCAGAGAAAATTTGGTATTTATTTAATACTAAATAAAAAAAATACTAAAACAAATTTTTCATGCTGAAAGCAAGTAACACTAGAAGGTAATTTGAATCACACAAATAAACAAAGAACATCAATAAAGGTGATTATCCTATCTAATAAAGAGGTAATATGCAAATTGACCATCACTCCAACACACGAGATGGCCGCCCCCATGTGGACACAAGATGGCCGCCACAAGATGGCTGGCAGGGGAGGGCAATTGTGGGCAATCAGGCCAGCAGGAGAGGGCAGTTGGGGACAACCAGGCCTGCAGGGGAGGACAGTTGGGTGGGACCAGGCCTGAAAGGAAGGGCAGTTGGGGGCAATCAGGCCTGCAGGGGAAGGGAGTTAGGGGTGACCAGGCTGGCAGAGGAGGGCAGTTTGGGGCAACCAGGCCTGCAGGGGAAGGCAGTTGGGAGTGACCAGGCCTGCAGTGAAGGGCAGTTGGGGGGGACCAGGCCTGCAGGGGAGGGCAGTTAGGAGGGAAAGGCCTGCAAGGGAGGACAGTTAGGGGTGACCAGGCCAGCAGGGGAGGGCAGTTGGGAATAACCAGGCCTGCAGGGGAAGACAGGGGAAACCAGGCCGGCAGGGGAGGGCGGTTAGGGGTGACTAGGCCAGCAGGGGAGGGCAGTTAGGGGCAATCGGGCTGGCAGGGGAGCAGTTAGGCATTGATCAGGCTGGCAGGGGAGTGGTTAGGGGGTGATCAGGCCGGCAGGGTGAAGCGGTTAGGGGCAATCAGGCAGGCAGGCAGGCGAGACCCGATTCTGGTGGAATAGGGCTTAAATGAGCAGTCGGACATCCCTCGAGGCATCCCAGATTGGAGACGGTGCAGGCTGGGCTGAGGGACACACACTCCTCCCCCCCGCCCCTGCCCCTGCCCCCGTGCACAAATTTCATGCACTGGGCCTCTAGTCCTATATAATAAAAGCCCAACGACCCTTACGGTGTAATGAACAGAAAGACCAACGACCAGACCACCAGCCCGTGGCTATGACGAGCACTGACCCAGACCTTGCTGTTGGCGCCCTGACAGCCCCAAATCCCATTCACCTATACCCCTGACCCTGACAGGAGAGAGGAGGGAGCCCCATTCCTCTTGGAATCAGCCTTGGTCAGCTTGCTGTCCATGCCCTGATAGCCCTGAATCCTGTTCACCCACATCCCAGACCCTGACAGCAGGGAGGAGGGAGCCCCATTCCTTGAGGAATCAGCCTTGGCCAGCAGATCAGAGGACTCTGCTTACAGTGAATGTTAGTGTTGGAGACCGGGTGTAAGCTGACACGGTCCTTGCACCTGAAGGGACTAGTAAGGCTAGGTCCCCTACCCACACAGTTTTCCCAGGCTTGTTTGGATGGCGGTTATCAGTAGAATGAGAGCAACCTTTCATAGCTTACCAAGAAGTCTGTAACTATTTACTGAGATTTGCTGTACTGAGAATTTGTCCTTCTGCTCTGTCTCTCCCTTAGAGATTAAGAGGAACAAAGAATACAT
Organism: Plecotus auritus; assembly: GCF_963455305.1. Classification (NCBI taxonomy): domain Eukaryota; kingdom Metazoa; phylum Chordata; class Mammalia; order Chiroptera; family Vespertilionidae; genus Plecotus; species Plecotus auritus. Next base: position 82,784,836 of record NC_137771.1, read on the forward strand.
TCCTCTTGATAGACCTCCTATTCAGTGTTTTGTGTATAAAAGGCATTACGCAGTTAATAAACTTGCTGCAGTCTCTTGATGACCTGTAGTCCTCCCGATCCCGCTTTCCTGTCTTTTTCTTTTCTCAGTTACCACCTCTCTACCTCAGCCCGGTTCAACCTGTCAGGCTGGCCCTGGCAGATTAGTAAAATTTGGAGATGGCAAACTTGATAGCAGTTTTCATTTAGGAATGGGTATTATTGAAGTCCCCCATGAAATGATTTATAATGGATCTATTATTGAAGCTACCTTTGGAAATAGTATATCTATAGATAATATTAAAAATATATCTAAATGTGCAATTCTTTGTCCTAAAAATGAGCACATTCATAAATTAAATAAAGAAATTTTGGATATACTCCATGGAGATTTTCACACCTATTTGAGTGATGATTCCATCGATTCAACAGATGATGCTGAAAAGGAAAATTTTCCCATCGAATTTCTTAATAGTGTTACTCCTTCGGGAATGCCATGTCATAAATTAAAATTGAAAGTGGGTGCAATCATCATGCTACTGAGAAATCTTAATAGTAAATGAGGTCTTTGTAATGGTACTAGATTTATTATCAAAAGATTGAGACCTGACATAATCGAAGCTAAAGTATTAACAGTATCTGCAGAAGGAAAGGTTGTTCTGATTCCAAGAATTGATTTGTCCCCATCTGACACTGGCCTCGCATTTAAATTAATTCGAAGACAGTTTCCCATGATACCAGCATTTATGATGACAATTAATAAATCACAAAGACAAACTCTAGGCAGAGTAGGAATATTCCTACCTGAATCCGTTTTCGGACATGGTCAGTTATAAGTTGCTTTCTCTCGAGTTCGAAGAGCATGTGACATTAAAGTTGTAAATACTTCATCACAAGGGAAATTAGTCAAGCAGTCTGAAAGTGATTTTACTCTTAATGTGGTATACAGGGAGAAAGAATAATTTTAATCAATTAGTCATTGTATCAATGTTATTTTTATATCATGTTTTTGTTGTTTTTACATCATATCTTTGTTGTTGTTATATTATGTTGTTATTGTTTATCCTATCTAAAAAAAAGGGTAATATGCAAATTGAGCATCACTCCAACACACAAGATGGCCGCCCCCATGTGGTCAAAGTTGGCTGCCACAAGATGGCAGCAGAGGAGGGCAGGTGTGGGTGATCAGGCCTGCAGGGGAGGACAGTTGGGAGGGACCCAGGCCTGCAGGGGAGGGCAGTTGGGGGTGACTAGGCTGGCAGGGGAGGGCAGTTAGGGGTGACTGGGCCAGCAGAGGAGGGCAGTTGGGGGCAACCAGGCCTGCAGGGGAGGGCAGTTAGAGGCAACCAAGCCTTCAGGGGAGGGCAGTTGGGGCGACCAGACCTGCAGGGGAGGGCAGTTAGGGGTGACCAGGCCAACAGGGGAGGGGAGTTAGGGGCAATCGGGCTGGCAAGGGAGCAGTTAGGCATCAATCAGGCTGGCAGGGGAGTGGTTAGGGGGTGATCAGGCTGGCAGGGTGAAGCAGTTAGGGGCAATCAGGCAGGCAGGCAGGTGAGTGGTTGGGAGCCACAGTCCTGGATTGTGAGAGGGATGTCAGTCTGCCCGTTTAGGCCCGATTCCGGTGGGATCAGGCCTAAACAGGCAGTCGGACATCCCTCGAGGGGTCCCAGATTGGAGAGGGTGCAGGCTGGGCTGAGGGACACATACACATACACCCCGCCCCTCGTGCATGAATTTCGTGCACCAGGCCTCTAGATTATTAATAAATTTATATATTATTTTCATATACAGTTTACTACTTTTCTTTAATCTCTGACACTTCTATTATAGAGAAAGGGCAAATAGCGATAATAAAATATTTCTTCTAATTAATTCCCTTTCAATATGCACGAATTCATGCACCAGGCCACCAATGTAATTATAAAAGACAATATAAATGTAATTTCTTCTCCTTACTTTTCTCTACAAATCTAAAAAGCAATTTTTGATTTTTATATACTATATGTATAGAATTATTATTGGCCCAATAATATATATATAATATATATATAATATATATATTATACTTGCCAATAAAAGAACAGAGATGAGTAGAAACTAATTCCCTGAAGATACAAACTATCAAAACTGACTCAAGAAGAAATAGATAATCTGAATAGACCTATAAAAAGTAAAGAGATTTTTTAAATGTTTTTTAATGGATTTTTTTTTTTTTTTTTTTTTAGAGAGAGAGGAAGGGAGAGGGATAGAGTGATAGAAATAGTGATGAGAGAGAAACATCATTGATCAGCTGCCTCTTGCACACCCCCTACTGGGGATCAAGCCTATAACCCAGGTATGTGCCCTGACTGGGAATCAAACCAGCAACCTCTTGGTTCATGGGTCAACATTCAATCACAGAGCCACACTGGCTGGGCAAAAGTGAAGAGATTCAAATTAGTAATTTTTAAAAAACAACCCACAAAGGAAAGTCCAGGCCTAGATGGCTTCACTGCTGAATTCTACACACATCAAAACAATTCTTTTTTGAACATTAAAAGAGGAGAAAACTCTTTTCAGTTCATTCTATGAGAACAGAATGACCCTCATACCAAAACTAGACAAAGATATCACAAGGAAACTAGCACTACCTATTATATCTATGGACTAAAAAACCTCAACCAAATACTAGCAAATAGAATCCAGTGAAAAGATAAAAAGAATTATACACCACAACCATGTGGGATTTATCCTAGGAATGCAAGGGTAGCTTAACATCCAAAAATCAATAATGTAATGCACCATATTCATAGAATAAAAGAACAAAATTAAGTGATCAATAGAGGTAGATGCCCTGGCCAGTGTTCTCAGTGGTTAGAGCTCTGGCCCATACACCAAAGGGTTGTGGATTTGATATCTGGTCAAGGGAACATACCTGGGTGCCCTGCCCTGGTCAGGGCACATGTGGGAGGCAATCAATCAATGTGTCTCTCTCACATCCATGTTCCTCTCTCTCTCTCTCTCTCTCTCCCCTCCCCTCCACTCTCTCTAAAAACCAATGGAGGAAATATCATCTAGTCAGGATTAACAAAGAAAAAAAAAAGATGTAGAAAAATTCAAAATCTTTTCATGATAAAAACACTCAACAGGACCTCTGGTTTCTGAGCCAGTACATAAGGAGCTTTGATGTCATCACTGTCTTAAAAACAAAAAGTTGAACAAACTGAAAAGCCAACAGCTCTTCTTAGATCTGTCAGATAAGTAAAATCACAAGGAAAACCAATGCCCCCCCCCCAAATTAGAAAGACATAAAGGTGGACACAGATATTTAAAATTTACCAAAGCAGAAACCCACAAGCTGAAACCTTGCAGGATACAAGATCAACTAACAAAAATCAATATTATTTCTCTCTACTTGCAATGAACAATCCAAAACTGAAATTAAGAAAACAATTCAAATTTACAGTAGTATAAAAATAAACTACTTAGGAATAATTTTAACAAGAGAAATGTAAAACCTACACTTTGAAAATTACAAAACGTTGTTGACAGAAATCAAAGAACAAAATAAATGGAAAAACTATCCCATGTTCTTGGATAAAAAAAATCATAATATTTTTAAGATGGCAATGCTCCCCAGATTGATCTATAATATCCAATGCTATCTCTATCAGAATCTCAGCTGATTTCTATGTAGAAATTGGCAAATTAATTTAAGAATTACAAGTGACTCAGAATAGCCAAAACAATCTTGAAAAAGAACAAAGTTAGAGGATTTATACTTCCTGATTGCAAAACTCACTCCAAAGAAACAGTTTGAAGATTGAAGTATTGTCATAAGGATAGGCATACAGGTCAATGAAATAGAACAGAACTGAGAGTACAGAATAAAACTGTCATGCAAGATAAACAAAAATCAATATTATTTCTCTCTACTTGCAATGTCAATATAATTTAAAGAGAAAATAATAACTTTTCAAAAATCAGTGCTGTGACAATTGGATATCAAACTAAGTGTAAGGGCTAAAATTACAAAACTCTTAGAAGAAAACATGGTGGTAAATCTTCATGACTTTGGATATAGCATTGGATTCTGAGATCTGACACCAAAAGCAGAAGCAACAACAACAAAATGGATAAATTGTACTTAAAAATTCAAAATGTTTGTGCTTCATATGCTACTGTGAAAAAAAAGTGAAAACACAACCCACAGGATGGAAAAAATATTTGCAAATCATATATCCCATAGAGACTTTTATGGAGAATTTTTTAAGAATCCTTAAAACTCAATAATAAAAAGACAACTCAATTAAAAATGAGTAAAGTATCTGAATTGACATTTTTCAAAAGAAGATGACCAGCAAACTCATGAAAAACTGCTCTACATGATTAGTCATCAGAAAAATGCAAATCATTTCACACTCACTAAGATGGCTAGAATCCAATAGTAAAAGTAACAAGTAGTAGGAAGGATGTGAAGAAATCAGAACTCTCATACACTGCTGATGGTCCAGCCACTTTGTACTTTAGTAAACAGTCTTACAGTTCCTCAAATGGTCAAAGATGGTTACCATATGTTCCAGCAATTCTACTCCCAAGAGAATTGAGTATACATAAATATACACAGCAGCATTATACATAACTAGAGGCCCGCTGCATTAATTCGTACACCAGTGGGGTCCCTCGGCCTGGTCTGTGGGATCAGGCCAAAACCAGCTCTCTGACATCTGCTGAGGGGTCCTGGATTGTGAGAGGGTGCAGGCCAGGCTGAGGAACACAACTGGTGCACGATCGGGACGCAGGAAGTTGGCCAGCCATGAAGGGACCGCGGGAGGGCTCCAGGGCATGTCTGGCCTGTCTTGCTCAGTCTTGCTGGGCCAGACCCCAGCAGCAGGATAACATACCAGTCAGAGTGTCTGCCCCCTGGTGGTCAGTGCACATCATAGCGAGTGGTTGAATGGCCTTAGCATATCATTAGCATATTATGTTTTAATTGGTTGAACGGCCAATTGGACAACCAAACACTTAGCATATTAGGCTTTTATTGTATAAGATAGTGAAAAAGTAGAAACAACCCAAATTTCTATTAACTGATGAATGGATAAATAAATATTGTATAACATATATCCATACAGGGGTATTATTCAGCAATAAAAAAGTAATGAAATACTGATACATGCTACCACATGGATGAACCTTAAAAACATTATGCTAAGTGAAGGAAGCCAGTCACAATATTCTATTATTTCATTTGTAAGAAATGTCCACAGGAGACAAATCTATACAGACAGAAAAGAGATCAGTGTTCCTTATGGCTCTAGGAGAGGGATGGTAGTAGCATAGGGGGGATGATAGCTAAAAGGTAGCAGGGGTTCTTCTTGAGGTGAACAAAGTGGTCTAAAATTGATGGTGGTGATGGTTGCACATATCCTTGAATATACTAAAAACCACTGAATTGTACTTAGACACTTGCTGTACTAGAAATCAGCACAGGATGCTCTGGGAGCTGATGAGAAAGTTAGGAAAAGCTTTGTGGAGGAGGTGATCTTAAGCTGGATCCTGAAATATAATAGACATTGGCTTGTTGAAGAGAGAGAGAATAGACAATTTAAAGGACAAAAGAAAGAGGGTGTTAACACCAAAGAGGAACACATAAGAAGACTTGGGGGAAGGTAGTAATAATGGAAATTTGGATTTCTGAGCATGATAGTATTGGGACTGGAGAGTTTGGAAAAGTCTGGAATAAAAGCATGTTGTGATGCATATGGACTTCATACTGTAGGTTAGTAGTATACTGGGACACCACAAACACTGCTGCATTTTTATTCTTAAGCAACATCCAAGTGTGTTTTAACCAAAAATATATGCTATTATAGCTATATATGTTACATGTATGTAATGAAGGACATGAAACTAGAGGCTGGGAGACCTCTGCCTGGGATTGGCAGTAAGTCAGTAACAATGTGGGAGTGTGGCACACACAAGATGGGTGAGTAACATGTGGTAGTAATGCACTTTTACTTGAACTTAACTGAAATTTTAGTCTTCTTTGAAATCTTTAACATACTCTAGCAATGTGAATGAAGTCATTAGCTAGAATTCAGAACAGTTCTCTTTATACCCAATGGATTACATGGTAGACTATCAAGAGTGACAAGTGGATACGTGACCCACTGGGCCCTTTTTGCAATGGGGACATATGTTTCCTAAAGTCTAATATGAAGGAAATAGCTCCCTGTTTCTGGTCCTGCAATTACCCATTTTCCCCCATAAGTCTGTGTCTCTCGAGATAAAGGATGGGTCATAGGCAAATTTGCATCTCCAGTATCTGTTTCTGTCAGAAGCACAGAGCAGATTACACCTCTGATCTTGGCTTGTCAGATGCACCATAAATTTTATCAAATGAATGAATGAATGGGTTTAGAGGTTAAAAGTTTATGAGTAGTCCCTTGTACTCAAGGAGATTAAAATTTTGTCAATGAAACAGAACTACCATAGACATCATGAAACAATAATATAGGAGAGTAAAACTAACTGTGTATGACATAGCTAATTAAATATTGAAATGAAAAAAAGAAATTTATGAAAGGGAGAACTAACAGTGGTTTGGAATGATTGAGGAAAAGTTGCATTGATGATATGAAATTTAACTAGAACACGGTAGTGCCTGAAAAAAAAGGATGATCTACCAGGTAATGGAAAAGCACCATCAGGGGAGTATCAGAGGAAAGGTGATAGAAATTCACATGAGGAGCATAAGCAGATAGAGGAATAGTGAGAAATAGGATTGGAGGAATAAAGTTGGATCAAACCATGGAAGAGCTTTTGGAGTATATTACAGAAAAGAGGAGCCCCTTGAAATTGTGAACATGGAAATGATAGAATTCCTCTCTTACCTATCTGTATATATTAAAGGTCTTTGAAGAAGAAGAGCAGAAGGTTGGCTCCTGACTATATCTCTAGCACCATCAATAACCATTCCTTAACTCATATATTATTATCCAATACAGGTAAGTGTCTGTACACATTGTATTATTTCCTACCTCCATGTCATAGCTAAAATTATCTCCTCTGTCTGAGAGGTCCTCTTTCCCTCTCCTCCCTTCTACCTCTTCCCACTCCCACCCCCCCCCCCACACACACACACACATTCCCTCATGTTCCTCTCTTACTGATTTGTCCAGACCTCCTCATTCATCCATTTGTTAATTCAACCAACAGTTTTTAACTATCTACTGGGCATCAAATACTCTGCTAAGAATTGAGATATAGCATTAAACTACGCAGGCAAGATCCCTACCTTCATAAGACTCAGATTTTGGTAGAGGGAGCCAACATAACAAGAAAATAAATCAATAAACAAGATGACAGCAGGTCTGCAATAAGTGCCACAAAGGGAATAAATAGGATGATGTGAGATAGGTTAATGGGAAAGGGGGTATGATAGAGTTCAAACAAATGCATCAGCAGATCTTCAAATATCTCTTTCCTCTTTTTGGGGGGGCACATAACTAAATTACTTTTTTTTGCATCCAGATATGGCCATTCTTACCAGTGGAATGTGAATGGAAGTGCTATGTGCCATTTCTGGGTCAAAATTTATGGAGGGGATATACCTACAAATGATGTGGGTATATCCCCTCCATTCTATCAGCTGTGTATAGGCAAAGAAACCCAAGTGGATGGCCACAAGATAGATCTTTGACTTCTTGCATCAAGAGAGCCACTTGCCAACTAGGAACAATCATCCTGAACTATTCCATGAGTGACAACTAAACTTCATTGTACTTAAGCCACTGCGCACATTGGATTTTATCTGTGGCCATAGCCTAACCTATCTGAACTGAAGAACACTTTAGCTAGGGTGGTCAGGAAAGGCCTCTCCAAGCAGGTGGTGCTGGATCAGGATAAAGAATGAAAAGGATCCAGCCACGCCAAGAGCAGGAACACTCCTGTCAGAAAAAACAGCAATCGTAAAAACTCTGAGCCAAAGAGAAGCGTAGCATTTTAGAACAACAACAACAAAGAATCCAGAAAGGCTAGAGCGCAGTGGATAGGGGGAGAGTGGAATTAGATGAGGTTGAGGAAGTAGAGAGGAGCCAGATCATTCTCAGCCATCATCTCCCCCTGGGAGATACCATCTCAAACATTCACCATGATTACCTCCAGTTCAGTTCAGTGACCATTTTTGGATCACCCATAAGGACCTGAGTCTGCATGTATCACTACTTTTTTTTTTTTTATCATCTTTGATGATCTATTTGTGTGTTGGTTACCCTCCAAACAATTACCTTTCTGAAAAAAATAATCCATTCATCTTCGTATCTTCAACATGTATAGGTGGTCAATCAAAATTTCTGGTATAAACAGATGAAAGAAAAGGTGGTGTTGCAGGTCTCCCTGTGACAATGGCCGGGACTAGCATGGTGGCAGTTGTGTTAAGGAACAAAGAAGGATTCTAAGACACATTTCCTTTCTATAAACATTGCCACTTTCACCGACGTGGTTTGACCTCCTTTTAAGAAGGGTTCGCCTCCACCCACCCACCTCTCCTTCTGGTTCTTTTTAAGGATGACCCATTTCTAACTAAGTTTTCTTCCAGATAACAGGTATTCAGGTGCCTTCATTAAAGAGGAAGGTTTCCCCTTCCATGAAATGACTAGAAACAGTGAAAAGACACAATTTGAAGATGAAGGCCCCCTGCCAATACAATGACCCAGTTAGGAGCCAAAACAAAGAACAGATAAATCAGGGGAATAAAAGTCTCCCCATCATCCCCCTTTCATCTACTCACTGTAGTGGTTGCTATGAAATTTTAAAATTGAGGAGCTAATTTAATTCCCTAGAATTGGAAAATGCAAGCCCTTACCTCAAAAGTTCTTCCCAGAGAAGAGGAGATGTAATTTTATTCACTCTAATGATGTGAATTGTGGAGTGGATTGGGTGTTGGAGGGTACAACAGAGTACTGATGTGGTGAGGGAAAGAAAATTATATCATTTAGGCAATTGGTTTTTAAATATTTCTACCGAATTTTCCCCTGATGGCAAAAGAATAAAAGAATACATCTTAGGTTCTAAGGTCAGAGCTCAAAGCAGGCACAGGCAAGCTTGAACATTTTTTAAGTTCCTTGTTTTAGCTTTAACACTACTGCAAAAATTTTATCACACACACACACACACCTCCATGTTTGCATTAAAATTTAATATTCTGTCTACTAAATCTGTGAGTGAAATCAATAAGGCAAACACCGTGAAGTTTATTAGTGCCTCCAGGTACTAACTAATAGCACCCAAGATTATTATGACCCCTGAAAGCACAAGTACCCCTATTTCAGAGTCTTGTGCCAGGACACCCAGCCTTGCAAATTCCAAATAGGCATGTGTAGGGGTTCAAGCCACCTGCCACTGTCTATGAGACAGTGGAAGAATTAATTCCCAATTACCCATGGTTGGTTTAACACAGTCTCAATTGAATATCATCTGAAATGTGTTAGGAAAGATGCTGGAGATAGGAGACGACAGAATTTAGCACTATGCCACTGTTCATAGCCATTGATGATTAAGCAAACGTTTACAGAGGTATTATGGTTTATTTCTTTATATCCCATTGGTAATTCATGAGGACAGAGTATTTGGAAAGATTGGCAGAGGTTACTCATAATGGTTCTTAGCTCAAGACTTTAGTTTCTTGTGGGCCTCATTCATTTCCTCTGTCCTACTGCCTATTTATCTTTCCCTCTGGCCCTCAGGACTCCAGAATAGGACACAACTAGTTATTTTTATCTCACGTGAAATTTCTGGGTGTGCCAGACCACAAGATAATTGTAGGTTTTAATATTTTTTGTCCAACTAAAATGTTATTTTGTTTTTCTGTTGCTCTAGCAAATTATCATTTCCATTGCAAACAAATACTACTCAACACATATTTTGCTGTCTTGTCAATGCATTAAGGAAAGCTCATAGTACAATATAGTATTGCACACTACAGGAAAGTACTTTATAATTTCCATACTTCTTTTTTTTTCTTCCAATATTTTTACCTAAAGACCTGACACATGTTGACATTCATCTCCAAATTCAATGATTTTTCTTTTCTAGGAAACACCATGGAGTGTTCCCTCTATGTTCCATATTGTGACAGGTGCTGAAGATAATGGTCTTGCCCAAAACATACATGCCTTTGTGTTAATAAATGACAGCAAACTTGGTTTTTATTTCTCAGTAGTATCACATGAATTTTATTCTGAGAATCACCACTTGACAACTCTCTACTTTGTTTTTACATATAGAAAGACTGAAGTTCCTACAGTTTATAGAGTTTTAGTGAGCCAAAGAACAAAATTATTGGTCCAACATCTTATCCACAGAAAAGTTGCCAAAAGCAACTGACAAAACCCTGATGTTTTAGAACCATTTGCTTTGAAGTCTCTTAACAAGTGTCCATTTTTGATCCATCTTTATGTCTTCATAACAGAAGGTGGAAAGTAATGCGGTATATTTCTGATGAATGCAAAACTAAAACTCAATCACTGCAGGATAACATTAGCCTTGTCATATTGTCACAAAATTATGGTGAAATCACAGAGATAGCATTGTGAGGAATGTGAGAAAAAGATTACAATTTTACTTTTAATCTTCAAAGTTGATGTTTCGGAAAACATTCCTTAGTAACCTATTGAGTTTTTTCTTCAGTGAATCCAGCTACATCTTTTTAAGTCATATTTATTCTATATTTTCTCTTTTTG